>NC_067401.1:116467755-117667755 GCF_016432865.1 Antechinus flavipes | reverse complement strand
ACAAGTTGATTTTAGAAAGGCCTGAAAATATTTACAAGAACTGATGCTGAGCAAAACAAACAGAACTAGGAATACATTGTACACAGAAATAGCAAGTTTGTGTGATGATCAATTATGAAAGATTTGGTTCTTCTCAGTGGTTCAGTGATCCAAGGCAATCCCAATATACTTTGGATAGAAAATGTCATCTGCATCCAGAGAGAGAAACATGGAAACAATGTAAATCAACACATGCTATCTTCACTTGTTTTTCTTTTTCTTCTGTTTTTTTCTCATGGTTTTTCCCTTTTGTTCTGATTTTTCTCTCCCAACATGATTCATAAAGAAATATATTTTAAAATTAATATACACGTATACTAGAAAAATAAAGAAAACAATACAAAAAAGAAAAAAAAAAAAAGAAAGTTACAATTTTATCATTGACAACAAATACTGTCGGTTGCTCTTCCTTGAAATGAGTCTTCTTTCATTTGTTCTTAAGAAAATGTCTGTGAAATACCAAAGACTGAGTAACCACAGATTTTTATTCTCCCAAATAACAATGGTGTTCCATAAAAAAGGTGACTAGATTATCTCTCAAATCAAACAGTGGCACAAGGACTTTTTTTCAAGACAATGTCTCATTATTCAGCAGAAGTGCATTATTCATGGTTCCCCTTTCATCAGATAGAATATTAAAAGGATGTGTGTTTAAAAGTTGAGATATTTTAAAATTAATCACATTTGTTACTTCATCAAGGTCAATTTCAAATGAAAATGGATTCTTTTTTTTGCCAGTGATGAAATGTAACTTCTAATATAGTTTGGTATCACTACCTTAATCATTGCTAAAGCATTGATAGTTTTATCCACCATTACTTTTGTCCTATTATTGAAAACGAAAATACAATGGCTATTTCAGGATAATTCCAGGATAAGGCACAAGATTCAAAAAAGTTATTTAATAATTTGAATATTTCAACACCACTTATGTTTGTTAATAAGCACTCTTCTAAAAGGTCTTTTTTAATCATTAGTTATTGCTGATATTGGATGAATAAAAGCAAAATAGCAAGTCTACATATCTGTAGATTTGTCAGTTTGTAAGGCAAAAGTACAATTCTCTTTGATGAGCTATTAACTCAGTCTTCATGTTTATAGCTAGATCTTTAATTCACAGGCCATGTAACCTCCAGATAACTCCACTGATTTGAAGGTACCCTGAAAGGTCTTGGGGAATAGCCGGGGTCTCTTGACCTTACTTTGGGAATCATTAGTGTATTGGTAAAAGAACTGGACTTGGCCTCTGAGAGATTTAAGGTGTAAATCCTCCCCCTAATATATCCTGACTATGTGACTATAGTCAAGTGATCCCAGGCCAATTTCCTAAGGCTTTAAAAGTTTCAGAAAAGTTGCTGATTTGCACTGTTAGGAGGTTCCTTACTAGGAATTTCTTCACACCACTAAAATTACAAGTGAAGACTGAAAAAAAAAAAAAAAGGTGGGGGAGGGAGAGGAGGAAAGCAATTTCAGTCACTTTTCTGGTCATATGATTCCAGTATCTCCCACCAGCATCTCAAATTCAACATGTTTGAAACAGAAATCATCATGTCTCTCCCTTCTCCAGTTCATTCTCTACATAGCTGCCAAAATTATCCCTATTGTTTCTAAGATAAAAAGAGCATACTTATTAGCTTGGTATTTAAGGCACTTACAATCTGATTCGAATCTATCTTTTTAACCTTGTTTCACATTACTCCACAGACTTATGTTTTAATTAAACTGAGTGACAAGCTCGTCCCTATTCTTGACTGCTAACTCTTGCCTCTGTCATTTCATCAGTCTATCAAGAAACTTTTAAGTGTTTACAATGTACCAGTCAGTGAATGTGCAAAACACAGGATATACAAAGAAAAGGTAAAAGCAAAAAACAACCCAAAAAATCCATTCCTTGTTCTCAAGGAATGCATATTTAGTGAAGGAAACAAACTAAATAACTAGGCATATAGAAGAAATATGCAAGGTGGATAAAAGAAATCTGAAAAGTCAAGGGATAATCCTTGTAGTTGGGGAGGAAGGGGGGACAGGAAAAGGCCTGATGGTATTTGAACACAGTCTTGACTGAGAGAGCTTTCTAAGGAGGAGACCAGAGTTGGGAAAGGGAATGAAATATTCCAGGAACTGCAAGTGAACTTGTGTGTGGATCATAGAGTGCTTGGGGCAGAGAGGGAGGGGCAATGAATAAGAATGTTGGAAAGGTAGGCAAGGGGTCAGGGTATGAATGGCTTCAAATTCAGAGAATTTTTTATTTGATCCCAGAGGTAATAAGAACCTAAATGAGTAGGGGTATGTCATATTCAGACCTGCCCTTTAGGAAGATCACTTTGGCTGCTCTACTGAGCGGAGGATGGGAGCTAGTGCGGAAAGACTTGAGGCAGGGAGAATAGTTACAAGGCTATTGTAGTAGTTTTTTTAAAAATGATTAGATACACTTGAGGATTTTTTAAGAAATAGAAAGACAAATAGCAAACAAGGATGGAAGATAATGGGAAGAATAGTGGAACAGTTTTCTAGAGAAGTCAGGAGGCAATAGAATTGAGGACACACAGAGTGATTTGCCTTGTTAGGGCTCTCTTTATCTGAGGAGGAGACAATGAAGGGAGATGTCTGAGTGATGTAAGATGAGCAAGGGAGAAATGCTATGCATTCATTTTTACTTACCAGTACTTTTATTTATAAATTAAATTTTCAAGGATGGTAGATTTTGAATATTATTCAAGGCAGCAACATCCATGGATAACTCATAGTTTTCTTTCTTTCTTTTTTTTTAAATAGCTTTTTATTTACAAGTTATATGCATGGGTAATTTTACAGCATGGACAATTGCCAAACTTTTTGTTCCAATCAATTTTTCCCCTCCTTCCCCCCATCCCCTCTCCTAGATGGCAGGATGACCAGTAGATGATAAATATATTAAAGTACAAATTAGTACACAATAAGTATACATGACCAAACTACTATTTTGCTGTACAAAAAGAATTGGACTCTGAAATATTGTACAATTAGCCTGTGAAGGAAATCCAAATGCAGGCAGGCAAAAATATAGGGATTGGGAATTCAATGTAATGGTTCTTAGTCATTTCCCAGAGTTCTTTCGCTGGGTGTTGCTAGTTCAGTTCATTACTGTTCCATTGGAACTGATTTAGTTCATCTCATTGCTGAAGAGGGCCATGTCCATCAGAATCGATCATCATATAGAATTGTTGTTGAAGTATATAAGGATCTCCTTGCCCTGCTTGTTTCACTCAGCATCAGTTCATGTAAGTCTCTCCAGGCCTTTCTGAAATCATCCTGCTGGTCATTTCTTACAGAACAATAATATTCCATAACATTCATATACCACAATTTATTCAGCCATTTTCCAATTGATGGGCATCAACTCAGTTTCCAGTTACTGGCCACTACAAAGAGAGCTGCCACAAACATTTGTAACACATAGTTTTCAAAGGCAATTACCTGTTCTTTCAGCATACCTCTTTCAACTTTATCATCTACAGTTACACAGTGTATTTGAGATTTTTGGATGCCAGGTTCATTTTAGAAGATCCCTAGAACAAGCTGAAGGCTTCTGATACATTCCTTCTATTTTGCTATATCTTTCTCATCCATCATTCCAAAAGAGGGAAGGCTTTTTAAACAATTTCAGGTTTTTTTGATTTCTCTGATTCACACTGAACAAGACTTTCTTGTTTTAGGCCCTTTGCTTCTTCATTTTCTTCTTCATCATCAGATCCAAAGAAATTGATGTTATCATCATTTTTGCTGTTGTAATTCTCCTTCATGTAACATCTTTTGTCTGGATCATCTGCAAGCCCATATCTGCCCAAAGCCCTCTTTATTTCTGGCAAGTTTGTCTTTTGCTTTTCTTAAGACTTAATATGGTTAACTATTAGGTCTGTATACTAAAGAAATCATAAAAGAGAAAAAAGGAGCCACATATACAAAAATAGTTATAGCAGCTCTTTTTGTGATGGTAAAGAATTGGAAATTGAGTAATATTCATCAATTGGAGAATGGCTGAACAAATTGTGGCAAAAGATTATGATAGAATACTATTATGCTATAAGAAATGATGAGTAGATAAATTTCAGAAAAACCTGGAAAGACTTACATTGTGTGATGATCAACTATGATAGACTTAGCTCTTCTCAACAATATAGTAATCCAAGACAGTTTCAATAGACTTGGGTTGAAAAATGCTGACCACATCCAGAGAAAGAAAGAGTCTGAATGCAGATCAAAGCATATTATTTTTATTTGTTTTGGTTTTTTCTTTTTCCTGGTTTTTTCCCCTTTGTTCTAAGCCTTCTTTCACAACATGACAAATGTATAAATATATTTAACATGAGTGTACATCTTATATCAGATTGCTTGCTGTCTTGGGACGAGGGTGGGGGTGGGGGTGGGGAGGGTGGGGGGAGATGGAAGGAAGGAGAGAAAATTAGAGTTAAAATCTTACAAAGGTGAATGTAGAAAAATATCTTTACATATAATAGGAAAAAATACTGTGAAGTAAAAAAAAAGACAATGTGGTTATACCAATACAGACCATGGTACAAATCAGCAGATGGTAGGCCTAAGATCACATCAAATACTGAAATGTCAATTAGTGATAACTTATGTTTTTTTAAATAATAATAGCTTTTTTATTTTTCAAAATACACACAAACATAATTTTCAACATTCACCCTTACAAAACCTTGTGTTCCAAATTTTTCTCTCCCCTCCCCCTCCCCCCTCTCTATCTCCTTCTTCCCCTAGATAGCAAGTAATCCAATATAGGTTAAACATAGACAATTCTTCTAAACAGATTTCCACATTTATCATGCTGTACAGGAAAAATCAGAACAAAAGGAGAAAAATGTGAAAGAAAAAAACAAGCAAGCAAACAACAACAACAAAAAGGTGGAAATACTATGTTATAATCCATATTTAGTCTTGAAAGACCTCTTTGGATGCACCTAGCTCTTTCATTACAAATCTATTAGAATTGACCTGAATCACCTCATTGTTGAAAAGAGCCAAGTCCACCACAGCTGATCATCACATAATCTTATTTTTTTAATATTTTATTTTATTTTATTTTATAATAACTTTATATTGACAGAATCCATGCCAGGGTAATTTTTTTACAACATTATCCCTTGCACTCGTTTCTATTCCGATTTTTCCCCTCCTTCCCTCTACCCCCTCCCCTAGATGGCAAGCAGTCCTATATATGTTAGATATGTTGCAGTATATCCTAGATACAATATATGTTTGCAGAACCTAACAGTTCTCTTGTTGCACAGGGAGAATTGGATTCAGAAGGTAAAAATAACCTGGGAAGAAAAACAAAAATGCAAATAATTCACATTCGTTTCCCAGTATTCTTTCTTTGGGTGTAGCTGCTTCTGTCCATCATTTATCAATTAAAACTCAGTTAGGTCTCTTTGTCAAAGAAATCCATTTCCATCAAAATACATCCTCATACAATATCGTTGTCGAAGTGTATAATGATCTCCTGGTTCTGCTCATTTCACTTAGTTCATGTAAGTCTTTCCAAGCCTCTCTGTATTCATCCTGCTGATCATTTCTTATAGAACAATAATATTCCATAACATTCATATACCACAATTTACCCAGCCATTCTCCAATTGATGGGCATCCATTCAATTTCCAGTTTCTAGCCACTACAAACAGGGCTGCCACAAACATTTTGGCACATACAGGTCCCTTTCCCTTCTTTAGTACACATAATCTTATTGTTGCTGAATACAATGTTCTCTTGATTCTATTCACTTCACTAAGCATCAGTCCAGGTAAGTCTCTCCAGGTCTTTCTGAAATTAACCTGCTGATTGTTTCCTATGTACAATAATATTCCGTAACATTCATATACCATGACTTATTCAGCTGTTTCTCAACTGATGGGCATCCACTTAGTTTCCAGTTCCTTGATACTATAAAAAGGGCTGCTACAAACATTTTTGCACATATGGGTCCTTTTCCCTTTTTTATAATCTCTTTGGGATACAGATTCAATAGACACATTGCTGGATCAAAGGATATGCACAGTTTAATAGCCTTTTGGGCATAGTTCCAAATTATTCTTCAGAATGACTGTATCAATTCACATTCCACCTACAATGTATTAGTGTCCCACTTTTCCCTGTCCCCTCCAACATTTATCCTTATCTTTTCCTGTCATTTTAGCCAATTTGGGAGTGTAATGATATCTCAGAGTAGTCTTAACTTGCATTTCTCTGATCAATGGTGAATGAGCATTTTTTTCATATGACTAGAAATGGCCTTAATTTCTTTATCTGAAAATTGTCTATATCCCTTGACTCTTTATCAGTTGGAGAATGGCTTGTATTCTTACATATTGAGTCAATTCTCTATATATTTTAGAAATAAGATCTCTATCAGAAATTTCCCCCTTCCCCCAGTTTTCCATTTCCCTTCTAATCTTGGCTGCATTGGTTTTGTTTGTACAAAACCTTTTAAATATAATTTAATATAATCAAAATTATTCATTTTGTATTCATATTCTCTTGTTCTTATCTGGCCATAAATTCTTTCTCCACAGATCTGAGAGACAGACTATCCCCTCTCCTCCTAATTTGCTTATAATATCATCCTTTATGTCTAAATAATGAACCCATTTCTACCTTATATTGGTATAAGATGTTAAGTGTTGATCAATGCCTAATTTCTGCCATACAAATTTCCAATTTTCCCAGTATTTTGTCAAATAGTGAGTTTTCTTCCCAGAAGCCAAAGTCTTTAGGTTTATCCAACACTATATTACTATAATCATTGACAATTGTGTCTTGTTAACCTAAACTATTCCACTAATCCATTACTCTATTTCTTAGTACCAATTGTTTTGATGATTGCTACTTTGTAATATAGTTTTAGATCCAGTACAGCTAGGGATGGCAAATATTTTTGAACATAGCTTTTGTCTCCAACTCCACAGAGTTGTTGAAGTTCTACAGACTATAGGTTTCTTGATATCTTGGAAGTCTTTGACAGCAGGAATGACTGAGGTAAAGTGATGATAATTCTGTAAAAGGAAATAAAATGCCTTCACAATGACAGTAGGTCTGGGAATAGGGAGTAATGGAAAATTAGGCTGGAAAATTAGGTGAGGGTCAAAATGGAGAGATATATCAGGCTAAGAAATTTGGACTTTTCCATTTGAAAGTTTTTGAACAATGGGGCAGCATGAACAAAACAATTTTAGGAAGATCATTTTGGCCAGTGGTACATAGGATGAATTAGAGGTGAGCAGAGACAGAATATGACTGGTTAGGAGATTTTTAATAGTCTAGGTATGAGATGATGACTAAGTCAGGGGAGATGCCTATAATAATAGAAAAAAAGAGATGATTATAAAAGATGGAATAAAAGAAATAGTGATAAAGTTTGATGGATAATTAGATGTGAGGGAGGCAGAGGGAGAGAGACAAGCCTAGGATGGTTTAGAGTAGGGCTTCTTAAAATTTTTCCACTTATAACCTCTTTTTGTCTGAGATATTTTTACATGACCCCACATATAAAGGTATATAAAATAGATATATAAATCAAACATTTACTGAAAATAAATCATAATTTTGCAACCCTCAAATTCAATTATGAGACCTCACAGTTTAAGAAGCTGGGATTTAAGAGGCCTAAAATCTGAGTATTAGAAATGGAAATTCCAAAGAGAAAACTAGTTTTTAGAGAAAGTTGAATTCTGATTATTGTTCTGTAAGAAATGACCAGCAGGATGAATACAGAGAGGCTTGGAGAGACTTACATGAACTGATGCTAAGTGAAATGAGCAGAACCAGGAGATCATTATACACTTCGACAACGATATTGTATGAGGATGTATTCTGATGGAAGTGGATTTCTTTGACAAAGAGATCTAACTGAGTTTCAATTGATCAATGATGGACAGAAGCAGCTACACCCAAAGAAAGAACACTGGGAAACGAATGTGAACTATTTGCATTTTTGTTTTTCTTCCCAGGTTATTTTTACCTTCTGAATCCAATTCTCCCTGTGCAACAAGAGAACTGTTAGGTTCTGCAAACATATATTGTATCTAGGATATACTGCAACATATCTAACATATATAGGACTGCTTGCCATCTAGGGGAGGGGGTGGAGGGAGGGAGGGGAAAAATCAGAACAAAAGCGAGTGCAAGGGATAATGTTGTAAAAAAATTACCCTGGCATGGATTCTGTCAATATAAAGTTATTATAAAATAAAATTAAATTAAAAAAAAAAGAAAGTTGAATTCTGATTAAGAAGTACTAAAAGTGGGGCAGCTAGGTGGTGCAATGAATAGCACATCAGCCCTGAAGTCAGGAGGACTGAGTTCAAATCTGACCTCAGACATTTAACACTTCCTGCTGTGGGACCCTGGGCAAGTCACTTAACCCCAATTGCCTCAGGAAAAAAAAAAGGAAAAAAAGGTAGAAATAGTTACCTAGAAGGCATTGAATAGAAAGATTCATGGTTGTAGTTCAGGAAAGAAGTCTAGCTGAGAGGCATAGATTTTGAAGTCTTTCAAAAGGAGATGATCATGATTGAAGCCATATGTCTTCTATTTAAGTCTATGCTTACCTGCAACCTTTTGAACTCTGGAAGCAGGCTATCTTTTCTCTTACTTCTTTATATTCAAACCAAACTTTGTTGACAGGCACTTGATAGGAACTGGGAGAAAGAAAGACTGCTGTAGACTTTAGTGCTTAGAGCACAGGATTTTTACAAAGTTTATGGTGCCATTGAAGCCATTCAATTGCCTTTGCTAGTGAAGTTGGCTCTTCTGAGGGCAAAAGTTTTCTTAACAAATGTGTATAACGTAAAGCTAAATTGCCTTTTGTTTTTAATAAATGTGGTGCCATATAAACACGTTGCTAATTCCTTAATGCTAAATTAGATTATATCTAAATGGGGCTTCACAGGATCTTCATTCACCAAGTTTTATGCTTTTTCCAACATTTTTTCTGGCTCAGGGCCTCCTAATGATTCCATTTATTTCATTTTAAGAAGCCTCATTGCTTTTAGCTAGGAGTTGCTTCAGACTATAAAGGGAGATATTATCCTAGAACTTTGCTGACAGGAAGTCTTTAATATGAATTAATCTCTAGTTGGAAAATGTTTTGAAATAACTTTTCAAATATTACTGGACATGCAGAAGTTTAATTTCATAATGCTAATTTGATGCATCCTAATGCTATTTTAAACCCATTCCCCCATCCCATATTGTGCTGCAAATTATTTTATGCTGTAGAATAATAGTTTTGAAAACCATGGTGTTGGTGTATGCGTCTACAGCAGGATCCAGAAACAAGAAAATGAATTTTCTGATCATTTTAACATTCTATGGTGAAGGCTATGAATCTCTTTCTAAAATAACATTTTAAAATACTCAAAACAAAATACTTAAATTTACATAAGCAATCATTCATATTGAAATATTTAAAAAAATAAGTTCACAGAGAATACATCCAGCCATTCTGGAGAGCAATTTGGAACTATGCTCAAAAAGTTATCAAACTATGCATACCCTTTGATCTGGCAGTATTGTAGTGGGCTTATACCCCAAAGAGATATTAAAGAAGGGAAAGGGACCTGTATGTGCCAAAATGTTTGTAGTGGCTAGAAACTGGAAAATGAATGGATGCCCATCAATTGGAGAATGGTTGGGTAAATTGTGGTATATGAATGTTATGGAATATTATTGTTCTGTAAGAAATGACCAGCAGGATGAATACAGAGAAGCTTGGAGAGATTTACATGAACTGATGCTAAGTGAAATGAGCAGAACCAGGAGATCATTATACATTTCAACAACGATACTGTTTAAGGATGTATTCTGATGGAAGTGGATTTCTTCAACAGAGAGAAGATCTAATTCAGTTCCAATTGATCAATGATGGACAGAATCAGCTACACCCAGAGAAGCAACACTGGGAAATGAGTATGAACTGTTTGCATTTTTGTTTTTCTTCCCAGATTTTTTTTACCTTCTGAATCCAATTCTTCCTGTTCAACAAGAGAACTGTTTGGTTCTGCTCACGTATATTGTATCTAGGATATACTGTGACATATTTAACATGTATAGGACTGCTTGCCATCTGGGTGAGGGAGTGGAAGGAGGGAGGGGAAAAGTCGGAACAGAAGTGAGTGCAAGGGATAATGTTGTAAAAAATTACCCAGGCATGGGTTCTGTCAATAAAAAGTTATAATTATGAGGGAAAAAAATTTTGACTTTAACACCTGAAAAAAAAAAAGTTCACAGAGAGCCATCTGCACTCAGAGAGAGGACTGTGGGGATTGAGTGTGGATCACAACATGGTATTTTCACCTTTTTTAAAATTGTTGTTTGCTTGCATTTTGTTTTCTTTCTCATTTTTTCCTTTTTATCTATTTTTCTTGTGTAGCCTAATACTTGTAGAAATATATATAGAAGAACTACACGTTTAACATATATGAATTAATTGCCATCTAGGGAGTGAGTGGAGGGAAGGGAAGGGAAAAAAAGTTAGAACACAAGGTTTTGCAAAGGGGAATGTTGAAAATTATCCATGCATTTATTTTGAAAATAAAAAAACTTTAATAAAAAATAAGTTAATAACTAATGCTAAGTGAAGTGAATTGAACCAGGAGAACATTGTACATAGCAACAGCAAGATTATATGATGATCAGTCCTGATGGATGAGGCTCTTTTCAACAACAAGGTGATTCAGGACAGTTTCAAAACAAAATAATCTTAAATGATTTTCAATTCTACCTCCCTCACTGGTGATGATAGTTTGTTCTTAATGATTGTGGTCTTTGTCATTTGGTCAATATGTAGCTAGACTTAATTCCTTTCCCAGGAACTGAATTTTTCATTTTTCTATTATAACAATGGGCATAAACTTGAATTAGTCAAGGCAATACATCAGATCATTTCTTTCCTTTTTTTAATATTCATTTTTTTAAATTCTGAGTTCCAAATTCCCCTCCCCCATTTATTGAGAAGGCAAACAATATAATACCTATTATACATGTGAACTCATGCAAAATATATTTCTACATTAAACAAGTTAGCAAAAAAATGCTGAAAACAATATACTTCAATCTGCACTCAGAGTTTATTAGTTCTTTCTCTGGAAGTGGATAGCATTTTTTCATCATGAGTCCTTTGAAATGTCTTAGATTGCTGTGTTGATATAATAGGTAAGTCTTTCGCAGGTGATCATTATAATATCATTGTTATAATGTACACTGTTTTCTTAGTTCTTCTCACTTCACTTTGCATCAGTTCACATAGCTCTTCCCAATCATCCTATTCATTTCTTATAGCACAATAGTATTCCATCACAATTTTATACCACAAGTTGTCCAGCCATTCATCAGTTGATGGGTATCCCCTCGATTTCCAATTCCTTTTCATCACAAAAAGAGCAGCTTTAAATATTTTTGTACATATGATTCCTTTTCTTCTGTCAGGTCATTTCTAGACTCTACACAATATGGAAAGTCTTTTTATTTCCCAGAGGCTTGTCGAGATGAAGTGATCAGAAGTATTAGTAACAGCCTCAGAGTAAATAATAAGAATACAGGTCACTTAATGTCAAGATGACATTTCACTGTCCTATGTATTTAATCAATATTTTGAATGAAGAATAGTAGTTGTCTAGTAAACCCATATTTATTTTCATTCTAATCCACAGAAAACCAGAAAATAACTAATCCATTTTTTGGTGTGCACTCATCCTAGACTTCATTTCTTTTGAGACAAATGACAAACTAATATTAGGATCTATGACTTTTGTAGGTCTGGGTACTATTTGCCAATACAGATCATATCCCCTCAGCCTCAGTCTTCAAATTGACTAAAATATTCATCGTCCTACATACAATCTAATGATGATTCTTACTGAATTTAGCTAGGCTAATCCTTAGACAATATACATAGAAAATTCATTACATAACTTCTCACTGAAGTTTGTCCAGCTTAACAAGCCTTTCCAGAGTTTGAATTTTGCTGCTGTAATCTTCAAGAACATAGGGTTGTTACCTCCATAATTACAGAGAAGCAATAGAATAGCAGCTCAGTAAGTTAGGTTTTTATAACAAAAGTAATTTTCAGGATTTATTGTAAGGTCTTTATAGTGGCCTAAATCATCTATATTTACAATAATGTACAATAATGTTTGCTCTGAATGCTCTAGAATCATTTCTCAACATTCCCCCCTTTTTCCTTGTAACAAGGAATAACATCTTGACTTGTGTCTTATCATTGGACTGAGATGACTCTGGAAAAAAAAGTGAGGCTGATGACTTTGGGCAACTCTGCGTCACTTAAATCCAATTCATGCACAAGTCAAAACATCATCCTGTAATGTCATTGATCCTCTTTGAAAAAACAAAGGATGAAAGAACTAATTCACAAACCATTTTGGCTACTCTTTTTGTCAAGGATATGAATAGATATGTTCCTTTGCTAAAACTCCAACCAAGCCTCAGATTTCTTTGTAGAACATTTTCCCTCTCAAAGTTACCTTTAACATTTATTTTAACTTGATTTTTCAATTTTAAGGCTGTGGTAATGTACAGAACTTTAAAATAGTGAAATTTGTTTCAGTCTCATAAAAATGACAACTTAAATTCTTCAAATTGTTTTCTCACAACAATCCTTACAGTAAGTGGTGCATGTATTATTTTCTCTACTTTACAAATGAAGAAACGGAGGCTTAGAGATAATCCCTGTATCCCATAGTTAATAAGACACACACATATATATATTATAATAAGCCTTAGAGATAAATATACATATATATGTATGTATATATACATATATATATACATATATATATATATATATATATATATATGTATATATGTATGTATGTCTTGCATGCAAGTCCAGGCCAAGGATGATCCTGGGCATCTCAAAGCCTTTTAGAGACAGTGCTGGTTACTCATAACTCAAATGCTTCATGTTCAATGATTTTGGTTACAAAGCCTTGCATAAGGCTTTATAAAAATCATTCTTTTATGTATATATTATCTATCCTATATATTATTACTATCCTCCCATGTCTTTCATGTTACACAAAAGAGCCTACTCCACTTCCCAAAACACAGTAGGAACTTAGTAAATGTTAAGTGACTTGTGGATTATATATGATGTTTGTTTCCTTCCTGTACCTTCAAAAAAAGAAAAAGAAAAGGTCAAGGTCTCACAGATGCTTCAAAAGATAAAGACCTAGTTCAACCCTGCTATGATTCAAGACAGCCTTTCCAGGGATCGGAGATGCTTCAAAGCTGCCAGATAAATGGCAAAAACCATGTGTCTGAATACTGCTTCAATATAAATGTTTTTGTCCATGGCAAACATTTTGCAAAAATAATTCACATACAGACCATTTCATTGTTATAGTGGTAGGCAATTCTCTGATCTTACTTTCTAGTCACTGAACTTTGCAGATCATATTTGAAATGTGTGAGTGGAGTTGAAAAGAAAATGAAGGAACCCATAATAAAAAGGGTACTGAGAGGTGCCTCCCTATTTCTTCATCCCCTCATTGACATATATATTAGAGGGGAGCAGCAATCCTAAAAGTAGCAGATAAACCAACAAGTCCATAGACCTGGCTAACTGTAATTACTTTCTCCCTGAAGTGACACAATGTTCTCTTATTGATAGGTTTTTAGTTATAAGAAGATACAGACAAAAGGAAGGCCATTTACCTGGATTACTGATAACTTGGCCACATTGTTTAAACTTATTCCAGAAATTTAAGATCTGATAGAATCATTTACAATAGTAAACAAGCAAATGTCCATGTTTGCAATGTAAGTGCTTGGGCATCAAAGGTGACTTTTTAAAGTAGATTTAAAGCTATCATACTTACCAATCACTGGTACCCTTATTAATGGAATGAAACAAAATATTCCATTGCATGCACAACATAAAAATTCAACAACTATTTAGGATCACGTCCCTTCTCTCCCACAAATCTTGTACACAATAAAATTCTTACAAAGAACAGTGTATCCTGAGGGCAAAAATGAACACAAGCTAAAGAATCTGTGCAAACAAGGAGACTTTGCTCTATGGCCCCCACAGTATTATTTATATCTCTTATTAATAAAGTACAGTCATTTACACTTTGGCTGTGTTCTACATCGCCTCTACATTCCCCCCCCCAAAAAAAATTGTTTTCTAAATGCAATAAGTGCGCTTTCTTAGTATTCTGTTTTCTCATCTCCTACAGTATTCAAAATAATGTCATTTGTACTATCTGATAATTGTTAATATTGCTTCAGTTTATAAATGCTCTGATGAGCATTTGCCTTATTTCAATACCTTATTTTTCTACTTGGAAGGAAAAAATTCCCAAGAAAATTTTCAAGCAAAATTGAATTTTTTAAATAAAAAATTAAAATATAAAGGAAATATTTTAAAGGAATTCCTAGATTGCTAATTAGCCTAAACTTTATGAAAATTACACGATAGTCATATTATTATATAAAACAATATGGCATCTGAATCAGTAAATTTTGTTAGGTATTCCAAGTAGTGATAAAAATGATTTCTGAAAATCTCTACACACTGTCTCAATATTTTATCAAGTTCCCATAAGTTCAAATATACTGGGTTTCAGTATCACATTTTCATCTGACTACTGGAGTATTCCTGAGCTAATCAATATCCTTTATCTGCCACATTCAGTAAGTTGTCAGATTTTATCAGTTCTATTTGTACATCTCTTACAATCATCGCATTTTCCCATAATTCTCATAATTCAAATATTTGTTAGTTCTTGCTTTAAATGTTGTAGTGTCTTTACAATCTATACTCGGCATAGATATCTAATTATTATTTCTAAAGCACAGGTCTTTATCATTGACCTATTTAAAAAGTATCAGAGGTTCCCCATGGCCTCTAGGATAAAGAACAAATTCCTCTGATAGTTTAAAACATTCATAATTTGCTTATATATTGTTTCCAGATATTTTTACTTCCCTTCACAGATTTTATAATCCATTTACTGCCTTCATATCTTAGTCTGGATGTTCCCCCATGGCTGGAATATTCTCTTTTCACCTCTAATTCTTGGAACCTCTAGCTTCTTTCAAAACAGCGTCCTGCTGTAAGAAACCTTTTCTCATTTCCCTGGTTACTTTGCCCCTATTACTTTGAATTTATTTATGTTTATCTGTGCACTAATTGTTTCCTCAAGGAGGATTAATTCATTTGTCTTTGTATTTCCTGTAACTAGCACAATGATTGACATATACTAATTATTTAATAAATATTTTAATTAATTTAATTAATCGAAGCTATTTCCATTTAGAAAAGATAAAGTGAAAAATGGGAAGAATTTCGTCCTTAGTCAAGTCAGGCTTCAGCAAATGTCTCACAGCCGAAATTTCAAGGCAGAAACTTCTGTTGCATTAGATTGGATTAAATAGCAAGCAGCATCATTAGGAACTGATATTTGAAAAATACCTTTTAATGTGGCAGAATCTTTTATATAGATGCATATGGAGAAACAAACACTAGGCCAGAAGTTCATGACTTTTATGTATTATGTATTCCCTTGTAGAATAAATTTATTTTTAAAAAATTCATAATTGAAGAAAATGCTAGGTTTCAGTTAGAGAGGTTAGTGAAAAATAAAAACACATTTCCCCCCATCTAAGTTCATGGATCCTTTGAAGACACCAAGTTAACAAACTCTGCATTAAATGGAGAAAGAACTAGATTTGAATCTCATCTCCAACACTTATTGATTATGTGACAACAGGCAATTCCTGGGACTTCAGTTTCTTTTGTAATATGGATATATTTAACAGTTGTGAAAATAATACTACATAAACTGAAAAGTATTGGGGTAAGCCACTTGAGTTTCTCCAAGATCCCAGAGAACTTGGAATTGAGGATATGGGAACTTCTGGGTCATGGGATGAACAATGTGGCAAATTAGATACTTTCTTCAGAATCCTTTCATTCTTAAAACTTCCACAAAATAAATTATGTGCCAATTGTAGGAAAGTTACAATAAAAAGAAGGAACTCCATAAGGTAAAATACTTACAAACTAACAGCAGAGAAGACTAATCCCTAAAGTGCTCAGTGATTCTGCCTGGGGTCTGCTTTGGGATTTTATCTGTTTACTGAAAAGTTTCTGCAAGTACACTCTACCTTCTAGCTATCAGCTCACCTTGAAACAAGTAACAGACTATTTCTGCTCAGCTATGTTAGAAAGGATTGCTTCCTGCTTTCCTTCTAATCTTGTTGCATTGGTTTTGTTTATATGAAAACTTGTTAATTTAATGTAATCAAAATTATCCACTTTGCATTTCATAATGTTCTCTGTCTCTTGTTGGTCATAACTTCTTCTCTTCTCTATAAATCTGACAGGGAAATTATTCCTTGCTCTTCTAATTTGCTTATGTGTCGCCCTTTTTGTTCAAAGCCATATACCCATCTAGATCTTATCTTGATATCTTGGTATATCTTGGTGTGAAATATTGATCTATTCCTTGTTTTTGACATACTATTTTCTTGTTTTCCCACAATTTTTGTCAAATGATGAGTTCTTGATGAAATACAGCAGTCATCCTGAGGCCTCCAGACTTAAGGAGTGCTATTGTTCCAAAAATATGTTTGTCAATAATCCTAAAGTCTCCTGGCTTTAGGAATACTATGATATAGTCCTAGAAACTTTGTTAACTTCCAGATAGTAATCTGTTGGTCGGTGATAACAAGATTTCTGAGACAAAATGATGAGGTACATACCAGACTTCTCAATTCTACCTCTAGGCCATAAAATTAGCTTATCAGTAATATGAAGAACCAGCCCTCTGTCTTTTTCTATACATTTGTTTTCTTGCTCCTGGTTCTTTGCTAGATCCTTTTGGAACTTAGCCTGCTTCAATTGGTGTTACAATTACAATAAACTTTGCCCCTTGACTTGAAGATGAGCAAAAATAAACCTAAACCTTGTTCTTCAAATTCCAAAATATGTAGAAATTTAATTAATTTGAAAAAATAGTATCTATAATTCTCATAATACACTACAACAATTTTTCCTAATTGTCATTTATTTTTTGTTATAAATTTGACATTTATATGAACTTTTCCAAAAACAAGGAAGATAAGATTGTATATGACACTGAATCTTAATTATCAACTCATTAAAAAAAAAGTTGAATTTAGCATATTTCCAACATTGCTTTGCTTGACTGTTCCCTTTTAGCTTCTATGTACTTTGTAATGCTTCAGTCATTTTTAAAAATATTAGTATCATTGTGTCCTACTTCTCCCCACTTCTCTGATAAAAGCCTTTCCTTATAATACAAATAAGCAAAGTTAAGCAAAACAAATTTACATTTCGTCCATGTCTGAAATGTCTCATCTTTAATCTATTAGCTCCATGTGAAGTAGTGGGAAGCATGAATCATTATTAGTCTTTTGGAATAGTAGTTAGTATTATATCAACCATAGTTAAGTCACATAACTTCTTAATGCTATATAACTCTTTATAATTATAGATATGTGGATATGAATTGGAAAAGTTTCTTCACCTGGGAATTCCCTATACCTCTTAAATCACAGATCTAGTCCCTATTCCCTATTGTATTGCATGATAAATATATCAGTTATTCTCCAGTAAATGGACACCCACTTTTTTTCCCATTACTTTGCTTTAACAATAAATACTGCAACAATTTTGTGCAGCTGGAGCCCTTTTTTAGTTTGAATTCTTTGTGGGAAATACGTATGTATGTGTGTGTGTATAAATAAGTGCATAATAATGATATTGCTGGCCAAAAGGGTATGCAGAGTTCATTTTTTTCCCAGAATGGTTGGATCATTTTATAGCTCCACCAATGGTACTTTTGTGTGTCTATTGTATTCTTTTCCCCCCCAGTTTATGTGGATTTTCCCAGGTATACTTGTTGCTGAAGTTGCAAAGCTTTAGCCCATTTACTAAGGGTTGGGCTCACTCTCTTGGTGGATCCCCTCTCCCAAACTCTGCAGGCTTCTGAATACTTTTTTTTTTTTAAGCTGAATATCTTACTTTTGTTTTCTTTACCATCAGTTCCTTTGTTTAGATCTTTCCTGAGGTACATTAGAAAGTTGATCTTTTCTATATCCCTTCATGTTGTCACATTAATTGGGCATGGAAAGTTTGAAATCAGATGTACTGCAGATTGTTTCCACAACAGTTGTGTCATGGGGTAAAGACTATAGGTATTGAGTGAACCTTGGTCCTCTGCCTGACTTTTTGAGCTTGGCAATAGCACAGAGGTGAAGGGATCAGAGGTGGAGGTAGGGGAGGAAGATAAAAAGGAAAAAAAAACTTGTTGGGTCACACTTTTCCAAGATAGATAGGAGTAAGGTGGTGGGAAGTAGAAAGAAAGTACCTACATACAAGCGTTATCTCTCAAAGTGTTTAAACTGAATGAGTTTAATGAGAAACAATTCTATAAGTGGCAAGAGGGTCAAAATATTAAAACATAAAGGAAAAGGAATAAGAATAATACAAAACTATTTCAATTCTACAAGAAATTGTGGTAAAAAAAAAGCAAAAGATCTTAAGCTACAACTAAAAATGACACAATTTGCAAATCTGAGACTACTCATTAATGAAAATTTAATGAAGGAGGGATATATGAGGCAATTCTGCCTCAACAATAACAAAAAGCTATCTATGAAAATAATTGATTTGCATAATATCCCAAATAAAAATGACCTGTTTAGAAGTCTTATTTTTGTTTCAAAGAAAATTGAGGAAATGGACAAATGTGCCAAAGTCATACTACTTGATTTACTAATGCATGGAGGGCAGGGTATCAATTTAAAAGGTGCTTTGGTTCTATTCCAGAATGTGTAGCATACAACTCTGTTGCTATCTGGGACTTCCAGTAAGGGGTGTGGAAGTTCCCTGGTGCCAACAGAAAAAACAGCTATTCCCACATGGCAGAGTGTGTGTCCTTGTTCCTTTGTGTCTTCCTCAGAGAAGAGATGAATGAAAAGTGGGCCTGAGATAGACAAAGCTAGTCTGGTTTTGAGAAGTTGGGTCTCAGATTCCAACTAACTGGTAGCAGAAGTCTCCTCTACTAAGAAGATATTTCCTGACAGGAAAAAGAATCCAAACCTTGGCTTGCCAGAAAACAAGGACTTTGAGGGAATTATTTAAACAGCATGGATACTGTGTGACAATGAAAGATATGGCACCTGTCCCATTAGTGGTCTACAGCAATCTTAGCAAGGTCATCAAGCTGGGTTATTCCTGACCTCATCTGTGAGGTCATTCTTTATCCCTGACATTTATTTCCAGCTGTCTTGCCACTGTGGGTAATGCCTCCCCTGCCTTGTTCTAGAAATAAGCAGTGGAGGTAATTCCATTCCTTCCTTTGTTTCTGCAAAGACTGTGTCAGTTGAATTATCCTAATGATCCAGTTACCATCCCCGTGACTTAAGACCATAATATTCCTTTCTAGTCACCATTCCTCTATTTTGGTTGTGATCTTGTCCTTTTTGAGTATGGGGAATACTTGCATTTTGTATTTATATCCTCAACATTTAACACAGTTTTTGACACATAGGAAACCTTTAAATACATCTACATTTACACTAAATATTCAACAACCATTTATTAAATTCCTATTATATGTGGTGATTCAAGACAATTCTGACTTGGGATGGAAAATTTCATCTGCATCCAGAGAAAGTTTGTTTGCTTTTTCTCTCTTGTTATTTTTCTCTTTTGATTTGATTTTTCTTGTACAACATTACCGATATGGAAATGTTTAAAAGGATTGTATATGTTTAACCTATATCAGATAGTTTGCTGTTTTGGGGAGGAAGAAAAATTTGGAACCCAAAAATCTTACAAAAATGAATGTTGGAAACTATTTTTAAATGTATTTGGAAAAATAAAATACTATTGCAGGGAAAAATAAACTATTAAATTGTGTGTATCATCAAAGACATACAAAATCAAAGTTCCTGTCTTCAAGGATATTCTACTGGGGATTAGGGGCAAGCTAGATAGTTTAATACAAAGCAAAGAGTAAAGAAAGAAAAGGAGAAACCAGGCAGAATAACAGTTGAGAAAAGGAGGGCAGAAGAGATGACATCTAAGCTGAACTTTGATGGAAGAAATATCAAAAGCAGAGATTGCATTATATACTGTACAAATGCATATAACCCAGAAGTGAAATGTCAAGTTCTAGACATAGATACTAGTCCAATTTAGCTGAAATTAGAATGTACATGGTAGATAACATAAGGGGGGAGGATAGGTTGTGTTTGAGCAACAGCAGGAAAGCAGTGTCAAGGGATAACTAAATAATTGGAGAAGAGGGAGGAATGAAGTGTAGGAAAACAAAGATGGGAGGTGGGGTATAGGTTATGAAAGACTTTGAACATCATAGATTTTTTTGATCTTGGAGGTGATAGGGAACCACTAGACAATATTGAGTAGGGGGCTGAATTGGACTGACCTAAATTTTAGGAAAATCACTTTGGTTAAGTGGAGGATGGCATGAAGTAGTAAGAGACTTGTGGCTGGGAGACTAATCAGCAGGCAATTGCAGTAATTCAGGCATGTGGTGATAAAAGGCCTCTGGATGGTGGTAGCAGTGTCAAAAAAGGGTATATATTTGAGATAGGTTACCAAGGGAGGTAAAATTGATAGATTTTGGCAAGAGACTGGATATGTGGTTGAAAGAGAATGAGTAGCTGACAATGACTCCTAGGTTGATGGAATCTGAACTCATATCTTGATTACTGATCCAGCATTTTATCAAGTGTACCACTTAGCTACCTCAATAGGAAGCTGCGTTTTCTTCAACAATAGTAGTAAAGTTAGAAAGAGGGGAGGGTCTGGGGGAAAGGGATAAATTAAGAAGCTTGTAGAGGAAACAGAGTTACTTATTCTGAGCAGATAGTAACATGGTCAGACTTGTGTCTATATTGGCATCTGGGTAGAAGTGGAGAGATCACAAGTAGGGGATATATGTGGGGTAAGAGATGATAAAGCCTTGGACTAGAGTGGTTGCAGTGGGGTGGAAAAGAATAAGAAAAGAGCAACTGAATGGATTTTAGCAGGTAAGGAAGGAGTTTGTTAAGAATATGGATGATAAGAGAACATTATACACAGCAACAACAAGATTATACGATGCTGGATGTGGCTCTTTTCAACACTGAGGTGATTCAGGACAGTTCCAACGGTCTGTGATGGAGAGAACCATCTGTACCCAGAGAGAAGACTGTGGGGACTGAGTGTGGATCACAACATAGTATATTCACTTTTGTTTTTGTGGTTGTTTGTATTTTTTTCTTTCTCATTTGTTTCCTTTTTTGATCTGATTTTTCTTGTGCAGCAAGATAATTGTGGAAATAGGTATAGAAGAGCTGTATATGTTCAGCATATATATTGGATTGGTTGCCTTCTAGAGGAGGGGGTAAGGGAAGAGAAGGGAGAAAAAAATTTGGAACACAAGGTTCAATTCCTTCATTTTACAGATGAGAAAACTAAGGCTAGAAAGACTGATTTGTACAAATAGATACAAGTAGTAATAGGTAGGATTTGAACCCAAGTCTTTTGTTTCCAGAACCATCAAACTGGATGGTGAGACACATAGATATTGCAGGGAGGGGAGAAGAGTGACAAAGGTAAGTTTCAGAAGTATCAACTGGACATTCAGGTAGAGTTGGCTAGCAAGTAGCTGGTGATGGGTTCAACTATTCATTATTATTTTCAAATATTTGGTCCAAGAATGCAACTTGGCTTTTTACCATGCAAATCATTCCCAAACTACAGTAACAAGGTCTTGGCTCCTGTTTCAGATTTCTTTATCATGGGAAAGAATGATCTCTATTTGGAAATAAGGCAAATCAAGACTCAAATTAAAATGTGAAACATAAAAAACCTTGTTTCAATTCAAGCATATTTTTATATAATACACTTTGTGTTCCTAAAATATAGTTATCTTTAATAAAGAGCACTGAAAGTTAATACTATGCCTCTATCCACAAAATATTTCCCCCATGGTTTCAAAATTTCTAGAATATACTTTCTAAGTAAAGATAAAAGGAAGTCTAATTTCTTCTACTTCTTCCAAGATTCCTAATTTCCTCAGCCTGGGCACTTTCTCCACTGACAAGGATTATAACCATTCTACATTTCAGTATATGACTCCAAATTGCTGTTGCCTGTACTAGGTAGACCATCTTTTGGTAATAGACCTGTCCTCATTTTGCTAGGCTAGGTAATGACAGGCTATATATAACTGGGCTCATGTCTATAACATTTTCATTTTTTGAGAAATTGCCAGAGTTTGTATTCTGTTGGCATAGAATTTCAGGAGCTGAAGTTCACAGCGCATGCAGCAAAAAGAGATTTTGGTGCATGTACAGCATCTGCATTAGAGAGAACTAGAGTTTTCACTGCCTTAAAGATATAGGTTTGGTATTAGCATAGCCCCTCATTTTTATAAGTGATTTATAAATCTTCCTCTAAATGCTATATAAATGTTAAATCGTTATGGAGTATACAAATTATGTCTTTCAGAAGATTCCTTGTTTAGATGTCATTTTATGTTTTCAAGTTGGTAGTTAAGAACAAAATTCTTGAGGTCTAGTCCAGTCCCCTTCCTCTTGGTCTGCACCATACAAAGATATTCAAGTGATTTTCAATGGTTGTTAATATATTCTAAATCTTTTTTGTTCTTAATTTAAATCCTTGTCATAATTTAGAGCACATCTTTTACGGGCATTAGAGAGAAGTGAGTTCATTTAACTGGGGGAAGAGATGAGGTTCAAACATGTTTTCATATATGATAAAGCTCTCAGAACTTTAAATGATTCCAAGCAGTTTATTGCTACTGGCCACTTTATAATAAATGTCATATTCTGTTCAAGGTGCACAGGTACGCTCCACCATTCATTACTCTCCTAATGAGATTCACAGAACAAGAACAGACTAGCAATCATTTGGTTAATTCTACAGATAAGGACTAGAACTTGCTCAAAATCACAAAAGTAGCTACATGACTCAGTTGTGTTAGATCTGAAATTCGTAAGATCTGAGTTCAAATGCAAGACACTTGGCAATATGATGTCTATCCAATTTTCTCCCCTGTAAAGAATAATTATAGTACCTGATTCTCCGGATTGTTGTGAGGCTCGAGTTATTTGTAAAAGGGCTTTGCAAATTTCAAAGTGCTATATAAATGCTATTATTAGTAAGTGAAATGAGATTTGAACCCTGGTACTACTTTTTGATTCCTCATCCCTATTCTAGACTTCAAATGCAGTGCTTCCCCATGGGCCCTCTGAAGCAAGACCTGAGAATGCAGGCTCATAAGGTCCACGAGGGCAAGGATCAGGCTTTATTTAAATAGCTTCCTACTTCCATCCACACCTGGTCTAGGGCAAGTACCGGCCAAGTTCCCCTCCCCCTACCATCTGCTGCAGGAACTGTGGAATGAATGAATGAATGAATGAATGAACGAAGGGGCAAACCCGGACTACGGGCTGGACCTCAGTTTCCCCACCCGGCAGGGCAGGTGCATTTGCATTTTAATCTTCCCGAGAGGCACCCACCCACGAAATTAGGCGGGGGCGAGCTGGCAGCTGGCTGGGTTGAGGCCAGGCCCCCACGCCCGCCCTTCCGAGACGCAGAGGCGTTTTCCTTAGTCACGGGGAGAGGAGGGAGGAGGCTGCAGGATTGCTTGCCTGCTGGCGCCCCGACCTCAGCCGGCCGGTCCCCGAATATGGGTTGGGGTGAGAGGGAATTTTCTCCCTCTCACAGAACCAATACCACCGTCGGCGCAGGTTCTTCCTAGTCCTGATCCCCGCGCTCAAGGCACCATCCCCGTCTGTCCCCCCCAAGCAGCGGCGAAGCTACTTGCCCTCCCTTCCCGCATCACGTGTACCCGGAAGCCTGTGGGAGGGCCCAAACCGCCCACGGAAATGACGTAGATCCACCCTAGTCGCATGATGTGGCAAAATGAAAAAAAAAAAGATTGGGGGTTGGGGAGGAAAAGTGAGAGGGAGGGGAAAGTGATGAGTCCAGAAAATAGTCCCTCGAGGTCCTAAGGGACTACGACGCTGGTCAGAGCAAAAAGACCAGCAGGCTTGCGCACTGCGCTCCGAATCCCTGCGCCCGGCCGGGAGTCGTCTTTTGGGGGGGGAGGGGTACATAAGGCGGAGGGAGTACTTTGCTCTGAGCCCGGCCAAAGTGCTCTCCCAGAAATCCCTCCGCCGGGCTCAGCCGTTTCCGGAGTCTGCGCTGCGCCCGGTTCCGCCATTGCGGCTCTCCCAACCCCAGGAGCCTCCGCCCCCGGCCAGAGCTTGTCCGTCCGTCCGTCTGCCTGCCCGCCAGCTACCCCCCCCACGCCTGCACCCCAAGAGAGCAGCCTCGCCGCGCCCGACCTCCCCCCCTTCCCCTCCTCCTCTTTCCCCCGCGAAGAGCCCCGGCGGCCTCAGCCCCTCAGCCCCAGTGACAGGAGCAGACAGGAGCCCCCGGCAGCGCCATGGCCCAGATCCTGCCCATCCGTTTCCAGGAGCATCTCCAGGTGCGGCCGGCCGCCCGTCGGGGCTGGTGCGAGGGCCCGAGCCAGGGTTAGGGTTGCTGCGGGGTGGGTGGCTCCAGGCCTGGCTCGTAGCGGGGCCCCGGCTAGGGTTGAGGCGGGCGGCGGGGAAGAGGGGAGGGAGATGTGAGTAATCTAGAGACGAAGCCTGCGAAGGGGCAAGAGAGCGAGGACCGTGGCCGCCCTGCTGTCAGGTGTTGCGCACCCGCAGCCGGACAGGCCCTTCCTCTTCTCCGGGAGTCGCCTCCCCCACCTGAGGTCAGAGGGGTGGGGTAGGGGGGATTGTCACCTCCTGTTTCCCTTTTTTCCTATGCACCCCCCTATGTTGGCGCCCTGAAGTGTTAGTGTGTGTGTGTGTGTGTGTGTGTGTGTGTGTGTGTGTGTGTGTGTGTGTGTAGGTGGAAAAGCAGCAGCTCTTTTCCTCCTCCCTCTGCGGCTCCCTGCGACGGGAAGGGCACCTTTCTAAGGGAGAGGGGAGCTGTCTGCCTCTCCCCCTCCCCCGAGCCTTTGGAGAGGGAAGGTCACCGCTCCTGGATCCCTCAAAAAAGGGAGCGTGATGACTTGGTCCTGTGTCCACCGGGCACACCATGGGCACAAGGTCCTTGGGGGAAAGGAGGATGTTCCCCCTCCCCATGGAGAAACTAGAAAGCATGACTTCAGTCCTAGTTCCAGGGATGAAGGATGACTATGTGAGACGGCCCAGCGGTCACCGAGGCCTGCTGGATATTGAGGCCAAGTTAAACTCAGTGGAGCTAGGGGCATCCCTAGGAGGTTATCTCGGAAAGGAACAGGGCCCCCAGGTGGAGAGAATCTGGCTTGCGATTGACCTGCAGAATTCCCGAGTCCTCACTGTCATTTAGTTTACCTAGACCTTTCCAAATGTAGGAGTCTATCAAAAGGGCTTGAGTAGGAAGATACAGGCTAAGCCGGCTTGTGTCTGCTGGCAGGTGCATCATGGAAATGGTCTAGAATAGGCTTTTCTAACCTCTGTTCTTGGAACTCCCACTCTACAGTGGCCACTGTCACCTTGGCTGAAACCATATTTTCCCAAATGAACAATCTGTTTTAGTTCAGGCTCATCAGAAGTTAGTTGGTTTTTATTTATTATTTATTTGTTTTTTGTTTTGTAATTAAAGTATTATTGATGTTAGACAGTGATGTCTAATCATTGAACTCCTCCTTCCTCCCATCTTAGAGTGTTTTTGTTAATTTTTACTCTTTGTTACTACACCTAGGACAAAGGAGCAAACTTCATGTTGGAAGAATCTACTGTTTTTAGGCCATTCATATTATCTTTGTTGATATATGCAAGAGAAAAAGAAACTGTTTCTTTTTTTTTTAACCTATGTTTAAGAAACTATTTAGAAAGACTAAAGAAACAGTGGTGCTAGGAACAACACAGTCCAAGTTTTCAGAGCATGAATGGAGGAAAGCATTCTATATTGTAACAGAATACACTTTAGCATCAAAGAGACCAGAATATTAAAATTTATTTTAATGGTAGAATCTGCCTTTATTTTTAGATTGAGAAATAGTCATATTGTGAAAAATGTGACTCAGAAAGAAGAAATGAAAACTAGTATTCTAATCAGATTTTCTTCAGTTGTATGTAGAACTTTTTTAAAAAGCAGATATGACTTTTTTATTTTTTGAACTGCAGAAATAAAGCCTACCAGATAAATCTTTTGAACTGAAATCCTCCTTTTTCTAAAGTTTGGCAACAGTAAAACAATACCCATTAACCCTCTTATATAATAAAAATGTACTAAGTAGGTAGAAGAAAGATTTTTAAAATTGAAAACTAATTTATGCTCATTGATTTCTTTATAGGCCAGGTATGTCACAAATTGGATTGGAAGGGATAGACCTTGGATTTTTTCTTTTTTTTCTTTTCTTTTCTTTCTTTTTTTTTTTTTATTTTTTTATTTACAAGGTTCCTTTTATATAGTTTTGTGCAGTTTGCACCATCAGTAATTTGGGGTAATTTCCAGACACATAAAACCTAGATAAAAGTTTATTAACAGTACTTTTGGTATAGAAACTGTTTAACCTTTTTAAAGATGTTTGTCACTAGTAACTGTAATTTGATTTCTATAGACATTTATTGACAAGCTTTATGTCTTATCAGCAAAGGTTAATTTATTTAACTCAGGAGAAGACATTCCAGGGATTGAAGAGAGATGGTCAGCCTATCTATTTGTGAGGTTCTCTTGGAACAGAAGGGTTCCTTTAGAGACAGAAAGTGGAAAAAACTTTACTATAGCCAACCTTCAAACTGTTGTCCTTTTTAAAGCACATATAGCAGATGCCATTGTATTCCCAGGTTCTTTGGATTTATAGTTGATCTTACCTTTGGCTTTTCCCTTTCTCTTCTCTGGTGAATAAGGATATGAAATGTGTAGGTTAAGTGGTAAGAACTGCCAGAGCAAGTTTGATTTAGAAGCAGGAAGCAATAATGAATTATTGGGAGACTTCTCTTTTTCACCTTTGTCCCCAGTTCCTACAGTAACTGTTGTTCTCCTGAATAAGCAGGTGTACAACAGTACATGCTGGGAAAGAAAGTTCCTAACTATGTCATTTAAATTGTAGTAATGGATAATCTCTTGAGATAAAAGTGTAATCAAAAAGGGGTATGGTGAGAATGAACTTGTTTCACTATGATTGAGAACAGTTTATCAATTGGAAGCTTATGGAACTGACATTTAACTAGGTCACTTAATGCTCATTCTGCTTCTTAGAACAGTTATTTCTGATTATAATTGATTGGATCATTTGTGTAGAATTAGAAGGGATCTTGAGCCATCTAGTTCAGCCTCCTTATTGTATAATTGATGTGATTTGTTCAAGATTACACTAGGATTCCATTATTTTGAGTGCTTTTTTCAACTTTGTCACCATATTTCTTGAATTTTCTTGCATTTGACTTGATATAAAACCTACCATTGAACCTAAATATATATTTTAAGGTCTTTTGGATATGTCTCATTCTTTTTCTAGAAAAAATATGAGACTGTACTAATGAATTTCTTATTTTCTACTTGAGACTTTATATTCATTTCTTCTTCCTCCTCCTCCTCCTGCTACCTTCCTGGTTTAGGTACTAATCACCTCTGGAACCTAATAGTCTCCTAACTGCTATCCCTGTCTCCTTTCTACAACTTATTCTTCACATAAGTTTGACCATGTGTTTCTTGCTCTTCTGTACTCCCAGTAGCCTATAGGATAAAATGTAAGCTCTAGTTGGCCTTTGAAGGCCTTCAACATTGTTTTAAGTTATATTTATAACCTTAACCTGTAATATATTCTGTTTTGTCAGAATGGACTGCTCATTATCTTCTAGTTTTATCTTGTACAGACCATCTCTTGAGGTTAAAATACTATCTTCACATTTTCACCTATCTAAATTTTCTCTGTTTATTCCAGGGTTAGCTTAGTGCTAGCTAAGAAATACAGGGGGATTGCTACAACTCAGCTAAAAACGGATCTGGCATATTTTTTCTTAGACCTTTTACTAGGGCAGTTCTTGGCCTTATCAAAATCTCCCTTGTACCTTTCACCTTTGTGACTCTGCTCATATAAAGTCAAATGAAATAACATGAGAACTGCTTTACAAATCTTAATATAATATAAATTATCAATTCCACAAAGATAGGGACTATTAATATTTGAATGAAATTGGGAAGAAGACCAAGGTGAATAGTTTAGCGATGTAAATAAAATCCTAATGTGTTAAACATTCTTTCCTGCTGAATTTAAGGTCAAATAATCGACCTATTCTTCAATCAGTTATGTTGAGATTTTGTTAGATTGTATGTTATCTTTTCCTCATAAAGCTATTAGACAATAACTCAGGCACCACAGTTCTTTCTCCAAAACATGTATCCATAGAGGCCACATATTGCAGAAAAAATAGCGCCAACTCTAGCATTAGAAAGCCTAGGTTCAGATCCTATTCTTATTACTTATCCGGGTGCCCTTAGTCAAATTACTTAACCTTCCTGCTCATTTGTAAAATGAGGAGTTTGGATTAGATGACTTCTGAGTGAGAGACATACGTATATAACATTGGGATGGAGTGAGGGGAGAAGAAAAGCCATTTAAATTGAAACAAGAGTATTTGAAAGGATGATTTTTTTGGGGTACTTATGGTATTGTAGAATTGTTTTGTTATAGTAAAATCTTGTACATTTCTTTTGATATTGTAAAAAGTTAAGGAGAGGTGGATGTTTTATGAATGAAATATGATTTATTAAGCACTTGCTGTGTTGCTGACACTGTGGCAAGCTTTAGAGCTACAAATACAAAAGTAGTATAGTCTTTGCCTTCCAGAATCTTTCAGATAGTCGAAGACAGTAGATCTTAGAGAATGATGGCTGGGGAAGGAGTGCTTGCTAAGTCATAGATGGTGAATGGAGCAGTAGAGCAAGCAATTGACATGTCCTTTTTAGGAATGGTAGGGTTGATTTGATTATTGGTTGTAGCACTAGTGGTGGAAAAGGGGGAATAGAAGTGTTATAACAAGGTAATGAAAATGGTTGGAGAGCAGTGGTCACATGACCATGGTGGATCTAAGTTGGTATATATTTATATTGAGAAATCTCACCAATCATGAGTGTAGGTGTCCAAGATGAGAACTGGAAGCCATATCACAGTTAAGTAGGCATAGCATGAAGATAGCGGAGAATAGTAGCAGATAGCATTTGGGGTCTAGACTATGCTAGTTAAGAATAACTCTCCCAGTAAATATCATATACCTAATCCTGGAAGGAGCCTTATATGTGTAGTTGGTAATAGTGAAAAGAATGCTATGCTTGGAATAAGAACTTATGGGTTCAAGTCTTTGTCACTTAATAGTTGTGTATTTTAGAGGTCTGTTCCTTCTTTTCTAAAATAAGAGTATGGGGCTGTTAAGGACTGTTCCAAATCCTATGTAAATAAATAAATGTATAATCCTATGACTTAACTTTCTTGTCTTCTCTAAGTCTTACAAAATTATTCAGACTATTTCACTGATGTGAGTAATTTTGTTGGATTTTGTAGGAATAGTGTAGTAATAAAGACTCTGAAGGAAACTAGAATGTATTGGCCATGGTTTCAAACTGTATATTTAAAAAAAAAAAAAAAAAAAAGGATTAGTAGGTACACCAGAATAGTGTTTCTTTGCCATACTAACAGCCACAATAAAGCTTATGCAGCTTATCTCATGGTGGCATATACCACTTTGGTAATTGCTAGTTTTAGGGTCTAAGAAAGAAGTGCTCATGTACTACTGCATTATCTACCTTTTCATGTTCCTCTTCTGTTCTAGGGGTCGGTCTGGCTTACCTGTGTGCTTATAAGACAGCACCTTTGCCTTGCATCTGCATGATAAGCAATACTTCTTAAGTGTATATGACAACTTAGATATATTAACACATTATTTTGAATGGTAGTTACCCAGGGTTGTGCTTTGGAAAAGCAAATGTCAGCAACTGCCATCTGCCTGCTGGGTGAAGATAACAGGACTCAAAATTGATCTGTATTTAAACAGAAGTTTTGGTAGACAGGTACAGGAAGAAGGTCAGCTTATTCTATGTGGAGGTCTTTATAGGTCCTTTTTTGGGGAAAAGTGGTAGAAACATTACCAATACAGAAGGAAAATAGATTCTTCAGAAGTGATATAGTGGAATACTGGCTACTATCTCTTGACTGTCTTCTTAATGCTCATCTTTGAGAGAAAAACTAGCCTATAGTCAGTTTGTAATTTAAATTTGATCTTGTGATTTAAAAATAAAATTATAATTCCCCCCAAAATCTATGAAAGCCATATAATGATGCTAAGTGGACAGAAAATCTTTTTATTTTATTACTATTTTGTACATGCTCTTCTGAAAAAGTTTGTTTTGTCTTCTTCCCCTAGATAGAAGAGTGAATTTGTTGCTTAATGTTTGTATATAGCCCTTCATGTTAAATGATAGGAGTACTCTTCTTAAATCTGATAAATTTATTAAAAGCTAATTGAGAATACTTACCTCCTTAAATACTTACTAAAACAATAAATTAGGTGCTCCCTCCATTCTTGACTGAATGCTTTTTGTTAATAACCTTCAAAGCTTTATTTAGATGTTTAGCCTTTAATGCACATCCTGTCTTCAGACTAGAGAGCTTATCTATTTGACTTTGTGATATGAAATACCAATTTTAAAATTTCTCATCTTATTTTAAGTTAACTTAAAACATCTTAAGTATTTATAACCTGAATTTAACAACAGTTTTACCCTATTAAAAAAAAAAAAGTTCAGTTGACCAGGGCAGTCGATAGAACTTCATGAATCAATAGCACAAGTATAGGATCTAGTGGCATGCAGGTGTTTGCATATTGGATGTCTTTTTCTTTGTTTAAAAAAAAAAAAATAGAGAATTACATTATCTGGCAAGAATGCTTTAGGTCATCACAGTCATTAAAAGTATTTGATTTTCTTCTTTCCCTTGAAGAAGAAAGGATGTGAATAGAAACATATCATGTTAGTGGAACTCAACCAGATCCTATTCCCTAAAGCAAACTCTCCATCACCTTTTCTTCACCATCATCCCTTTCCCACCAGGCTATGTAATAGGTTCACCCAGAATGAGTAGGATAGAACCATGAATATTTCCATGCTTAAAAAAAATCAGATAAATAAGGTCCTCAAGTTTTTTTGGGAAAAGCAGTAATTTTTAGGGAAAGAGGCTATTAATTTGAATTCTTTTAAAAAGTTTTTGGAAAAACTTTAAGCTTTAGGGAAATCCATTTTATTCTGTCAGTATACATCTATTGCTGTGAAATGCTAATTGTATTTAGAGATTATAAATTAAGCTTATTGGCTTTTAAGCTAGTGAGTTCCATTGCTTTTAGCTTACATACTGGGAACTACAAGGCATAATCTTGATGTAACAATATCGCTCAGTCTTTGGAGTGTCCAACTGTACTATTTGCTATTTTACTTATAAAAGAATTGTTATTTGTCAGGTAAGTTTGAAAATAACAAAATTACATTTAATTGCCAAGGCCATTTTCATGTACGAGGAACTCGGTTGTCCTCCCTACATTTCTTCCCACCCCTCACTTGCTACTGTTAGCAGTGTGTCAATACTGTGAGACATGATTGCTGTTTTGGTACTTATTTCTATAGAATTTTTAAGGGCAGGTCCTGTAGTGACAAATGTTTAATTTATTTAAAACTTGATGAAACATGTCAAATTTTCCCTTTTTGGATAAGCAGAAAATTATTAGAAATAAATTGGAATATTGTATCTGTATTCTAATATTTCCAAATACCATTGTAAATACCATGTAAATTATCAGGACCTTTTTACATATACCTTTTCTTTGCACTTTAGCTTCAAATTAAAAAAAAAAAAAAAAGCCACCAGCAATTTCCAACCTCACTCAGTCTAATCCTCTTAGCTACTTATTATTGTCTTATGTACTCTCAGAAAGAGCCTGCTAAAGTATTGTGAAATACAAAGTATTATTTGGGTATGACATGTTGAAAATATATGGCATAAATTAAAAAAAGTTAGAATCACCTTCATTTTAATTTAATATACCAAAGGACTTATGCTAGTTTAATAGCAAAAGGCTCTAACCATCTAAAACACCATACTTTATTTACAAAGACAAAGATCATGAATACATGTCTCTTGAACATCCTTAAATATTGAAAAGAAATTTAATATTGAACAAATGGACCTGATTTAAATAATTCAAAAAGCCTTGATTTGAATAGCATGGGCATCGTAGTACAGAAGACCTCCCAGAGGCAGAGAAACCTGACGTCAAATTTGACTTCAGACATTTAAGAGTTGTGTGATCTGGGCAAGGCATTGTAACACCTACCTTGAAGGGTGGTTATGAGGATTAACTGAGATAATATTTGTAAACAAAGTGTTTGGTACATAAAGAAAACTAATAAATCCTCCTTTTCTCCTACTGTATTTTTAAAAATGAGGTTAAGTCCCCAGGATCAATTGCATATGATGAAGGATTTTAGAGTTAACTAGGTAAGTGTCATTGTCTCTCTTTTCCTTCTATGTGTATCACCATTAACTAAAAACAGATTTATTCCTTAATAGAATAATATTCTTCTTTGGTCAAGAATATGTAGTGACTACATTTTTCCTGCTAGAACCTTCAAACACACTTGAAAGTTTTTGGTCCAACAATTTTTAAAAATCTCTATCTCTTCTCTCCTTCCCTTTTTGGGGGCCAGATCTGTGATTTCATTAGTATATGGGATACCTCGTGACCCATTCTCCTGATGAAACACTATTGGGTTTTTAAGCAAGGCTTAAAAACAAAAAGGCTTTCCTGAATCCAAAGCTGGCTCTTCTGTTTACTTCGCTATACCGTTTTATAACAGGATAACAGAACCAGAAAATTACTTGAAAGTAAATCAGGATTATCTGTCATTTTTGTCTGAGTACAATATGAAAATGTTAACATCCAGATTTTTTGGTTGTTTGAACACCTGTTAAGAATTACTTCCATGTCAGAAGAGTAAGATGTAAGTTCCATTCATTAAAGCAACTTGAACTTGAATCTTATTCTGGGTATATGACTTGACCAAAAGTTAAAATTACATAATCTGAGTTTTGATTAGATTTTTTCCATGTGAAAACTATTAAATTATGGTTCCCTCTGTAGGGCCAATATGCCATCCTATACTTCTCCTTGGCTTTGCTTAAAAAAAAAAAATCTAATACATTTATCCCTTCCACTTTGAGACTTTTGTCTATCACAGTTTCGATGTATTGCAGGTTGGCATAAGAAATTATATGGGAATTTTGGGGGAATTCTGCAGAAGCTGCAGATAACACAGAAAAATTTTAGAAACTCAGAATAAAAATTGCCTAAAATATATGTATAGGATTATATAATATCAACAGTTTATCTTTTAATATAATATTTAATATAATAATTCATAAGAAGGGAGGGCCAAAATTTTTATGCAGATTTTCTAGCTTAGGGGTGGGGTTGTGCTTCAACAACCCTTAGGTGTACAAGGGATAACTGGAGTTCTAGCAAATCTGTCAACTTAGGGTAGTTATGTGATCTATTTTTAGGGTAGAAAGGGTTGAGTTATATCTTAATAAAACAGTGCTAGGCCTAAGAGTTGACCCGTAGAAATACTATTGTTATGGGACTCATCTAAGTTTAAATTTAACTTAAATTTTAAATTTAAATTAAACTTAAATGAGAAATTTAATAAATGCTATTTATTGAACCTAGGAGTTCAAACATTTGATACCTGTAATTCTAATTTGGAATGGCATTTAATAATGCCTTCTCTGTGAAGTCTACCCTGATCTCCTAGGGGTTAGTAGCTCTATCTTCTGTAGTTATCTTATGTTTTGGGGATATGCTTTACCCCTATAGCAGACCAGAGCACAAAGATTGCTTCATTTGTTATAAGCACCAGAGTGCCTTACGCACTCTTGGCACTTAATAAATGATTGGTATTAATAAATTGCTCAATGCCCACCAAATGCCTCAAATAGATAAACAATGATGGAATTTTTATAAGAATGTAATGCCTTATATAGACTTGGTAAAATTATTCTTATATTATTGTTTTTTCAGATACTTAATTTATTTTATGTTATGAGACTTAGAAATTAAACCTCCTTTCTATTTACTAGTCTCTTTTTATTTACAAGTACTTGAATAAATGTTTGGATGGTGGTGGAGGAAGAGCAATTCTTAGAGCAAATGAATTTTCAGTCATTCGTGTGACATCTCGTGAAATATTTCTTAATTGTGCCATATGACTTTAATGGTACTTATATCTCTCTGATATTCAGTGAAGTTCAGAATGAGGTGATAGGAATTCTTTTCACTAGTTTTTGCTGACAAACTAGATGGACAAAAAAATATAGTATCTTCTCAGTGGCTTTTGAAAATCTATAATACTTCGTGTAGAAGCATCTAGGTTTCATAGAATAATAGACAGAAATAATTGTTTTTCAAAAGATTTTTTGACCTCTTAAAACCCTGCCTATGAATTTACACTTTTGGTTCTATCAAATCGTTCATGTCTTTCCAGTGTCCTATGTAAAGTGAGCTATTTCAAAAGATAGCATATAGAATAGCAACAAGTTTGTTTAATGCTGCTCTCATATCGAAATTCAGCTGAACAGTGTGTCCCTTACCTAACTAACATTGTTAGATCAGGGAGTTAAAGATTTCATTTGTTTCAGAAAGATAAACCTTTGGGGCTTTTTCTGCTGAGAACAATGGTTGATATCCTGTTGTTCCTGAATTTAAGGAATGCTGCTTTTTCAGCATTTTTCTTCCCTTCTTTTGGAAGAACTCAGCAACTGTAGTTTCATATGACAGAATCTGCTGACTTCCAGGAAGGACTTAGTAGGATGACTACTGTCAGCACATTTTCACTGGAAGTTATCGTCAGTCTAATGTTGGAGAATGTTGCAAGGTTGTGAAATGGAACTGTGGTAAATTAATGATCTAGGATAATTACTTTAAACACAGCTATCTGCATTTTGGTATTGCATTAGATTATCATGTCACAGTAGAGCCCTGAATTAAATCATAAAGAATTCTATACATTAAATCTTTTAAGAAAAGGTAGCACATTGTCTGGAATTGACTTTTAAGTCAAAATTCAAGTCTTGCAACTGACAGATAGTGTCTTTGTGATCCTTGGGATAAATCACTTAACTTCTTGGTTTCCTATATCACAGTTACGAACTTTTCCCACTTGTGGTTCCTTTTTCTTTTTTCTTTTTTTCATTTTAATAGTACTTTAGTAAAAGATAGTTGTCAACATCCATTTTTGTAAAATTTTGAGTTCAGAATTGTTTTCTCCCTTCATTATCTTCCTCCTCCCCAAGACAGCAACTAATCTGAGATAGGTTATACATATACAATCATTTTAAAAAAAAATTTAATAGCTTTTTATTTACAAGTTATATGCATGGGTAATTTTACAGCATTGACAATTGCCAAACCTTTTGTTCCAATTTTTTCCCTCCCACCCTCTTCCCTATACCATAACTTATTCAGCCATTCCCTAACAGGCATTCATTCAATTTCCAATTCCTTGCCACCATAAAGAGCTGCTACAAACATTTTTGCACATGTGGGTCCTTTTTCTTCTTTTACAAACTCTTTGAGATACAGACCCAGCAGTAGCATGACCTCTTTTTGACTGATGATTTTTTATGTAAACCCATGGTACATGGTTAACATGTAACCAATACATGTTAAATATATTAAAGATATACAATCATTTTAAACATACAATCATTTTAAAACATATTTCCATATTAGGCATGTTGTAAAAGAAAAATCAGAACAAAAGGGGAAAACCATGAGAAGGGGGAAAAAACACAAAAAGGTGAAAATAATATGCTTTAATCTGTATTCAGTCTCCATATTTTTCTCTGGATGTGGATAGCATTTTCCATCCCAAGTCTATTGGAATTGTTTTGGATCACTGTACTGCTGAGAAGTGCTAAGTCTATCAGAGTTGATTATCACACAATTTTGTTGTAACCATATACAATGTTCTGGTTCTGCTTACTTCACTCAGCATTAGTTCATGGAAGTCTGTCTAAGCTTTTCTGAAATCACCTTGCTCATCGTTTCTTATAGAACAATAGCATTCCATTACATTTATATACCATAACTTATTCAGCCATTCCCTAACAGGCATTCATTCAATTTCCAATTCCTTGCCACCATAAAGAGCTGCTACAAACATTTTTGCACATGTGGGTCCTTTTTCTTCTTTTACAAACTCTTTGAGATACAGACCCAGCAGTAGCATGACCTCTTTTTGACTGATGATTTTTTATGTAAAACCAGGTATATAGATACAAAATATGTATATACTTCAAACATTTACTAATAATCTTAATTTCATAATCCCCACATTCAGTTACATGACCCCATGTGGGCTTGTGACCTCACATTTTTAAGAAACTTTGCCCTAGGCAACACTTTAAGCTTAAAACTTAAAATAAATTGCAGATCTACACATGCTATGGTAGTTTCCACCAGTGGAGTTTCCTATATTAATGAAATCATAGATTTGGATCAAAAAAAAAAAAAAAAAAACCCTACCTCTGACTATTTGAGTTCTTCTGTAGTAAGAGTTATTTTCACAATCTTTGTCAGGAACCAAAAATACTTTTTTTCTTTTTGCAGAAAAGCTTGTGATAGCGGAAGTGGTATTGTACATAATTTCGAAATAGCTATTCATATTTCAGTTGAATTAAGCCAGCATTTCCTTTGCATTCTAACTATCCAGGCAGAACAAAGAGGAAGAATCTTTTAAAAATGTAAAGTCTAGCACTAATTGTGAAACCATCAGTTCAGTTCTTAGTAACTGTCATAAATAAAAAATGGCTATAGTATTTAAGCTAAAGCAATGAGTGAGTTCTTCCCTAGTATTTCTGTGGATGTTTTGAAGTACTAGAATTGCTTTCCAGGAACTGGTACAATTACAGTAAAGCTCAGTTCTGATGACTTTTCAGATGTGATCATAAATGGTTTAAGTACTTCATTAATTATTAGACTCTGAGACAATTTGACAATCTTAACTATGCCATTTGTAGACACATACAACTGAGATTGGATACCAGGAAATGTTTACATGAATTGTAGGAAAAAATTTCATAAATTTTAGATTTTGCAAGTCAGAATACTTGAATTAGCATTGGGATATTGCCTGTTTCATTGAAAAAAAATAAGTAACTGGCTTTTTCATGTTTCTAGTAATACAATCCTATAGACCAGTAGTCTTCAAGGTGGGGTTCATGGTCCATATCTAAGAAATATGTGATCCACCAAATAGAGAATGAAAAGATGAGTCGCAATCCACCTTCCCAGGAATATTGTGGGACTTGCTTTTATCTTCTAGAGTTTTTTCTGCTATACAAAACTTCACCTTCCCCCCTGCCAAACTACTATTAGTCTTTCAAGGCAGTCAGAACTCAATTATTACCTGGTACCCAGAACAGAAGAATAATCTCCACCTGCTGTCCAAAAGATCACTTTGTGGCTGTGACGAGTACCATTTGGAAGGTGGGCTCTGTGATTTTCATTTGGAGTGGGACAAACTAAATTACACAGGATGATTTGCATTGGATCGGCTGTAAATGTTCATTTCGGATCTCTTTACCTATTTCTCGGTTACTGTCAAGGATACCATGATCCCTTCAGTTACCAGGTTCACTATTTTGGTGTTGTCAGATCCTCACTTTCCTCTACCTTATCCACTTGTCAAATCTAATTAATACCTTTCTGCTCACTGGAGCACCACGGTAGTTGAGTCTCTCTTAGCTCTTAATTGGATTATTGCAGTAGCTTTATAATTCTTCTTCCTGTCTGACCCAGAGAGATTAAATGACTTGCCCAAGGTCTAATGGATTGTAACAGTGATAGAATTTGAATCTAGGTCCTCTGGCTTCAAATCCAATACTTTTTCTACTGTTGACTCCCCACTGAGATAATAAAGGAAGCAAATTGTTTTGGTTGAAAGAAGCTTTAGAGAACCAGTGAGCATGGAGTTTAAGAATAAAGTATATGCAAATATACTTCCTACATGGAATAGGATTATACCCTATGACTTGATAGGGGCAGTTTATCACTATTATGTGAGGTATAAAATATATAAAGCCATCTTTATGTAATTGAATGGGCAGTTTATTCACTTGGTTGATCAGTATATGTATCTTGGAGAGAAAATGAGCTGGGTTTAAAATTACATAGAAAAAAGCATGTAAGATTGCATTTGGGAATTTGTACAGTGCTTAGATAATCCCAAATAGTTCTCTGGCATGTGCAGCTATCTGTTTAACAGCACTGATCATCCAGTAGTGCTTTATGTCTCTGAATCATAGAAGACCACAATTTTATAAATATCAGAATTGCAGTGACCTAAAAAAAGATGCATGGTGGGTTTTAGGCATGCAAAGCAGTATAGATTATTTAGGAAATATATAATTGATAAAAGAGACTTGGCATAAGTAAGAATTTACAGTGATGATGGATAGACAGTCCCACAGTGGTAAGGCTTCAACATATTGGGTAGATAGTTTATGAAGAATTTATGGAAGGATTTGGGCAAGAATCACACAGGATGAGAAAACGGGGTGGAATTTTGATCTTTTCTCTTGAAGAGCTGAAAAACTAATTCATTGCAAATACAGGTCTCTCAAAGAACTGTCACACTTAAGTTCATTTTGTTTTCTACATATTTGTAAATTTAATAGAAAAAGTGATCATTTTACACATGAATCAGCAAGGCATTAAAGTCCAGAGTCATGTTTCTGTATAAAGGTCTAGAACTTAATTTTCCTGAACTCGTCTATAGGATTTTTATGCATCATCTGGCATTTCTATTGATCAGCACCTATTGAGTTCCAGGCACTATTGGATATACAAATAATGATACAAACTTTGCTTTTCAGGAATACATAATACAAAGTAAGTACAGAGTAGATTGAGGGTTAATTAAGAAAGGCCTCATAGTTGTAGAAGGCGTTGCATCTTGAAGTAGTAAGGGGTTCTATGAAGTCCAACTTTGGTGGGGTAGGGTTGGAAATACAAAGTCACAGACATGAGATAATGACATGTCTTATATGAAAAACAGCAAAAAGGCAAGTCTGACAGGCAGGATTATCCAGTTGAGGGAGAAGTAAGCTATAATGTTACTGGAAAGATAGATTGGAGCTAGGTTGCCTTCATAAAAGCAATAGGGAACCTCTGGAGTGTGAGTACCAAAAAACAAAATGGAGGATGGACTTGAGGCAGGAAAATTCAGTTAGGAAGCCATTGCAGTAATTTAGGTGAAAAGTAATGAAGGCCTTACTCTAGGAATATATGGACATTTGCAGTCTGCTAGACCAAACACTGACTATAGGTCATGCAATTGCTGTGTCTAACTTAAATCTTTGAGGAATTATCTTATAGCTTCATTGATAAAACATGCTATGTTTAAAACACAGTGAACAAGGACTGTTCTTCCTATATTAGAGCTTCATTTTTGGGGTGTTGACGGTGGTATGTGCTTTGATCCATAAGAGTTTAGTCTTGAAGTTGTACTGAATTCACTTAAAAAATGCTGTCTTGGAGGCATAGTGTTTTGGCAAAAATAACAAAATCTTAAGAGTCTTGGGGACATTGAACTTATTTTAAAAAATATTTTGATAACTGTTTCAAGGGCAGCTAAGTGGCATAGTGAAGAAAGTACTTGCCCTAGAATCAGGAGGACCTGTGTTCAAAATCTGGTCTCAGACACTAGCTGTGTGGCCTTGGGAAAGTCACTTAATCCTGTTTGCCTCAGTTTCCTCATCTGTAAAATGAACTAAAGAAGGAAATGAAAAGTCGCTCCAGTATCTTTGGAGAGAAAACCCCAAATGGAGTAGAATTGGACACAACTAATCGATTAAAGAATTACATTAATATTTCAGTATAATTAGTTTCCTTTGTAATGCTATTTTTATTTTATCTATTTAAAAATTCTGAGAAGGGTCCAGATTGCTAAACAGGTCCATGATACAAAGTTTAAGAATCCTATAGATATTTAAATTGCTTTGTAGAACCTGGTAGAGCTATTTTAATATCTTGCTTTGTAAACTATGTATGCTTATGAACTAGGTTTTTGTTCTATAGCCAGACTAAAACAAATTCCACAGGATCTTGAATGAATGAATGAACTATGATTTGTATGGGCACCACACCTTTTTAAGGAGCTGCAGTCTTCCAGGTGTATAATGGCCATGTACTAAGGTGTGGTTTCTACTTGCTGAAACATGAAGCTGTGGTCAAAGTTTAAATGAATATAGTAGTCTTTATTTGGTGATATTTCTTAGGCTGTCTTTTAGAAACACAAAATAAAAGGTCTATTTGTCCCATGCAATTTTTTTTCAATAACAATTATTATTACTGCTACTATTACTATCACTACTACTCAGAGGCAACATTTCTTAGTGAATAGAGAACTGACTGAGAGTCCAAATTTTGATTCTGTTGACTGTATGACTCTCCACAAATCATTTACTCTCACACTGTTTCTAAACTCTAAGCCTAGAAGTTGAGAACAAAATTTTCTTTTGATTGCGGGGGGAGGAAGGGAGAAAGATTTATAAACACAGGGATTGTATACCTGAAACAAGCAAGCCTCATTCTATCAAGTTACCGTATGGTATTCTTATTCCCGTTTTACTGAACTTCTTAATGAGTAGCAGAACAAAAATTGAGGAATTGACTTTATTGGAGGGAGGCAGTACAATAGGAGAGAAGAGACAGGACTTAATTTGTAGGCTGAAAATTCTACCTGGACTTCAGGTAGAACTTCAGGACTTATAAGTGAAGTCTACACTTCACTTATAAGGCTCACAATTCTGAAATTTATCTGGTTGCTTTGACTCGATTGTTTTCTCACTCTGCATATAAAGAAATGAGACTTGACTGTAATAGTTCAGATAAATATTTGACCGGTACTTTTAATTGATGAAGTGTGTACCTTGCCTTATTGCAATGAGGGCAGAACTTAGAAGTATGGTACATGATTTCTTAAAAAAATGACTTAGAAAAAAGTTCACTGGGGGTAGCTAGATGGTGCAGTGGATAGAGCACTGGCCCTGAATTTAGGAGGACTTGAGTTCAAATTTGGCCTCAGAGAGCTAATTCAGTTTCAATTGATCAAGGATGGACAGAAGCAGCTACACCCAAAGAAAGAACACTGAGACATGAATATAAACTGCTTGCATTTTTGTTTTTCTTCCCTGGTTATTTCTACCTTCTGAATCCAATTCTCCCTGTGCAACAAGAAAACTGTTCGGTTCTGCACACATATATTGTATCTAGGATATACTGTAACCTATTTAACATGTAAAGGACTGCTTGCCATCTGGGGGAGGGAGTGGAGAGAGGGGAAAAATCTGAACAGAAGAAAAAAAAAATTAATTAAAAAAAAAAAAAAAACAAATTTGGCCTCAGACACTTAACACTTCCTGGGTGTGTGATCTTGGGCAAGTCACTTAATCCCAGTTGCCTCAAATAAATAAATAAATGGAGCAACTTCTTTAAAAAAAAAAAAAAAAGTTCATTTTTCAGATGTCCTGGCTTTGAGGTAAGGTAGGGATAGTGTTTCTTATTTAGTGGATTAAGAAGTTAGTGAAATACTAGGTAAGAATTAGGTACACATATTCTGAACCACAGGAAAAATATAATCCAATATAATTCATCCAGGCCTAATGCTTATATGGAAATAGAAACAAAGTGAAAAGTTAATGGCTAATATTATATATTATATTATATATTATCATATAATATGTTATAATATAATTTTTATTATATTGTATATTATTATATGTTATATAACTCTTCACATGTATTATTTTACTTGATTCTCTCAGTGAGGTAGGTACTAATTACCTTTATTTTGTCAATAATATTTTATTTTTCCAATTACTTGTAAAGATAGTTTTTTTAATATTCACTTTTGTAAGATTTTGAGTTCCAAATTTTTTCTCCCTTCTTTCCCCCCCTTCCCCCAAGACAAACAAGTAATCTTATGTAGGAAGTTATTGAAGTATGAGAGAGAAGTGAAAGTAGAATTTGACATACTCTCTTCAGTATATAAGCAAAGAACAATTCAAAGAAGCTTTTCTTAAAACCTTATTGTAGTAATTCATTTATAGTAGTGATAAGTGTGTGCGCGCGCGCATCTCTCTGTCTCCTGCCCCCTTCTCTTCCCCCCTCCATCTCTCTACTGCTTCCCCCCCCCCCCCCCATTTATCTCTGTTTCTTAAAAAGCTGTGTCTATCTTTCTTACACATACTAGAAAGTACAAGAGATACTCACAGACTCACAGATCACTACCAATTGGCATGGTAGTTTTGACTTGTTCTGGTTCCGTTTTCCACTTCTTAGGTACTGATGTGGAATTTAATGTAATCTACGAAAATCACTGCAGCTCAACTCCTCATTTCAAGATCCAGTAACTTAGACCATGAAGTCCAGGTTACAGGCCATGTATATATTACTATAAAAAAAAATTACACTATTCCAAAATTATACAGATTGCAGTTTCTCAGTAATTGGAGATATTAAGTCTGAGTACAAAAAAGGTACCTTTCTGAGAATTTCATACTTCTAAACCATACTTGTTCTGCCCTGTGCTTTAAAAAAAAGTGTGTATATACTTTTTCACCATTTTTTCCTAATTCTCTTTTTAATTTTTTTATAGCTTTTTATTGACAGAATGTATGCAAAGGTAATTTTTCAATATTGTCCCTTGCAATCACTCCTGTTCCCTTCCCTCCCTCCCTCCACCCCCTCCCCTAGAGAGTAGGCAGTCTCATACATGTTAAACATGTTAAAGTATATCTTAAATACAATATATGTGTTCGTATTTATACAGTTCTCTTGTTGCACAAGAAAAATCGGATTTAGAAAAGTAAAAATAAACTGGGAAGAAAAAACAAAAATGCAAGCAGTCCACATTCATTTCCCAGTATTCTTTCTCAGGTGTAACTGGTTCTGTTGTTCATCACTGATCAATTGGAACTGCTAATTCTCTTTTAATTTAATTTTTTAAAGCAGAGACTTTCTCTTCTTTTTTTGTTTCAAATTCTTTCCCTTTCCATACTCCTTTTCCTTCCAATCTGAAGCAAGAAAAAATTTTATGACTACATGGTCATACAAAACAAAATTTCATATTGGCTGTGTTTGAAGATTCAGGCTATGAGGCCATCAGTTTTCTATTTGGTGGTGAATAACATTTTATTGCAACTCCTTTGAAATTGTGGTGGGTCATTGAATTACTTTTTGTATTTTTTCTTAATGAATGTTAATTTTGTTTACATGTAGTTTTTTTTTTTTTTAATAATTTGTGAATTCTAAATTCCTTCCCTCCTTCCTTCCTGTACTTTGATAGAGATTATACATGTGCACTCATGCAAAAACATTTCCATATTAGCCATGCAAAAGAAAACACAGACCAAAACACTCAAGAAAAATTAAGTGAGGATGTCTTGATCTTGTATCAGTTCTTTTTCTTTTTTTTTATTTAAAAGTACTTTATTTTTTCTCAATTATGTGTAGTTTTTTGTTTTTGTTTTTGTTTTTTTGTTGAGGCAGTTAAGTGACTTGCCCAGGGTCACACAGCAAAGAAGTGTTAAGTGTCTGAGGCTGGATGGGCTGGTACTCTATCTACTGTGCCATCTAGATGCCCTGTAAAAATAATTTTCAATATTCAGTTTTGTAAGATTTTTTGTTCCAGATTTTTCCCCGTCCCTTTTGTCCCCCTCTCCCTCCCCCCCCCCCGAAAGCAATATAGTATAGGTTATACATGTACCATAAATTTAAATATATTTCCATATTAGTTATATGAAAGAAAAATCGGAGCAAAAGGGAAAGAAAAAAAGTGACAAAGTATGCTTTGATCTGCATTTGGTCTCCCTAGTTCTTTTTCTGGATGTGCATATACATTTTCTATCCCAAGTCTATTGGAATTATCTAGGATCATTGTATTGCTGAGAAGAGCTAAGACTGTCATAGTTGATCACCACACAATCTTGCAGTTATTGTATACAAGGTTCTCTTGGTACTACTCACTTCATTCAACATCAATTCATGTAAATCTTTCCAAGTTTTTTTTTAAATCTTTGTGCTTATTATTTCTTAAGGAACAGTAGTATAATTTTTCAGCCATTCTCCAGATGATGGGCATCCCCTCATTTTCCTATTCTTTTCTACCACCAAAAAAAGCTGCTATAAGTATTTTATAAATATAGGTCCTTTTCCTTCTTTCCTTCATCTTGATGGAGTATAGACCTAGTAGTGATATTGTTGGGTGAAAGAGTATGCACAGTTTAATAGCCCTTTGGGCATAGTTTCAAATTGCTTTTTTGAATGGTTGGATTAGTTTCACAGCTCTGCCAACAGTGCGTTAGTATGCTTGTCCATGTCACTTCTAGCATGCCATTTTCCTTTTCTGTCTCATAGCCAACCAACTAATGGATGTGAAATGGTAACTCAGAGTTGTTTTAATTTGCATTTTTGTACTTATTAGTAATTTAGAGCATTCTTTTTATTGCTATTGATAACTTTGAAACCTGCCTATTCATATCTATTGACCATTTATCAATTGGGGTAAGACTCTTACATATTTTACTCAATTCCCTGTATGGTTGAGAAAAGAGACCTTAATCAGAAAAATTTGTGGGGGACAGCCGGATGGTACAGTGGATAGAGTACCGACCCTGCTGTAGGAGGACCGAGTTCAAATGTGACCTTGCATTCTAGCTGTGTGACCTCGGGCAACTTAAAAAGAAAAGAAAAACTTGCTACAAAGATTTCATCCCTATATTCCTGCTTTTCTTCTGATTTTAGCTGCATTGGTTTTTGTTGGTATGAATTTTTTTAATATAATCAAAATTATCCATATTGCCTTCTGTGACCCTTCCTATATCTTTGTTTTCTCATGAACTCTTCATGCCCTACTTATTTGCTTGAGATTATCATCTAAATCATGCATCTATTTTGATCTTATCTTGGTATCCAGTGTGAGATAATGGCCTATCCCTAGTTTCTGTTATTTACATATATATATATATATATATATATATATATATATATATATAATTTCTATATTCCAGTTTTTTGTTTTTGTCAAGTAGTGAGTTCTTTCTGAAATAGCTGGGATGTTTGGATTTGTCACAAAGTATGTTTACTATCTTTATTAACATTTATGTGTTCAAATCTAATGTGTTAAACCTCTTATTTCTTACCCAGTATTAAATTATTCTGATGATTGCTATAATTCTTTATACTGTAGTATTGTTTTAAATAGGCTCCCTTCCCTCCTCACTTTGTTCTTCTTCTTCTTTTTTTTTTTTTTCTTTTTTGACTCTTTTGATATTCTTGGCCTTTTGTTTCTTCAGTGAATTTTATTTTTTTTCCTGACTCTATAGAAGTTAATGACATTTTAGTTAGTGTAGTATTGAATAAGACTTAGTGTCATTTTCTCTGCCTTTCATGAGTAAATAATATTTCTGCAATTATTTAGAATGCTTTTGTAATTTTGTAATATAACTCTTAGATGTCTTGAGTAGACTTTCAAGTATTTTAATACTGTTTTATACTGTTGTTCTGTTAATTCCTTTTGGATTTTGTAGAGAATATAGAAAAAGTGGATTTGTTGAAGTCAATTATTTTGGTTATTGTCTAATTCTCTATTTTTTCCTCAAAAAAGATTGCAAAGATTGGTATGCTGGTTTTTAATGTTCTTCACTGATCAATATAGTTTATTGATCAACAATAGGTGATTGTTTCCTCCATTCATAGTATTGAGCCACATGATTTATTATGGCATTTAAGGCATCCCTGGAGCCTTTCTTTAGACATTTCATTATTTCTCTTCCCTTAATAGGAAGATAAAGGCCTCAGAAAAGGAAAGGTTAGGGTAAGGCATTATACAATTAAAATAAGTGAGATTCTTTTTTGGGTCTTAACATCAGAGCAGGTTTGAGCCATGGGTGTTTTCATGATAATGGAGTCATGGATTCTGAGAATTGGAGGAATTTCAGAGGACCATTTTGTCTAAACTTTACCCCTCAAATGTTTATCCTCTCTATTGAGTTATTATTGAGTTTCAGACTTTACAAGGAGAGTAAACTCAATAATTCTCAAGGCAGTTCATTTTTCCATTGCTTGAAGACTAATCTTGTGAATAAGGAATATCTTGTGACCAAAATATTGTAAGGAAATTGTGAGGCAAACAGATCACTTGGCTAAGTCTGAAGCCAGTTGAATTCTGGCCTAGCATTCTATCTACCTCACCTCTAGGCGTCCCAAATTTAAGTGGTTCTCCATGACCAGCCACTGTTCATTTGTGTCCAACTCTTCATGACCTCATGATCCATACTGCACATGAAATTTTCCTGGCAAAGATGTAATTTACCATATCCTTCTCTAGTGGATTAAACAAACTGAGAGTTAAGTAACTTGCCCAAGGTTGCACAGTGAGTATCTGAGATCAAATTTGAACTCGGGTCTTCCTGATTCCAGTCCCAGTGCTCCATCCTGTGAACCATTTAGCTGCCTTTAACTAGCTATTATTCTCATGTAATTAACTATACTTTTATATATTCCAAAACTAGGTGTGACAGATCTCTTGATCTCAATAATTATCATTTATTTTCAGTGCCTGCTGGAATTCAGGTTAGATTCTTTACAAAGGCTTTCAAAAATAACTTGACAGGCTTATAATACTTTCCTCTTTCCAGCACTTCTATGTGTATCATCCAATAATGAACAGAATTGATTATTTTGACATTCTCTAGACTAAATTATTTCTCTATTTCTGGAATATTCCTTGTTCTATTTTCTCTCAAACCTCTACATTTTCTATATCTCTTAAAGGTTCTTACCAAGTGCTATAAAGCATTCCTTGATCTACTTAGTTGCTTATAATCCTTACATTGTTAGATCATACACAACATCTTGCCTTACTCTTTTTTATGTATGTTTTGTATTATACCTCAAATACACAAAGATAAGATGCTTGCTTCCACAAATGTGTGTGTGTTGTGTGTATCTCTCTCCTAAATACTTAAAGGTTTGAAGTTGTCGGAGATATAGAGTACATGGGGTCCCTGTACATGAGAGAGAAATTGATGACTTCATATTCTAAAATGTCTTATCAGTTAGCAAGTTTACATATTAATTAGATACTATGTGCTAGGGGGGTATAAAAATGTCTGCCCTCAAGGAGCTTATATTCTGAGGGGATAGGGACAACTTGCATAAATGGGTACTTGCAAAAACAGAATGTAATCTTTGGGAGAGGCACTAGCAGCCTAGGATGGGGAATAGGTAGGGGGATTCTACCAGCACTTCATGTAGAACCATGACTGATAGCTGTGGCTTATTGTTTTCACTATTTCTAATTTGTAGTTGGGTGGTTTTTAATTCTGTGTCAGTTTTAAGTATGGAACTGAATTTAGTGCCACTGAGATTCTCTTAAGGCAGAAGCCATTACTACCTTTTGCCTCTCACTGCTTTGTTTGAAATCATGAAACGAGGGTGGCAGTGCTCTAGTTTTGGCAAATGAAAAATTATATGGTGTCTGCTAATTTACAACATTCAATTAAATATCTTTCTGGAATTACTTGCTAGTAACAATGGTATTTGTTATATAACTATTATTTTGCTGTGTGCTTCTCTATTAATGGACCTGTCTTTTCTTTCAGCTCCAGAATCTGGGTATCAACCCAGCAAATATTGGCTTCAGTACTTTGACTATGGAGTCAGACAAATTCATCTGCATTAGAGAAAAAGTAGGCGAGCAGGCCCAGGTGGTAATCATTGATATGAATGATCCAAGTAATCCCATTCGTCGACCAATTTCAGCTGACAGTGCCATCATGAATCCAGCTAGCAAAGTAATTGCATTAAAAGGTATGAAGAACCAGTTTTAATATTATAAATTCACCTCATTGAAGGTATAAGTTCACAATTTGGGCTCTAAGTTTTAATGTAGTATACTTGTTAAATTTGGCTAAAATGACATAGATTGGCAAAGATTAGGCCTAATGTTAGAAACTTATCTCTCTGTGGACTTCAAAGATACTACAAAGCATGATTCTTAACTACTGTTTAATACACAACTGGATTTTTACTTGGGTACAAGTCAGACTAAACTACTTTTGATTTCCTGTCCAATTTTGAGTCATTTCTTTGTAAGACCCTAAGGAAAACTTAGGGTAAAAATATGCTATAGTTAGCTGTTTGTATAATTGGTCTGTATTACAGACAACTGTTTTAATATGAAAAGATAGGAGATTGTCATTGGTAACTTCAGTTGAATCACTGTTTTACATTCCTCAGGAGCTAAGATCATTTGACTAGATTAAGAGGAAGAAATTTTCAAAGTTTACAGAATTTATAGAGCATGTAACAATTTTAAACAGACAACTTGTTTTAAATCTTGCAGTGTGAAAGTTGAAACTCTTCATCCAGTGATTATAATTAGTCTTGCTGCTTAAATTTAATTAGCTACATCCTAGATTCTTCCTCTTTGTTTCAAAAGCCCTTTCTGAAGTTACCTACTTTCTGCAGGTTCTAGGGAAGATACAGAATCTAGATGAGTCACTGTCCCTATCCTCACAGACTTTATATTGAAGTGCCTTTTGAAGGTACTCAAATAATTTTCTTAGAATACTTTCTCTAACTTTATTGTTACTATTATATTTTTTAATGCTTTCTTATGTGTATGCAGATGGTGAGTTCTCAATTTAGATTGTATTAGTTATTGTCCTGTTCTATGAAAAGAAAATGTAATGAGTTGAAAAGATTCCAGAGCTCATTACTACAGCATAGTAGATAGGCATTTTTATTAAACCTTTTTTTTTTTTTTAAACAATCTGAATATAATCTTAAGCTTTATATGAAGAAAAGAATATCATTTTAAGGTAGTTTCCTATGTAGCTAATTCTATTAACTTCAGGCTACTTTTTATAAACAGGACTATAACTATCACAATTTTTCCAAGTCTGGTTTTTGCCTTTAGTGTGCTTTGCATATTGTGTAGGATGGAAATAACATTTACATTTTAGGAAAAGCTTTTCCAAACTCTGTGGTTAGATGGCAGCAAGTATAAAGCTGTTTTTTCTTCTCTTGGGAAAAGAGCATCTTATAAGAGCCACATATTTTCTGGCCCAGAAATGCAGTCTCAAAAACTTTACTGATAGTTTAGCTGCTGGTTTTTTTATTATCTTTTAAGGACTTTGGCCTTTCAAATTAACTTTTAAATATGGGCCCTTATTCTGAAAACTTGCAACTAGTTCTGGAAACTTTTCAAACTCAAGGCACATTCCTTCCTTCTGGGACTAAATGTAAGCTGTCTTATTGGGGTGAAACTTGAACTTTATTCCTGCCTCCAGTATATTAACTATGTTCCTTGAAACCTTTCCTAACCCTTTAATATATTATATCCTTCCTTGCATTTCTTTTTCCTTTTCCCTTTCTAATTTAAAACAAATAGATACAGCATGAATTCCTTTTCTTGATATGAGTGACAAGGCAGAGTTTAAGTGGAACCTCTTTCTTCAAGAAGCAGCTTCCATAAATTTGGTCAGAGGGAGTATGCCAGTCTTAAAAGCTCATGTTGTATCTGTACATACTTGTTCTGCTAGTATATGTAGAACTAAGTAGCTATCAATGGGAAAAAAATTGGCCTCCAATCACAGTTATAAGGTTTACCTGTTTTCCATCCTTTTGTCGGAGTGTTGTGCTTTGTTAGTGTTGTCTCAATTCAAGGCTTAGATGGCTATATAATCAGATTATTAGAATAATCTAGGATGGTAATCTTTAATTCTGTCTATATTTTGTCTTTGAAAAGTTAACTTTGCCAATACTAAATTAAAGCTTATAATACATTGAGTAGGAATAACTTAATGCTTCAAATCTTTTCTGTAGAGTGTTAGACATTAACTCCTTAATGTTATTTTTGTTAGAAATTTTAATGATTCTACAACTAGTGATAGTGTGGTAGTGCCTTTTCAATTGGATGAATGTGAAGATACAGAAACTACAGTTTATCCTGAATCTTGGTTTTAAAATCTTCCTTTTTTATTTTAAAGCTGGGAAAACACTTCAAATATTTAACATTGAAATGAAAAGTAAAATGAAGGCTCACACCATGACTGATGATGTCACCTTTTGGAAATGGATTTCTTTGAATACTGTTGCCCTTGTTACGGACAATGCAGTCTATCACTGGAGTATGGAAGGAGAGTCACAACCAGTGAAGATGTTTGATCGGCATTCTAGTCTTGCTGGTTGCCAGATTATCAACTATCGTACAGATGCAAAGCAGAAGTGGTTACTTCTTACTGGCATATCTGCACAGGTATTCCAATTTTATGTAGATTAGAAAGGAATAGAGGTCCTTTGCTCAGAATTCAGTAAATTTCAAAAATAAGATTTTTCTGAAGTTGGGTTAATCTGCAGATAAATGGGAACAATTTGCTTACAACATGGTTCCTTTTGGTCTAATTAAATTCCCTTTTCTTTATTTGGGGAAGTAAACAAAAATGATTATAAAGGATTCTAAGCCTGGTGACTATCTGAGCTTAATTTATATGAGCCACAGTATTTAATAAAAACAAATGAAATGATGATAATTTGTGGTTTTCTAAGTCAATATGCTTGCTCACAGGGATCCATTTCTGTTTGAGTCTGATACTACCAATCTAGAACCTGTAACATAGTTGATCAAATATAGTTATACTCAATATATCAATTGCCTTTTTAAAAATTTTTATTTAAGCCTAAATTATTAATTCTTTTACAAATTAGAGGTTATGTCAAAGAGTGGGGTAGAAATAAAGAGCTTTGGGGGCAGCTAGGTGGCACAGTAGATGGAGCACCAGCCCTGAAGTCAGGAGGACCTGAGTTCAAATCTGGTTTCAGACACTTGACACTTAACACTTCCTGTCTGTGTGACCATGGGCAAGTCACTTAATCTCATTTGCTTCAGCCAAAAAAAAAAAAGAGCTTTAGGTGGAGTTTGGAGACTTGGGATATTAGTCATGATTCCATGTGACCTTGAGCAAGGTACTTAAATTTCTGTGCCTTGATTTTTCTCTCACATGTACAATGAGTTGAATTCATTATCTAATGTCCCTTCTGTGTTTAATATTCCATGAATCTATTCATCTTTCTTTGACAGGGTTATTTGAAATACATCATTAGGTTGCCATCTACAGAGAAAATATTGTTTTCAGTCCTAAATTGTTAGCAGTGAGATATTATGTCTACCTTGAAAATGGTTCAATAACAGAAGAAATAGATCTCTGAAGAAATGGATTTCTGATGATCATAAAATATTGTCATTGATTATTGTGTTAATGAATTCAGGAATTAAGTTTTATTATATAGTAGATTTCATTTTGATAACCTGATTTCTTTGCAGCAAAATCGTGTAGTGGGCGCCATGCAACTCTATTCTGTAGACAGAAAAGTGTCTCAGCCCATTGAAGGACATGCTGCTAGCTTTGCACAATTTAAGATGGAAGGAAATGCTGAAGAGTCAACACTGTTTTGTTTTGCAGTAAGGGGGCAAGCTGGAGGCAAGGTAAGCTTTGGTTTCTTGAAATGGAAAGGAAAACATACAAACACTAAGCAAACAAATTTTTAAAACTAGAACTTGCTTAACTACTTGTCTTCCTCTCCCAAAATTCACTCTTCCTTAATCCCCTAATTCCAGTGCTCCTGCAATTTAAAGCATATTTCTTTCTGGTTATTGCTGATGTTTTATTCCTTCTGATATCTATAAAATATTTGATCATTCTCTAGATGCTTTGAGTCATCTTTTAAAAATTAGATGATTTGAATGCCTCTATTAAGTGATGACTATTAAAATGACAAATGTAGTTTCATCAGCTTGAAGTAAGTTGCTAGAAATCTTTTTCTTGAGAGGAATCCAAAGGCATATTTTCCATTTAGATTTGAAATGATAGAATGAAAAAATAAATTCATTATTATTATTATTATTATTTTTAATAAAAAGTCACTCTTGACATCTTGGATAAAATAACTTTACGTAAGTGCAAGAGCAAGGTACTTTGACTTCTGTCTCTAATATACACATAATAACTCGCACTTTACATAAAAATATGTTGTCTCTATAAATATCTTTCTATAAAGCATTCATTAACTCTTTTTTGGGGGCCTCATTACTGGTTTTTGCCTTCTACTTTGTCTTTTGTAAAGAGATTTTTGAAGTGGTTTATTACAATAACTTTGAGAATTTCTGTTTAATAATTTAATAAAGTAATTAATGGATAAAATATTCTTATTCATTGCATAGATCAGATCTAGCACTCTTGAAAGAATTAGAGGATCTATTCTTGAATTTATTCACTGTTAATTGCTTTATGTACTACAGGAAACTTTTTAAAAGCAAAACATTTCATTATTTTCATAACTAAAGGAACCTTAAATACTGCCTCCAAAAAAAACCTCAAAAGATTCTTAATTGAACTAGTTTTCAGCTGCATTCTGAGTTTGACTTTTCAGTACACCTTTGTTTTTGTGAATTCCCAGTATTCTACCACTTTTTTGTAAATGTAAATGCCAAAACATAGCTTAGAGTTCAAAATATATAATTTTAAGGTGATCTAGGCCAATGTTCCTTTCTACTCGTATAAGATGATCAGAAACTGACTCTCGTTCTGCTATTGCCTTGGCCTTTAGTTGATACTTTTGTTTGGCCTAAAAAAAAAAAATGCAGACATCATGAGAATTCTTATGGAAAATATGATTGTGTCTTGTTGAACAGTTACATATCATTGAAGTTGGCACCCCACCTACAGGGAATCAGCCTTTTCCAAAGAAAGCAGTAGATGTCTTTTTTCCTCCAGAAGCTCAAAATGACTTTCCTGTGGCAATGCAGGTATGTTAAGAGAATTTTGTTTTAAAAAAATAATTTTATTGATCTTTTTTTATATTACCAAAATTTCTCCCAGTATATCTGTCCTAATCTTTTCCAGTGCACTATCTCATGTAACCCCCCACTCCCCCCCCAAAAAAAATAATAATTCAAGAGTATGGAAAGGAAAAAAAAAAAAAGCAAAACAGCAAAACCAATTTATGCATGTTAAGTGAATTTGGTATGTTTTAAGTGACTTTTAAAAATTGTCCTCCTAATTATGAATTTAAGCTTGTTTCTTTTATGTGGTATATAGAAAAATTACCAATTCTGGTCATTTTGGAAATGGTTGGATAAACTTTGGCAAAGTTCTTTAAAAAAAAAAAAAAAAGGTTGTACAAAATAAAGCATGTTCTATGAACTGATTTCAATTTAATTATTTTTTTTAAAGTGTTAATTTTCTTTATACAGATCAGTGAAAAACATGATGTGGTATTCTTGATTACCAAGTATGGCTATATCCACTTATACGACTTGGAGACTGGTACCTGCATTTACATGAATAGAATCAGTGGAGAAACCATCTTTGTTACTGCACCTCATGAAGCAACAGCTGGAATTATTGGTGTAAACAGAAAGGGACAAGTAAGGAATCTGTTTATACTCCACTTAAGGAGCAAAGACACACAAACCTAGTAGATAGTCTTCAAAAGCTTTTCAAAGTGATTATCTCCCTATAGAAAATACCACACTACTGTACAAAATAGATAATTCTATAATATCTAAGTTACAGTGAAAACTTTTTCCTACTACTAGTATATATTTTTAAAATTAATACTAAATATTTTTTTAAAAACTGAAGTTTTTAGTAAGTATCATGGACTAACCTAGATACTAAAAGACTTCAGACTTTAGACTATTCAGCTTTAGATTTCTACCTACATACTATTTATATTTTCAAAGTATTATAAAGTAGTTAGAAGTACTTCATGAAGAATAACTTGGATCAGATCTATTTAGTACCTTGTGTTTTTAAAAATACCTAAAGTAGATAGTAGTGAGATAATAGAAGCATTATTCCTATTTTACACATGAAGAAACTGAAGCATAGGTAAGCTAAATGAATTTTCACAGTTAATAAGGCTGATCTGTTTTGTCTTAAACCAATATATTAAAAGTTGTGAAGCTCATTACTTTTTCTTGTGCTGTTATCTAGCTATGTTAAAGGAAAGCCTAGTAAGTTGAATCCCAAAGTAGCCAATTTCATTCATTCATTCATTCATTCATTCATTCATTTATTTATTCATCCATCTATTCATTTATTCATTCATTCATTCATTTATTTATTTATTTATTTATTTATTCATTCATTTATTTATTTATTTATTTATTTATTTATTTATTTATTTATTTATTTATTTTTGGTTAGGCAATTGGGATTAACTTGCCCTGAGTCACACAGTTAGTGTTATATATCTGAAACTGAATTTGAACTTGGGTCCTCCTGACTTAAGGGCCATTATTCTATCTACTGCATCATCTAGCTACTTCTCCAATTCATTTTAATTAAGACCTCAGTAGACATACTTAAAATTTTTAATTCACTTTGAACTTTGGTTAAAACTTTAATTTTTTTAGTCTATTATTTGATAGAATCTTGGATCTTGGGATTCTTCCTTTGTTTTTCTCAAAGCTAATAGATAAACATATGACCTACATCTCACTAAGGAATAGTTTGATAACTAATCTTAGTTGACTGCTTTGCTTTTTCAGTATTTTCTCCTTTATAACTGTTGGCTACACTATGAGTGATTATATTTGCTTTGATTCCCTTACTCTGAGGCTAAATAGAATGTGGATGTTTAAGACGGTGAATTTTTTAAAAATAGACATATATTTGTTTGTCCAGCTAGCTTAATACTTCAAAATAAATCTCCCCATAAGCTACATTCCACCTCCAATCCTCAACAGTTAATACAACAAAGCTCTGAAATAACTTTGATTAGTTTTGTTTTCTCTTAGTATTAAATTAACTTGATTTATATTATAACCATTGTATAAATATGTGTGTATGTTATTGCCTTGGTTCTGTCAATTAACACAATATTAAGTACCTATTATGTACCTGGTGCCAGGCGTACAAATGTAAAGAATGAAATGATCTCTACTTACAAAGAAATTATATATTCTAAAGCCCTGTGTATTTTATTTTGCATCATTTCATAGTTTTCCAGTGTTTTGGAGCAACCAATCTTGATATGTGTAGGAGCATCAGTAGTAATGTATATTAAGTTTTGTTAAAATGACCTATAAAGTCAAGAGAACCTGAGTTCAAATGTGGCCTCAGACACTTAACACTTTTTGGCTGTGTGTAGTACAAGTCACTTAACCCCAGTTGCCTCAGCAAAAAAAAAAAATAATATAATAAATTAAATAACATAAATTTTATAGGATTGACATTTTGTATTTGATGTAGAAAGTGTAAGTTGAAAATAGAAAGGCTGGAATTTAATATCATCTCTAGAGACAGGAGTAGTAATAATGGAGGGAGAAGAGGAAGAGAACAAATAATATTCTGCTTTCTTTTTAAAAATAGATTTTTGATGTGGGGCAAATATGTATATCTTGAAACAGCATCCACTTTGCAGAATATCTTACCTGTAGTAATAGGCTACTTTAAAGATGAAGTCAGGCTAATGTTAATTTTGTTGATGTGTTCTAGTTGAAAAGGAAAAAAATGTGAAATATTGGTGAATGTGAAAATGTGAAATATGTTTGATTCTTACAAGCAGTGTTCAGTTTTCTGATGTACTGCTAGTTGTGGGAATTGGAAAAGTGGAGCCTTAAACATCTTCTGCTAGTGCAGTGCCATGCCCTTTGGATCATATTCTGATAGTTTAGATTAGTAGGGCAAGGATAATAACATTACTAAGGTGACCCAACCAGTGCCACAGAGTTGGTGGAAAGTATTAGGAGCAGTTAAGCTTATGAAGTGTGGGGAGAGAATACAACATAAATATAAAGAAAGCAAACATCAACAAAATAACTTATTTTGGTGGGGGACCCACTAAGCTTTTGTGGGCCAGAGAGGTCTAAGAATAGATTTAATATAGGAGACAGCATTTAAGTTAAATTGAAGGAAGCCAGGATTTAATGAACATATCTCTTTTCCTCTGACTTGAACTAAATTGTTCTATAACTTACTGTTGGGCCATTTTAGAGGCAAAAGATGAATTTAAAGTATCTGGAGCTTAATCTTAAGTAAGAAAAATTATGGGCTGGTAAATTGTAAGGAAATACAGAACTTGATTTGACTTATTTGTCTAGTAGTCTTGTCTAGTTTAGTAGTCAAGACTACTAAATAAAGAACCATGACATACATTTCTTTCAAAAGGATTCATTTTACTCCAATTTCAGATTTTCTCAATACTTTTCTTCTCTTTTCCAAATAACTGTGTTGAATCCTAATTTCATTAATGAGTAAGGAGAATACTAGTACTATCTAAATATATTTAGAATAGTTGTTTTACAAAATACTTAAATATCTGTTAACATTTTTAAATCATAGGTCCTGTCAGTGTGTGTGGAAGAAGAGAATATAATTCCTTATATCACCAACGTCCTACAGAATCCTGATCTGGCTTTGCGAATGGCTGTGCGTAACAACTTAGCTGGAGCTGAAGAGCTTTTTGCTCGGAAATTTAATGCTCTCTTTGCACAAGGGAATTACTCAGAGGCAGCAAAGGTGGCTGCTAATGCACCAAAGGTAAATTTTGGGAAAAAAACACATTGAAACTCCCCAAAAACATTTATGTCCCTTTCAAATGCCTTTCATTGTTGCCATATTAGGAAAAGATCAAAATTTGGCTTTTTTGGGCTGTGTGGGTTTAATTTAAAAAAATTTTTTTTGATAGTCATTTCTAATTTTTTCTTAATTTTGAACATTGCTTTAAAATATTATTTCCTCTCCTTTCCTCTTGGTAACAAAGTACAGTTGAATAAAACAACATATTAGCCATGGCTAATAGTATATGTTTTGATTCACATTCTCTACCAAGAAAAAATATTCATTAGTTTTTTCAATTCAAGATTGGTTATTGCATTGATTTTAGTGTTTTTCTTGGCATAATCTTTTGATTCTACTTAATATTCTCTGTATCAGGACATAGAGATCTCTGCAGGTTTCTTTGAACTTCACGTTCATTTTTTTCTTAGTGTAATAATATAGACCATTATATTCATATCCTGCAATTTATTCAGCTATTCCCTCCACTACTTCCCATTAGGGAAAGTTAAAAATTCCTCCAAAAGACTGCTATGTATCTGTGCAACCTTTTCATCTATCTTTGACTTCTTTGAGTTGTATTTGTTACAATGGCAAAAGATATGAACAGCGTAGTTAATTTTCTAGCATATCTCTAAATTGAGCTTATTCAACAGTTCTTACATAGTTTTGCTATATTTGCTTGAGGTATCACTATCCCTCAAATACTGACTCTTTAGGTCATTATTGTCTTTGCCAATTTTTCATTCCTATTCACTTAAGAGAATTTGCTTCAGTGAAGCCAGAGTTTTTTAGCTTAGTATTATTACTATAGGTTTGGATGCTGATATCATTACTTTTAATCCAGAAAGAGTTTGATTTATGCCTAAAATATTATGAATTTCTAGAATTTAAGAAAACCAGAGCAATATCTGTTCACAGTTGAAGATGACTACTGATAATCTTCACCTGGAAGAAAATTCACTTTGTTCTAGTTATATGTCATCAGTTTGACTAATTAAATAAAATTTTTAGAAATTAAGAGATTTGGAGAGGATCTAATCTAATCCCTTCATTTTTTTCTCTATAAAAATGTTTCTTTAATTAAAAAAAAATCTTTCTCACTTCCCATCCTTCTGAAGTTAGAAAAACATGACTATGGTATAATCATGTTTGGAAACTGTAGATATACAGTTCTATATCTGTAGCCTACCACTTCTCTCCTGAGAGGTGGAATAAACACTTAGGTCTATAATTCCTCTAAAATTATGAAAGTTGATGGTATTGATTAGAACTCTAAAGTCTATTGTTATTTTCCTTTACTGAGGTATAAATTGTTCTAGTTCTTGTTTACATGGCTGTGTTCTATCCATTCATAGATATCTTAAGGTTTTTGTTTCTTTTTTTTTTTTTACTTCTTCATATTAATCTTTTTTTTTAAAACAATATAATAATACTGGATTGTATTCTTATTCTACAGTCCTTCCTTTTCATTGTTTCTCCAATTAATAACAAGTCACTTTTTTCTTTTTCTTTTCTTAATTTTTTTTTTTTTTGTGCTACTTTATAGAGGAGGAAAATCAAGTCTTAATAAGATTGAATCTAAACAAATTGTTTCTGTGTTGGTATTTATCCTGTCATGATTTACTCAGGTTCATGTGCTTTAAATTTAAATAATGTACTTTTGTACACATTGGTACCTACACAGTAGATCATCTATCTTGATGCTTTATGAATATATTTAATGTTTAAGCATACTAGAATCAGAACATTAATTAATTTTGTCAGTTCATAATCCTGAATATGCCTATAAGAGTGAGTGGTACTTGTCACAGACTTATGTTAATACTTGTAGCATATTCTTAGAGTTGTTTAAGCAAAGAACTTGTAAAAGGAAAAAATAATTTTGTTCCAAATTGTCTTTCTTAAAGGGAATTTTACGTACTCCAGACACCATTCGTCGGTTCCAGAGTGTTCCAGCACAACCAGGTCAGACATCACCTCTACTCCAGTACTTTGGAATCCTTTTAGATCAAGGCCAACTGAATAAATATGAATCCTTAGAACTCTGTAGGCCTGTGCTTCAACAGGGGCGCAAACAGCTGCTAGAGAAATGGTTAAAAGAAGATAAGGTAAGAGTTAACATATATTAGTTTAACTAAATTAAATGCTTATGCTAATAGATTGCACCCAAAATGAGTACCTAATATATTTCTAGAAAACACAGAAGCACACAGTGCATGGAATGCTTAGAATTATTATCAAAGTAACTAATACATGTGACCAGCTCATGGAATTTGAAATCTTACTGAGTTCTTGCACTATTCCACTGGAGAAGAATGGTCTTTACTTCCAGGAAAAATACGTAGGATGGTAGAAATCCTAGGGCAGTTTAGAATCAGATCTGTGGGCAGAGCAATATATACTGCCCATTTTTAGAGAATCTAAAACCTTATCTTAACATTCACGGAAATTTCATCCTTATATATTTGTTGTAGTTTTTTTTCCTTATTAAAACTGAGATGTAAACATAAAGCTGATCATCTCTTACCATTTAAGTTTGCTAATAAAATGGGAAGGCTAATGGATATGGATATTATTGAAAATAAAGTTGTCATAGAACTATAGAAGCAAGGTATCACTAATCCATCATTCTTTCCATTAGTCCTTCAATACTAATTACTGCCAGCAGTCAAGTCATACTTCTAATAGTGAGAAGTATATTGTAGTATCACACCAGGAGCTCTTTGGAAGAATCACTCTTGATAATAATACAGGCTACAGTAGTTTGCTATTATACTATAGATTTTTATTCAATCATTTTGAAAGAACTAAAGTGGGGTTTGTTTTTGTGTTTTTTTTTTAACCTTTTATTTTCAAAACATATGTATGGATAATTTTTCAACATTGATCCTTCCAAAACCATAGTTCCACATTTTTCTCTTCTTTCGCCCACTCCCCCCCTAGATTGCAAGCAGTCCAATATATGTTAAACTTGTGCAGTTTTTCTATATATATTTCTACAATTATTGTACTGCACAAGAAAAATCGGATCAAAAAGGAAAAAAATGAGAACGAAAACAAAATAGAAGCAAAAGGAATGATACTATATTGTGATCCACACTTGGTTCCCACAGTCTTCTCTCTGGATATAGATGGTTCTCTTCATCACAAGACCATTGGAACTAACCTGAATCATGTCATTATTAAAAAGAGTCATGTCCATCAGAATTGATCATTGTCTAATCTTGTTGTTGCCATGTACAATGATGATCTGGTTCTGCTCACTTCACTTAGCATCAGAGAACTGAAGTTTAACTGAGTCAGTAGAATGCTTATAGTAAGAAGTATGGAAACTATTCTGCGTAACATTCTAGGCAAACTTTCCTAGCTCTTATTCAAAAGTGTGTGAAAATTTATTGCCTTTTTATTATAAAACATAAGGTAGAGATAGCATACAAATTTATTGATAACATTTTAAATTTTCTTATATGTTGAGAATTTGTTCTTGAGGCAATTTTCCTTCAAACCTGGTCACTTGATCCACTACTGTTTTCTCAACTATTAATCATAATGGTTATTTATTTTGCTATATAAACAAGATCTTATAGAAAATAGATAACTTTTGTTTTCCAGGCCAAAGAAGTCTTCATTAGTTGACAACTAAAACATGAGGATTTTTTCCCCTAGTTTCAAATACTTTAGTCATAGGACAAATCTATTAATGCAGTACATGTACAAAAGGAGTAAGTCCATATATTTTTCTGTCGCAAATGGGTTCCTTTTCCATTTTTGTCCTATTTTTGAAGATGCAGGTCCCTTTAAAAAAAAATCAGTTTCTTGTACAGACCAGTCTAGTTTTGAATAAGCAGGTTGTTATATTTAATTTTCAGAACAGCTATTTTTAAAATTGGAAAATACATCAAAGAAACACTTTTTTCTTTCAAATATCATCCATAGTAAATGATCAAAGGATATGAACAGATAATTCTCAGATGAAGCAATTAAAACCATTTCTAGTAATATGAAAAGGTCACTATTGGATCAGAGAAATACAGATTAAAACAACTCTGAGATACCACTACATGCCTCTCAAATTGGCTAAAATGACAGGAAAAGATAATGACAAATGTTGAGAGGATTTGGGAAAACTGGGACACTAATACATTGTTGGTGGAATTGTGAATGGATCCAGCCATTCTGCAGAGCAGTTTGGAACTATACTCAAAAAGTTGTCGAACTGTGCATACCCTTTGATCCAGCAGTGTCTCTACTGGGCTTATAATCCCAAAGAGATTTTAAAGGCGGGAAAGAGACCTGTATGTTTGTGGCAGCCCTTTTTGTAGTGTCTAGAAACTGGAAACTTAGTTGATGCCCATCATTTAGAGAATGGCTGAATAAGTTATGGTATATGAATGTTATGGAATAATATTATTCTATAAGAAACGATCGGGACAGCTAGGTGTTGCAGTGGATAGAGCACCAGCCCTGAAGTCAGGAGGACCTGAGTTAAAATCTGGCTTTAGACACTTAACACTTCCTGGCTGTGTGATCTTGGGCAAGTCACTTAACCCCAACTGCCTCAGCCAAAAAAAAAAAAAAAAAGGAAAGAAAAAAAAGAAACAATCAGCAGGATAATTTTGGAGAGGCCTGGAGAGAGACTTCTATAAACTGATGCTGAGTGAAATGAGCAGAAGCAAGAGATCATTATACATGGAAACAACAATATTATACGATGATCAATTTTGATGGACATGGCTCTCTTCAGTAATGAAATGATTGAGACTAGTTTCAAAGATCTTGTGATGAGAGCTATCTGTACCCAGAAAGAGGACTGTGGGAACTGAATGTAGATCACAATATAACATTTTATTTTCTTATTCATTTTCTTTCCTTTTTGATCAGATTTTTCTTGTGCAGCAAGATAATTGTATAAATGTTTACATATATTGGATTTAACGTATTTTAACATGTATAGCATATTGGATTGCTTGCCATCTAGGGGAGGGAGTAGAGGGAAGGAGGGGAAAATTTGGAACACAAGACTATGCAAGTGTCAGTGTTGAAAAATTATCCATGCATTATGTTTTGAAAACAAAAAACTTTTAATTTGAAAAAAAAAAAAAAGAAAAGAAATGTAAAGAGAAGGCGAAAAAAACAAATATAATCCATAGTTTATTGCATAGGATATTCAACTCTTTCAGAATAAGTATTTGAGAACTTGGCACTAATTTTGTGAGCTTATTAAGGATTTTTAAATGACTGTAAATATATAAATTTCAGGAAGAAATTTTTGTTCTAAGAGTACTTTACCTGATTTAAATACTAATTTCTTTTTAGCTCAAATTCTCTTCAAAGTAAAAGTACTTTGGCACGGAAAGGCCAGTGTTTTGTAATACATCTTACATTATACTTCTTCACACCTTGCATAAATAATTGTTTTAAGCATGCAGTGTATTTAGATAGCATAAAGTGGAGCTACACACATTTTAGACTAATACTAGACCTACATCTAGATTTAAAATTGTGTTTTGACAATCCATGGTGTTTTCACAGTAATATTTTTAACATTAGTTTCTACTATATAGCATTAATTACATAAGGAAATGTGTATCTAAACATATTAATCCATTTGTAAGATTCTAGTTTCTCAGTTAATTGTTTCGAAAGCTCTTCATATACATGTTTAGTTTTGCTTCCCATTGGATTGTATTATCTGCAAAGATTCATTCAGAGCTGTTTGGTAAATATGATTCATAATCATTTCAGCCATATCAATTATTGCTACTTAGAGTCATTGATATATCTACTACTGAATAAGACTTTTTATTCTTAGCAGTTCTGTAGGTAGACTTATTTATATGATGCAAGTAATACTTTTGATGTCTTTTAACTTATGGATTCATATGCTTTATATCCAGTGCAGTATGTCAGCTTAGATACACTAATTTATGTTAACTAATAATGATTAACTGCAATTGTGACAGTTCAGTATTTGGTGATTAAAATTTATCCTTTATTGTACATATCATCATATGATAGCTGTATGTGTACTATGAGTTGGATTGAATTTGCTGTGATTCACTCTTGACTTGATTAGAATTTTTATTGAAATAATTAGATGTTTATGTCGGAATTGTATTTTAAAACATTTTAAAATTTTGTGCTTTCCTTGAAAAAAGATTTTATCCCACAGTTTAGAAAACCGTTCTGAGATTCAGATCAATTGAGCTTTTCTCTCTCTTTTTTTCCCCCTTCTCTTGGACAGCTGGAGTGTTCAGAAGAATTGGGTGATCTGGTAAAGTCTGTGGACCCTACATTGGCACTTAGTGTGTACCTAAGGGCCAATGTTCCAAATAAAGTTATCCAGTGCTTTGCAGAAACAGGCCAAGTACAGAAGATTGTACTGTATGCCAAAAAAGTAAGTTCAATGAAATTCAATTCATTCCATTTGTCATAGATTCATATAATTTTCATTCACTGAAAATAAAGTGACATGTGTTGAATTAACTTTAACAAAATGAGATTACAGTTTTCTGAAAGTTTTAAAATATCTTTAATTCACTTTATGATGATACCTTAAAACTTAAAAAAAAAATTACTTTCTACCATGAAATAGAAAGTAGGATATTAACATTTTATGTAAGATATTAAGGCTAATTGACAAGGTCAATGCTGCACAGCTGAGAAGTTATTTGAACATGGGACTGTTGTTTTTTTTTCCACTTGACTGAAGGAAGTACAGTGGGCATTCTTTTTTTTTTTAAATAATTTTTTTATTTTTTAAAAAACTTTTTATTGACAGAACCCATGCCAGGGTAATTTTTTATAGCATTATCCCTTGTACTCACTTCTGTTCCGATTTTTCCCTTCCCCAGATGGCAAGCAGTCCTTTATATGTTAAATAGGTTACAGTATTTCCTAGATACAATATATGTGTGCAGAACTGAATAGTTCTCTTGTTGCACAGGGAGAATTGGATTCAGAAGGTATAATTAACCCAAGAAGAAAAACAGAAATGCAAATAGTTCACATTCGTTTCTCAGTGTTCTTTCTTTGGGTGTAGCTGCTTCTGTCCATCATTTATCAATTGAAACTCAGTTAGGTCTCTTTGTCAAAGAAATCCACTTCCATCAGAATACATCCTCAAACAGTATCGTTGTTGAGGTATATAATGATCTCCTGGTTCTGCTCATTTCACTTAGCATCAGTTCATGTAAGTCTCGCCAGTCCTCTCTGTATTCATCCTGCTAGTTATTTCTTACAGAACAATAATATTCCATAACATTCATATACCACAATTTACAGTGGACGTTCTTAGGTTGGAATGAAGACCCAGAGAAATGCTGTAAGCTATATCTAGCTCCTCTGACTTATATTAATGCTGATCAAGTGAAAATGAATTGGGCTGAAGTTTGCTTTATAAAAGATTTCCTATAGTTTATCTCTCAGACTTGTGGAGGAGAAAGAAATTTGTGACCAAAGATGAACTAGAGACCATTACTGATCACAAAATAGAAAATTTTGATTACATCAAATTAAAAAGCCTTTGTACAAACAAAACTAATGTAAACAAGATTAGAAGGGAAGCAACAAACTGGGAAAACATCTTCACAGTTAAAGGTTCTGATAAAGGCCTCATTTCCAAATTATATAGAGAACTGACTCAAATTAATAAGAAATCAAGCCATTCTCCAATTGATAAATGGTCAAAGGATATGAACAGACAATTTTCAGATGATAAAATTGAAACTATTAGCACTCATATGAAAGAGTGTTCCAAATCACTATTGATCAGAGCAATACAAATTAAGACAACTCTGAGATACCACTACACACCTGTCAGATTGGCTAAGATGACAGGAAAAAATAATGATGAATGTTGGAGGGGTGCAGGGAAACTGGGACACTGATGCATTGTTGGTGGAGTTGTGAATGAATCCAACCATTCTGGAGAGCAATCTGGAATTATGCCCCAAAAAGTTATCAAATTGTGCGTACCCTTTGATCCAGCAGTGTTTCTATTGGGCTAAGATCCCAAAGAAATACTAAAGAAGGGAAAAGGACCTGTATGTGCCAAAATATTTGTAACAGCTCTGTTTGTAGTGGCTAGAAACTGGAAAATGAATGGATGCCCATCAATTGGAGAATGGCTGGGTAAATTGTGGTATATGAATGTTATGGAATATTATTGTTCTGTAAGAAATGACCAGCAGGATGAATCCAGAGAGGACTGGCAAGACTTACATGAACTGATGCTGAGTGAAATGAGCAGAACCAGGAGATCATTATACACTTCGACAACGATATTGTATGAGGAGGTATTCTGATGGAAGTGGATTTCTTTGACAAAGAGACCTAACTCAGTTTCAATTGATAAATGATGGACAGAAGCAGCTACACCCAAAGAAAGAACACCGGGAAACAAATGTGAACTATCTGCATTTTTGTTTTTCTTCCCGGGTTATTTTTACCTTCTGAATCCAATTCTCCCTGTGCAACAAGAGAACTGTTCAGTTCTGCAAACATATATTGTATCTAGGATATCCTGCAACATATCTAACATATATAGGACTGCTTGCCATTTAGGAGAGGGGGTGGAGGGAGGGAGGGGGAAAATCGGAACAGAAATGAGTGCAAGGGATAATGTTGTAAAAAAAATTACCCTGGCATAGATTCTGTCAGTATAAAGTTATTATTAAATAAAATTAAAAAAAATAAAAGATTTCCTAAGAAAAATCAATATTTACAGAATTTTAGAAAACTTAAATTTTTACTTAAGCATTTCAGTAGTTATGTGGATGACTGGCTACAATTTGTACTTCTTAATTTATCAAAGTAAATCAACTAAAGGCTTTTATGTGGAAGAAGAATCTTGATGTGCCAGTGTTTATTGGCTTAATTTGTGTGTTTTAGACTTTTTCAATAATTTGCAATTAAAATTTCTTTGTTTCTTGCTTTCTTTTTTTTTTTTTTTTCTTTTGGTTAACATTGTAAGTTATTTTTGATGTACTTTTTTCTTTAAATTTTGAGTTCCAAGTTTTCTCTCTCCCATATTCTCCCTACATTTACTGAGAAAGCAAACAATATATCAGTTATGTATGTAAAATCATGCACAACATTTCAGTATTAGCCATATTTTAAAAAAAGACAAGAAAAATAAAGTGAGAAAATTATACTTTGCCCTCAGTGTTCATTATGCTCTCTCGAGCTAGATAGCATTTTTTTTTTTCATCATTATCAGGTTTGTTGGATCGTTATGTTACTCATCATCGCTAAGTGTTTCACAGTTGATCATCATTATGACCTGACTCCTTAATGTGTACAATGATCTTCTGATTGTTATTTCTCTTTGCATCAGTTCATATAGTTCTTTCCATGTTTTTCTTAAACCAACTCCTTTGTCATTTCTTATAGCACAATCTATCAGTCATATGAGACAAGTTTTTTTCTTCTGATTGTTATTTCTCTTTGCATCAGTTCATATAGTTCTTTCCATGTTTTTCTTAAACCAACCCCTTTGTCATTTCTTATAGCACAATCTATCAGTCATATGAGACAACTTTTTTTTTTATATGAGACAACTTATTCAAGCATTCTCCAATTAATAAACATTCCCCCATTTGCAATTCTTTACCACTACAAATAGAGCTGCTTTAAATATTTTTGTACACATAGGTTCTTTTTCTTTTTCTTTGATCTCTTTGGGATTGCATACCTAGTAGTGGTATTACTCAGTAAAAGGGTTTGCACAGTTTTTTAACCCTTTGGGCATAATCACAAATGGTACTCCAGAATAGTTGGACCAGTTGACTACTCCATCAGTACTTAATTAGTATACCTCTTTTTCCCTCATCTGCTCCAGAATTTCTCTGTTAGGTATAAGGTGGTATCCCATAGTTGTTTTAATTTACTTTTCTCTCATAAAGATTTAGATTATTTTTTCATGGTTTCCTCTAAAATCTATGTCTTTTGACTATCAATTGAGGAATGGCCCTTAATTTTATAAATTTGACTCACTTCTATACTTTGTTCTTATTTCTTATATATGGATTATCAGAGAAATCTGCTATAGAAATAGGTCTCATTTTGCTTTTACTTTGTGTTCTGAGATCATGATTGCTACTCTTGCCCCTTTTTTTTATTCAACCTGAAGCATTTTAGATTCTGTTCCCTTCATTCTTCTAACTTCTTTCTATTTAAAGTGGTGTCTCTCGTAATAGAGTCTGTTTTCTAATCCCTTCTGCTATTTTCTATTTTATGGGTGAGCTTATCTCATTCATTAATGATCACTAACAGCATATTTCCCTTCATCTCATTTTCTTGTTGTTCTATCTCTTATCCTAACCCTCTTCAAAAGTCTGTGTTGTTTGCCTCTCTTAATCCATCCTTCTTTTTTTATCATTCCCCCATTTTCTTTCTCTTATCACCTCCCTCATAGTGTTCTATTGGGAAAGTCACATTTCTATCTACTTAGGGATGTGGGGGAGGTAGTCTTTGAACCATTCTGATAAGAGAGTCAAGCATTATCTCTCTTCCCTTTCTCCCTTTTTCCCCTCCATATTGAAAGCTCTTGTGTGTCTTTTATGTGTGAAAAGTTTCTCCATCCTACTTCTCTCCATCAAGAGTTCTTTTCTTGAATGGATTTTTGTGCTCTTTATACTGTTTGGCCAATTCTATTTTTTAAGGCGATATTTTCTGAAACATTTCTTTGTACTTCTCTTACCACGTTGTTAATTATTCTTTTTATAATTTTCTTGCGTAATTTTCATTTCATTTCTCAGTTTTTCCTCTACCACTATTAATCTCTTTTTTATCAACTCTTCTAGGAATTCTAGTGTAGTCTGGGTCCAATAAGCATTTTTTTTTTTTTTTGTAGCTATTTTCACATTGTAGTCCGAGTTTGTCTTGGTCTTCTGTGCCATCCAAGTCATAGCTTTTTAAGATTAAATCCTCTCCTTCTTTCCCCCTTCCTTTCTACTTCCTCCTCTTCTTTCCCTCTTTCTTGCCTTCCATCCTTTCTTCTGATTTGCTTATTTTTCTAGTCTTAACTTTGAACTTTACATTAAAATTGGACTCTGCTCGCTTGTGGATAGGTAGACACTGTCCCAAGCTTCAGGCTTTTTTGTAGTTTGTAGAACTATTTTCAAGCTAGTTCAGAAAGTCTGTAAGTTTTTGATACTTGCAAGGTGATAATAATTCTGGGAAAGATATGGTCACTATTTTTCTGGACTTCACATTTGTATTTACCCTTGTCCACTGCAGCCATAAGCATTTCTCTGCTTTGGAAAGTGTGACCCCTGCTCCCTTGTGACTGACAACCAGTGCTCCTTCATATCCTGGAATCATGACTTAATACTGTATATGTGGCAGGTACCACCAATTGTACCCAGTGCCAGCAGAGAGCTCCTTGTAATTTCTTTGTGACCAGTTTTCTGACCCCCTTGCCATTTTTCAACTGAGAAGTCTTCAAGCTGCTGCTATAGTTGCTTTTTCTCTGCTGCCTCTGGACTCTGAATAGGCCTCCACCACGGTTTCACATTTTTATGATCACCTCTTAGATTTTTTTTAGGCCAGAAAAATGTTTTGCCTTGCAAAGAAAGAGCCTTTGTTGGCTCTTCCACTCCAGAATTTGATTGAAGGTGTTATTTTAAAATTATTTGGAGGGGAATGTTAGTACAATTCAGCAGGTGGGTAACCCTAATCTACCATTTTGGCTCTTCCTGCAGTGTTTTTATTATATAGTTTGTCTTGAAAACAACCCTTTCTTTGGCCTCTATTTTTGAATTGTTTTTGTAGGTTGGTTATACTCCAGACTGGATCTTTCTATTGAGAAATGTAATGAGGATCAGCCCAGATCAAGGTCAACAGTTTGCTCAAATGTTGGTTCAAGATGAAGAACCACTTGCTGATATAACACAGGTAAATATGTTCAGATGTTTGCTTGTTTCTAGACTTTGATTTTTTTTTCCCCTGGGGCAATTGGGGTTAAGTTACTTGCTGAGGGTGACACAGCTAGGATGTGTTGGTGTCTGAGGTCAGATTTGAACTCGGGTCCTTTTGACTTCAGGGCTGGTGCTCTATCCACTGCACCACCCAACTGCCCTCTAACTCAGGACATCTTAAACTTTTTCCTGTTCACTACCCCTTTTTGCATGACCCCAGGTATATGGATATACAAATCAAACATTTACTGCTAATCATGATTTCTTGATCCCTAGATTCAGTTTAAACACTGCACATGAGTTTGTGCATCACCATTTATGCAGTTGAGGTTTAAATGACCTCTAAATCTTATTCTTCTTTTTAAAAATGGCTCTTCTTTTTATGAGACCCGATTTATTATTCTCATGTTTATATATAGCAGTATCTCAAGTTCTTTTTTTCTCTTTCACAGATTGTTGACGTGTTTATGGAATACAATTTAATCCAGCAGTGTACTGCATTTTTACTCGATGCCCTGAAAAATAATCGCCCGTCTGAGGGTCCCTTGCAAACAAGGCTGCTTGAGATGAACCTTATGCATGCTCCTCAAGTATGTTGTTATTGTTGTGGTAGTTGAGTAGAGAAGCGGATAATGCAAACAATATTGTGTAAATAGAAATAGTAAAATTTGGAAGAAGGCAATGTATGGACTGAGAGGTAGGAATGAAGGATCACACTAAAGTTATAGCCCTAATAAAGGGGGGAGAATATTGGTACCCTTCTCAGGATTACAGGAGGAGGGAGTTAGAGTAGGAAGATGAAATCTTTTTATACATATTGAATTTAAGGTGTCCATGGAATGTGCACTTGGTGATTTGGGGACTAGATATTGATATAGATTTGGGAGTGAGAGAAATGATTCATTTTTTCATATATTAATAACTTAATTATTGATTAGGGCAAAGGTTTTTTCTCTTTTTACTTCCTCATTCAGAAAATAACCAAAGTGGGAAATCTTAAGCAAAAATTTAACAAAATTAAGATCTAATTGAAGACTACAAAGAAATTCTAAGTTTATGTGAATGAGTGGGTTCCTGCTCATTGTGGGAAAATATGAAATCTTTAGTTAGACTAAGTAATATAGAAATTGATAAATTTCTTTGACTAAGATTTGGGTGCCCAGTGTCAGTACCCCAAGACCCTCGCTGGAATAAACCCACTTTTCATAATATTCATTCTGTCATTAATTGTTAACCAATCACAAGTTGATTGTCACCCTCAGGAATACCCACTTTTCCAAGAGCATTAATCTGTAAGTCTGTTGCCATGATTTGTCTTTGGTATTTGAGAGATCCAGTGACCCACTTTATTGGCAATATGCTAGAATTATTAATAAGATGATTAATTACTCAGAAGTTATGTCTCTTGAATTTCCTAAACATCACAGGAGTATTTGAAAAGAGACATTTGAAATCACGGGAGCTATTGATGATCATCAAGTGAGAATGTAGAAAGAGAAGAGGGCTCAGTACAGACTCTTAAGGCACACCCACACTTTGGGATCGGCATGTGAAAAATTGGATTTTTTCAATTAAAAGATAGTTATTAACTTTGAAGAAAGGCATTTCTATTGAATGAAGTCGGAAGCCAGATTGCAGAGTTGACAATTCAGAGTAGAACATGCAAAGAAAAGCAAGTGTTGATAGCTTTTCCTACATGTTTGATTGAGAAAAGGGAGAATTCTATAGGATGTTGATAGGAGGGAATATAGGTTCTATAGTGATGATTTTTCAAGACAAGTATTTGTGTAGGCAGCAAAGGAACTAGTATATAGAGTGAGATTGGAGATTAGACAGAACGGATCATTGAAAGGAAATAGAAGAATAGGTATATGTGAGAGGTTAATCTTAGTGAGAAAGGCAAGTTCACCAGACTGGAATAATAGAGAGAATAGGGACTCTTTTGAGGGTTTTTTGAAATGTAGTGAACTATGGCAAGAGCTTATTGTAAATGGTTTCCTTTTTTTTTTTTTTTTTCAGTCAAGAGGTAAGGTCCTCAGTGGAAAAGCCTCATAGGGAGTTAAAATAGAGAATTTTTTAGGAGTAGGAAGGAATGAAAAAGATGAATTCATAAAGTTCCAGGCACTAAGAATAAGGATACAAATACAAGCAAAAAACAAAGACAATCTCTGCTTTTAAGGTGCTTGCTTATATTCTAAAGAGGAAAATCTATACATATAAGAGACTTGAAAAGGAATGGTATAGGAGGCAGAGGAGAGGGCCACATAGACTTAAGGGAACAAAGCAGTGGAATTAGGGTTAGATGGGAGGGGAATGAAGGCCAGTCTCTACAAAGTCGAGGCTCCCCAGTAGCAAAATGGGGTAAACCTTACAGAGTGATATCCCATTATAGTCTTGGTCCAGTCAGATTCTTTGTCTGCCTTCTTTAAACTCTGTTCACCAGCACGTGAATAAAAATAGAAGAGTAGGAATAATCCAGGGTTGGGGGCAGCAACATTAGAACAAAAGATTAAGAAAAAGACAATATTTAGTTAAACTGGTTTATGATGGGGTAAAGATAGAGAAGGAAGTAAAGGGAAGTTGAAACATGGGCATTGGTCTACAAGAGTATTTAGTGAAACTATGAATTTCCTTCTCTCCAAAGAAGTAATGGGAGAAAGGAAATGACTTGTGATTTCATAATTGGAAGGAACTACTAGGTGGAGAATGTACTGATGTGGCTTAGCAACTTATAGCATTAAGAAATGTACCTAGCATAGAAAAATCAGATTGCTTGCTCAGGGCCACAGAACCATTGTGTCAAAAATGGTTTTGAACCTCATCTTCCTGTCTTCAAATTTTGTCCTTTATCTATTGTACCATGCTGCTTCTCAAAGAAGGATCTAGTCCCATTGATGCATATTTGTCATTCTACTCTTTAAGCTAACTATCATGTTTTTTAGATTTCTTGTATGCTTTTATTTTAGCAAGTCACTAATGAGTAATCAACATATAGTATTGTATAAAAGTTTATTTACTCTATTGTTTATAAATACTGTCACCATGATCCTGGGTATAGGATGAATAGTCTTAAAGGAAACTGTCTTTTTGTATCTTCTTCTAGGTTGCAGATGCTATTTTAGGGAACCAAATGTTCACACATTATGACCGGGCTCATATCGCTCAACTCTGTGAAAAGGCTGGCCTGTTACAGCGTGCACTGGAGCATTTTACTGATCTTTATGATATTAAGCGTGCAGTTGTTCACACTCATCTTCTGAACCCTGAGGTATGTCTTACATATACCTGCTATTGGTTTAATTTTACTTAAGGTCTGTGATCTCATTGAATTTTTTTGTTTTCTCCAAGGAGACACACTATACACTGTAATTTTATTCATGTCCTCTCTGTGGATATGGTCATTCTTAACTGATATTATTGTAAGCATAATATATTAGTAATTGTGCTGATAGTACAATAACTTTCCACTAGCCTGACTTTAAGTTTGATCTTTTTTCATCATTTTGTCTTCTAGTGGTTAGTCAATTACTTTGGTTCCTTATCTGTGGAAGATTCCTTGGAGTGCCTCAGGGCTATGCTTTCTGCCAATATTCGCCAAAACCTACAAATTTGTGTCCAGGTGGCTTCCAAGTATCATGAACAACTCTCAACTCAGTCCTTGATTGAACTGTTTGAATCTTTTAAAAGTTTTGAAGGTAAAGTTTAAGACTTCCACACTCTCTAATAAAAACAAACAAACAAACAAAAACCATGAAAAACACATACTTTTATGTAATGGATAGATAATTGGTTTAGATAGAAAACTTTAGGCTCTCCATTTCTGGGGTGGGGAAGGAATATATCTCTCTCTATAGATATAGATATGAATATCTATATCTATAGAGAGAGATATTTTTTTTTTTCTGAGAGCACTTACATAATAGCTCTTGTTTTACTCTCCAAAAGAGAGAAATTTAGGCAGAGCTATGAAACTGAGATCTTCAGCCAATTTCATCACCACTATTCAATACTAGTTGGTATCCCAGCAGATTTTGAGTTGTGTGAAATATATTCTTGTGAAACACATGTGTTTATTATGTGCAAGTTAGGAATTGCAACTTCAGATGATTCTTTGCTCTTGAAGCACTTTAAAAACTACAAAATACTGCTGGGAGGATATGCGATGTGGGCAGACTGAAATGCATGTGTAGGATAAAGTTAAAATCCATATCAAGTGGACTTGTGAGTTTCAAGAACCACTCAAAGATTATTTGGGAGGGAATCAGGATAAACTTTTGGGAAGGAATAATACCTGGGTTTGATCTCAAAACAAAGGAAATATTTCAGTGTGACATTTTTTAAAAAGTTATTTTTCAGGTGTTGACAAGTGCATGGAAACAAGTCAGATTTGGAAAATGGCTAGTATTCTAGTTTTACCATATTATAATTGTTTGGAAGGGAGTTGGTATGAAATAAAATTCAGATTTTAAAGGACTTTGAAAAACAGGTTATCATTTTCTTTAGATAATATAGCCATTGAAGGGTTGTTTTTTTGTTTGTTTGTTTTCTTGTTTTTTGATAGAAGTGTGTTATTTTCATTAGGAATATAATTTTGCCAATTGTATAGGGGATGAATTGGAACGAGGGAGACCAGTTAGGAGCCTGTTAGAGTTGTCTAAGTGAGAAATGATGCTATGGTAAGAAGAGACTAATCCTAAAGATATTATGGTGGTAGAATTGACAAGATTTGGCGACTGAAAAGATGTTGGAAATATAAGGAAGGACAAAGAAAGTATGAAAAATAGTTTTAGTATTTGAATTTTGAATAACTTCATAAAATGATGGTACGATAATAGGAAAGAAGAAAGGCGGATTTTGAAAGGAAAGATTGTTTTGGACACGTGCATCATTAGAAACATAAGTATTCTTATGCTGGAACTTAATGATTAATGAGTTGTCATAATTAATAATTAGACTATTATTTCCTCAAATAACATGTCATTTTGATAAAGCACTTTAAGAAATTTAATCAAAAAATGTCTCCTCAGTTATTAAAGGAATAAAAGCTTTCAGTTTTTTTGTTTTGTTTTTCTTAAGATATCAAATTTATTTCTAAATATTCTTAAGTAGATGATAGGGGATTTCAGAATCTGAAAGCTATTGCATTTTCAATTTAGTTGGCTCTTGTTAGGATTTTCCTGTCTACTGTAATGTTAAGGTAAGTTTCAGGAGTAAGAAATTATTGGATAAAGGAGCACCAAGGTGGCGCAGTGGATATAGCACTAATTCTGAAGTTGGGAAGACCTGAGTTCAAATCTGGTCTCAGACACTTAACACTTCCTAGCTGTGTGACCCTGGACAAATCACTTAACCCCAATTTGCCTCAATCAAAAAAAGAAAGAAATAAAGAAAGAAAGAAAAGTAATTATTGGATAAATACTTTTCTATTATAAAATAATCAAAGAATGTCCAAAAGGAATTTTGAATATGGCATTCTACAGTACAAATGCTCAAATCATAATATTCTGTCTTGTGTTAATAGATTAATCAGTTTTCATTACGCATATAAAACACTTGGTCTTATTGGAGGTCTGTATGTTTGGAGTACATGCTCAAATGATTTCTGTTGTGCTAGTTGTAAACAGTTTAGTGCTAGCCATAAATGTGCATACTTCCACTGTGTCAGGAAGTTGATTTCCATGCAGATTACCACACTTTTCTCAGTTCCCTGACATAGTGGAAGTGTGCACATTTGTGACTACCACTACAACTTCGAAGATAGCACAACAGAAATCATCTGAGTAGGTACCCCCAAATTTGAGCGTTGCTAGAGCTTAAAAGCTCATCATTTTGCTACCACATTGGTGATAAACCTCATCAGATTTAGCTAGGCTCTAATAGAAATAGTGCATATTCAAACCTTTCTAGCTTACATTATGTCTTTCAGAGGTAATGTTCAACTGATTCATTGTTATCTCTATATTATGATGAACTTTTTATAGAGTTACTTAGTGTAAGAGCTTAAAACATTTCTACCTCAGTTCTTCAGAGCTTTTCCTGGTAATTCTAATCATCTTCACTTTCATCTGAATCTAAACAGTTCTATTGCTTTTTGGGTCAGCCACTTACATCACCAAGTTCTTCACTTTATTCTTTTTCTTTTCACTCAGTAATTTTGACTTAGTAATTTAAAACTTAAATATGGAAGTTTCAAAATGTCTCTCCTTTCTCACAGATTAAGTCTTTTGAATCTTAATTGAAAATTGATTTTTTATTTTTATTTATATTGTTTTATGAAGGTTATGTATTGTATATATGATAATGTATATTTTCTTAACTAGAGGTGATCATGAACTTTAATTACTTTTCTTTTTTAAGGACTTTTCTATTTTCTGGGATCTATTGTCAACTTCAGTCAAGACCCTGATGTACACTTTAAATATATTCAGGCAGCTTGTAAGACAGGGCAGATCAAAGAGGTAGAGAGAATCTGCCGAGAGAGCAACTGCTATGATCCAGAGCGTGTCAAGAATTTTCTCAAGGTAATTTTCTTAATATAGTAAGTTTATAGATAATTGATTATCTTTTTTTTTTAAATCACTAATTCTAGGAGATTTTACAAATACTGTTTTATCCCTAACCCTACAAAACTGAATGCTGAAAGCATTTCTTGCAAATTAAACATTGGGTAATCCCTCAAATAGAGAAGGAAATTGGAAAGAAGTAGACCATAAAATTCAGTTAAAAAAAATTATCATCTTGAGACTTTTAAATGTGAAAATCCATAGCTTCATCTTATGTTAGAATCTTTACAAATTGCTAACTCATTAGAGTTGATAGATTACACAGTTAACTTTGTGAACTCCCATACTTGTGAACTCTAATGAGTAAAGGTGTGAACATAAGCATTGTATCAATTAATTCTACTTAGTACCTTGTTTCAGGTTCTGGCCCAAAACATCTTCTTGTAAGATCAGATCAATAATCTATCAACTCTAATAAGTTAGCAGTTTGTAAAGATTCTAACAATCTTATTTATTGAAGGTCTTTTAAAAGGAAGTTAAATTTTGTAGCTTTGCTTCAAGTGTCAGCACTCCATGTTAGAATTGCAAACTCAATTCATCTACATTACTTTTAGAAAACACTAGCACCTCTAGGCTTTGATCATTTGACTTTGCTATTGAAAGTTATCAATTTGTTAAATAAGCTTCATATTTAAATATAGCAAGTAGGGCTTGAGTAATTAGCAGAAGAGAATCTACAAATTATCTTCAAGATGCCAACTACTTTGTTACATGGTGAATACTGAGCTTCATAGAAATGATAACTATTGGGTGGGTTACTATTAAAATGATAGGGTTTTTTGTTTGTTTTGTTTTGTTAGTATGTGCTATGATCTTTTTATTTGTTCACACTTTTAAAAATAATAATAGCCTTTTATTTTTCAAAATACATGCAAAAATAGTTTTAAACATTCATTCTTGCAAAAACTTGTGTTGCAAAATTTTCCTCCCTCCATACCCCAACCCCTCCCTCCTCTAGACAGCAAATAATCCAGTATATGTTAAGCATGAGTAGTTCTTCTAAACATATTTCCACATTTATCATGCTGCACAAGAAAGATCAGATCAAAGGAGAAAAAAAATGAGAGGAGGGGGCAGAGGGAATGAGCAAAACCCCACCACCAACCACAAAAAAGGTGAAAATGCTATGCTATGATCCATATTCAGTCTCCATGGTCTTCTCTGGATGTGGATGATTCTTAATGATAAATATTTTTAAGGAAAAAAAATCAATTTTAGCTTCTTTCAATAGAAATATTTAAAATAGTCAAAGTTTAATTTAGACTTTATTTCACTCAAGTGTTTTGTAGAAAAAAATTAAAATGGGGAAAGTTGATATGCTGCTAAAAAATTTTTTTTAATCTCTACAGACTTGCAGAACTATTAGCACACAACATTAATTTAGTTTTCCCCTTCCAATTTGTAATTAAAAATAAAAAAAAAAAAAAAAAAAGAGGTGGCCGACCTGGTTTTACAAAAGCTTATGATAATTTGTTCTTCAAAAGAATCTTAACTTAAAACTATAACTGAAGGATGCTATATTATCAGATGAATTGAGAAAGGAAGCAGTTTATAACCTATATAGCTATGATTAATTCTAATCTTTCATCCAAGGTGCCATTAGACTTTGCCAGACATTTTGTATTAAATAACTAAATTCAAGGCCTTCTATTCTATGAATTATACCAAGGGCCAAAACTTCAACCTAAATTATAGAGTTGGAATAGATTCACCAAAAATATGAAAGGTCTTGCCTATTGGTTGCTATTGTGAAGAGCTACGGTTTTGAGAAGTCTAAATTCACATCAAAAATCAAAATCAGAACAGCCTCTTCAGGTTATAGCCCTACTGAGGGTTAAAAGATTATATTGTGTCACCTTTCTTATTTTTTCTACCTAGTCTGAACATCAATTTCACCAAGTCTTTATGGATCAACAGTCAAGTACCTTTTTGGGGTGGGAGGGCAGGAGGGTTCTGGCCAAGTTGTATGACACCTTCACTGTCTTCAATCAAGGTCTCATATCAGAAGCAAATGGTATAGTTGTGGTTTATCTTCGGCTTTGGAATTAAGATCTTAAGATCCCCATAAACATTCTTAGTTCATAATTTTTGTTGACTGTAGGACCAGTCTATCTCAAAGGCAAATCATGAAGCTATGCACTATTGTTTGAATTGGAATAGTACTTGTGTTTCTCAGTCTTCAGGCTCTGATGACTTTAGGGGAGTAGGGCACAAGTGATGTTGATCCCTAAGACATCAGACCAACTTATGTTTTCCTTCTTGGTACTGCTCTTTTTCTTCATTGTTGCTTTCTGCTCATAACTGTTTTAGTGAGAGCATAGTTTGGTTTGTGGTAGTCTTAAGATTCTTTGTTCTTATTACAAAGAAAAGAGGTAAAAATATCCATAAATGCTCCTTCATATTCAATAACGAGATTTATGCTGAGACACATATTTAATAGCTTGCAATAATACATATTCTCTTGAAATTCCTTAATAAGAGTTAGGTGCAATCTAAAACCAAAAAAAAATTTTTTTTTTACTCAATAGGAAATGGAAACTGTATTTACCTTTATAATTGTTTTGAAAATCTTAAATGATTATAGTTGATTTAAAATGTAAAGTAGTATGATGAAAAACTAGTTACCTTTTGCCCTGCACAGGATTATCAGTAAAATGTTCGGATGAATATCTTTTCACTTTAGTTATTTATTTTGAGTAGACTTTATGTACTAGTTATATTTTTACATTCCTTCAAATACTGACTTTACTATAGAAACCCCTTTAATTTTAACCAATTTATATATGGTTATGGCATATAGTATTAGTTTCCTATAGAAGTCCCTTTAATCTTAAATTATCTGACATTATCTCCAACCATGCTGAATTCTTAAAAATCAAAAGTATGTTATTACATTTATATAAAAATAATGTCACAAACATAACTTGGTTTACTGTATTCCTAGCTCACTGAGGAAAAAATTATTTTAATTACTCACCCTTGTGAAAACAAGATAATAGAAACATTTTTTTCCTTTCTTGAAATTATTATAGTATATGATAGTATTAAGTTTTCTTTTACTTTTACAATTAGCTTGTTTGAAAAACTTTCAAATGTGTAAAGATAAATCTGCAGTTGTCCTTTAACTTCAGATTTCCAACCTTTATAGTTTTTTGGATTGTTACCACCTAGATATAATTTTCCTTCTATCTACTCTCTCCTAACCCCACATTGTGGGGTGACTACCATTGTGACTATTGCTTAGACCTCAATGATTAGATTTTTATTCTAATAAATTATTTGTAAAGATAGTTTAATTTTTATCCTATCTTTGAGGAAAGTTTCATAGGTTTCTTAGCTCTCTTTCCTCAGAGTGTCTTAAAAGCAATCATTGAGGAATTTTAGTCTGTCTGTATGTAAATAAATTCCTGATGGAAATTGTTGTTTTTTGTGCTGTTCCTTGTGTCTGTGGAATGTGCAGGACATGTACCAGGTAAATCTCCCAGTGCAGGTCTTTCCTACCTGTTCATAGCATCTTTCATGTCAGTTTGTAAGATTATATCCTGGGATGTCTCGACAGTTTGATTTATGAAAGGGCATCTTTTTCTTTAAGTGCCTGTACTGGCCTTAATCGTACTACAGCAACACATGATGGTTCTGTCTCATGGACATTATGTTGCATTGAAGGGGTTGAGTGAAAAGCATTTGAGTGGATGGATGCAGTAGAATTCATAAATTGGGAAGGGAAGGGACTAAATGTTATATCCATCTGCAACAAATGTAAATTAAAGCTCTGCAAATTTAGCAGAGTGATTTACTTAAAGTAGTTTTCAAGTATTGTTCTTGCATTTATCAACATCCCAGTGTGTTAATCCTACACTCAATGCCAATGGCAATCAAATTCTGAAGTATAGTTGTTTGTCATACCTGTTGTCCTGTGGTCGTTAATAGTCTTGTAAATGTGGGCATGGGAAGAGCCTGCCTTGTGAGGGACTTGTTAGATTGCTGTTTGGGTGTAGATAGTAGCGTAGTGAGTTTACTGATAACCCTGGGAACATACATACTCAGGTTATTAGGATTTGTTTTGTTTTGTTTTTGTTTTTTAAGTATTCTATTTTTCCCTTGCTAGATGTAAAAACATTTGCTTTTAAAACTTTTAATTCCAAATTTTCTTCCTTTCTCTCTCTCCCTCCAGAAGGCTTGCAATTCTATAGATAGGTGATTCATGTGTAGTCAAGCAAAAAATTCATATTGTAAAAGAAAATGTAGGATTCCCCTTCCCCAACTTCCCCCTCAACAAACAAACAAAAACAAATCCTCAAGAAAGATAAAGTCAAAAAGTATGCTTCAATCTGTATTCTGTTACCTATCACTTTTTTCTGGGGATTGATAGCATTTTTTTCCATCTTAAGTCTTTCAGAATTATCTGATCATTGCATTGCTATTAATAGCTGTGTCACACAGCAGATCACAGCTGATCATCTTGCAATATTGCTGTTACTTTGTACACAGTACATTTCCCTTTACATCCGCTCTTAAAAGTCTTTACAGAATATTTTGTTTTTGGAGAACATCCTGCTCATTTCTAAGAGCACAGTAGTTTTCCATCACAATCATGTGGCACAGTTTGATTTTAGCCTTTCCCTAGTTGATGGGCATCCCCTTAATTTCCAACTTTTTTGTCCCTAGAAATGAGCTGCTGTAAAGATTTCTCTTCATATAGATCCTTTTACTTTGTTTTTTATCTCTTTTGGATACGGACCCAGTAGTGGTATTTCTAAGAACTACTAGGGTATGCATATTTTTATAGCCCTTTGAGCATACTTCCAAATTGTTCTACAAAATGGTTGAATTGGTTCACAGTTGTACCATCAGTGTATTAATGGTTCATTTTCCACAAATCTCCCCTCCCCCACCATGTTATCTTCCTTTTCTGTACTATAAACCAATCTGATAGGTATGAGATATAGTACCTCAGAATTGTTTTAATTTGCATTTCTTCAATCAGTAATGAATTAGATAATTTTTTCATATGGCTTTAGATAACTTCCTCTGAAAATTCTTTTTGATCATTTATCGATTGGGAAATGGCTCTTATTTTTAGAAATTTGACTCAGTTCTCTATACGTTCGCAAAATGAGACTTATCAGAAACTTCAAAAAAATTTTAGTTGCTTTTGATAATTGTATTTCCCTCTGTCCTATTTCCTTCTCCCCTGCCCCATTTACTCTATCTTCTATTTCCTTTCACTCTGACCCTTTTAAAAGTGTTTTGCTTTTGAGTACTCCCTTCCCAAATCTGCCCTCTCTTCTATCACCTCCTTCCCTCCTTTCTCTTATTCCTTCCCCTTCTGTTTTCCTGTAAAGAAAGATAGAGTTCTATACCTAGTTGAGTATGTATGTTATTTCCTCTTTGAGCCAGTTCTGATGATAGTAAGATACACTCACTTTGCCTTATTTTCCTAGAGTACTCTTTATACTGAAGATGAGACTACTGTAGAAGAATTCATTTACTTTTTGCATTTGATAAGAATATGGTCATGTCTTAAAATAGACCATATGTGATATTTAAAATAAAAATTTTAAGTGTTCTTATATGTGTTCTTTTTCAGGAAGCAAAACTAACAGACCAGTTACCACTCATCATTGTTTGTGACCGATTTGACTTTGTTCATGACTTGGTGCTCTATTTATATAGAAATAATCTCCAAAAATATATCGAGATTTATGTACAGAAGGTAAGTATCAAATTAAACACAAAGATTATATATATGTTATCTCCCCATTGAGATAGACCATTAAGACCTGTTTTTTTGTACTGTGGGTAAAGCATCTTGTCTAATCCCTATGATACAAGCAAATTGAATGTGTAATAAATAAATTCCTTTTTGCTCAAATTTTCCTGTGCCATTGTATCAAATACCTATTTACTTTATCAAAAGAAAAATTAAACTGGCTCAAGAATTCACATTCCCCATTAAGTCTAGATTGGTAGGGCAATACTTTCCTCAGTAATTTTACATAAAATGGTTTTTTTTAAATCTTATATCAAAATAAAGTTTAAATTTAAAGACAAGTGAGACAATTACTGTATTTATTCCAGCATTGCAGATTTTTCTTATTGTGCCTTTGGCCTCATAAATTAGTGAGGTCTAAAAGTCACCTGAGCTTTTCCATGCTTAGCTAGACTGGTTCCATTATTGCTGTTATAACTTAATAGGAGTTAGCCAGGTTTCTATTCTGACAATAGACTTCAAAAATCTGATGTCAAATACATGCTGCTATATGTCATGTAGATTATTTGTAAATAAGCCTATTAAGAATTCCTTTGCTTGAAACAATTGTAAAAAATATTGAGAGCAGTGTTCTTTGGACATGACTTCTTGCTAAAATATTAAATCACTGCTTTCTGTAGGTGAATCCAAGCCGTCTTCCTGTGGTCATTGGAGGATTGCTTGATGTTGATTGCTCTGAAGATGTCATAAAGAATTTGATTCTTGTGGTGAGAGGTCAGTTCTCTACTGATGAGCTTGTTGCTGAAGTTGAAAAGAGGAACAGGTATGGAAATTCTTAATCTTGATAAATTAATAAAATAAACTAGTTCTGCTTAGAAAAATACCCAATGATTGTGCCTGTCTAGTTACTTAAAGGGATCTTTGTCATTGTATATTAATGACTGCTTCTGAATTGTATAATTTCTAGTCAATTGGCTGAACTAGAATGTGGAAATCTTAGAATGGAAAACAAAATCAAATATCAAGTCCTTAAAGAGTAATTATTTGCATAAAGGGGAAGTCTATACAATTATTATAAATGAATTGCAGATAAATAACTTGTTATTACAATATTATTTATGTTCTGCATTATAGTTTATGAGAACTAAAAGTATATATAAGTAAAATTTGGCATACACTTAGTACATACTACACAATGTGAGCAGTGAGTTAATAGAAGACCAATTTTTAATATTACTACATTACTCCTGAGAAAAGTAAAATTCTATACTCTTTGATACATGGTTCATTTATGATATGAAATCATGTGTTCTGCATAAAAACTCAAAGCTGGTGGTACTCCAGGTAGTATATGCAGTATAAATTTCACTCCTTGGTTAGGTTGTAAAGATGCCTTATGCTGGGATTACATAACAATATCTTAAAATTATACTCCCTAAATTTCCCTGATCACTGAAGAAAAAAAAAAAATGTTCCTTTTTATAGTAGAGGTGGGCTAACTATCTAATTATGGTTAGTTTATCTGACTTTGTAGTAAACAAAGTATGCTTTACTAATAGACTACAGAAAAATGAATAGGAATATTATCTTGACTCTTGTAAATGAAATTGAACAATAAGGGTAACTAGTCAAATGTTTAAGAGAGGGAAAACTTTTTTTAAAAAAAATTGAATTTTTAATAGCTTTTCTTTTCAAAATACATGCAAAGATAGTATAACATTCACCCTTGCAAAACCTTGGGTTCCAAATTTTTCTCTTTCCCTTTCCCCTACTCTCTTCCTCTAGACAGCAAGTAATACATTATGTAGATTAAACATGGACATTTCTTCTAAACATATTTCCACATTTATCATGCTGCAAAAGAAAAATCAGATCAAAAAGAAAAAAAATGAGGGAATTTTTAAAAAGCAAGTAAACAACAAAAAAGGTGAAAATACTACATTGTAATCATATTCTGTCACCATAGTCTTTCTGGGTGCAAATGGCTCTTTCCATCGCAAATTTATTGGAATTGGTCTGAATTACCTTGTTGTTAAAAAGAGCCAAGTTCATCATGATTGATCATCACATAATCTTGTTGTTGGTGTGTACAGTGTTCCCTTGATCTACTCACTTCACTTCACATTAGTTCATCTAAAACTTTAAAATTTAGATAGGGAACATTATAGCAAGGTTTTTGTAAGAGCTGATGATGCATTGTATTGAGTGCTGGACTTGGATTGAAACCTCAGTTCATATATGCCCTCAGATACTAAGTAGCTATATGAACCTAAGTCATTTAACTTTAGCCTGCCTCCTTTTTCTCAGCTCTGAAATAGTAATGAAAATAATAGCACCTTCTTCTCAGAGTTGTTTGGGGATCAAATTAAATAATGTTTGTGAAGTGCTTTGGACTGTTCCCCAGCATAATAGATACTTTAATAAGTATTTTTTAAAAATGTGACAAGCTTATTACTTGCTGTAGGTGGCTTAAGATCTGCTGAGATTACAGAAATTGAATACATTTTATACACTAAAGTTGTTTGAAGTAGATATTTTAACATTTAAAAAGGGTAACTAGTTTAAATGTGTCCTCTTGGTCTCATCTATATAGCTAGGTATTTCTCTCATCCTATTGCCTTTGTCTTTTTAAAGGACAAATACTAATCCACCAATGGTCAATTAAAGTCTGATTCACTAAAAATTTTTGTCATATTGCCTTAATTTAGAAATCTTAATTCAGATAATTAAACTTAAGTTTTCCAGGCAACATAGAATATCTGCTTGGGTTACAAATAATTGTGTAATCTTTAAATCAACCCTCACTCATTTTATTACAATAATACAATGATTCTGTATTGGTAATTATAACTTAGAAACGGAATATTACTTTCTTTTTGGCAATTCCTGTGCAAAGACTTAAGTAATGGTTAGAAATGGAGATGGTCAATTCACAGGAAGGCCACTGTGTGGATGAAGCCTACTTAGAGCAGGTAAATCTTTCTTGGATAAGGTTTTATTCTGAATTAATCATTATTTATATAACACTTCTCCTTTTGGCTATAGATAACTAGGTACTCCTTTTAAAGCTAAAGTCTAGCTCATCCTCTAGGTTTTTGACTTGTAGTCCTAGAAAAGATTGTCCTTGACTAAACAGCTAAGATCTTTAATATTACCTCATCGAATTGTTTTTATTGAATCTCATGGGTGGGTATTCTTGAATGATACTTCATAGAGTCAGCTACTAAGCTTTGTAGGTTCAGAAGCTCAGTTGGTAAGTTACTTAAACATTCTATCAGGTACATACTCTGTACTGACTGCAATTGTATTACTAGGAAAGAATATTTTGCGATTTTCTTTTGGCAGCCTCTTTGGCAGAATGCTTTACAAATATTGCATTTCAGATATTTTGCCAAGTGTCAGATGGGTATTTAATAAATGGTTGTTTGTTCTTTTCTAGATTAAAACTTCTACTGCCTTGGCTAGAAGCCAGGATTCATGAAGGTTGTGAGGAGCCTGCTACTCATAATGCATTAGCTAAAATCTACATTGACAGTAACAACAATCCGGAAAGATTTCTTCGTGAAAATCCCTATTATGATAGTCGTGTTGTTGGAAAGTATTGTGAGAAGAGGGATCCCCACTTAGCATGTGTGGCTTATGAACGTGGCCAGTGTGATCTGGAACTTATTAATGTGCGTATCCCTCATATTGTGAATAGAAACAAATCAGAATCAACTATACATGCCAAGAATTTATGGGGCTGGGTTTTAGGTACTTCTGAGAACTGGAAAAGGTTATTTTAAAGAACCGTCATCACTGAAAACCTTTTTTCTTTGGTTGTGTCATGGCTGGAACCATAGTTTTTATGGTGGTCTTTTTAATGATGGAAAATAAGGGTGGGTAGAAGAGAGGTCATTAGACCTAGCTTTGTCTCAAACTCTCTCTCTCCTGTTATATAGGTTTGCAATGAAAACTCTCTCTTCAAAAGTCTTTCCCGCTATTTGGTTCGCCGGAAGGATCCAGAACTTTGGGGTAGTGTTCTCTTAGAAAGCAACCCTTACAGAAGGCCCCTGATTGACCAGGTAAGACTAGCTGTGATACCTGGATTGTTTTGTCTGCTCTTGTCATTGGCAGAGGGTAGAAGAAGATGGGCAGGTCTGTAACTTGAGTTTCTTGGTCTTAATTTTCTAGGTGGTACAGACAGCGTTGTCTGAGACTCAGGATCCTGAAGAGGTATCTGTTACTGTCAAGGCTTTCATGACTGCAGACCTTCCCAATGAACTCATTGAACTATTGGAGAAAATTGTTCTTGACAACTCAGTGTTCAGTGAACATAGGTATGTTGTGAGTGATGTCTCTTTGTGGATACATTCCATTTGAAGCTCACTTCATGTATAACACTTTTAAAAATACTAGCAAAGGCACAGCTAAATTATTTGTGTTATAGCTATAGCTTGAATAAATCTTGAAAGAATGAGTCCCTTTTTTGTATGGCTTTGATTGTGAATATTTCTAGCATTTGTATACTCTCCCTTCTCTTGCTTAGATTTGATATTCACACTTATGTCTGCTTAATAGTTTCTTGAATATACTACATTCAAGTGATGCTAATTTGTCCTTAATAGGAATCTACAAAACCTCCTTATCCTCACTGCAATTAAAGCTGATCGCACCCGGGTTATGGAATATATCAACCGACTAGATAATTATGATGCTCCAGACATTGCTAATATTGCAATCAGCAATGAGTTGTTTGAAGAAGCATTTGCCATTTTCAGGAAATTTGATGTCAATACTTCAGCTGTGCAGGTAAAAACTTCAGTCAGCCATTTATGGCTAATTATTTAATCTCACATTCCTTTCCCACCAGTTAATAGTTGTATACACCTTTGTTATATCAACAAAAGAGGCAAAATATCTCTACTTTCTTTTTCTATTAGCAGTAGAAGAGACCAAATTTAGCATTGTATTCACCCTATTAAAATCTATTTCTCAGGTTTTGATTGAACATATTGGAAACCTGGATCGTGCATATGAGTTTGCTGAACGCTGCAATGAGCCTGCAGTGTGGAGTCAACTTGCAAAAGCTCAGTTGCAGAAAGGGATGGTGAAAGAAGCCATTGATTCCTATATCAAAGCTGATGATCCTTCATCTTACATGGAAGTTGTTCAGGCTGCCAATACTAGTGGTATGACTATTAATGATCTCATATTTTAGGAGTACATGTGTTATTTAGGCCCTAATTAAAGCTGACTAGTTAATAGCCCTGAAATGTGTTGAAGCCTCATAACACTTAACCTTAGATTTCAGTTTCCTTATCTATGAAAGGGGTTGGATTTAATGGTTTCTGAGATAATTCCCTTCTTTAGATCATAGATCTAAAGATCTGATTTGGAAATTTATATTGTATTCTCAGGTATCATTTCTGTCTTAAAAACAAAAACAGACTTGAAGGTATACTGCTTAAACTTAAATTCACACAGGATGATGTTTAAGATGCTTTCTTTTACCTTACGACTTTCTTATAGTAATGGGGGTGGGTGGGAATCCTTCTTATTAAAACAATAGGGTTTTTCTCTTAACCTTACCTGTTGAGGAAGAATAAATTATGCTATTTTGGCAAGAAGAAAGAATAATTGCAGCTTAATTTCTGTCTTCTAATCTATCACTATTTCTGTAGGGGGCTCCTTTGTTTTAAAGGAAATTAAGCAATATCCACTTAAGATTCTTAACTTTATTTATAGGGCTTTCTATGGGGATTTTCCAAAAAATTTATTTTTCTTCCTTTCTTCAGGCAACTGGGAAGAACTGGTTAAGTACCTGCAAATGGCTCGCAAGAAGGCTCGTGAGTCTTATGTAGAAACGGAATTGATCTTTGCTCTGGCTAAGACCAATCGCCTTGCAGAGCTGGAGGAATTCATTAATGGGCCAAATAATGCTCATATTCAACAAGTAAGGTTCTTATTTAATTTCTTTCAGAAACACTTGGAACAGATCTTCTGTTAAGCCTGATCAGAACTGGTTCACAGTTCACAGTTCAGGAGCTACGTAGAAAGAGAATTAAAATATGCCTCAAGCTGATAACCAACTGTTTTCTTTTCTCAGGTTGGGGATCGTTGTTACGATGAGAAAATGTATGATGCTGCTAAATTATTATACAACAATGTTTCCAATTTTGGTCGCTTGGCATCTACTCTAGTTCACTTGGGTGAATATCAGGCAGCTGTTGATGGGGCACGGAAAGCTAACAGCACAAGAACATGGAAGGAGGTAACTGGAAACACAATTTCATAATTTTTTAAAAATTAGGATAAACTTTCAGGCCTTTAGCTCTTCCTTAGGAGTAAGCTTTCAATAGTCCCATACCTGCATTAGATCATCAACCAGCCATGTACTTGTTTTTTAATATATAAAATCATCTGTATTTCATATACCTAGGTCTGCTTTGCCTGTGTAGATGGGAAAGAGTTCCGCTTGGCCCAGATGTGTGGCCTTCATATTGTGGTGCATGCAGATGAATTGGAGGAGCTCATAAACTACTATCAGGTAATGAAGAAGGGTCTTTGACATGCATGATCCTTATATATCTCAACAAGCAGCCCTTGTTTGAATAGTGTGGTTTTTTCCCTTCAGGATCGAGGATACTTTGAAGAACTGATAACCATGTTGGAAGCAGCACTGGGGCTTGAGCGAGCTCATATGGGGATGTTTACTGAATTAGCTATTCTCTACTCAAAATTCAAGCCACAGAAAATGAGGGAGCATTTGGAGTTGTTCTGGTCCAGAGTGAATATTCCAAAGGTAGATCATTTTTGTTAAATGGCTAAAACTTTAATACTGAATGTTAATTTTTTTCAAAATGTACTAATTGATATTAGTCTACATTTACTACTACCTTAATCTTTCTTTTTATATATAGGTGCTAAGGGCTGCAGAACAAGCACATCTTTGGGCAGAGCTGGTATTTTTATACGATAAATATGAAGAATATGACAATGCCATAATTACGATGATGAATCATCCAACAGATGCATGGAAAGAAGGACAATTTAAAGATATTATAACCAAGGTAGACATATATGAAGTCTTTATATATAGATTTCTTTGAATTAAAACAAACTTAAATCCAACATATATATTTCAATCTTGCCACTTCAGGTAGCCAATGTGGAATTATATTATAGAGCAATACAATTCTATTTAGAATTCAAGCCTCTGCTACTAAATGACCTGCTGATGGTATTATCTCCAAGATTGGATCACACTCGTGCTGTCAACTATTTCAGTAAGGTAATGATTTTAACTAATACTATTTGGAGGGTGTTTGTCCCAGCCCTAAGGATTTTTCCAAGTAACTTAAATTTAAAATGTGCTACATTAACTTCATAATCTGTTTCAAAGGTTAAACAGCTTCCATTGGTTAAACCATACCTACGCTCAGTTCAAAACCATAACAACAAATCAGTGAATGAATCATTGAATAACCTCTTCATTACAGAAGAAGATTATCAGGTAAAACATTTTTGGTTGTTTGATAAGTCTCTAAACACTAGTTATAGTCACAAGAAAGAAGAAATTGGAAGGCCCTATTGGACCTTATTTTATCTTGTATTTCAACACTTCAGTTTTATTCAGTGACTTAAACAGTGATACTCTGATATTTAAGATATTTTCATCTATAAATTCTGAAATGACTGAAGCAGAATTGTTAGAGGTTTTTTATTTGTTTTTGGTGGGTGGTGGAAGGGAAAGCTTTGACTGCCCTAATATAGCAATATAAGAGTAAAATTTTTTAAAACGTTTGTTACTTTGATCCCCAAAACTAGAATTTTACTTCAACATAACAGTTCTAGTCATTATGTTTTCCCCCTCTACTTGCTTATTTTTAGCCTCTAAGTAGTGAGACAATTTGATATTATGATGAAGAATTTGATCCAAATCTTGCCCCAATAATGTTAGTCATCTGCAAATCATTCACCATGTCCAAGCCTTAGGTTTCCTATATATATTTAATTTGTGGAGTTTTATATGAGGTAACATGTAAAACACTTTACATATTTCAAAGTGCTATATAGATACTAGACTGATTACTGACAGAAGGGCAAATGTTTGCTTGTAGCAGCCTTTCAGTGAGGATTAAGACAATAAAGTCAACAGGCAATAGATCTAAAACCAGGTCATAAATATCTTACTATATTTACCAGTTATCTCCTTAAGATGGAACTTGATTTGCAGTATATAAATCTATAAACCTCATGCCTAAATCTAAATTACTTGTCAATTTTGAGCATGTTTAAAAGAAAATCAAGCCTTCAAAGCGTTGCTTTGTTATCAGCATTTTTATAGTCCAAAGAGAATTCGATGGAAGAAACTTGTGGATTATATACATATGGCTAATGTTTAGATACAAAACATCACAGCAGGCTTTATATCATTGGGTCCTATGGGCAGAATTGATTTTAACTTTTAAAAATGTTACATTAATTTGGTAATTTTATTTAATTTTTTTTTCTTAAGGCGCTGAGAACGTCAATAGATGCATATGACAATTTTGATAATATCTCCCTTGCTCAACGTTTGGAGAAACATGAGCTCATTGAGTTTAGAAGAATTGCTGCATATCTCTTCAAAGGCAACAATCGCTGGAAACAAAGCGTAGAGTTATGCAAGAAAGACCGACTTTATAAGGTAAATAAGTTAGAGTAGAAGGGAAAAAGGGTTAAGTAAAGAGAAAGGGGAAAAAAAAAACTTGAAAAAAGACCATTTCCAAAACTGTATTATGAACTTCTAACCAGAAGGGATACTTTCTAGATTGTGTTCTATAAAACGATCATTGTTGTATACTTGAAAGATGTCAAAACTCTCACATGGGACAGATCAAAGTATTTCACTCTTAAGGCATTATTTTAGTCGCTAGGGTAATTTAGCTAATGCAAAATAAATTTACAAATGTGAAATCTTTTGAATTCTGCTATTTCTTCCCCATTTCCTCACTCTTCCCACTTTAAAAAAAATCCTCACATAATTAAAGTAGTAAACTGGGATTAAGTTTAATTTCTGAGCAAACAATATTGCTCTATTTTCTTATCTAGCTTGATTCCAATCATTATAGGATTATTTTGAGGGGGTCATTTCTTCTTTGGAGGCTTATTTTGTTCTTTTCATAATTTTAAAACCCCTGATGCACTATAATTTTAGGAATTCTTTCTTAACCAATGATAAAATTTATGTTCCCTTCTACCATCCTCCCATATAAAACATTGGTTTAGATTGCTTGGTTGCTTTCTTAGAAGTCTGGTGTGGTTGATTTTTTTGAAATTTCCTTTTTTATTGTTAGGATGCAATGCAGTATGCCTCTGAATCAAAAGATACAGAGTTGGCAGAAGAGCTGCTACAGTGGTTTTTGCAAGAAGAAAAGAGAGAGTGCTTTGGAGCTTGTCTCTTTACCTGTTATGATCTGTTAAGGCCAGATGTTGTCTTGGAAACTGCGTGGAGGCACAATATCATGGACTTTGCCATGCCCTATTTTATCCAGGTCATGAAGGAATACTTGTCCAAGGTAAGGAGATATTTTTAAAGTATATTCATTAATAATTGCTTCAAGCAAATGCAAAATTTTTTGAACAGGCTTAGATTTCAGAGGTGAGATTGATTTGAAACAAAATCTACTTAAACAGTTGTGTAAAAGTGACTCTTATTTTTGTTATTTAGTCTCCCTCAGCCCACATCGACATTTGTAAAACACTGGAACAGAGTATTATTTAGAAATGACTTCTCAGAATATCACCCTTGTGTGTACATGAGTATGGTCACTTCTAAGTTCCACCCCCATCTTCCACCTATTTAAATCTCTTGGTAAAGAAACTCATTTCTTCAGAACAGTCCCACCCCTAATTGAGTACTCAGAAATCTCAGGTAACAATTCCATGTCCATTGGCCAGATGTTTATAACTAATAAAATGAATTGCCTTTATGCCAATTATGTCCTCTTTTAGCAATAGTAATAATAGTATTTTTGTGGCCTTAGGGAGCCACAACTTTAGACTCTTTTAGACTGCAACTGATGGTAGTGACTATCAAAGGAAATTGACTTAACTGTACATTAAATTGGTAAATTAAATTGGGAGACCTAATTCTTTATTTATTAATTTGTTAAACTCTTTGTCTTACCAAGCTTCCTTTTTTGGAATTGCTGTCTTTTACATAAATACATTTAGAGTAAAGGCACCTTTTTCTATTCTTTACAATTTCTCTGGGCTTGGTTTTAGATCTTGTGATAAAGAATGTCTTTTTAGAACAACAAAAATTCACATTCTTGAAGGATTTAGTACCTTCCTTCCTCCCACCTCCTCATCTAGTGATTTTATTATCCTACCATACTCCAAGAGGACCTATTTATCTTATACTAAGGAATGAGATAGGTGCCTAAACTATGGGTAAGTCATCAGATCAGCATACCTGATTACCTTTTTTTTTTTTTTTAAAGAACATTTTCCTAATGCTTCATGTAAAATTACTATTGCTTTTTTTCCTTCAATAACTACTTTTTAGATTTTAGAGTATTCAGTTTAGTTTGTTTTTTTAAAGACTCATCAGTAAAGTGCTTAGAAAAATAAAGTAGTTAGTCAAGGAAATGTTACTTTCTCTCTGTAATCATAGAGATCTCTTCTAATGTGCTTAATATCCTATATTGTGGTGAGGGACTCTTAGTTGCTAATTTAAGTGCTATTTATTTATTGTGGATTAAGCTGCTTCTCACATAATTTAGTATAAATACACTTTTTTGCAATAGACTTTGAAGTTAAACTGATTTAACTCTAAAGTTTGCTTCCAGTGTGCCCTTTATTTTCACTTCTCCTATACCTTTTTAGTGGTGAATTATTTCTCCCCTAAATCTTTGTTGCTGATTCTACCTTTTTATGCTCAATATGGAATTTAATTTTTTCTAAGCTGCACCTTCTGAATTCCTTTGCAGGTTGATGCAATAAAGGAAAAGGTGAAAGTTGATTCTTTTCCATCTTTAAGTCTGGAGGACTAAGTCTAAGAAATCTGCATGATTTTTTTTTCCTTCCTACCTTTTCTACACTGCTGCTGCTGCTTTTTTTCCCCCTACAAAATTTCACTAAAGCCTCTGCAAGTCCTTTGAAACATATCTACAATAGAGCTGTAGGAAATTAGTAGATGTTTGCTACTAATCGGCTAATAGTCCTTTAGGAAGGGCAGGAGGCTAATCAGTAGTTGGTTCACAGTCTCTTAAAAATGTTTTTTTTTTTTCCTTTTAAAAATAGGATGTTGAGTTGCTTTCCTTACTCAATCCAAAAGTTATGTATAAGAGATTTCTGTCAGGGTATCTGGACCATAGGATTTTCTCTCTAATACATGGAACAAATTTAATTAAAACAGCCTCTGGTTTGACTTTTTCAACCTTGCCTGACAGTTGATGAAAATATGTGCCCTAATGGCTTTTCTTACTTCACATTGAAGGACTGTGATCCAGTTTCTGATCTCTTGATTATTACTAATTTTTTTGCTGAAAGTAGAGAGAAGATGCTAGCTGCTTCCGAAGTGACTTTCCTCATGTTTCTCTGGGTGTCCAGTTCTTATGGTGTTAGTTCATTTTCTAGGAAAAAAGTGAAAATTTTCTTTAATAAATAAGTCTTAAGAAAATTTAACTTGCTGTATCTGGTTGCTGAGCCAGCATGGAATAGTTCATTTTATGACGACCACAGTATCAGCAGGTATCTTTTTTTTTTGTCATCAGGCATACTTTTAAAACCCCTATCAGTTTGTTTTCTTCCTGGTGTTGGTTTATTCCTAGGAAGATCAAACTTAGTGTTGCTTGTTGCCCCTACCTCCTTGACTTTAGACTTGTCTGCATCCCAATATTAAATGAAATACTTTGAAAACTTGTGTCACATTCAAAAAATGTGGTTGGTGGTCAGGGGCTGGGAAAGCAGACGGAGGTTGACCCATAGTTTTAAAAGCATTTGGAAGAACTTATATTGAACCCAAATGAAATCACCACTGGAACTTAGGGCAAACCTGAGTAAAATACATTGTGTGTGAGGCTCTTCAGCAGCTAGTAAGCAAGGCAGTAAGAAAGCGTGTGTGTGAAAAACAGGTAATTGAACTGCAGTGTTATGCATTGTTTAAACTGAGCATGTACAACAGTCATTGCAATTACATCACACTATTTCTGAAACTCTAAAGCATTGCTGTGGGCTGTGTGTGTTTCTTGGGAGCCTGTATGGCAACAACCATCTTCAGACCTCACTTCTTGCTTCAGTACTTTTGCCTTTTTTTCATGCACACATACACAAAATAACTGACTGCATGTTAACTTTTCCTCTGCAGCTTATTGCAGTCTTTGTGGAAAAGCCTTTTTACATTTTAATGATCTTTCAAATAGCGTGGATGAACTGAACCCAGTGACATGCTTACTTGTCTTTTTATTCAAGGATCAGAAACTTTTGTTACAGCTCTTTTAACAAAAGCTTGTGTTCATTAAAACATTCTCTGCTTTTTCATTCAAGCAAACTGGGTCAATGAAAGCTAAAATTGGATATTTCTGTGCCAGAGGCTGTCCCTGTGTCTGGAAAAATCTAAACTTTTTGCTTAGCTTGATGCTACCCCTTCAGTATTCCTCCTTTCCTGTGCCCAGCCTACCTATGTCTGTGCTTGGGTATTTCACCATTCTAGCTTGTCTAAAATCTTCCATTTTTCTCTATAACAGGAGTCATGTTGATCATTTCACCTTAATGTGGACTTTAAACAGGGATTTACTTAAGATTCCCTTTCCCCCTTTAAAAATTCATAAGCATTTGTGATTTTTAAAAATAGTTGCTTGAGTAAATTACTCAGCATGATTTAATTTGGGGGGGGGGTTCATAAGATCCCAAGTAATAATTTGATGGTGTAGAGTTTTATTAAGACTTTCTAGCTGTGAATTTATTTTGATGGATAAAGTTTAGTTTGCAGTTATTATATTTTTGGATACTTTTAATAATGCTTACCCAATAGTCTGTAGTGTCATTTTTTAGAGTATTTTGGGACATAAACATCTAGGCTGTGATATTCTTTTCTTTACCTTTTGAAGAATACTTTCCTGGGGAAGGATAACCCCATATCATCTGAAGTCTGTGGTTGACCTTCAGCTTACATTTTAATTTCTGTAGGCAAACTGATTTTTTGCATTATTATTATGGATTATAGCTTAATATAAAATACTAAGTACATGACAACCTTTCACCATCGGATGCACTGTGGGCAGAGAATTAACTTTTGGAAAATCAAACAATAGCTAATGCTTTAATTACTAACACATACAGCATTTTAAAGTTGACAAAGGACTTTATATATATATATTTTATATGAGTACAATCCTTTGAGGTAGGTACTATGACTATCCATTTTGCTTAGAAACTAAACCTAAGAGAGGTTCAGGAGGTTCAGTTGCTTGGCCAGGATAACAGTTGTTAGTAAGTGTGTGAGCCAAACCTAGCTATCATGCTTTCCATTGTGAAACCTCAAAGCTAAGGTTTACACTCTAACAGCCATATATTTATCTACCTGTCTGGATTATTACAGCTTTTCATAACATTTTGGTGTTTATAACTCCACATGTCTTTTTGAAAGATACTAAACTTTTTTCCCCTTTATTGTATATCAAGGTACCATGACTTTGAAAAATCATGTACATTATGTTCTAAAAGTAAGACATAATATAATAGGGAGTCTTGGCCATACATATATAATAATAGATCAAAGCTATTCTTTGTAGTCTCCTATGTTGTTGGTCAAGCCCCAGTAATACAATACAGCTTATCCCTTAAAAAACGCGCGCGCACACACACACACACACACACACACACACACACACACTGCATCCCTGATCCCCCATTTCTACATTTCCTTTGAGTGGACTCTTTCCCTGCCCTATTTCTGGGTTCCTGTTGCTTTCTCTCACATGTTGTGTTAGAGTATCAATGTAGCTAATATATTAGTCTTTGCAGAATGGGCAATCATCTGTGCTTTATTGGTAAGGAAAATTCCTATATGAGGAACTTCCTTTATCAATTCAGATAAACACCTTTTCTGCAATTGCTATTCTGAGTAGCTTTAGTGTCACTTTACTGGGTCAGAGATGAGACTTGAACTCAGGTCCTTCTGAGCCAGGTCAGTTTTCCATTATATTGTCTCTCATAATCTTTTTCTGGCCTTAAAAGTATAATTATATGTACAAGAAGAATTTTGTCAAAATAAAGCCAGGTAGAAATCATGTAATATTAATATATAGCCATTTAAAAAAAGAAAATGAAATCTGGAGTCTCTTAGATCTTGAAAGATTTAACCTGTATCATCAGGAGCGATACAGTTTTGACAAAGCATAGTTTACAGTGTCATTGTTGATCTTTGCCAAGTTAGCCTGCTGATTTTTACATTTTTAGAAAGCTACTTATTTTTGGTAAGAAATGCTCTCATCTTTTCCAAGAATTCATCAGTTTCTTTTGGTCCAGTTAACTAGGAGGCAAACTTCAGTTAAAATGGTTCCCTCTCCTCTTCCTCCTCCCCTCAGGCTGCATCCTAGCATGTCCAGTTTTAGCCTGGCGTAAGCTTTTGACAGTTATAAATCCCTCCTTCTTGAGGGTTTATAACAACAATGCTGAAAAACGACCTTGACTGATGTATGACCATAGCCATTTGAATCTGAGGGGGCCTGAGAATGTTCTTTCAAGTCCGGTTTTGACAGTATTTAACACACTAAGGCTTTTCCACTTTCTGCCAGAAAAAAAATAGGTGTATGAAACCTTTTTGGGTGTTGATTAACATTACCACTTTTCCTCCAGGTGGATAAACTAGATGCCTCCGAATCTCTGAGAAAAGAAGAGGAACAGGCTACAGAAACGCAACCTATCGTTTATGGTAATGCCATTTTGCTGCTGATATAAATAGTAAAGTGAATTGATTAGTTGATATAAATAGTGGATGGATTTAAACTTCTCTAAAAACTATACTATAAAGTAGAAATAGAAGTGGATGAATAAGAAACTTAGCCTTTATCCATTTTTTGTGAAAAGACAAACCAAAGGAAAGCATCAGTTATTTATCATCTCTCGAAAACCCATGAAAAAATTCTCTAGGCACTACTTGTTTTCATATTGAACACTACTCCTAACAAATTTATGTTATTAGTATGCTGCTTGATCATTTAGTGTTTTAAAAAAATTTTTTTTAAATTACTATTCCTGCACTGATGGCATATCCAAATGAACCAAATTTTTTTTAACAGTGAAGGGGTTAGAGAATTTACCTTCCATCTAAATTTCTATGTATCTAGGTATAGAACTTAGAAAAATTGCATTCTTTATGACATTTAATTTTCAAATTAGTATTAGAGACAAAGATGGGCTATCATCTCTCAGTTTACCTCCAGTAAACTTTTGATTCCATTTGTCAAATAGTATGTATTTGACTACTTGATTGACTAGTATAGTTAATGAATGAAAAAATATGTAGGATTCTCAATAAGTTAATAAATTAAGTTCTGTCAAATAATAAATTGAAATTAACCTCAGTAGCTCAAGGAATATTTAGAAAGCGACTAATTTTGCCTATGGAAAATTTTTTTTTTTAAAACATAGCACTACTGCCAGATATGATACACACTTTTAATCCTTGGTACAGGGTGGGAGGGTAAAGATGGAGCCTACTGCTACTGAATCACTTGATCTCAAAACATCTAAGCTGCATTAAGCTTAAGCCAATTATTTATTCACTCTAAGTCTCCAGTCATTATGGGGAGTCTTTAGAAGCAGGAGGACATCAGACTAAGTAGGTTTAACCAATCTAGCTTGGAAACAAAATAGGTCAAAGTTGTGCCAGTCATTATTGGGATTAGACCCTAAGAATGACTGATGTACTTCCAGCTGGTCAAGATAATGGACAGTGTCCTAGATTAATGTGAGTACCCCATTTACTTATCTACACACACACACACACACACACACACACACACACACACTCTCTCTTTGAATTTTTGAAATTTATTATGAATTCCCAGATTACTTCTTAAATAAAAGTTAAATCTTGGTTAAATTGGGTAAATAGAATATTTGATCTGAAAATTTAAACTTAAAAGCTTTTTGAAGTTTGTAGTATGTGTCTGTTTCATTTTCTATTATTTGTATTGAAGTAGTTGCAAAAAAATTTCTGAGGCAATTTAGATAATTTAGGAATTTAGATAAAACACTTCAGATTGATATAGTTGGTATGATTTTTCTCACTGTTGCATTGGCATGCATATGTAGATTTTAGCTCTGAGAAGATGATTCTCTATAGCACAAGTGTCTTTAGGGAAGTTTTTTAATAAGTCAAGTTTCCTACAGATAATCTATGGACAACAGCCTCACTGAGGAAACTGTTACTATAGTACTTAAGTTACTTCAATCTCATGCATTTCAAAGTTAATGATATTTGGAATTTTTTTTTCTATCTCTTGTCAGATTTCCCCTTTCCTAGAAACATATCTTTGCTAGAAGGGTTCAGAAGGCATTACTCAACTGAACATTGCATATCCAAATAATCTTGGTAAAGAAGTTGGGTATTTATTAGTCAGATTTTATTAGCTTGAGCAAAATAAAGCTAAAAGCATTTTGTTGTTGGAATATAGTATTTGAGCACTTAGGTACACATTGGCATACATATAACTCTTAGCCAGTTTTTATTACCCTATTGTTTTTACTCGGCTGGATGATTCCATCCTCTTGGACATCAATGCTTTTCCAGCTGTCTGTATTTTTTCCCCCTCTTCATGCTCTTTTCTCATATTGAAAAGCCTTATATTTTTCCCCTTTGAGCTGAACTTCAAAAAATTGGTAGGGTTCTCAAATTCACTCTACTCTCCATAGTAGAATGCTTGTGTGCTATAAACTTTTTATTCTATTAACTTTGCCTCTACATTGTTTGCACACATCTTGTGTCTCCTACATTTTAAAGTCATTGGAGGAATGGTCTATCTTTAATCTCTTTTTAACAACACCGGTACTTTTCATATAGCAGCCAGTAAAAGATAGTTGAGTAAATAATAAAAGAGAACAGTCTTAGACTATTTAGAACGCTGAATTTCATTTGGTATTTTCTGAAACCCATTTTAATGTGGCAATGACAGTTGCTTTTCTCTTGTTTATAGGTCAGCCACAGTTGATGTTGACAGCAGGGCCCAGCGTGGCAGTTCCTCCACAAGCACCTTTTGGCTATGGCTACACTGCACCTCCCTATGGGCAGCCACAACCTGGCTTTGGATACAGCATGTGAGGCAGAAAATGGATCCTGTAGCTGGCTATCTTCTTACTGAAACTCCACCGTCCCTACCCACCTCTCAGTTCATAACAGGGAAAAAAGCAAGAGTTTTTGCTTCGTGTTCTTGTAACTTTTGTTTCATGAAGGACTTTTTTTTTTCCTAGCGCAAACTTGGATCACCTATGTTTGAACCTTTATTTCACATTCCACATCATCTTAGAATTTATTTTCAAAGGGGAATAGTTTAAATGTTTGTTCATGTGGGCTTTTTTCCTCCCCCTCCTCCTTTACAGAACTGCTTAACATTCAAACAGTCTGTTGTGAAGAACTTGATTTGCACTCTGTAGTGTTTATAAAAAAAAAAAAAAAAACTCTAATATCAAATCTCTTAAATTCAGTGTACGCGACCAGCTTAAAATATGTACTGTCTAAATGCATTTAAGTCTTATTGTATATTCAAAGAAAAGCTAAAGCAAAAATTGGTATTTGACCATGCAGGACTGCCAATGACAACAAAGACAACACTAATCAGCATCTCCTACACTGGTTGGATTGCATAGCTCTTCAAATTACTTTAAAGTGCATACAGACAACTTTGCCTGATATTTTAAAATGAGCATAAAAGGCCCTCTAACCTATGCAGGTTTAAAGTTACACATATAGAAATGCTAGCGTGTTTTGCTCACTCCATATGTAACAGATGCCCTTATGTTGTGCTGTATCCTGTGCTTTTTTTGTGGGACCATTCCATTCAGGAACAAAGAGCACCATGATTCCAATCCATGTGTATTTACTAACCCTTCCCCAAGGTTTGTGTATGTTGGATATTGTGGTGTTTTAGATCACTGAGTGTACAGAAGAGAGAATTCAAACAAAATATTGCTGTTCAGTTTTGGTTGTGCAATTTGAAATTACTCAAATTTAAAATAAATTACTGGACTGTGGACATATCCTGTATAATGGCAGTTTTAATTATGTATTTTCCTAACTTTAACATAAGCCAGATCAGCAGATGTGGCAGGGTTTCACATTGGGCTAAAACTTAAATAGTAGCAGGATATCTTAATAGAGAGGGATAAGTAAAGATTGAGACCGTCTCAAATAATGCAGAACTATGCATTCTACAGTGTGTATTCCTATAGTTAAGATACCGTAAAGAACTGAGCAATGTAAATTTGACTACATTTCAGCAATCTATCCACTACGTTAACTGAGTGATACTTTAGATTTGTATCCAAGTATTTCAGTTAAATTAACAGATCATGTTTAGGTGTGTTAAAAATTGCCTTAATATTAGCTTTAAATAAAAACTTAAATGTTTGACTCTCGAATACTTTTTATCCTGTTTGAACATGCAGTTAGTGCTTTGTGTCACCTATGTCTAGTCTACCAGGTCACCCCAAATAGGGATAAATTACTTTTAAAAAGTGCTACCTTTTATGGCAGTTACTAATACGTTAAATTATTTTCTAAAAATCACTGGCACACAAATAAGATAAACCAGCAGGTTTTGTTGTTTAATTGCCAACTTCTGTAGCCATCTGTGAAGACTCTATACATAAGTAAAAGACAGATCCTTTGAATAAAACTAATATGGTCTTGTCTCTTGCTTTAAGAGTATTAGCATGAGATATTTTCTGTTACTCTCTACCTGGGTATAGATTTACCTATATACCTGTAAAATTGACTAGAAAAGTCACTTCATGAAATATCTATAAAGGAAAAATTGCTGTTAACAGCAGGTCCCTTTTTTTCCCTAAATTTACCTTAATAGTTTCAGTTAGTAGTTTTTTAGGTTTAGTTTTTAATTCTCTTTATTGTAGTTAAGACCCTGCTTTCTCTTCATGATAACATCAAGATTGTGATCTTCAGAGATCTAATATAAAAAATGTAAAGACCATTAATCTTGTTATTTCTCTCCTATACCCTAGTCTTTCTGCCTGGTAGACTCCATAAGAAAGTAATCATTCATTTTTCACATTATAACGTTTCCCAGGCATGTTGTGGCAACTGTAGTTTGCAAGTATATATGGCTTTAAATATGTATTATGTTCCTATGTAAGGGAAATCTTTTTGTAGAGTGCAAATGTTAATATTTACTTTCAATTTCAGTGTTTCGGGGAGTGCATTTAATTTGGGTCCCTCCCAAAGTAAAGAAACTGGTGGCATGGGAGAAAGGTCAAATTTGACAATAAGAAAATGAAACTATTCCATTATGTCCATGTACCTTCTGTTTGGGAAGAAAATTCTGGTGTGAAATTTCCCATCACTAAGGCAGATCCCCTCTACTCTTTTGTGACTTAATGACTTGTCTAGGGCCATACAATTTATGTGTCCAGTGACAGCACTCTGGCATTCCTGACTCCAAATCAAGACCTCTTTGGCTATGCTGCTTCTCACTTCCTACGTTAGATGTAACTACATAGGAATTATGGAAGTATATCCTAGGTTTTAGTCAGATGTTTTTGCTTTTATGCTATAGCTTAGTTTAAAATGAAGCTCTTGTGTTTAGTCAGTCATATAATTTGATCTAAACAAAATACTGGTACAAGAAATTCATGGCTTTTCTGATTCATAGCTGGATAATCTGTCATATCTTTTTTTGTTTATATTTATTTTTTAAAAATTTTTATTTTGAAAAAAATTTCTTTACAAACATTATCCCTTGCACTCACTTCTGTTCCAACTTTTTCCCTCTCTCCCCTCCCCCAGATGGCAAGCAGTCCTATAGATGTTGAATATGTCACAGTATATCCTAGATGCAATATATATGTGCATGTTTATATTTTAGAATACTTTATTCATATTTATAAAATGATTGCCAGTTGCAGCTACACTACAATCCTTAATAGCTCATTATATAACATGTTGCAAAGTAATTGTTTTAATAGTTTTTTGTCTTTAGAATATATGCAAAGGTAGTTTTCAACCTCCACCCCTATAAAATCCTGTGTTCCAAATCTCTCTCCCTTCCCTCAACACCTCCTCCCAGACAGCAAGCAATATAACATGTGACAAACATGGACAATTCCCCTACACATACCTCCACAAATGCCATGCTGCACAAGAAAAATCAGATTAAAAAGGGGGGGAGGGGAAGGGAAGAGAAACAAAAAGCAAGCAAATTAAAAAGATGAATCCACATTTAGTCCCCACAGCCCTCCCCCTAAGATGCATAGAGTCTACAAATTTCTCCAGCATTTTATCTGGACAAACTCAGTAGAAATGGATAGTTTGTGAAATGAAAAACATGCATGACACAATTCTCACTACCTTGTTTTCAGCAAGATTCAAGAATCTGAACTGTATTATAGCTGTCCATAGCTAAAAGGCAGCTCGTGTCTTGCCTGAACTTGAAGTTGAGATAAGTTGACTTTGTAGCATGCATGGGCAAGTTAAGTTGTTTCACCACCTTCTATCTTGAAGAATTCATGTTCTTTATAAAGTGGGGATAAGACAGCCTAACTCGCAGGATTGCTTTACTGTATCCATCAATTTTTAAATTAAGCTTGGCAAGTATCTTAACACTGGGACTGAACTTCAAAAGTCCTAAATTCTGTAACATTTGAGTTACTGTAACAATTATAAAAGGTAAAGTTACAAAAGGGATAGGCTTAATATGTGGGTTTGGGAGGAAATACTATTGAAAAAAAAATTCCTAAATAGAACTGCTTTCAAGAAATAATGGGCAAATTTCTGTATTTTCAATTTATACCACATAGTAGCTGAAACTTTCTGAAAGAAACTTGGGGATTTTGATAGGTTAGACACATTTTGTCAAATTTTGTCAACTATTTGGAAAATTTTAGGTCGTCCTGGGGAAAATGGAGAGCCCACTGGCTAAGAAACATATTGGAGTTAAATGGGTATCAAATTCAAGATCATATGCTAAATTTCAAGACATGATCTGAGCTGAGCCAGAGTACTATAATTCAAGTTTAGCCCTCTTTTGCTTCTGACGCAGTGGGATGACAAAAGCCCAAAAAAAAAGAATAAAGGTAACAAAGAATTGGGGATTGAGTTGACCTGGTCTTTGTTACATGATGTTGCATCACTTTGAAGTCTGGCATAAACAGTTTAGAGACAGTTGCTAATGTGACATCATTCTCATTGTAACAGCTTCCCTCTCCCTCCCCAGCATTCTCTATATGGAATAGACCAAAGGTAAATACTTTTCACCTTAAGACACTATCTTAGAACTAGAACTACACCAAATACTACCACAGATCTTGAAGAGGAAGCATTAAAATCCTAAATGTCTCTGGTAAGGTACACAGTGACACTGGGAAATGTTTTACTACAGTAGTATCAATGGATCAAAAATCATTTGTATTGCAAATGGACTTTTTTTTGCCTAGATGCTTAGTAATAGGGTCAGTTCTGTGTTTAAAATCAAATATTAGCCTATTATTTCAATGGGATATGCTTATTAGAAAAATTAGAGGCAGGTGATCTGAAAACCAGAACAAACTTTATTATCATTCCAAGAACTCAAGTTAAAAAACAGTTAAAAGGGTAGGTTGTCTTTCACTGTCAGAACACAATGGAAGTTGAGTCTAAGAACCCTTGGACCCACCACCATACAAAATGCAACTCAATAAAGTTTTAAATGGCCAGTAACTTTGTCAATTAAATCTGCTGGTCCTGGCCCAATTCCTAGGACAGTCCGAGAGCCTGGTTCTATCTGAGTACGCCCAGCATCTTGGATTAAGCTCACAGTTAGTCCTAGCACTTTGGCATGAGTAAGCAATTCAGCTAGAGACTCTTCATCAGGCACTTTGACCACCACTTTGGGCTGACCACAGTACTCCCACTTTTTCAGAAGCTCTGGATTTCTTCTTTGTACTTGTTTATAAGCAGAAACAGCAGCATGAGAACACTGAGCTGCCACTTTTCCCTTCCCCATCTTCAGATCATTGCGGACAACAAGAATCATCTTGAACTCCCCACTTTCTCCCAAGATGCTGGCTTCAGTGTGGGCCTCTGGGCTTTTCTTATTCATTGGATTTGAACTACTCACTGATGGGGTCCTGGGGGTTACTCCAAATCGGATTCCGAGGCCCCAGCCCAAACATATGCCACAGGCAACTCCAGCAGCCAGGCCAAGTGTGCCAGGGTGAGCCAAGTAATCCATGCTCAGACTTGGAAAATACCTAAAGGGAAAGAAATAACAGTTAACTATTTCAGCAACAAGTAAACCCATTGACATAATTTCTAATATACTTCTGAGTCAATATCTAAAAACATGCAAAAAAAAAGCAACTTTGTTTTGAATGCATCTGCTCAAAATTTTCCCTCAGGCCCTAAAGCACACAAGGTAGAGCTATTTAGGTAATTTAGATAATTTGGGGTTCTTGGGCCCAAAAGAAAGTCAGTTTTTAAAGTGTCTTCCCAATTTTATTGTCGACATAAGACAAAAATGGGTTGGATATTTCATCAAAATGCTTCCAGGATCTAAAGGCTCTCTGTAGGTAGGTAAAGGTAGTTTCTTTTTTTTCTTTTTTATATTTTATTTTATTTCATTTAATAATAACTTTATATTGACAGAATCCATGCCAGGGTAATTTTTTTTACAACATTATCCCTTGCACTCGCTTCTGTTCCAATTTTTCCCCTCCCTCCCTCCATCCCCTCCCCTAGATGGCAAGCAGTCCTATATATATTGGTAAAGGTAGTTTCAACAATGTGCTAGGATACTGTGACACACAGTTGTCACTACTGCATTTTAGCTTATTACCACATCCTGACTTTATATACCCGTCTTTGCTTTAGATAGAAGGGGGAAAAAATAAGTTTCCCAAACCATAAATACAAAAATCTTCCAATGCCCTTAAAGGCAATGCTTTGACTCAGAGGATGGGTAAATTACTACATTCCAGAGGATTTTGAAGATCATCTAATTTAGCCTCTGTTTCATAGAAGAGGAAACATATATATGAGAGGGAGGTATGAACACTTTCTTATGGACATTACTAATTACCTAATAAGAGCTAGAATCAGGATTTGATCTATGTCTGACTCCAAAACCAATGTTCTTTCCACACTGTCAAGCATGCCTTAATCCAGTAGGGGGTCCAGGATAATTTAAAAGCAAAGCTGACTGTCCTCCAACTCCCATTATTTTTGAACCTCAACTCTTGGTCATTCATCACCTCTATTACTACCACTTCCATATCAGAACAATTAGCACTATTTTCATGCATCTAAACAGTTCTCTCAATACTTGATATTCAAACTTTATAATTCTTGTGATCATCTTCAATTCACCAGAGACTAAGAATTCTTCAACTCTGATTTCACTTTAATATATCAGGATCATAATTTGAGAGTCAGAAGGTACCATATATGTCAACTAATCCAACCACTTTTTTCCAGATGAAATTTTTTCTAAAGAGTTTAATCTCAATACTCCACCTCTCCCCATCATTTTTTTTCTTTCCTCTTCAAATCTGTTTCAACCTAGCATCTAGCAGTACAATGGATTGAGTATTGAACCTGGAGTCAGGAATATACAAGTTCAAATATGGTCTCAGACCACAGATGGGTGACTTTGAATAAGTCTTCTACCTCAGTTAATGGGGATAATAATCCTAGCGTTGTTGTGAAAATTAAATGAAATATTTATAGTTTTTTTTGCAAACGTACCTATCCTATATATTTATATAACTTATGCTATATAAATACCAGCTATCATCATCATCTCTTCATTCACAAACAGCTTCCTCCTACAGGGATGGTACCAGTCATCCTCTTCCGACCAGTCACCCTCTTAAGTATGTATGGCTACAATATAAAAAAATCAATATATTCATCTGTGAGTTAACTTAAACTTCAGACCTACATGTCTGAAACTGAATTCCCTATCTTTCCTCAAACCCTCCTTTCTTCCTCACTATTATTTTTTTGGGGTAATTTTTTTTTATTTTAACCCCCAAACAGCAGACCATAAAAGAGGATCCAATACAAAATAATAAATTTCTATTTCAAGAAAACTTGACCTTTTTGTTCTTCCATAATTCAGTGAAATAATTTTTTAGTAATTTTATTGGTATGACATTGAATAAATAGGTTAGGCAAAATCATCATCTTTAAAATTGTATTGGCTTTACCTACCCATCAAAAATAAATATTACTTCAATTATGTAGGTTTGAATTTATATAAGAATTGTCTCATGTTTATGTTCATATAGTTTCTGTGTCTGTTTTTACACTTAGCTATTTTATACTTTCTGCTTCTTTATTATTGTGTATCGCCACTCCCAGTCATCAAGAACCCAGATATCATCCTTGACTCTAGATTAATGTTACCACTACTATCCCCTCCATTCAACCATCTGAAAAATCTTATTGTCTCTAGCTTTGTAACAACTCTTATATAAGCCACCCCCTTTTTCCTCTGACATTTGCTACCATCCTGGAACAGACCCCTTCACCTCATATTTGCACTACTACAACAGATTTTCTCCTGACTTCAAGCCTCTTCTTCAACTCCTGTCTATTCTCCACTTAGCTGTCAAAATGATTTTCTAAAGTGCAGATCTGACAATGTCAAACCCCAACTCCAAATCTAAAACCACCAATATTAAATCCTCTCTGGCTTTCAAAATCCTTCATAATCTGGCCCCTTTCTACCTTTATATATATTTTTAACATGTTATTCCTCTCCTATTCTGTGACCCAATGACACCATCTTCTTTGATGTTCCTGCTACATGACACTATATCTTTCAACTATGTGCATTTTCATTGCTGACTGTGCCCCAGATTTGGAATTCTCTCATTTTTCACTTCTGCTTCCTGATTTTCTTCTTTCCCAACTTCTACAGGAAACCTTTCTCAGTTCTTAATCTTAGTGCCTTTCTTTTATCTACAATTTATCTTGTCTGGATTTTGTTTCTACATAGTTTGCATGTTTTTCATCCATCAGACTTGAGTTTCTCAAAGGAACTGATTTTTGTGTTTATCCCCATAATTTACCACAGTATCTGGCATATAGTAAGCATTTAATAAATGCTTGTTATCTTGACTTAAAACTTGAAATCCTCCTTTGGATTACTTTTCATTTTGTAATATCTTGTTAATATGTATTAGAAGTCATTATGTATTGGGAAACACTTCTCTGTGTAACTAAGGAAAAAGCAGTGAGTTTGAGAATTCTGTGTAAATAGAATTGACAGCAACATACTGAATCTGAGGGAAAGAGGAGTTGAGGAAAATTCCAAGGTTATGAATTTAGGTAACTATAAGAATGGTGATAGAGATGGGTTTAGAGTAGAAGATAATGAATTTCACCTTAGATGTGACATATTTCCTACTCAGGTAGATTTGTCTGATAAGTAGCTGGTGATTTAGGAATGGAGGACTCAAGAGAGATTATCTCATTTGATCTTCGCTACCACTCTGTAATGGAGGCAGGAAAATACTATTGTGTAGATGTATATAAACTGAAAAAGGGCTTATATGGTCTGTCTATACTTTGGACAAAACAAATTGCCCAGCAGGAATTAAAACCCAGATCCTTTTAAGTCCTTGTCTAGTTGTCTTTTTTTAACATTGGAAAAAAAAAGTGTAATTTTATTTAAGCAGTTTTCATATTCTAGATCCTCATGGAGAGAGCATGATTTAACACCTGTGTCCAATGGCATTAGCAGGAAGACTGCTTCAAACTATTCCACTATTTCCATGAGCTTGAGTAACTTTTCCCCAAATCACTGTTTTTCTGTTGGGTTTCCCATAACTATAAGCACATCTTTTGCCTAAATAGAATTCAGTTTCATTTTGCGTGGGGTACAGGGACCCTAACCCAAAATGACTACTCGGAGATCTCTTAAAATGAAGGTTGAAAGGTTTTATTAGAATCTCGAGAAGCAGGCAGTCCTTACCTCTGGTAAGTTCAGAAGGAGGAGGCCAAATTCACAGGAGAGCTCAGTTAAATAAAAAAGCACTACCCGACCCCTCCCCAAGATCCCTTTATGCAAAGCTTTTAGTTTAGATTGGCTCTTGCAGTTACTTTTCCCTTATATGGCGGGTGGGATGATAATGAGCTGACTAGAGATGAGGTAACTACGTAAAAAATTTCATTTCTTCAAGATCACATGAAAAAAAATCAAAACTGAGGCCTAAGGCTTCTCTTACTTTAACAAGAGTTTCTGAGGAACCACATTGCTTGCTCCATACAATTTCAAGCAAAGAAACTTCAATTTTCAGTAGAGCTATATATTCTAATTGGTTTCATAGGCCTCACTTGTAGTCAGAAAAAAATGTTGTTAAGCCACATGGCCTTCCAGACATTTTGCTGTTCTACAAGTCCTATTTCTAGCAGGCCCTCCAGGCTACAAGATGGAGGAAAGCAGAAGAGCCCAGTTGTCCTCCCACAGAATTTCAGAATTGGAAGGGAATCTTTTCCACCCTGACTACATTATATTATACTTAAATTTTCCTAGAATACTTGTATTGGATGGTTCTTTTGTCCTCAGTCATTCCTACCTGGTAGTATACTTGTTAATATTAGTGTTGCACCTTCCTCTTCTTCGCTCCCTGCCCCCAACATTTTAATATTCAGTGACTTCAGTGAATAGATGGGCAAAGGAAAGAATAGAGACATATGCTGGAAAAACAAGAGGTTTTTTTTATTCCTGGACTTACTTTCTCTCTCAGAGGAGTTTAGAACTTATAAACCATAAAGTCTCATGAGGATTGGCGAGACTTAGATGAACTAATGCTAAGTGAAATGAGCAGAACCAGGAGATCATTATATACCTCAACAACGATACTGTTTGAGAATGTATTCTGATGGAAATGGATTTCTTCGACAAAGAGATCTAACTCAGTTTCAATTGATCAATGATGGACAGAAGCAGCTACACCGAAAGAAAGAAGACTGGGAAATGAATATAAACTGCTTGCATTTTTGTTTTTCTTCCCAGATTATTTATGCCTTCTGAATCCCATTCTCCCTGTACAACAAGAGAACGGTTCGGTTCTGCACATATATATTGTATCTAGGATATACTGTAACTTATTTAATATGTATAGGACTGTTTGCCAAATGGGGGAAGGGGTGGAGGGAGGGAGGGGAAAAATTGGAACAGAAGTGAATGCAAGGGATAATGTTGTAAAAAATTACCCTGGCATGGGTTCTGTCAATAAAAAGTTATTTAAAAAAAAAAAAAGACTCATGAATACTATCTTTGGAATAGAGATGGTACAGACCTGCCAAAAACCATGTAAAATCATAAAAAATTAAAGTGATTACATTTTGAGGCAGGAAAATAACAATTTGTTATCAATTTATATTTTTCAGAAATGCAATCAGTTGTTTATGTACATTCACACAATAACTTATTGGAGCAAAGATCAAAATCATTACCAAACCAGAATAAAGAATAAATTAAGGGAACAGTTAGGTGGCACAGTGGATAGAGCACCAGCCCTGAAGTGAGGAGGACCTGAGTTCAAAACTGGTCTCAGACACTTAACCCTTCCTAGCTGTGTGACCCTGGGCAAGTCACTTAACCCCAATTGCCTCAGCAAAAAAAATAAAGAATAAATTAAGAGAGTTGGTATGACATTTGAGGCAAAACAGTTTAAATAAGCTGTTAATGTTCAAGAAAAAGAAATGATTAAGAGTAACACAATTATCATTTCCTTTGGAAGTCTAATAAGACCATCAAAAGAACTAGAAACAAACAGCTAACATTAGATTCTTCTTGTCAGCTTTGCCACTTGCCGTTTTTTGTGCTCTCTTCCTACCTTTCCTTCCTATCTCTACTTACTCTGTGAGCCAGTGACATAGGCCTTCTTCCTTTTAGGGGAGTAAGATACTTTATCTCTGGACTCTGCATTTTTACGGCTACCCTTCCTGCCTGGAACTCTCTTTCTTCTTATTCTTACCTTCTTTCTTCAATGTCAGTTGAAGAAAACTTTCTTCTGCAAGAAGCCTTTCCCAATCCTCCTTAACTTCAGTACCCTCTCTCTGCAACTACTCCTAATGTATCTTAGATATCCTAGATAAATCTATGCTTACAGAGTTGTGTGTTTTTCCTCCCCTTATTTGACTGTGAACTATTTAAGAGCAACAACTGGGTTTTTTTGTCTTTCTTTGTGTCCCCCACCACTTAGTACAGTGCCTGGCATTTAATAAATGCTAGCCAACTGACAGACCTTGGGCAAGCTGCTCAATCTCAATGGGCCTCAAATGTAAAATGAGGGAATTGAATCAGATTATCTCTAAGGTGACCACCTTTAGCTCTAAACTTATGATCCTATTCTGTACTGTTAACCAATATGTAACAATACATAAAGGAAATCTTTTAACACATTGGACACTGGACAGATCTTCTATGGCATATAATAGTAGAATATAAGGGGAAAAAAACACACAAAAACCCCCCAAAAACCATAGAAAGAGGTGAGAATATGTATTCATGAAAAGAATATCCCTCTCACTGAATTTCTTTGGGTTCTTGTTACATGGCTCTGTCATGGTTGTTTTGCTGATTATAATGTATGAATGGGAGTAAAGTATAAGAAGATTCAAAACATAGGAAGTATTGATTTTGGTTTAAAAAAAAAAAAAAAAAGCTTACATGATGAAAAAGAAGTTTACATTTGATCCTAGGAGCAACGGGGAGCTAGTGGAATTTATTAACTGAGCTTAAGAGGAGAGATTACATGATTAGGGCTGCACTTAAAGAAAGTAATTTTGGCATATGGAAGGTACACTTGAATGAGAAGAGATTTCAGGTAGAGACTAACTGGTCTCCATTATAATAGCTAAGACAAGAGGTGATTAGGGACTGAACTAAGGTGATATCAGAGCAAGTGGAGAGAAAAGAATGTATATATGATATGTTATAGAGAAAAGATAAAATTCAGTATCTGACTGACATCTTTGAAGTGCGTGAAAGTAAGGAGATGAGGATGATGGCAAAATTCTGATTTTGGTGAACTGGAGAATGGCAGTAGCTCTAACTAAGAAAGAAGTTTGAAATATGAGAAATTCTGAAGACAAGACAACAAATTCTGTTGAAGGTGAGATGCCTATGGACTTTCAGTTGGAAAAGTCTAATGGGTAGTTAATGATGAGGGCCTGAAACTCAGCAGAGAGGACAGAAATAGCTATAGATCTAAGAATCATCTGGCATTGAGTTGATGACAGAATTCATGCAAGCCGATGGATCACCAAAAGAGAGAACAGAGAAGAAAAAAGTAGTCCAAGACAAAGTCTATGAAGGATAATTATAATTAATGATTATGACATAAAGTTCTAGCAAAGAAAACAGAAAAGTGACAGCAAGAGTAGAACCAAGACAAAAAGACATAAAAACCCAGAGAATGTATAAATTGCTGTAGAGGCAGTAAAAAAGATGAAGATTGAGAAAAGATCACAGTTTTTTTTCAAGAAAGTTGAGAAGGGAAAGAGAGAGAATAATAGGTAGCAGGTAGAATCTTTTAAGGACAAAAGAAACATGGACAGATTTGTAGGCAGCAAGGAAGATGCCAATAGATAGGGAGAGACTTAAGATTAAAAAGAGTGAGGATGACAGTGAAGATCCCATATTGCTGGTGAAGATGCTTAGAAGGTAGGCAACTAATAAAGACAGATAGAAGACAAAGGCTGCAGCAAATGACTTCAACTTTCCAGGCAAAGTCTAAGGCCAAGGTCCTCAGCTGAGAAGGTGGAAAGAGAGAGGCTCTAGAAGACTTGAAGAGAAACAAGGTTTGGAGTGGCTAGTTCATCGAGTGGAATATAGAATTTACAATATATAAGTATCCTAGTAAAGGGGCAGAAACTGGGATAGAGAGGAAGACTATGGATTAAGAACTATACTCATGAAAGGAACAAAACTTGAGGATTGTAAAACAAAAAGCTACAAGAAGCTCGAGTGGGTGATGAAGCTGGATAGATTGAACCATTAAAGAAGAATTGTCAAATGATGGGAATAGAAAGTCAGCAAATAGTAATGGAAAATAAGGAATTTCAATTTCTAGACCAGGACCAGATAATCAGTAGCTGAGTGGAGATACAACCAGTTCTGTAAAGTTTAATTAGGGATGCATTGTCATCTGTGAGGAGCCAATTCTTATTAAGTACCAGAAAAGGGAACAAATTCACAAAAGAGAAAGAAGTCTAAAATGGAAGGATATTTATTGATCTTAAAGTAGGAGTTCCAGAAGGGACAGTGGAAAGAGATGAACAGATCTGAAGAAGATATTAAGGGGATCAATAAGTTTGAGATGCATGGGAATAAGAAAATAGACACTTGGCTTTGGGGAGGGAGATTTGTCTTTTAATTCAGTATTACTGGGATGGAGAGAATAAACCGATTACTTCTTATGAATCTTGTTAGTATATAATGAAGGCAGAAGATTAGAAGGCATCTGCCAAGGCCTCATCTGTTCTTGGCATATAATAAGTACTTAACACATGCTTGTTAATAGATGATCTGCTTAAGGATTGGGATTGATGTGAAAGATGCCATGCTAATTGCTGGGGATACAAACTGAGCTTAACTGATAATCATACAATCATGATAAAGGTTAAAAACAAAAAGAGAAAAAAGGAGACTACAGGGAAAAGGAAAATGGGGACAAAGTACTCTATGAGGACAAGCAACAGTCCCATAATACAAGGCTTTTTAAACTTTTTCCACTCATGACCCCTTTTTGCCTGAGATATTTTCACGTGACCCCAGGTAAATGGATATATGAAATAAGTATACAAATCCAACATGTATTGATAACAAATCAATTTTGCAAACCCCACCCTACCGCCAATTCAGTAATACAACCACATATGGGGTCAGTTTAAGAAGCTTTGCCATAGTACAATCTGACTGAAATGTTGAGTTTGTGAAGGAGTAATAGGAAGTTACAATGGGACCAGACTATCAAAGAATTTAAATGCCAGAATAAAGAATTTGTATTTTTTCATATATATATGACAAAGAACCAATCAGATTAAGGAGAATGGATTTTGCATACATTTCATATCTGACATGCTGGTGAGACATTTGGACCATCCAGCATAGCTGATGATGTAAGTACTGGAGATCAGAGAAGAGACTGAAACAACACCTGTAGATTTGGGAATCACATACAAAGGGATGATAAACAATGAACTTGGATTGGACCAGAAAGACTCAAGAGTGTGAAAGAATAGTATCATTAGAGACTATCATAGTAGAAAATAGAAAAGCAGGAAAGAAATTGTGTAACAGAAGCCAAGATAGTTTCTAGACTTACTAGAATGAGAGAGCCATATAAAATGGTGAAGAAATCCTAAGGGATAAAGACAAAGAAAAGGCCACTGGATTTGATAATCCAAAGGTCGTTGATGTTCCCTGAAGGAATAGTTTCAGTAAGGCATGGAAATTAGAAAACATATTGTGCCAAGAAGAATGGATGGTAAGGGAATGGAAGCAGGGCCTGGTTCTGGAAGTTTGGCGGGAATACAGCAAAAAACCATAGGGCTATCGTATTGGAAATGGAAGAGGGCAAAAGACAGGAAAGGACTGAAAATGAAGCAAAAAGAAGTTGATGGTGGATGTGAAGACAGAAGCTATAAGCAATAGTTATAGCTTCATTTTCACAGACTGCAGCCCACAATGCAAGTGGCCGGGTAAAACCCAATGCATCATGGGCCTCGTTTCAGTCCAACCTTCTTATTGTATAAATGTGGGCTTTCATGAAGCCACGGGAGCTCACGAACACGCAGAGAGGTTTGGAGGTACGAAGATAGGATAAAAATACTCAGGGGGAGCCAAATCATCTGCTAAGGGACTGGGGGGAGGGGAGGGAGAGATGAAGGCTTGAGGACAAAGGTTTGGAGGGAACCGCAGTGCGGAGTCAAGTCCAGATGACCATCTAGCATCCCTGATGACTGGACCCGGCCCTGGAGCTGAAGCTCGGGACCTTCCAGACAGCTCCCCTGCCTGCTGGGTAGGAAATGATAGTTAGGAAGCTCTGCCAGCACTGCCTCTTTTTCACCTCTGGGCTGGAGCGACCTCGGCTCCAGCACAAGCAGGGAAGGTTGGGCTCATCCCTCCCGTCTCCCTCATCTTCCTCATGCCCCCATTCCCGGCCTGGGCTAAGAGCAAGGGAAGTCCCGGCTGGGGATGAACGGTCCTGAGGGCCGCTCTACCTTCGGTACCCGGCTTTCCTCCCTACCTGACCCTTCCTTCAGCTCAGCGCGGCCGGCGCTCTCTTCCTCCCGCGCGGGTTATCTCTTCCGGGTTATCCGACAGCCAGTTCCGGGGACTACTCTCAGTGAGGGATGAATCATCCTAACCCTTGCTTCTCCTGTGTGGCTAAATTTCGGGAGCTGGCCCAAGATCTCGCGAGAAGCATTATACAGGTGGTTGGGAGGAGTCAGAAGAAGGAGGGGACGGGCCAATAAGGGGAGCAAGTTCCTTCTTTTGGCTCCTTTGAAGTAAAAATTTAAAACTATCGTTTGATTTAGTCTTTTCACTGCTTGGTCCTAACCTATCTTTGCAGCCTTATTATAAATCTCCTTTCTCGGCACCCTATTCCCCGTCTGGACGCCCTTGCACCAGCGGTCCCTCGTTGCGCGGAATACCCTGTTTCACCTTCGCTCTTTAGAATTCGCAACTTGTTTCGAGACAGCTCGAGCACCACTTTCAAACGGTAAAATGCTTCCGATCCCCATAACGGATGACTTTTTTCACTATCTTCCATCCACCGTCCACAAGCATCTAAGTTATGGGCCAATTAACTTGCGTGGTTCCAAGGATCAACTTTAAGCGCCTACTACAAGCTAGGCACGGGACGCAAATACAACAAATCTCTAGTAGCTAAGAGTTTACATTCTAAAAGGAGACACAGGATTGATTAGGTTTTAAACTCTTGGCAGAAATTTTTTGCCTTTCTTTGTAACTCCACCCTGCTAAGCAGTGTCTGGTATATAATCGGGCTTTTTGAGTCGTTTTCCTGCATTCTCAGACTCATTGGAATAAGGAGTTTTTATGACAAAGATACTGGAGTGGTTGGCCATTTCCTTCTACAGTTCCTTTCTGCAGACGAGGAAATTGAGGCAAACAGGGTTAAATGACTTGCTCAGGATCATACAGCTAGGAAGGGTCAGAACAGATTTGAATTCGAGAAAATATCTTTTGGTCTCCCCACTGCACTCTACCTCTAAATAAATACTAATTAACTTGATTCAATATCTAGATATACAGGTGAATTAGATAAAGCACCGAAACTGAAGTCATTACACTTAAAGTTCAAGTCATTTTTTTAATACTACTAGATATATGACCTTGGGCAAATCGACTTAATCTCCAACGGCCCATGTTCTCATTTGAGAAAATGATAATAGTCTACTTTATAGAGCTTTAAGGAGCCACTGAGGTAATACATGCTTTGGCAACCTTAAAAGTGCTGTAAAGCGACAATTTATTATTAGACAATAAATGCAAAAATAATAAATACTATTTGAGAGAGAATCTGCTTGTTGTTTAGGGGAAATATATTCTCTATTTTGTATTTATCTTGAATATACATAATACTATAATATGTACATGTCATCTCCATATATGACAAATGTCTTTAAAGCCAATATTTTCTTGTTTTGTTTTTGAATCTCCAGTGCCTGGAATGGTGTCAGAGGTGCTTAAAACATTATTTGATTCACTCATTGAAGAGGAGACTGAAAGGAACAAGGAACAGATAAAGACATAAATAAGGAGGTGGGAAAGGGAAAGGAAGGCTGGATGGCCAGACTTGGAAGAATGATTGAGAAATTCAGGAAGACATATTAGAAAGTGAAAAGAGGAAAGAGAAATTAGTTTAAAAAGAGAAAGGGAAGCAACAAGATTATGCCATGATCAATTCTGATGAAGGTGATTCAGGTCAATTCCAATAGACTTGATGGAGAGAGCCATTTGCATCTAATCAGAGAGGGTGTTCTGATTGAATGTAGATCACAACATGGTCTTTTCACCTTCTTTGTTGTTTGTTTGCTTTTTGTTTTCTTTCTCTCTCTCTCTCTCTCTTTTTTTCTTTTTGTTCTGATTTCTGTTGTGCAGCATGATAAAAACGTGGCAATTTGTGTGGAAGAACTGTACATGTTTAATATGTATTGGATTACTTGCAATGTGGGAGTGGGTGGGAGGAAGAGAGGGATTAAAGTTTGGAACACAAGGTTTTTGCAAGGGTGAAGTGACTACGTATATTTTGAAAATTTTAAAAGCATTTATTTAAAAAAAAAAAGAAAGGAGAGAAGGAAGAGAAGGAATAGAAAGAAGGGGTTTGAAAGGCAAGAGAAAAAAGGAAGAGTGAAAAACGGGTGGGGAAGAAAAAAGGACAAAGAAAAAAGATTAACGTTAAGGGAGGGGAGAAAAGGAGTGGGAAAAGAGAAGGTGGAGGAAAAAGAAGGGATGAAAAGTAGAGAAGGGAAGCTGAAAGAAGGAGAGCAGGAAAGAGAAGGTAAATAAGAGAAAATGGTGAGAGAAGGAGAGGGAACAGGAGTGAGAGAGAAGAGGAATGGACAAATGGAAAGGAAAGGAGGAAAAGAGGGGGAAGAGAAGAGGGTGTAGAAGGGAAGGTGAGAGAAAGGGGAAGGGAAGAAAAAAAGGAGATGGGGAAAAGATGAAAAGTAAAGAAAGGGAAGATTAAAGAGAAGGGGGATGAGAGACAGGGAGAGGAGAAAAAAGTAAAAGGGCAGGCACAAAGGAAGAGTGAAAGTTAAAATGAAGAGAGGAACAGTGAAAGAGGGAAATGAGGGAAAGGAGAGGTGAGAGAAAAGTGAGAAGGAAAGCGTAAGGTCAGAAGGAGAAGGAAATGATTGAATAAGGCAGAGAGGACAGGAGATGGGACATTAGGGGAGAGGGAAGGGAGGAAGTAAAATTGCTTCTTCTCTTGAGGAAGGGTAAAGCAAAATAGAGGAGAAAGGAAAAGAGAAGCGAAGGGAGAGGAAAAGAGAAGAGACTTTAAGAAAGAGAGGCAGGAGATTGGGAAGAGTAAGAGAGATACTGGGAGTGGGGGAGTGGGATGACGTCTGCCTCAGCGGGGGAGGAGGAGGAGTCAAGGAGGGAAGAAGGGAGGGAAGGCAGGGAAGTGAACCGGAAATGAGAAGGGAAAGTTCCGGTTGGCTCGAGCCCATCAGCGGGTGTGAGAGTCCGTCAGGATCCTCCCGCGGAGCCGGAGCCGGAGCCGGGGCTGCCGCCGGGTACGTACATCAGGGAGGGAACATGGGAGCGAGCGCCGGGGGCGTGAGCCAGCGGCCGTCCATCCTGGAGCTCCCTCGGTCTGCGCTTTCTCTCGGGCTCCAGGTGCCAACGCTCCTGGCTTCTCTCCGCTCCTCAGCCGCCGCTGCGGGGCCCCCAAGCCAACGGAGCGGAGACGTTCACGGGGCGGTGGGGAGAAGGGGAGAAATGTCACAGGGCACTTTCTCTCTCTTATAGCTCAGGACACTGTCGAGGCTGCCGCCCCCCACAGCAGGGAGGGTGCCGGCCTGCATGGGCCCCCCAAGTAGGAGCCGGCTCAGCTTTCCCGGCTCCCTAATCGGGCCTCTGGGGCTCCTGTTTCAGCCCAGGGCTGGCGGCAGTTGCCAGTTCCCCCGCGGTCATCGTGGCCTTGGCTGACTCGGATTCAGCGGCCAAGAGTCCCTGCGATGTCCCGGCTTCGTCTTCTCTCCGCGGACCACTCAGCTCTCTCCCTCTCTTTCCGTGTTTTCTGTGTTCAGGTCACTGTCTCTAGTCTCTGTCTCTGTCTCTCCCTCCCCTTTCTCTCTCATTTCTGTGTATCCCCCACCCCCACTGTCTCCTCTCTCTCTCACTCTTCCCTTTCCTTTATCTCCTCATTTGCATTCTTAAGCTCGATTTAAGAGCAAAGGGGGCTTGTATTCCTCCAAAAACCACCTGTTGGGAAACTATGCTTGGTCTCGAAATCTCAAGAGGCTAGACAAAAAGAGAAGGACCTGTTCTCACTCCTTGCTGGAATATAGATGACTTTCCCTCATCCCAAACCCAAATGTATCCATTTTTTTTTTTTCTTTTCCTTCCTTAATTCTCACACAGAGACCTCTCAAATCAGTGTCCTTGCCACTTCCTACTCTATTCATCTAGGCAGTCAAGTGCCTAGCCCTTTCTAAAACTTTATAGGAAATTCATGTCAGTGATTTTGAGACATTTTGCAGTTAAATTACTTTGTCAGAAAGAAAAGAGAACTTGGATAAACTTTTTAATATGGTATTATAATAGAGGATTGTGTATATTGGCCACCCCGATTACTTTTAGCAACTGAATGTGGGTGGGAGGTGTATGCTAATTATTATGCCTGTATTATTAGCTACAATTTATATTTCATAGTCAGAAGAACGTTTTTCTTAAAATCGTGATAACATAAGACACCCAGTTGAATGTAAACAGTTCGTGAAGGTAATAGACTGTCCCTTGTTAAAAGTTAAAATTGATCTACTTGTTAACTGATACATATATTTGAATTTTTAACCTCAATTCCACAAACAAAACAAATTTACATTAATTACTTGCCAGTTTGGGAAAGACAGCTCAAATGTTTTCGAGAATTGTGTCTTGGCTACAATTGAATGGCTTTCATTACTGAATAGGGGTGGAGATATGTACTAATTATTGTACCTGCTATTAAGGACAGGTTTTATTATTGTATATATTTTGTGATTCCTGTAGGGAATGTTTTCCTTAATTTTCAAAGGATGAGACACCCAACTGGATGATACAGAGTAAAATACATGTACCTGTTAGCTAATGATTACTTCTCTTTGGATTTTTAGCTTTAATTTCATTAACAGAACAAGTGTTTTTTTCTCCCTGGGGTAATGTGTCTATTTGAATCTTCATACAGTTAAAGAAACTGAGGTGAAAAGAAGTAAGATGACTTTCCTAGAGTCCTACAGGTAGTAAATGACACTGCCATAATTTGAACTCAAGTCTTCTTTTTCCAAATCCTTTTCCTTTTCTACTATGCGGAACTATTAATAAGTTTCATTTATTGATTGTGTGTTTAACCAAACTACTTGGGAACTTTTTCTGGGACTTTGACTTCCCTGTTTCTTGTTATCAAGTTGGATATTGTTCTTCAAGAGTATCTAGGTGATACTGTGGCTTGAGCATCAGCCTTAAGAGTCTAGAAGACCCGAATTCAAATGCACCTCAAATTCTTACTAGTTGTGTGAAACGTGGACAAGTCACTTAGCCCTCTTTCCCTCTGGTCCTCATCCATAAAATGATCTGGAGAAAGAAATGGCAAACCATTACAGTATCTTTGCCAAGAAAACTCAAATGGATCAAGAAAAGTTGGACATGACTGAAACAATAAAAGAAATATTGTTTTTCCAGATAACCACTAGACTAGTGTTTAATATTAAACTTTTGTGATTGCTATGAGTCCCCAATTATCTCTCATAGGAAATATTCTTATGCTATAGAGAACTTCAAAATGTTATTTTGCTGTTTATCTTTTTCTGTTTGAGTGTCAGCAGAGCTAATGTTAACTTGTTGAAAGATTTTGTCATATCTTACGAAGAATTTTACTGTGGTAGTGCAGAATATTAGTATCTTGGCTCATTTAGGGAGATTCTGTGTCTTGTTGACAGTGTGTTCTTTCACTCCATCTGTAAATAAAGCACTTTTCTGAGGTGACCTTTGCCTTACTTTTCAGCACATACTAAATGCTAGCCAAAAAAAATTTGAATGTAATGATATTTAGAACAGGTCATTTTAGTTTATATCTACTAAATTGGACAATGAATACAGCTTTGCTTCCATTCTTCAGTGAGTTAAAATGTAATTGCCAATTTGATTATTTTTCCACATTTGTAGTATTTATGGTTTTGAGGATCTCTACATATAGGAGAAGCTAATATTTAAGGTGTTTGCATATAATTAAACAGAAGTTTGTAGTAGTCAGAATACCTCATAGAAATAGCAATATGCATACTGAAACCAACTGATGGGGATAGAATCATAAATATTAGACTTAGTAGGGACTTAAAATATCTTTTAATCTAATTTTCTTTTTATATATAAGGCCCATGTAAATGAAGAGAAAAATCAACTCCCAGAGAACAGCCCAACATTAACAGAGTTAATGAAAAAGGCTGATCTTAGAACCCAACTCTCCTGACTGAGCACTGACTATTGAGTGTTCTTTTCACTGTGCCTTTTCACTGATAAAACAGTTATCAGGTTTTATATGTGGTTGATATGATGTTTATAGTATATGTGAAAATGGTTTCTTTTTCAACCGAAACAAATAAGGAGCACAATTTTGAAAGTTAACCTGTTGAATTTGTTTTATACTTAAAAAAGAAAAAAAAAACTGTACATAATAGAGTTGGTTTCATGCACTAGATTTTTTCTGTTCTTTGATTTTGCAAATGCTCATTTTATTTAATGATGTTTGTTAATCTTAGATTCAAAAAAAGAAAAGAAAATACTCCCATTTGACTCTTTTAATTTGATGGCATTAAGAATAAAGTCAAGCAGCATTTTCACTGTTTTCGTTGTTGCTTGCTTGCATTTTATTCTTTTTTTTACTGGTGTGATTTGATTTTTCTTATGCAGTACAATAATTGTATAAATATGTACGCATATATTGGATTTAACATATTTCTACTATGTTTAACATATATTGAACTACTTGCCATCTAGGTGAGATCATGGGGGAAAGGAAGGAAAATTGGAACACAAGGTTTTGCAAGGGCAAATAATTAAAGAATTGTCCATGCATATGTTTTGAAAATAAAAAGCTTTAATTAAAAAAAAAAAAAAAAGAATAAAGTCAAGTAACTGCCAGGAAAAGACCCCTAAACAATGATGTAGCTTTGTTTCTGGTTGGATTGGACAAAAAATAAAAAAGAGTGCTTTGCTTTAGCTTTCAAAACAGTAATTCTGAATTACTTCACTTGCTTTCTAGGTGATACCAAGGAATCTTAATAAGCAAAAACATTTGAGGAGAATCATAGATCTAGCACTATAGGCACCCTAAAGGTCATATAGTCCAATACCTGAGAAAAAGGCTATATGAATTTCTTGGCATTTCCTCTGAAAAAAACTTCAAAACTGATTTAGTTTGCTATATTGAACACAGTGAATTCTGTGTTTTGTTGTTACTTTTGCTATGGACTTTGCTATTTCAGGTAAACATCAAATTATCATTATATCATAGTTTATGTAGACATATTGTTTAGTGTCTCTTGATTGAACATCTAAAGCATTCTTTTGAATTTATTCTCTTATCTGGAGGTAATCATCTTAAGTTGTAATTTATCCCTTAACATTCAGCTCTATTAAGAGCACGCTGAATCAGCAAGCATTTATTAAGAGCATTTCATGTGCTCAACTCTAAGTATAAAAAGAAAATTTTAAAAAATATTCTCTACTTGCAAGAAATTCACATTCTAATGGTGAATACAACATGCAAATAACTGTAAATATATGAAATACATAATGCAAATGCAAGACGGTGTTGTTCATTTTTTGAAGAGGACCAATGACATCATAGGGCGATAGCAAGATAGACTCATGGGTGATTTGAATTTAAGGGAGGCAGTTACATGTCATCAGGCTCAATCTCGCTTCCAGAGTCATTGAAGTCCAGTGACAAGACTTAAGTCAAAGCAACTGACAGTGGCCTGGGATTCAGTGGATGACCTTGGATTTTGATGTCTGACCAATCTCTAAGCACTCTACAGTGACTGCTTTAACTGCCTTCATGGCTGTGGGGAAAAAACTTCTCTTTCAACCAGTCCACTGGGGGAAGTCTTCATCTGATTAGGATAGACATGTCCCAACCCACTGATGGATTTGTGCTCTGTTACCTGTTACCTTGTTTTAGCCCATCTTCTGAGTCAGTTTTACTGGAGTTTGGAGCCACAGGTGAGAGCTGAGTGCCAAGTAAACATGAAAAATGGTTGAGCAACTCTGCAAAATGTTTAGCAAGCTCTTACACAGAGGTGCTAGACCTCTCGAACATCCATGTGCAAATGGAAGATTATCTCAGAAAGAAGGCACTAGTAGTGTAGAATGCAGTGCTAGGGAATAAAATGAACAAGGAAAGCCTTGAATGCCAGAGTAAAGATTTTAACTTTTATACAATGTAGGTAGTGGGGATTCATTGAAGATTTTTGCAGCAAAGTGACATAATCAGATGTGTACATTAGGCAGATAACATCTTCTTTGTTAATCATTATTATGTTTAAAATTATTGATAAAATTTGTTTTGAAGCAGCATAAACTTCCCAGCAAACATACCAGCCTATAAAGTATGTTTCTTAACAACAGTTAAACAAAGCTGCTTAATGGTATGTCACTTGCACTTTTATAGTTTATCAGTAAACTTAAACCTTGATAGTATAGTACATTTCTAATGTCTTTGATCAAATTTCTTTTGACTTTGACTTTTTTTTTACATTATTGTAGTCATTCTCGTTTTATTCTTTTAAGCAGTTCACTTCATACATATTTTCCCATGCTTCTTTGAATTCTTCATATTTTTCTGTTCTATGATATAGTAATATTACATTAATAAATTATAGGATATTTATTCATCTCATAACTATTGGCCATATATTTTGTTTAGGAAGATTACTTTGTCAGCTGTGAAGGCTACATTGAGGAAGGGAGAACCTGAAAGACCTATTTGAAGGGTATTATAACGAGTCTAACTAAAAGGTACTAGATGCCCAAGAGTGGGAAAGATAAAAAGGTGGGGAGAAAGAGAATCATGAGAAAATTATTTTGTCACTGATGTAAGAGAAATGCAAATTAAAGTAAATTTCATGCCATTTCTATCCATCAGAATAGCAACAATGACAGAAAAGCAAGATGACAAATGTTGATGGGGCTTTTGGAAAACACACATTCATGCATTGAAAATTAATTCTAGTACTTTGACTCCCAAGATCTCATTTTCTGTTTGCCTGATTCCTAAGGAACCTTCAGTTTAGGGAAGCAGCCCAGGCCAAGCATGTCTTCATCCCTCTTCCGACTATATTTCTAGCTCCTCTTTCTCTGACATGCTATTGTTCCTATTCTCACTCTCTCTTCACCTTTTCAGATAACTTTTATATCCTTTGTTAGGATATAAACTCCTGAGGAGCATCTTTCTTTTTTACTTTTATTTGTGTCTCTAGTACTTAGCACAGTGCTGAAGTCATTAAAGAAACGAAGTGTTGAAAAGGTTGACAGACTAGGAAGGGAGGATATTCTGAACTTCAAAGGAGAGAGAGAATTGATAGTTAGTGGTAGAGCAATGGTCTCAAAATTATAGTAAGGATCAAGGAGTAGGCTGTTTGACGCCTAATGAAAGCTTTGTAAATAAACATGTTATTGTGCATACTTTTGTGGCAAGTTTATGGTTTATATAGCTTTCAACTTAATTATTCTATCACCAAGCTTCTGATTGTAGCATCTAGAAATACAGAAATAGAATTTCTGACCTTAAGAAGTTTGTGACGTATTTGGAGAAACAAGCCATAGTTGTCTTTAATCTTTGAATTGGATACAGAAGTTTTTTCAAATGTCTTTCTCCTCATTTTATATTTTTAATTGACTATTTTATTGTTGCTATATTGCATTTATTTTCTACAAAGTCTTTCTTGTCTTTGCCCAAAGACCAACTCTTTGTAACAAGAGATTTCAAAACAAAGAAGAAAAACTTTCAGTAAAAACAATTGCTACATTGTCTTGGTCAGACAGTATATACAATGCCCTGTTTCTTCTCTCTCCTCCTTTCCCCCAAAGTAAGGAGTTGATTCTCACTTTTTTGGTCAGAATGTTTTAAGATTGTATTTTATTTTAGCTCTTAGAATAAACCCTAAGTTTGCTGCCACCTATATGAACTTAGGGAATTCAGTTATCTCCCTGAGACTCAATTTCTTCATTGTAAATGAGAGGGTTAGACTCTGATCTTTCTACTCTAAATCCTGTTAACTTTGGAAATATTTCTGCATATTTATGGTAGGTAAGCGTATTTATGTAAAACATTTAGTTCCAAAAGAACTAAAAACATAGTTCATTTTAGGTATAGGATTTATTATTTTCTTAAAGCAAAACTGCAAACCAAAATGGCATAGGGAAAAGTAAGCACATTTATAGATAGATAGATTTAATTGAACAGTTATAGATCTGTGACCCTATGAACATTTTTTCTCCTCAATCTTGTTGAGGACTTTGTACTTTTGAAATTTGAATATTTCTTGAAATTTTGTATGTTTAGAATTATTGGCTTGACATTTTATTCACAGATTTGCATACAGACAAACCTTTCAGATGTTGTAGGGGAAGGAAATTAGACTGCAGGAGAATGATGAATGAGTAATTGAAGAGTAAGTATAATTTAACTAGCAAAGATTATTTCTTGAATTTTGACAGTGAGACCATTTTTCCTCAAATTTTGTTTGGTGAGGGTAGGGAAAAAAGAATAAGAAATTATAAAGGGATAACTGGGTCCTGGATTTTTTTAAGAATAGGCAAAGATCTCAGCGTTATTTGTAGGCAAAAAACTAAAAGAAGAAGATAAAAAGAGAGAAGAAATGATCTATGGAAGGCTTTTAAAATCTTAAAACCCTGTACACCTGTTTTCCTTGATTGCCATTATTGTTAGAGTTTATATGAAGATAAAGTTACTTTCTTTGGTACTTAATGTCATTCCATATAAAACTGCGCTGACCACCACTAAATGGTAATTTTCTTTAATTTTTATAAAGAGTATATAAAGGAATCTTTGAGATTCCCTCTAAATTTGAACCATGGACTGTTGTCATATACTGATAACCAGAAAGTTATATGAACATATAATCTCAAACACACAAAAAAAGGAAGCATTTATTTAAAAAAAATTTTTTTTATTATTAAAGCTTTTTATTTACAAAGCATATGCATGGGTAATTTTTCCAACATTGACCCTTGCATAACCCTTTGTTCCAAATTTCCCCCTCCTCTCCACCCCCTTCCCTAGCTGACAGTCCAATATATGTTAAATATGTTGAAATACATATTAGATTCAATATATGATACATATTTATACAATTATCTTGTTGCACAAGAAAAATCAGATTAAGAAGGAAGAAAAAGAAAAGCCAAAAAAGAAAACAAAATGCAAGCAAATAACAACAGAGAGAGTGAGAATGCTGTGTTGTGGTCCATACTCTGTTACCATGGTTCTTTCTCTGGATGTAGATGGCTGTCTTCATCACTGCACAAGTGGAACTGGTTTGAATCATCTCAAGTGTTGAAGAGAGCCACATCCATCAGAATTGATCATCATATAGTCTTCTTGTTGCCACTCCTGGTTCATTTCACTTAGCATCAGTTCATGTAGGTTTCTCCAAGTCTCTCTGAAATCATCCTGCTGGTCATTTCTTTCAGAATAATAACGTTCATATACCATAATTTATTCAGGCATTTCTCCAGCTGATGGGCATCCACTCAGTTTCCAGTTTGTTGCCACTACAAAGAGGGCTGCCACAGACATTTTTGCCCATGTGGGTCCCCTTTCCCTCCTTTAAGATCTCTTTGGGATATAAGCCCAGTAGAAATACTGCTGGATCAAAGGATATGCACAGTTTGATAACTTGAGCATAGTTTCAAATTGCTCTCCAAAATGGTTGGATTTGTTCACAGTTCCACCAACAATGTATCAGAGTCCCAGTTTTCCCACATCCCTTCCAGCATTTGTCATTATCTTTTCCTGTCATCTTAGCCAATCTGACTGGTGTGTAGTGTATATCAGAGTTGTCTTAAATTGCATTTCTCTGATCAATAGTGATTTGGAGCACCTTTTCATGTGGCTACAAATAGTTTCAATTTCTTCATCTGAAAATTGTCTGTTTGTAGCCTTTGACCATTTATCAAGTGGAGAATGTCTTGAACTATCATAAATTTGAGTCAATTCTCTATATATTTTAGAAATGAGCTTTTATCAGATCCTTTGGATGTAAAAATGTTTTCCCAGTTTATTAAAAGGAAGCATTTATTAAATCATTCCTGTGTTCCAGTTACTGTGGATGCAGAGACATAAATGAAATAGTTCTTGCTCTCAAGAAGCTTACATTCTTTCAAGGGAAATTATACATATATGTATAAGTATATAGAGCATGATGCTAATTTTAAGTGAAATACTAGCAGCTAGAGATATCAGGAAAGGTTTCTTATAGCAGATGACACTGAAACAGAACTTTGAATGGAGATTCTAGAATGTATAACAAAGGAGTCCATTGAACCTAAGTGATTTGAGAGATGGATTTGGAAGAGGAACCCAGCATTGGAAACAGAATTTTTTTAAGGGAATTATTAGGAATTAAAATGTCTTTTTTATTAGAATACTTATGAATTACTGAAAGAAGTCCAAATATGTCAAATAGAATACAAAATAAACCAGATAACAATGCAGTTATCTTAAAAAATTTATCTAGCCATCTATGGATTGTTTTGTAGGCTAATTAAAACTGACATTCCTCCCTTACTCTCCACTTCACATCATGCCCCTAACTCTGGGGGACAAATTGAAGGATCTTCTCACACTATGTATTAAGTTATAAGTAATTTGTATGTCTGGTATTTTCCTTGCAATATTTTAAGCTCCTTGGAGGTCAAGACTGTTTTTTGTATTCCCTTGTGACATTTTGTATAATGTACTCAAGCAAATGTTTGTTGATGAATGATACAAAGACAAGTGAATTTAAATAAAACACATAAATGTTAAGTTAATCTTCTGACACTTAGGTTAAGAACAGAGAACACAGACCATCACCAACAATAGATAATAATAGCTTATTCATGGATTCATAAAATTTAGAGCAAAAAGGGAGCTTAACTATCATCTAGCAAAAGTTCTCTTTTAATAGAACATCCACAGAATCATGGTATGTTTGTTGGAAGGATTTTGTGATTTTGTTTGTTTTCTTAAGCATTATTTGGCAGCAAGGTGGCAGTGGATAAAACACTGTTCCTAAAGTCAGGAAGATCTGAATTCCAATATGACTCCAGATACTTCCTAGCTATGTGGCCCTGGGCAACTCACTTAACCTCTATTGTTTCAGTTTCCTCCTCTGTAAAATGCACTGGAGAAGGAATAAGTAAACCATTCCAATATCTTTGCCAAGAAAATCCCAAATGGGGTCATGAAGAGTTGGGCACAACTGAACAACAAATATTAAAATTAGTTTGTATTTCTTGAATGTGAACTGATAATGGTGGTTGTTTGTCCTTCTTTCTTGAAGAGAGTCATAATATCCGGGAGGTGATACCATGACATGAAAATGAATTGAATTGAAGGGAAGGAGGGACATGCAGGGTCAACCGCCTCATTTTCTCCTTCAGAGTCATTTGAATTCTGTGGCCAGATATAGATTAAGATAACTAGAGATGACTCTCTATGAAACAGGAGGGGTTTTTTTTGGTTTTTGTTTTTAAGCTAAGGCCTTCAATAGTTTGACTGAGGCCATACCCATTCAGTGATTATGGCTAGATAACAATTGAAGTTAAGAATTTCCCCTTTGACCTAGTCCAGAAAATGAAGTTAGAAGACTCAGGATGATGAACTGGGGAAGCCATGATGAAATTAAAACTGCCCCAGATAAGCCACATAAATATAATCTAGAGTTAAATATATTGAGTATGATTAAAAAGTTAATTTAATGTCATAGTTAGTGAAGACTAATTTTTAAAAAGCTTTTTAATTGCTTGTTTAAATGTTGAAAACAAGATGTTGAGAATGTTATCTGAACCAGAGTAGAGAGTGGCTCTAGGAGTGGGGAATCTGATGAGATTTACTTGGTAGTTAACATAAAGATACGTAAGCAAAGAATAAAAAAAAAAGAAACAAAGAAAGAAAGAAAAAGTCAGGTTCAGGACACGGTCCACCCCAACCCCTTCTTTTTAGAAAAAAGGAAACAGGCCCAGAAATATGACTTTCTCTGGGTCACTCAAGAAGTAGCAGATTTAAGATTCAAATTCGGTTCTCCCAATTCTAGATTTAGTCTTCATAGATTGATCAACTGTTGTAGTCAAGTTGCTAGTAGCCGCATGAGCCTTTTGTTTTTGCTTGAGGATAATTGAAGGTGGCTTTCTCCATTGTTTATTTTTAACATTAAAAGGCAAATTGTTGAAGATAGGTTTTCATCTTGTGAAAGTACAAATTCAGAATTTTTTCTACCAATTACAATTCTAAATTAGGTTCTAAAATACCTAAACAAAAGAGATAAAAGCATATGATCAAGTATTTAAAAAAAACAAAACAACCCTTTGCTGCTTCTTGTTGCTCACCCCCAATAAAAAGTTTGTCTCTAGATGCTTTTTTTTATTTGGTTCTAAGTAATTTTTGCTGGAAAATATTTGAATTATGTAGAAAATAAAATTGGAACAATGACTTATTTCACTAAATGGAAATCTATGGTGCTATATATGTGTGTGTGTGTGTGTGTGTATATATATAACTTGTATTTAGTGAGATTAAATAAATTTGGTGGAACATTTTTGTTCAAGAATATAATAGTGTAGTACTCTTTATGATGAGATCTACAAGAAAATGAGTGCTTTTAAGATGTGCCCTAATTTGGGAATTTAATTGAGTAGTTCCCCTGAGTGTTTTTTTGAAGATCAAAAAAAAAAAATTATAAACCATTAAAAATCATTTTTCTTATGAAAAATTATTAACCTCCAGAAAAAAATTATAGAAGTGGCACAGAAATGTGAAAAAAGAAATGCTAATCTAAAGGAGTCAGATGATCTAGTATTCTGATCTTGCCTAAAGTAGTTGAATTTTGTCTTTATTTCTCAGCACTGATAAAAAAAACTCGATCAGTGAACTGGATTTATTTTTTTCTTATGTTTCTAGAAACTGTTTACAGTTGTCTTATTGAAACCTACAACTATCATATATACTCATAGGAGCTAAATAGATTAATAGCAGTGGTCTGTTCAACCTCATTCTTCCACAAGATTAGAATTTTTTTGTTCCTTGTATCCAAGTAGTATGCTAGAACCTCCAATGTTAAATTTTCAGTGTGAGCATTTACAACTAGGAGACCAACAAACTACAAATCAAGTCTTCATTTGTTGATAATCTAGAGATTTAAGAAAGTGATAGGAAAAATATTAATTATGCAGATTAAATTTTAGAGTATTTTATACTAAATTTCCTTCTCCCCACATCCTCAGCTGTTTGTTTTGCATGGAATAGTATATATCCTTGTGTCCATGATTTGAGTTTGATCTTGTTTAGTAGCCTTTCTTTAAATTTTCTGGTTGTCTTTGTTTATTTCAGTTTTACTTTAAGTGCTATTAAAATAATGATAGGAGGTTAAAGATTAAATACACTAGTTGAACTTTAGCAGCCCATACAAATTGTTATTCTGATTGTTGAGTAGTTAGTACATTGCTGGTGTCACAAAACTTAATGATAACAGTGATAACATTCATTACCTTAGTTTGCTGACACTGTTCTACATGAACAGGAATTTTTTTTTTTAATAAGAAAGATGAAAGTTATTTAAAAAAATTTTTTTTTAATTTAAAAAATAAAAAGAAAAAAAAAATAATTGTTTATAAACTTAACAAAAGTACCCAGTGTTTGATTTCATTTTGAAAGTACAATATGTAAATTAAGAATAAATCCATGATTATGTAACCAAAACAGTATCTTTAGGTCTCAATTCTTTTTTCCTTTTTCCTTTTACACCATGGCCTTATCTAATAATGGTAATACTAGTAAGGGAATTGAAAAATGATTGCTATAAAATATACACTATCACAACAGGTTTTAAAAACTTTTGTTTTTTTTTCTTTATAATTAAATTCTTCAAAAGTACAGAATTTCGAATTAGAAGCCCTGAAGGACCATTTAGGGAACACAATATGTACAGAAAGTACCTCTCTAGCCAACTACTGGCCATAGAGATTTTTTAAATTTTTTTTTTTTTTTGGAAGAATTCTTGTTGGAAGAGTAGGAAAGTGTCTCTAAAATCAATTTCTATTTTTGATTTCTTCAATTGTTAGAAAATCTTTATGTTATGTGTAAGGAGTAAGGAAGTGATTATAAAAGGGAATTATTTTTTACTTTTGATATTACTGTATCTAGGACCATCTCCAGTCACCTTGATCTATATATGGCCACTGGATATAGATGACTCTGGAGGAGAAAGTGAAGCAGGTGACTTGCACAGCCCTTCCTCGGTTCATTGCAACTCACTTGCATGTCATGACATCAACTTCCTAGTGTCATGGGCCTCCTTGAGAACAAAGGACTAACAACAATTAGACTTTACATTTATACCATATAGTGTATATATACATAGGACTTTACAAATTATTTCTTCCATTAGAATAGGAACTTGAGATAAAGGGACATTTTTTTTGCCTTTGTTGGTATCTCTAAGAACATAACACAGTATCTAGAACATAGGAAGTATTTAATAAAATGTTTGCTACTCCTGCTGGAATGCTAAAAGAACATCTAGTCCTGATTTGTCTGAGTGACCTTGGGCAGTAAATCCCTTAACTTTTTTGTGGTTTCAGGTTCTTAATTTGTAAAATGAGAATGTTGGTTTAGGTGATTGTTATCTAGGATCTCTTAAGACCTTCTGTGGTCTATATTATTATCCCTGTATAGAATGTCTAAATGTATAGAACAGTAATAGGCTTGATCAGCTCCCATGTTTTTAATTGTAATCTCTTTGAGGATTCTCATATCTACTTATCTAGCACTGATCTCCAGCCTCAAATCTCCAAACAGCCTATTAGACATCTCAAACTGGATATCCTATTGACATCTTAAATTTACCCTGTCCCAAATTGAACTCCCTGTGTTTCTCCCCCACTTCCTAAAGTCTTCCCTTCTTAATTTTCTTATGACTTGTTGAGGGCACTGCTTCCTCCCAGTCACGAGGCTAAGTGTCCTAAATTCTGCAGTGTCATATTTTACTCCCCACCTCTTCCCCAACATTTTTCCAATCCGAATACTCCTATCCTGTGAAACTGGTAATACTCTGGTATAAGCTTTCAACACCTAGAACCTATTGTACCATTGCAATAAGCTTCTGATTGGCCTCCTTTGCTCAAGTCTCTAACCAGTCCAGGTCATCCTTCATCCAGCTGTTAAAATTGATGTACTTAAAGCACTTCTGATCATGCCATTCCCCTATTCAGTAAATTCCATTGACTTCCTGTCACCTCCACGATCAAACACTAAGTCCTCTGTTTGACTTTTGAAGCCATTCATAAACTGGCTTTTCCCTATCTTTCCAGTCTTCTTTCATCTTACCTCCATTTACTTTGTAATATTAGAAATGCTAACTTTCTTGCTATTCTTTGCACAAGACACTCCATTTCTCAACTGGACATTTTAACTTTCTGGTCCCCATGCCTTTCAAGTCCCAGCTGAAACCTCACTCCTACGAGATTTTCCAGATCCTTCTTAAATGCTAATGCCTTCCTTCCATTGATTATTTCCATTTATCCTGTATATAACGTCTTTATATAGAATTTTTTGTATATTGTCTTGTCTGTCCCTATTAGATACTAAGCTTTTTGAGAGCAAGGACTGTTTTTCATTTATCTATAGGAGATAATCAATTATTGTTGGCTGATTGGCTAATAAGTCAGTTAGCTTGCATCAATTATTGGTGAATAACGTGCAATTTATGTCATTGATATCACAAAAGTCTCACAAAGGTCAAAAACAAATTTTAACTACATCATTTTAAATGTTTTAAAATTTAAATATCTTATTTCAAATGTTAAAATATATTACTTACATTTTAAATTAAATTTTTTTGGAAGTTATATATAATGCTAAATGCCAGAGCCAAACAAAGGCAAAATAATAAAGTAATAAAAGTTTGTTTTTGCTGCCAATGTAACTCTTCCCCACCCCCCTAAACTTAATTTCCTAAATTATATCCTTTTTACAATGTCCAATTGAATAAATAAATAAATTTTATCTATAGAACTGTCCAGTTTATCATTGTTTGGGGATTTACAAATGTTGCAGCTGTGTTAGACTAGAATTGAGAAATTGTGCTCATAGTTCTAGATATTCAACTTACAAAGAACCTTTTGTGAATTCATTTTAGCAGTTCTATAAGCATTTCATTCTGAAATAGAGAAAAAAATATATCTTGGCATTTCTACTTTTTAAAGCTACTGGTAACAGCCTCTGGCTTGAGCATTCTTTGTTTTTTAGATAACTTCTTAAAATAAGAATTCTTTCATTTAAATTGTGCTTCTGCTATTTTTTTCTTTTTGTTATCTTCTCCATTATACTGTTTATATGTTTATAAATAATGTAACCATATTTTTTTTATATAGAAGAAGCTCAGATAACACTTAAAGGTACCACTAAAAATCCCTTATTTCAAAGTACTGTATGTCAGTTATCATTATCTAGCAACCTATCTGGATTGGCAAGCATATTAACATAACATCTGTGTATGTATTTGTATTATTCTAGAGGTTTAAACAAAATGTTGGAGCTCATATGGACTTAAGGGTATCTATCTCTCCTAGATCTCAATATCTAGCTATGTAGTTCTATAATGGCCTTCATTGTTCTAGGGTCACCTGAATTCTCAATAGGGAAATTAGGCTATCCTTCATTCCAACACCATCTCTAATGAACAGTTCCTAATTATAGAGTTGATAATAATTTACATGGTTATAAGCTTGAAGTCTAATATTGCTCTCCATGTATAAATCATGTATGGAACAAGTAGTTTATCATACATGGAAGAGAGAATGCTATGCAATAAAGAATCAGAACAATATAACAAAATCCAGGAACTTTACTACTATTACATTCAGTTGGAAGCCATATTAATACTTAGCCTCTCTATTACAGAATAGATATTTATTTATCTAAGTAGATAGGTAAGTCAACCTAGCTGAATTAGCAAGGCATACTGAGATAGATATAGAAAGTGCTATATGCCAGGCAAGTCAAAGAACCATCACCACCATCACCATTTTGACTGCCATATCTCTTTAGACTCTGAAGGCAGTGCAGGATTCTGAACTCAAGAGCCTTTGGAATAGTGTTCAGTCTTGAAAAGATCAAAATTAATATTAACTCTAATTTCTACCATATAGATATCTGCTGTATTGATTTTACAATTTTACAATGTAATTGATTTTATCATTGAGTCTGCATCTACCTAAAGCCCTTGGCTCTATATATCCTTGAGTTGAACTCAGGAGTTTAGCTTTCCCTCTGAGTTACTTTAAAGACATAGTGAAAAGAAAAACTATTAATTGTTAAGGGCTGAAACTCTGAATAGGTGCACTGCAATCAGACAACAGAGCACTTAAGGCTAATTATCTATTGGACAATACTCTATTAGCATATGCTTGACCCTTCTCACTTTTGGTGTATATAGATAATTCTAGGAGGGATTAGGGGGTGGAGTAAGACAAGCCAGAGTCACTTTGGCAGTGGACAAAGAGAAGGGAGGTTGTGGAAAGCTTGTGTCCATCCCCTTCACTTCTCCTCCTAAAGACCAAGAATAAAGACCAAGGAATTTTGCTTATCCTGACTCTGGCTGATTGTAAGGCATCTGGTGTATTTCCACAAAGTATATTAATCATCCTTGACTGTCCTTGTACAATTAAGGACTGTTTTGATCTTCCTAACAAACCTTCCTAGGAGCCAGAGAATCTATTATCCCTAGTTCACTAACAGTGTGTTCTCAGGAAACAGGTGGGTCCCATAAATCAATCAAGTGTTACTTAATGACAGACAAAAGTGGTTAACTAGCTTCATGTGGATGCTAGGTCAGCTTTCTTTTATGTGTCCATTCTTGTTGTTCCCACCTTCATGATGCTATCTACCTTGTAATCAGTTGCATTGTCTTCCTCACCTACCTAATTCTTTATTTCCCTAAACTGTACTTTGAAGTCTTTAGTCTTTGAGGGAGGTCATTGACCAAACTTATTATATGCTGCTACTTTAACTAATGAATTAATCATTTTCTGACATTGTCTCCCAGTTTACCTTAATTGTCAAATGTAACAACACTCTGAGACCACCAGATCTGCCTCTAGCCCAGTCCTCAGAGCTATCATTGAAGAGAGAAATCATTGTATAGAAAGAGTCTACTGTCCTTACCATCAGCATCAATACCTGCTAACCAGCAATCACCAATGGATGATAAGCATAAGAACTCTGGGAATGACAGCACCCAGGACCACCAATCCTGCTTTAAGTTAGGTATTCAATGCTCTCATCTATGGAAGTGTGTGGGGAAAAGATGAAGAATTTACAGATTAAGCACATATTGATGAAGGACTGTTAGCTAAAGACTTAAAAGCCTCAGTTTAGGAAGCATGTGATTTCAGATAAAGCCTGGACTACATTCCATTGTCCAAAAGAGGATCTTGGTGAGGAAGCATGTGGTTTTTGATAAGTCTGGACTATATTCTATTGTTCAAGGAAGGACACTGGTGGGAAAGCTATACATCTACTGCATTCCACTGACCAAATGGGGGAATAAAGGTTTATGTGACCAATCATACCATATATATAGAGGATGGGATTTTGGAGGTTCTTTGTCTGAAATGTATAAATATTGCGAACATCTTCAAGGGAGTGGCTCTCTCCTGCTGTGAATTTGGCTTACAGACCAGGATGGATCCGCTTCTTGAGATTCTAATAAATAATTCTGCTTTCTATGAGTGATCTCTGTAATAGTCAATTTGTCCCAAACAGAAGCAACTCCTGTGGAGAGAGAGCTAGCCATCCCCACTAGTTGCTAACCTAGCTATCATCCACAGGACAGCCAAGTCACCCAAGGTGAAGAAGTATGGCACCCTGAGGGAGGGCAGGAAATTATAGGCTAGGAAAGTCAAATAATCTACATGTTGATACCTATTTCCTCAAGATATTGAAGGAGAAAGCCCAGAACTCTGAACCCAAGAGCCTTGAAATGGCAATGCTTCTAGCCCAGTGACCCCAGAAATTATCCTGGGAAACAACTCTTTCCCAGATGCAGTTTCACAACTGTTCCTGGAGATGTTAGAGCCACAGCTTCTGAAGACCCAGAAAAAAAAGTTCTTGTTTGTAAGAAACAAAATATCTTAACAACTCCAATTCACTGAAGAATGCAGGAAAGATTTATTTTACATTTTTGCAAGAATGGGTGCCTAGGTGAATAGACACACCTTTGAAATTCAAAAGGCAGCATTTTATTTCCTATCTTGAAGCACAAGTCCTTCCCTGATTCCCCATTAATTGGATGTTACTGAAGTTACTGGACATCAATCTCCAGTCCTCATTATATAACCAACCTCTACTCCAAAGGAGCTTACATTCTAGAAGGGTAAGGTAAAGGAGGATGGCTAAGGATAGAGAAAAAGATTCTTTACAAATTTAAATCTCAGTTCATCACCTTTGATTACCAAAGTCAGTCCATGCCCCCAAAGAGCTTTGATTATTCCTTGATGTCCTCTTGTGCTTCAGTTTTCTAATTTGTTTCATTTCTCCAATTTAATTTCCATAACTGTGAAAACCTAATGCCTCTTCATTTCTCATATTGTCCTCAAAATCTTTTGCATTTGGCAAATGATTCAACATTAGAAACTGAACAAGTTCAGTGATTTGAATCCTTGCTTCTCTTGGATCCTAGTGCCTCCCATTCGCCATTATGCTGGGGTAGGAAAAGATCTTTACTTCTATCCTACTGTTGAGAGTCATTCTTTTGCCTTCCAGAAAGATGCTTCCAAATGGCTTGCCTCTTTTGTCTACTAAGGGCGATTTTTTTTGAGTTGGATTTATAAGCCAACATCAGGCAGAGGTTATTCAGATTTCCAACAGGTCTTCATTGAGGACTGACAGACTATTACCATGTAAATGCTAGCAGGCGGACAAAAATATAGGGATTGGGAATTCTATGTAGTGGTTCATAGTCATCTCCGAGAGTTCTTTCGCTGGGTGTAGCTGGTTCAGTTCATTACAGCTCTATTGGAACTGATTTGGTTCATCTCATTGCTGAATTGATCATCATATATAGTATTGGTGTTGAAGTATATTACGATCTCCTGGTCCTGCTCATTTCACTCAGTATCAGTTCATGTAAGTCTTTTCAGGCCTTTCTGAAATTATCCTGCTGGTCATTTCTTATAGAACAATAATATTCCATAATATTCATTTACCACAATTTATTCAGCCATTCTCCAGTTGATGGGCATCCACTCAGTTTCCAGTTTCTGGCCACTACAAAGAGGGCTGCCACAAACATTCATGCGCATACAGGTCTTTTTCCCTTCTTTAAAATCTCTTTGGGATATAAACCCAGTAGTAACACTGCTGGATCAAAGGTTATGCACAGTTTGATAACTTTTTAAGCATAGTTCCAAATTGTCTTCAGAATGGCTGGATGTATTTACAATTCCACTAGCAATATATTAGTGTCCCTGTTTTCCCACATCCCCTCCAACATTCTGCATTGTCTTTCCCTGTCATTCTAGCCAATCTGACAGGTGTGTAGTGGTATCTCAGAATTGTCTTAATTTGCATTTCTCTGATTAATAATGACTTGGAGCATCTTTCCTATGGCTAGAAATAGTTTCTATTTCTTCATCTGAGAATTGTCTATTCATATCCTTTGACCATTTATCAATTGGAGAATGGCTTGAGGGAAAAAAAAAATTCTGATTGTCAGACATATAAAAAATAAGACCAGGGGAAGAGGTTTGTTTATGTTGGTAGGAAGCAAGAAATGTTCATTTCTAGATATTACATGTCTATATACATAAACTATGGTTTAAAACTTAGTAAAATTTATTTCTTATCATTAGAACTTTGAACTTGTTCATTTACCATCTTGCCTTTTCCTATTCTTTTCATTCCTCTCAAACCTCAGTTTCAGTTGAACTATAGAAAATAAAACTCTTCTCATCTTTAAGCTGACATGTGCATCGTAAACTGAGAGACAATTATCTGAGAACGATCAATTTATTATTAGTAAAGCTAATAGCAACCAATAAATAGGGTTAATCACCTCTCTCTCCAGGGACCCTAAGTGAGGACTTGACAGTCTTTTAAACCTAGATATATCTTCCTTGTAATTGGCCTGACAGTATGTCATTTGGAGTGGTAAAAGTAGAGATTTTAATGAGGAAGGAGTCATCCCTTCAGCTCCTTTACTTCCTCTTTGGATGTTATCCTCAGGTAATAGGATTTTTGCAGTCATGAAAGCTTTTACTGAATTGTCTTGAATTTGGGTTGAGTAATTGGTGAACAAAAGTGAATAGTACCAGCAGGTAGATACAAACTAAAATAATAGAATTAAAAGATGTAGATAGTTACAAAACAGAGCCTTGAACTTAAGCAAATTTCTTTAGAAATTGAGGTGAAAGGTAAAATTTCAGTGGTAATAGTTGAGTCTCACCTGGTATGGGAGATTATCAAATTTAAGTCTTAAAAGTAGAATGAAAATCAATTTTTAATTTTATAGACCAGAGGTATAGTTGTATATTAAACACCTTTTGTGTCCAAACCTATGTACTAGGTGCTTGGGATGATACAGAATGGAATATAAAAGTCTGCTGTCATGTAGATGACAAATCTAAACATAAATTATGCACATAATCTTAACACAAAGTAGTGTGTAGTAAGTGAATTGTAAAAGTACAAACATAGTGTCATGTAAATGTAATGCCAGAGAAACTGAGCAAGATAGAGATTAGAGAATATTTAATAATTTATTAAATGGAGAGATATACTGGGACCAATGGATCCATGTTTGGTCCCAGGGCTGAATGAGACTATGGTCTCCAAGAATACAGTAAACAATTAGAGTTCTCAATGACATATATACATGTGGCTCAGATGCAGAGGGTAGACTGAGGCAGGGGCGGAGTCAGGGTGCTGTGAGCAGGAAAGGGATTGACAGGGTGGGGTGAGCCACTGGAGATGGGGATGACATAATCAGGGGGAGGCAACCCAGACTTGGAGAGAGATTTCTTGATAAGACAGTATCTGATATTCTAATAGCTTGGGGAGAGGCATTCTGATGTTCTATCAAGTATTCTGATAAAGAGGGAGGGGAGGTTTTGCAGAACTGAGAAGCAAGGACTGAGTCAGGACAATAAAAGAGAACTGTGGCTAACATAAGAGCTAAAGGGACAGCATCAACCACAAAAATAATCAAAGACTTTCAGAGTAAGAAAAAGCAAAAAGCTGTTTGTTTTAATCTCAGGAGAAGGGGCATATCCTATCTGACAAGGGATTTGTCAGTAAAAGGAGGTTGCGAAGTATAAACTGCAAAATACAAGATTAAATATCCTGAAAGCAGAAGCCCCCGCCTCCCCAGCCTGGTCTTTTCTCCCATTATTTGAGGAGTCTGGGTTTACATTTTAACTGCCAAAATCTGAACCAGAAATAATAAATTCTTTCTAAGAGAGGTCTTTAAATGCTTATTAAGAAGTGGAGGAAAATAGGAGGGGACAAACACTTGCAACTTTTTACCTATAGCTTTATTTGTTATTATAAAATCTGAAGTCACAATTAAAGTATAGTTTAAGGCTATATTCCCATGAGAGTGTCTTCACTAAGTTAATTGCATGTAAAGGAAAGGTACTTCAGCAAATGTCTATTATGTCCGTAACCAAACACTAATCACCACTATCGCATTCCACAAATGGTTATTCGTTTCTCTGACTTAGCCACAAATTAATATATGCTATTATATTTTTCCAAATTACATTTTAATCTGGTTCAGCGCTTAGGATTTTTGTGGGCAGACTGTGTCTGTGGAGTAGAGCTATATTAATAGCTCAGTATCAATTTGAAAAGGCGGGTTTGTTAGTTGGTCTAAGGAGTTTTCCTTGGTTCTGTGTTGTTTAATCAATTTTTCTGTGACGTTGATCACTATATAAATGCTATTATGCTTAACAAATTTTGTAGGCCAGCTTAAAAAATGAATGATGGAGGACAGGATAATATATCTCAAGTGAGGATGTGAGAATAATGTTGGAATCTAGTAAGATAAAATATGTTGACAAATTAGCTTCATAAGATGGGGGATGCTAGACTGCAATTAATCTAGAAAAGATATGAGAATTACATTTTTATGGACTTAAAAATTAAGTTTAAAAATCAAATGATAGAAAAATTAAGAGTGATATTAAGTTGCAATAAGAATGTGTCCAGAAAGAGGGAAGTGATGATCTAGTTGTAATCTGTCCAGGTCTCACCATATAGAGAGTACTAGGCTCAGTTTTCCTCACTACATTTTAGGAAATATCTAATATACCTGATTATATGATTATATGATTATTAAGGGACAAGTCAGTTCTCTGAGAGCTTCCACATCTGAAGGAATTGCAGGGTTTTGCTGATTGGAAATGAGATAAATTGGAGGCACAGAGAAGAGGCGAGAGGTCAGACAAGGCAACGGCCTCTCAGTCAGAGAGATCAGGGAACAGTAACTGCCTCGCAGTCTGCTTGTATCATCCTCTCACGAAAGGAGATCCATTCTGCAGGTCTGGGTTGGCTCTCCAAAAGCCACTGTCAGGTGGCTCCTGTGTATTCCAACATATGGGTGAACATCCAGAAGAGAATAATGAAAATGATGAAGAGCCTTGAGATTATTATATAATAATGATAACAACAAACATTTTTGTGTGTGATATTTCGCCATTTCTAAGGTGTGTTATGTGTGTCGTCTCATTGCAACATTTTAAAAACCCTATAAAATAAGAATAGTTAGAACCTGGAGTTATTTAGCCTATAGTGAAAAGAAGACTTTGTGGACATCTGATAATTATCTTCAGATATTTTGAAAGTTTTTTTGTGGAAGGAGGAATCTTTTCTGTTCTTTGGTCTAAGGGGGTGTAGAACTTGGAGCAATGGGTAGGAGTTTCTCAAGGTCAGATTTCATTCATTTTAAAGGAAACTTTCTAATAGAGTGATTAAAAAAGTAGAATGAGTTGCTTCAGAGAGTGGTGAGTTCCCCCTCTATAAAAATCCAAGCAAAGTTTTTAATGATCTGGTGTGTTATAGAGAGTTTTCTTGAGGAGCTGGGTTCATATGGGTTAGTCAGTAAAATGTCTTGGAACTCAAAAGATACTGATCTAATTCTGGGAAGAGATCAGAACTAGAAATACAGAGAAACTTACACAATCTGCATGAAATCCCTGATTCTTCTGTCAAATGAGACTTTCAGCAAAAGGAAAACATTCTTGCCTCTCATGTCTCTCTGTATGTCTATTTATCTGCTGATAGATCTAATAAATCACTGTTTTCAAGATTTATTTCTTCAGAGAAAACTGTTGCTGAGAGATGAGATATAATATTTGTGGTATTTTATTCAAGGTGACACTAGAAAATTCATTTACTTTTTAATAAAAATTCTGGGAAATAATTTATCTTTCCTTTTCTCTTTAAAATGTTCATAGCTCTTACAGTATATAGAAAACACTTTAAAATCTTTTCTTTTCATCTTTCACATGGGGAATTATGTATTACAGTTTTCACACTTCTAAAATCTAGACTTCATGAAGCCCAGGTGTCAAAGGCCAAAGTAGTTTGAAAATCCAAGTATTAACAGTATCATTGAACAGAAAAAAAAAAAAAATTGAAGTTATCCAATATAGTTTCCAAATTCAATCTAAAGTAATTGTTTTAAATAAATGCAAGATCTTATTCATATAATCTCTCTATTTTCTTAATTAACCAGAAAGTCTGCAATGAGTAAGTTTTGATCAGAAATGTACTTTTCGGGGATCAGAGCTAAACCTGGCACATATATATATGTATGTATGTGTGTGTGTATATATATATACGAGATAAAATGAGATCTTTCAAGACAGTTGTGAAAATTGAGTAAGGCTTCATCTATTTCAAAGTTTGAGTAGGCCTGAAGGACTTTAAGGTCAAGGGCATACTTAGTGTCTCCTCCCTGCAAAGTGTCTCCTCCCTGCTATCTCAAGGACATACTTAAAGTCTCTTCCTGCTATCCCCTCCCTGTTAGCCCCCTAAGGGCATACTTAAGTCCCCTTCTTGTTTTCCTCCCTATTTCAGCCAAATATGGGCAACTATGTACTTGTTGGCCAAGTTCAATTTCTTGGATAGTTCCCGCGTTTAGAATGTAAAATCCTCAGCCAATAAGGATGAGGGTCAGTGGTGGGAGGGGGAATTTGCGTTAGGGATAAAAGCGCCGATCCTACCCCCTACGGTGCCTCCTCCCTTCGATTGTCTTTCTGCTCGATTGGTGGGATGCCCTTTCTCGAGAAGGGAAATAAACTTTGCTTTGCTTCTAGAGATCTATCCAGTTGTTTTATTAATGGTTTCTCACACACACACACACACACACACACACACATATATGTGTGTGTGTGTATATGTATATATAGTAAGAGTTTGGTAAATGCTGTTGACTGATTAATTTCTCTGAGTCACAAATGAAAAAGAAATGTCTACAATATGATTGTGTACACACATGTTGGTATGTGTGTGTATATGTATATACAAGTATCTTATTATAGAATCTGTATAATACAGATACCAACTTTTTATGAAAGTTAATGTTGGGGGCAGCTAAATGGCACAGTGGATAGAGTGCCAGCCCTGAAGTCAGGAGGACCTGAGTTCAAATCTGGCCTTAGACACTTAATTAACACTTCCTAGCTGTGTAACCCTGGACTTAGTCACTTGACCTCAATTGCCTCAGCAAAAAAAAAGAAAGAAAGAAAAGGAAGTTAATGGTGAATTTTCTTTTTTGGTTCCAAATCTATGATTTCATTTGTGACTTTTCTCCTAGACTGGGAGGTTAAGTGAATTGCCCAGAATGATAGTTTCTGTCCAACATAGCACTTGAACCCAGGTCTCACTGCCTACTATATCCTAGATTCTTCTTTCATCTTCTCTTATCTCTATAAAAGTAAGTTATGCTTCACTAATCCTTTTTTTTTTAAATTTAATTTTATTTAATAATAACTTTGTATTGACAGAATCCATGCCAGGATAATTTTTACACAACATTATCCCTTGCAATCACTTATGTTTCGTTTTTTCTCCTCCCTCCCCCCCCCCCCCCAAGATGGCAAGCAGTCCTATATATGTTGAATATGTTGCAGTATATCCTAGATACAATACATATTTGCAGAACCAAACAGTTCTCTTGTTGCACAGGGAGAATTGGATTCAGAAGGTAAAAATAACTCGGGAAGAAAATCAAAAATGCAAATAGTTCACATTCATTTCCCAGTATTCCTTCTTTGGGTGTAGCTGTTTCTGTCCATCATTTCTCCAATGAAACTCAGTTAAGTCTCTTTGTCAGAGAAATCCACTTCCATCAGAATACATCCTCATACAATATCGTTGTCGAAGTGTATAATGATCTCCTGGTTCTGCTCATCTCACTTAGCATCAGTCCATGTAGGTCTCTCCAAGCCTCTCTGTATTCATCCTGCTGGTCATTCCTTACAGATGCTTCACTAATCCTAAAACTATTCTTCTTTATTAAGAGAGAGTGTTTTTTTTTGTTGTTGTTTTTTTGTTTTTTTTTTTTTTAAATAGGGGCTTTTGCTGTTGCTGCTTTTAATTGACATTTCAGGTGCCCCCCCCCCCAAAAAAAAAGGAAAATATAATGATAACTGTTGGAGAGGATGTGGGAAAACTGGGACCCTAATGCATTGTTGGTAGAGTTTTGAAATGATCCAAACATTCTGGAGAGCAATCTGGAACTATGCCCAAAGGGCATGTCTTTGACCCAGTAGTCCCACTACTGGGTCTGTATCCCAAGGAAATAATAAAAAAGAAAAAAGACCTACATGTGCAAAAATGTTTGTAGCAGCTCTTTTTGTTGTGCAAAGAGTTGGAAAATGAATAGCTTTTCAATAATTTCACAATTTTATTCTTATAAGAACTCATAGAAACCCAAATTGTTTTGGTTAAAACTGTTTTGTCTTGAAAAGTTTTGGAGAGGGAGAAGAAGAAATGATGGGGAAATTTTTTAATTTTCGGAATGTTTTTTAAGAGAAAGTTTTAAAACATTTTTCTTAAGCATCCTCAATGTGTCGTTCATTTTTTTAAGCATATTATTAAATTAATTAGATTATAGACTGTTATTGGGTTTTGATGTAGTTAAATTTTTATTCATGAAAAAATGAAATTACTTATGATGTTTGTCTGAATGTGGCCTTCTTTACTAAATTCAGGCAGTTAAGTACCAGAAAAAGTTGGGAGCCTTAAATTTTAGCAATTTAGGTGGTGATTGAAGAGAAAAAAAGTTTGAGTGCTGTTGGGGAGGGAGAGGAGGAAGAGAAGGCCTATGAGATACCCTTTTGAGTCTGAGTCAAAAAGATCATTCAAGCAACATCCTTTAGGCTTTCCAAGCTATACAGCCAATTCTAGCTGCTATAATAGAACTAATTGAACAAATCCTTTTAATTTTTAATTCTGATGCTGTGTCTTATTCCAGGTTTGGCTTTACTCCTCATCTACCGCTCTTAACTATTAGTGCATATTCTCTTCCACATTAATTGGCATAAATATCTTTTTACTTATTTATTCCCAACATAATATAAACACTTTAGGAATAATAAGTTTTTCTCCCTTGTTTTGGTACCTTCTATTTGCAATAAAATGGCATTTTTTTATAGCATAGTGCTTTATGTATAGTAGATAACTAATAAATACTAGTTGAATTATAGTGTAGCTCATTGTTCTTCTTTACATCTTCTGTTGTAATACTGGGAGCTGTTGGAATACACAGGTGCCCACTGCTGGAGAGCCAACCCAGACCTGCAGAATGGATCTCCTCTTGTGAGAGGATGATACGAGGAGACTGAGAGGCAGCTGCTGTTTTCTGGCCTGATTGAGAAGCCATTGCGTTGTCTGACCTCTCTCCTCTTCCCTCTGTGGTAACACCTGTGTCAGCAAAGGCTGCCCTGCAACTCCTTCAATTGTTATGATACACAGCTGTGGAAGCTCTCAGAGAATTGACCTCTTTCTTAACAATCTTCTGTGCCTTTTATTGATTTAGCTTAATAAAATACCCAAAACATTTGTGGGAGTCGGTTTACATTACATAATTTGATACAATGATATATCTTAAGAGCATTTGAACATATTTCATCCCTGCTCCCCCTTTTTTTATTCAGCTATTTTTTAATTGTGTCTGACTCTTTTTAAGCTCTTGTGGGTTTGGGGGTGAGTTGGTTTGTTTGTTGGCAATTACTTGCACTGGTTCACCATTTCCTTCTCCAGCTCATTTCACAGATGAGAAAATCAAGGCAATTAAGGTTAAGTACTTGCCCAGATCTGAGGATAGATCTGAGGTTAACTATGTCCACAATGCCACCTGTCACTTCATTTTTTAGTACTTGGTTAAGATTGTGTCAAACTTCTCCCCATTGTAAACATCTTCTCTATATGCTGTTATTTAAATGTAAATCTGTTATAGCTAACAGAAGCTATAACGTTATAGCTTTATAATATTATAAAGCATTAAGACAGCATTTTAAGTTTACTAATACAAATAGTTCCCATTTTTCACTGTTTTCATTTCTTAATTTCTACTTTCCCAGTCAGCTCATTTGACACTATCTGTTCTTTTTTGTTAATAAAACAGGTGTAGGCTACAATGCATGTGTAGTTATGATATAATTTTGGGTTATCTGGATTTTGCCTTCTGAGCGTTCAGGAAACACATTGTTATGGTGTTCCCTTCTTTAAAATATAATGGTTCTCTGGGAGCAGGTTTCTTGGGGAGGTTTCTAGAGGCAGCCTTAGTTTCAGTTCTGTGTAATAATCACCTCAAATGCAGCCAGCTGATAAAATCCAAATGTTTATTTTCTCCTTCCAAGTCTTATCTCTTTCCTTGGGCCTGGTTAGCTTTCTTAGAGGCTTATCTCTCTGCTTGGTTCCAAGAGCTCTTGCAGCTTTTCTTTTAGCTCTTCCAGCTTCTGCCTCTAGCTCAACTCTGACTCATGGCTTTTCAATCTCCAACTGATGCTCCCCTCTCAATCTTTTCAACTGAACTCTGCTGACTCTTGATTTCAGTGGAGAAGCAAAAGAAGAGAGCCTGCCACCACGGTGGTGTGAGATGGGATGAATGAATCTGGCTCCGCCTCCAAGAGTAGGCTTCTACCCTGGCCCTGAGAGCTTCTTGCTTACATGCTGTACACTGAGTACACACAAATCATTATATCACTGGGAAACCATTATTTGTTGTAGGATTAAATCAATTCTAAACTAGATTTAAATATTGTCTCCTCAATTCCACTTAGTACCTTGTTTCAAGTTCTGACCCATAACATCTTGTAGGATCAGATCAATCATACTGAACCATACTAAATTAGATAACTATTGTCTCTGTCAATTCTAATGACTTAACACTTTGTAAGGATTCCAACACATTGTGTCAATTGTGTTCCATCTGTAGTTTTCATCAAATACATTTTAATATGTGAAAATTTAATTGAGCTCTTAGTATGCATAAAGCACTTTCCTAGGAGCTTTGACTTGCTGGGTCTATTGTAGGTAAGAATAATCAAGGAATAAATTCCCTGTGAGAATTGAAAAGTGTCCTTGACTCATTTAACTATATACCCTAACCAATTGGGCTAACTTGCTACAAGCTATTTTATTTATAAAAACAACCCTAATCAATCCACAGACATTTATTAAGCATCTACTATGTACTAAGCACATGCTGAGGATAAAAAATAAAAGAATGAAGCATTTTCTACTCACTGAGAGCATACATTATAATGAGGAAAGAATACACATATTAGTAGGCACAGAATAAATATAAGGAAAACAAGTACAAAGTAGTTAAATACTAGGTAGTCTCAGAGGGAAGGGACTAGAAGATGAGGGAGAAGAGGAATCATGAAAGGCTTCATATAGAAGGTGGTGCTTTAGGTATCTTTTGAATTTGATGAAGCAGAGATCTAGAGAAAGTGCATTCCATCCATGAAGGAGAGCCAATGCAAAGAAGTGGAAGATAAAAGGTTGTGTGGGGAGGAAGAACCAGAAGACTATTCCAATTAAGGTGGAAGCTGTATAAATTGGGGTAGAATGTGAGAGAGATTGTAAGTGTAGAAATGGCAAGATTTGGCAATTGATAGACTATCTAAGATGGAGAGCAAGCAATTAAGTACAATCCACAAGTTCTAAACCTGGAGACTGAAAGTGTGTTGGTAAATTCAAGATACTGTAACAGCACATCACAAAAATTATAAACTATCACCAGGATAGTTTTATATCAGGAATATATCATATTCCTGTATTGTATTAAGAAAACTGAGTAATTAACATAATTTGTGTGGTTATATGAGTAGAAAAGCATTTGACAAGATAAAATTTCCATTGTTTAATAAAACACTTAATTTTTATTTATCTTAAAAAGCCAGCATTACTGTAATAGAAATAAACTAGGGGCCTTTCCAATAAGATCAAGGATAAAGCAAAGTTGTCCATTATCATCCATGCTAATATGGCAATAACACAAGAAAAAGAAAAAAGAGGGTACCTGCATACTATTGTGGTTTACTTAAAGAATCCCCAGGAAATCAGCTGGAAAACTAATTGAAACAATTAGCAACTTTAGCAGTGTTGTATGTAAAATCACCACAAAGGTATATTTTTGGTATATCAAAACTTTTTAAACTGGGTGGTAATCTCATATAACTGAATGTAAGAGTCATGAATAATTTTGTCAGCAGTAAAAGATTTCTGAATCTTTTTTGCAAAATCAATTCAAAATCAAATGCAAAAAAATCTAAGATGTTTCTGGCAGTGCTTGCTTATGTTAAATTGCACAACTTTACTACAACCTTGGTTCTGAATATACAGCATGCACACTTTGCATTGGGCATGTACAAATGCTTCCAGAAATACCTCAGTTCTATTTGAGATAGGGTCATGTAAAAATTTCTTAGGCTAAAAGGGGTCAGAAGTGGAAAAAAGTTTTAAGAGGTCCTGGAATAGTAGATAGAATGCTAGGCCCTGAGTCAGGAAGTTCAAATCCAACATCAAATGCCAGTTAGCTATGTGATCCTTGGTAAGTCACTTAACCTCCCTCCATTTTCTCAATTTTAGCCTTTACCTTGCAAGCATTCACATCTTATGTGTCATTGTCATGATAAGATATTTGTAATAAAATGATGGTTATAGCCCTTGGGAATGATGTAATAGAAACCCCAATAGCAGTAGAGATTCAAGTACTTTTCAAGAAACCCTAGGGCACCTGACCTTGGGCATGATATAGTCACCTTAAAAATATAGCTGTTGGTAATGATGTGGCATAACCTTAGAGTATGTATATGAATGAAAAAGAAATTGGGCCTGATATCTTTATTCCACTAAGCTATCCTTCAAGAACATCTTGGGATGTCATCCAAAACTCTGGACTACTGTCTTATACCTGGTCAAGAAAGGGGGTCATTGTTAGTCTCATTATCAAACATGTCAATCAGTCAGCAAAGAGCCTGTGGCAGGGACTTTCTCTTCTCTTAAGCAGGTGTGCTAAAGCATACCTTTAATAATAATCATGGAAAAAATACTTCATTACCAGCAATGCATATCTTTGTTCCTGAATTCCCATCATGTACTTGCTGATGTAGACATGGTATGCATACAAGTTCATTTTCCTCTAAGACCCTCCCTAACTTCTCTCTAACTCTCTAGACCCCCCACCCTTTGTTCTCTTCCCTTATCCGCCGCTACAGAAATCCCTTTTCACTAGAACCTCTTCACTCTTAGCCCCCACAAGATCCCCTTTTGGTTAGCCTGTCTGCCTTTCATGAAATAAAGCACTCCTTTAAGCTATGAGAATACTTTTGTGAGGGGCCAGCTAGATGGTGCAGTGGATAGAGCACAGATCCTAGAGTCAGGAGGATCTGAGTTCAAATGCAGCCCCACATACTTAATACTAGCTGTGTGACTCTGGACAAGTGACTTAACTCCGATTGCCTCCCAACAAAAAAAGAAAAAGAAATTTTCACATTCTGAACTGTTCTCTCAGAACCTTGTTCTTTATCAAAATTACTTAGCACAATCCCTCGCACATAGTAAGTGCGTAATAAATGTTACTTTCCTACCTTCCCTCTTTATTTTCATTCTGGTTAAAATTTTCACATAATAATGATGTATGAAGAATATATGTTCTTACTTAAATTTACTGAGTGAACTGTGTCAGATTGGAAAATTTAATAGATTTGTCAGGAGGAGCTTTACTTTAAAAGTATTATTGGAAATAAAGGATAAAGAAAGTTGGCACTGAAGATCTATGTAAAGAAGGGTCTGGATAGGCAGAAAGAACTTCCTTTGCTCCTCTTTAGTGCTTGTTGGTAAGTAAAGGGCAATGTTTAATTTTGATATTTTTATGTTATCTTTATTCAGATAAGATAATGAATGAGTAGTAAAATATGCTTTAGATTTTAAAATCACCTACTTGGTCACAGATATTTAATGGTTTGTTATGGCAAATGCATTCTAACTCTTCTATGATGCCATGATTCCTTTGCTCCTCTTTAATGCTTGTTGGTAAGTAAAGGGCAATGTTTAATTCTGATATTTTTATGTTATCTTTATTCAGATAAGATGCTAAATGAGTAGTAATATCTGCTTTAGATTTTAAAATCACCTACTTGGTCACAGATATTTAATGGTTTGTTATGGCAAATGCATTCTAACTCTTCTATGATGCCATAATTTAAATTGTAAATATTCTTTCCTAAAATTTAGATAAAATATTCCTAAATACAATAGATAGATCCTGAGTACATGCCCGGATACAAAGCAGGCATCTGTTATTAAAATTGTTTATTTTTCTTTACAGATCCTCAAAAGTGACTGATCTATGAAATGGCAGAGAATGGAAAAAATTGTGAACAGAGACTTACAGGAATGAATAAGGAACAGCACAATGGAAACTTCACAGGTAAATTGTAGCAAGCTTAGAATTAAAATTTTTTGGTTCAGGGAGATATTGAAAAGTGTACTGATTCAATTCTGATACTTATAAGAAAACACATTCAGCATAAAAAAAATGTGATTCCTATAACTCATTGTTACCTTTTGATAATGGAACAGTGGTCTATCCACTGTGCCATTTAGCCGCCCCCTCCCCCCCCAGCAATGAATTTTTTTAAAAATTGATTATAAGAGGTGGGAAAAAATTGGGAAGTGGGGAATTAGCAACAGTGAATATAAATACTTTTTTCCCAGGTAAGAGGAAGAGAGAGAAAGTAGATGGGTAGCTTTTTGGAGTAAAAGATACAAAGGGAAAGATTTTATAGAATTGGAGAGACCTAAGCACATTTGTAGGAAGATGGGAAGGAAGCCAATATAAAAGAGAAATTGAAGATTTATGAGAAAGGAAAAATTGGCTCTAGGACTTGAATTTGAGGTTTTTTGGAAGAGAGTGTAATAGAGACAATATAGCCTTTCTAAAAAGTAAAAATTCCTCTTCTATAAGCAAAAAGAGGAAAGCAAAAGTAGGTAATGATGCAAGGTTTTAGAAATGGGGAGGGAAGCTAAGATATGTGCATTTTTCTTCCTTGTGAAGAGAGAGGGAAGGTGATTTGTTTGTAAATATGAAGTCTGGGGTAAGTTGAGTTGAGGAATAAAAACATCTATAACTTTCTAAACCTATTTTAGATCCAAATGCAGTTTACTACTTCAAATTAGTTAGAATTATTGTCCAAAGCCTCTCATCTCTAACGAAGGACAGAAATGTCATGTGGTGTAACATTTAAGCCAGCTATCTCTAAGATGTAGTTTAGTATTCATTACTACAGTTTTAAAGTTTAAATAAACACTTAATTTAAGGAGCTTGAAGGAAATGAACAGATAATTTTCAGAAAATGAAAATCCATTTATAGTCATAAGAAAAATTGTTCTATATCACTATTGATTAAAGAAATGCAAATTAAAACAACTCATCTCATACCTCTCAGATTTGCTAAGATGACAGGAAAAAATAATGATAAACATTAGAGAGGATGTGGGAAAACTGGCACACTAATCACTAATGCATTGTTGGTGGAGTTTTGAAATAATCCAGCCATTCTGGAGAGCTGTTTGGAACTATGCCCAAAGAGCTATAAAACCATGCCTACCCTTTGATCCAGCAGTACTACTACTGAGTTTGTATTTCAAGGAAATCACAAAACAAATGTGTGCAAAAATGTTTATAGCAGCTCTTTTTGTGGTGGCAAAGAATTGGAAAATGAAGAGATGTCTATCAGTTGGGGAATGGCTGAATAAATTCTGGTATATGCAAGTAAGGGAATTTTATTGTTCTATAAAAAATGATGAGCAGGCTGATTTCAGAAAGACTTGGAAGGAATTACATGAACTGACACTGAACAAAACAAGCAGAAACCAAGAATACATTGTATACAGTAACAGCAAGATTGTGTGCTAATTAACTGTGAAAAATGTGGTTTTTCTCAGTGGCTCAGTAATTCAAGGCAATCCCAATAAACTTTGGAGGAAAATGTCATCTGTATCCAGAGAGAGAACTATGGAGACTGAATGTAAAGCAACACGTGCTATATTTTGCTTTTTTTTCCCTTTTTCCTCTAGTGGTTTTCCCCTTTTATTCTGATTTTTCTCTCCCAACATGATTCATAAATGTGTATTTAAAAAAATTAATGTACATGTAAACTAGAAAATAAAAGTAAAACAATAAAAAAAAGAAGTTGAGGAGCTAGTTGAATGACTTTTTGTTATAGATGAGAAGGAACTAGAATTTTCCATTTTCCTTTTTTTTTTTTTTTTTCTATTTTCTTTCAGACCCCTCTTCATTGAATGAAAAGAAGAGACGGGATCGGGAAGAAAGGCTGAATATTGTCCTGTGGAGGCAGCCACTCATTACCTTGCAGTATTTTTTTCTGGAAATCCTAATAAACTTGAAGGAATGGACCGTAAAGTAAAGCTTTTCTTTACCTTTGATATAAGCTATTTTAAATCCTGAAAGATTATTCTCTCTATATTTTTTTAATCTAAAATTTACATTTGGAAAAATCATTGTGGAAGCATATTTTTCTCTACAGAGACATTTAAAAAAACAAAGCCAGACTGAACATTGCAAATATTTTTATCAATTTTCTTTTTATAGTTCTTAATCTGTTACCTTATACTACAAGTTCTATTTGATTAGTTAGAAAACACTTAGAATGGTTTAAGTTTTTTGACTTATGCCCTTTCTGAATTGAACTTAAGACAGGGATCTGAACTTGGATAGAGGGCAGTGATGAGAGAATCTATGAATTTTTTTTAATAACAAGTGTATTTTAACATACTTAATATACCTTAAAATAGTATAGATTTGATCTACTTTTAAAATTATAGGGTCCCATAGATTTTTCCAGCAGTCAAAGGAATCTGTGCCACAAAAGAGGTAAAGAAGCCTTATCCTATGAGAAGTCAGTTCCTTAATTAGTATGCTTTAGAATAAATTATTAAGTTTAAAGGTTCAAAAATGCTTGAACTTTTTATGTAGTAAAAGTTGTTAATTAACGTTTTGTACCAGGAGAAGACGTTGCTTTGGAAATATGTTCTGCCTTAAAGCTTAGTGCTTGTAAATTTTGTAGCTCCAGATGTTATAAAGGGCAAGTTGAATTTTTGCATAGCTTATCAAGTCCTGACCTATTTTCTCAACATAGAACTTTAGACTGATGTAGGATGGAGCATTGCATAAGGAAAGAAAGGCTTCAAATGATTCAAAGCAAGAAAGCTAGATTGTTATGATACTACACAAGGCAGAATATTTATGGCACTCATTTTGTTTGAGTAGTTTTCTTCTATGCTCGCTATCCCAACCGTTTCAGCAAGGATTTATTTTGACAGTGATAAAGAGGCCTAACATTGAGACTACAAAAAAACTCTGATTATCATTTATTTATTTTTAAGATTGTGGCATCGTCGGAGCATTGTGGTGTCTTTTTTACTACTGCTTGCTGTGCTTACAGCTACGTATTATATTGAAGGAACACATCAACAGGTAAGAATTTATTTAATCTACTTTTCAGTGCTCCCAATATGTTAAATCAAATCACTTTTGCCAATGGGCTACCATAAGTTTCAGAAGATTTCCCATCAATTTGGGCAGGTGACATAATATTTGCACAAATATTAATTAAGTTGTCCAAGTGTGAGCAATTAGTATTGTTATACATCTTTTTGGGTTTTTTGAGAGTTTGCTAAATGTCATTGTTGTGATGGTGCCCAAGCCAAGCATTGTGAATCTTTTTAAAAATTATATTTTCATCTGTCATTAAATATTTCCCAATTACATTTTTTAAAATTTGGAGTTCCAAATTCTCTCTTCACACATTGAGAAAGCAAACGGTATATCAGTTATATATATGTAGACATGCAAAACATTTCCATATTAGTCATATTGCAAATCAACACACAAAAATAGCAAAGATAATAAAGTGGAAAAAGTACCAAGCTTTGTGAATCTTCAGAGAATTGTCAGATCCTCACATTTTATTTATGAGGAAAACTTACATTTTGTACCAGACAGATTTTATATTATTTTGAGAATAAGCTTGTATAATGTTGTAAGTTCATTTACAACTGTGAAGTGACTAGGGGATAGTTAGAAGGTTTAGAACATCTTTTTGGATTAAAATAACACAAGTAAAATATGCAGTAACAGTATGTTCTAAATTGTAGATCTAAAAATCTAAATTTATTTTTAAACACTTGAATTCAATTCTGAGGCTTCTGTGATTTTAAAAACATTGTTATAGACATTTAAACACAATCTTTAGGGACAGGTAGCACAGTGGAAAGAGTACCAACCCTGGAATCAGGAGGACCCGAGTTCAAATTTGGACTCAGACACTTATTAGTTGTATGATCCTAGCAAATCATTTAACCTCAATTTCCTCAAAATCAAACAAGCAAAAAAAAAAAAATCTTTGCATGTTTTAGAAAATTTAAAATGAACCTACTTTGTAGCAGTTGCCAAATTAGAGTCTAAAAACTATTCAGTAATGGAATAACATCTTTCTAAAGATCCTGTACCACACTGAGGCATTGAAGCCAGAACTTCTAGAACTTAGTGGAGATAGAACTACAATTAGACAAAAGACTGGTCTTCAAATCATTCTGTTCTCATTAACTAGTTGTGTGAGCTTGAGCAATTCACAAGTTCTAAGTACTTTATTCTCTTCATCTGTAAATCAGGGTTTCTTAACCTGGAGACGATGAACTTTTTCATATTTTGATAATTGTATTTCAGTGTCATTGCTTTCCTTTGTAATCCTATTTAATTTATTTTATTCATTTAAAAAATTATCCGGCAAAAGTCATAGATTTCACCAGTCTGCTTCCCAAAGTGATCATAATATAAAAAAAATAAAGAATTCCTGGCTTAAGATCTCATTTACCTCTTTCTTAGCTTTTAGTCTTCCCTGATTCTGGAATTCTTCCCACCAATGTCCATAGCTTGATAAACTAGAGGTTTTCTTTCCCTCTCAACACACTTGCATCCACTATGTTGGGATACCAAAGTGTAATTGTCATTTTGCATTTTATTTTTTTTTAATCTGAATAATGAAGAACATGTTATATTTACAAAGATAGCTATCACTTTCCCTTTCCCCCCTCTCATTCTTTTCCATGTTTTTTAAAATTCAGAGAAATTATGACTTGTAAAGATTTCTTCTTTTTATTGGTGGCTTCTTATTTATGATAGCTATGCTTAAGAAAATAACAATTTAGAACATAAAAATCAGCTGAATGATAATTAACCCTTTTGCTACCCACCTGCTGTTACATACAAAGTTTTATAAGAAAAAGGAACAAGATCCTTTTAGTTGTTTTTGTTGTTATTCTTATTGTTGATTTAAGCTAATATTGACAAGTGGTTTCAGGCAATTTTGAAATTGTAGTGTTCTTGTTTTTCAGTATGTGAAATTTATGGAGAAAAAGATTCTTTGGTGTGCCTACTGGGTAGGCTTAGGAATTCTGTCTTCTGTTGGGCTTGGAACAGGTCTACATACTTTTCTGCTTTATCTGGTAAGAGCAACATTTAATTACTTATTTGAAAATTTTTATTGATATCTTTTATTTTTACCTTCATTTCTAAATATATTTCTTCCTATTGAGCCATCCTTTAAAACAAAGAATGAAAAAGAAAGGGAGAAGAGAGAATTCAGGAAAAACCAACCAACATATTAACTGAGCCTAAATTGATAATAGTCCACATACATAGGTCCCCAACTTTTGTGAAAAAAGATCTTTTCAATCCTTCTTCCAAACCAAGCTTTGTCATTATAATTGCAGTTTTATTTTTTAAAATGCATTTTAATCTGAAACATAGTCTTACAAATTTGTCCTCTGCATAAAATATTGAACAGATTAAGTCCAGTCTTTGAAACTTCCCTTAAGCCTTCTTTCTTTCTTTCTTTTTCAGTAGTATTTTATTTTCAAAATAAATAACATAATCTGTTTAGGATGAATGTAGTTCATGTTAATGAAAGGAGTTTCATTTCAAAAATTATTTTTAGATTGGCAGAATGCTTTTGGTAAAGTGTTAAGAATATATAGTTGTAATGGAAGATTTTCTAAATCAAGCATATAAAGAACATTTTCTCATTTTTTTTTCCTAATTCAAGTGCAGGTTTCTTTTTCAGATGTTTAGGTGTTGCTAAATTATTTATCACCCCACCTCCAAATACAAAAGCAATTCAGCATTTAAAAACTGATCTCTAAAGGAAAAATATTAGGGAATGAGGCTAGTATGAATTATTTTCCCTATTCTGCCATCTAGGGTTAATTCAGTATCTTTAGTCCATTGTGTAGTCCATAGCGACTTCATTTTTGAAACAGACATGATGGAATGGAAAAGATAAAAAGACAGACAATGGGATTTGAACTCTATACCATCTTGTTGAAATTTTAGCACTTTTTGTACTATATCACATGACCTTTCAAACATTTAAAGAACAATTCTAATAATATCTAAATTAAAGAAAAAAATTAGAGTCCAACAAAATTCCTTCTATGACACAACCATTATTTTGATACCCCAACCAGGGAGTGTAAAAACAGAAAAAAACCTATAGACAAATTTTCCTAATGAATATTGATACAAATGTTTTAAATAAAATACTAGCAAGGAGATTATAATGATATATCACAAAGCGCATACATTATAACCAAGCTGTATTTATCCCAGAAATGGAGGGCTAGCTCAATATTAGAAAAACTATTAGTATAATTGACTATGACACTAACAAAATAATAATAAAATTTATATCATATGATATAGAAAAGGCCTTAGAAAAATTTAATACCCATTCCTATTAAAAATACTAGAAAGCATATGAATAAATGGGATTTTTCATAAAATGACAAATGGACAAATATTTTATGAAATGGAGACAAATTGGAAGCCTTTTCTGTAAATGCAAAGGTAAAGCAAGGATGTTCATTATTAGCATTGTTATTCAATATTATACTTGTAATGCTTAGCTGTAGTAGTAAGACAACTAAAAAAATATGGAACAAAACTATTACTTTTTACAGATAAGCGCAGACCTGGTAGTCTATTTGCCAAAACATCCACTGAAACACAATTACAAACAAATAAAGACACATCTAAATGATCAGAGGACAAATATTAATTCTTGTGTGTAGGCCAAACCAATATAAAAAAAATGACAATATTGCCTAAATTAATTTATTACTTTAGTGTTAGACCAATCAGACTAACCAGAGAGCTAGAAGAAATAATGACAAAATTTAAAATAGGAGTGAGGAACCTTTTTTCTGCTGAGGACCATTTGGATATTTATAACATTATTCACAAGCTATATGAAATCATCAGCTTAAAGGACTCAAGCCGTAGGTTTTTGTCATCTGCACTTGCCTTGGCAGAGTCAGACCAAATGATTTTGTGAGCCTTATACTTCCCAGGGACTTAATCCTAATCTGAGGACCAAAAGGTCAAGAATGTCAAAAGAATAAAAAAAAATGTGTAAGAATGGTACTTAGCTGTAACTCAAATTATACTACAAAGCAGTATCCATCAAAACAATTTAATACTTAATAAGAAGTAGAGTGGCTGATTAGTAAAGAAGCAAATGATCTCAGTAACCTAATGGTTCCAGCTATTAAGGCAAGAACTTACTTTTTGAAAAAAACAAAACAAAACAAAACATTGCAAAATAGATAATTTTGATTACATAAAATTAAAAAAGTTTTTGCACAAACAAAACCAATGCAACAAAAATTAGAAGAAAAGCAGGAAACTTGGAGAGGGAGGACATTTTATAGCAAATTTCTCAAATTAAGGTTTAATTTCTCAAGTATGTAGAAAACCAAATCAAATTTACAAAAATAAGAGCCCCAGTAGGTAATTGCTCAAAGGTTAAGAACAGGCAATGTTCAGAGGAAGAAATCAAAGTTATAAAAAGTCATATGAAAAAATGCATAAAATCACTAATAATTAAAGAAATAAAAATTAAAACCACTCATATTGACTAAGATGACAGAAAAGAAAGTTGGCATGTTGTGAGAAATATGGAAAAATAAGTATACGTATATATTTTTGAAAGAATTGAACTAATCTTATTTTGGAAGGCAGTTTTTATGTATGGCCAAAGGACTATAAAACTGACCCTTTGACCCAGCAGTACCGTTACTAGATCTATATCTAAAGAAATCTAAGAAAAAGGAATACATATATATATATGTATAGCAGCTTTTTTTTTATGGTTGGAAAGAATTGGAGACTGAGAAGATACCCATCAGTTGGGAAATGGCTAAACAAGTCATCACAAACATATGAATGTTTTCAGAAAAACCTGGGGAGGCCAGTAGAAACTGAAGGAAAGTGAAATGAGCAAAACCAAGAGAACAATGTATATGGTAACTGCAATATTGTAAAGATAAATAACTATGAAAGACTTAATAACTCAGAGCAATACAGTGATCCCCCCAGAACTCCAAAGGACACCTGATGAAAAACGTCCAACTTTAGATAGAGAACTGATGGACTTATTATACATATTAAAACATTTTTTTCCTTTATTTCTCTTACATTTTCTCATTTCAGAACATGACTAATGCTGCTATGTGTTTTTCATGACTTCATGTTTATATGTCTTATTAGAAAGCATAGGAATAAATGAGGTTTGCTTTAAAATGATAGGTAGCATCCATCTGAAACCACCAGCATGCATTTATATGTAATGGGAATAAGTTATAGAAGCAGTCCCACTAAGATCAAAGGTGAAACAAGGTTGCCCATAATCATATGTTTTACTATTTCAGTTGGTGGTGGAGGGAAATGGAAGAAGAGAGAAAACTTGGAACTAAAAAACCCACCAACAGAAATGACTAGCACTTCTTTCCATATACTTGGGTAGTTGCAGTGGGTGGGGAGGAGACATCATTTAGAAAAAAGTCCTTGGACAAGTTAGTGACTGACTAAACTTGTAAGGAGATGAATCAGAGGTGACTCATAGGTTCTGAATCCTGGTGCTTAGAAAAGAGGTGATAGGGAATAACATAATTTGGAAACTGATGAGATTTAAAGAATATGGAAAAGAAAAACAAAACAATACAGGGTTTTGAACATGGAGGATGGAATAAATATAAGTGTCAAAGAACGTGTCAAAAAAAAGTATCAAAGGGGATATAATAATTGATAAAATTTGGTTTTACTCATGCTGAGTTGAGAGTTCTTTTGGAATATCTTCATGGAGACACATTGAAGCAACTGAAGTTGTGGTTCTAAAACAGGAAAGCAGTCAAGACTAAAGATATTATAATTTCCATAGAGGTTGTAATTAAAGCTGTGTAAGTGAATGAAGTTGCTAAGGGAGGGATAAAGAAGAAAAGAAGACCAGTGACAGATTCTTGGGGGACATATAAATTTTAAAGGATTAAAAAGAGATTAAAATACCAGAAGAGATGTAGTTAAAAAAATAGGTGGAGGAGCAGCTAGGTGGCACAGTGTACCATAGAGTACCAGCTCTGAAGTCAGGAGAACCTGAGTTCAAATCTGACCTTAGACACTTAACACTTCCCAGCTCATTAATCCTGGGCAAGTCACTTAGCCCCAATTACCTCAGCAAAAAAAAAAAAAAGAGAGAGAGAGAAAAAGAAAGAAAGAAAGAAATAGGTTGGCTGAGATTAGAAAACGTTCTGTAGTAGAGAATGATTGATTTATCAACAACTGCAGAGAAATCAAAAAGGGTGAGACATGATTTGGCAACTGGGAATTCTTTAGTGACCTTCAAGATAGCCTTATCTGTAGGATAGCTGGGGCAGAAAACCTACAGGGTTTAACAAGAGCTAGTAGAGAACAGGTGGGGGGAGTGATTGAAATGGATGAGAGTGAATGAATGATGGTTGAAGTGAAATCCTGAATTAGGATATTGGAATGCAGAAGGATTAATTTTAGCTAAGAGCAAGAGTGTTACTATTGTGAGCTGAAGAAAAAAAAATAGTAATGCCAGATATTGAGGGATAGAAGAGGAAAGCTGAAGAAGTACATGGTGAGTGACCTCAGACTTTTCAGTGACATAGGAAGCTAGGATATAGAGCACAATGACATTAATTAAGTCATATTATGTGTCAGAACATTGGGAATGTAAATACCAAAAACTAAAAAAAATAAGAAACAAAAAACCCTCAGTGGTTCTTACTCTCAAAGACTTTACATTCTAGTAGAAATAAAATATAAAAACGGAGCCAAAATATAAAAAGGTACCTCTTTATCAAATGGCCATTGTGACCAAGGGCACTTACCCTGAAGAAGACAAGGCAATGAATGGTGGGAAAAGTTTAGTAAATCATCTGCTTAAATGTGAGAATGGAAGTGTTTGGAGGTTAGGAGGATTAGAACAGTTGTGGGGAAAATTGAGTGTGTTGGAAAGAGCACTGAAGTAAGTAAAAGAACTAGGATCAACCTGTAGCTCTACCAATTTATTAGCTTTATGATCTTGATAATATTTCACTTTTTTTTTCCTATATTTGATGCTGGACTGGATCATCTCTAAAGTCCCTTCTAGCTCTATCATTCTCTGATTTTGAATTCACAAAGATAGAGTAAAAGGATTGTCAGATTATTGAGATACCAGCTGGGATTATGTTGCCATAAATTTGTAACTTGAGTGAAAACTTCAGAATTGTATCTTTCTTAAGTATAACTCAGCAGCTCTCCAGCCAGGAACAGAAATCATATTTTGTACAAGTACAGTTGCCCAAAGAAAAAGTTTCACAAGTTAGGAAGGTCATTTGGCAAGGAAATTCTGGGGTGATTTCAGTTTCTTGGTGGTGGTGCAATTGAAATGCTAAGGTTCAAGGTATGACCATATAGGTGTATGATTGAAGTGGATTTGAAGAGGGAAGAAAGAGGAGATCTTTGAAATTTTGGTGAAGTAATTGTATATAATCAAATATTTTAGGAAGTTGTCAACATTAATATTGACATTTCAAAGATGATGACAGAGGAATGAGATGGGGATGAAAATTCGAAACCAGATGTTGAAGTAATTGACAAAGTTAGGAGAGTTATTTGGAGATTAGTCAAAGAAGCTACAAATATAGGAGAGGGAGGCCTGCAAAATGATTGAAAATCCAGGTATGTATTTAGTAGCCAGATTTACAGATAGAGCAGAGAGGAAAAGCATGTTGGCTCTCTCCATATCATTTTCCTTCCTTTTTTTCTTTTTGGGAGAAAATGAAGGCAGTTCCTCATTAGGTGATAGCCTAGAAAATTCAAAGAATTTTTGAAGCTGATATTTCTAATACAAATGTGTCTTTTTATTATTTGTTTTTGTTGTTAAATCTTACAGGCAGAGAAGTTATGCCTAGCAGGTAGCAAGAATGACTGATTTAATTTATTGTATTAGCTACATGCTTTACATTGGGACAGTTGGTTAAAAAGATTTGGGGGATTGATAAATTTTTATTTGTTTGTAAGAACATCCAGAAAAATTATATTCTTCCTCTATTACATTTAAACTCCCAGAAAACTATGAACTGATCCATCAAGATGATGGCAAACACACATTTTGTTTCCTTTTCAGCAGAGCTGGAACATGAGCGTTACAGGAATGTTTGTTTGACCTCTGGCCTAGTAGAAGTCATGCTCAGGGTAAAAAGTGTTCCTTCTCTCAGTTCCAGTTTTATCACCAGATGTATAAAATTGTAAAATCTTATCTGAAATTATGTGGAGTCTCACAGCTTATTAGAGATCCTTGGAATGAGACATTGTGCCAGTAAAACTAAGAACTTTAATATATGGTGTGTCCTCTAGACTTTTGCCTATTGTCTGTTTTACTCATGTTCATCCATTTGCCAGATGATTGGGCCATAACTTTACAGAGCAAGAAGTAATTAGGCTTAACACACTTGGAGAAATCTTTATTAAAGCTAATTTTGAAGATAATATACCATGGCATTAGTGCTTGAGAAAGAAAGGAAGCATTTTGTGAGTTAAGAAATGAGTAGACATAGAGCATCAGCCCTGAATTCAGGAGGACCCGAGTTCAAATGTGACCTCAGTCACTTAACACTGCCTAGCTGTGTGACCCTAGGCAAGTCACTTAACCCCACTTGGGTCAGCAAAAAAAGAAGAAAAAAAAAAAGAAATGAGTAGATGAAAAATCTAGCAAGTTGTAAATTAGCTGCCAAATGAGAGAAGAAATTTATTCTGGTCTTTGGGGGAACCTTTGACTTAAGTTTACATGATTGATATTAGTTTCTATTTTTCATTATTAACACTACACATTGAGAGGGGAAAAAGAAATAAACTTAAGGTAATCTTCCTCTACATCAGAGGTTCTCACATATTAATATTCAATCATTATCATCAACCTGGATTTTCACCAGCCTAAGTCTTCCTTTTTGCTGCTAGTCTCTGTCCCTGATCTAATCTAACTTTTAACCTACTGACGGATAAATGTTACTTACACATAAATCTATCTAGTTAGGTCTCTAATGCTCAATTAATTTCAGTGGCTCCTTACTGCTAAGTGAAAAAGATTTTCAAAGTGTAATCCAGTGTCCCTGAGATTCTTAAGATCCATTCAAGGAGTTCTCATGATCAAAATTATTTTCATAATAATACTAAAATATTTGAATTTCTAAAACTGCAAAAGTTAGTAGATATAACCCACATAAACAAAAGTATTTTTGGAAGGTCTGATGTAATTATTGAGTGGATAGAGGTGCTGAGACCAAAAAGTTTGAGAACCATTGATTTAGACAGACTTTTTGCCTTTATTTTATAGATAGCCATGACCAAACATTTTTATCACCTAGTAGCAAACTTACTGGTACGTAGTCTGGCTAGATCTTACTTAACAGTAGCAATCTCTTTCTGAGATTATATTCAAAGATTTTTCAGCTTGGGAAGAATATATCAGAACTTGCAATCCACTGTTTGACTTTTCTGGAGGGATTTTTCCAAATCTTAAAGATTAAAGTTAAATTTTGAAACCGTGGAGATTGGTGGCAGCATTATTTTATTATCCTTCCTATAATAAAATTCTATTGGAACTGTGAACCATCAAGGTGAACCAGAGTGTTTTATTTTAAAACTACTATGGCTTTGTTCTAAGAAAATTACCACATGATATCCTGTTTATAGACACAAATGATAATAGTAAATCACCAAGTTGCAAGACAGGAAAATGACCAAGTTCTGTCCTATCTAAAAATTATTATTAAGTAGATGGATCTCACTTTTAAATTCAGTTGGTTTTCAAGTACAATGCAGTGAATCTATTTAAACGCTAGATGGAGACATTGCCTGGTTTAGAATTTGTAAAGGGCACCCGAAAATTAAATTCCTTGTATCCTGTTTTCCAATTTCTCCCACCACTCCTCTACCGGAACTACAAAGAAAAGAAGAAACTGAGTGATAGAGTCAAGTCGTGTAAGGGTAGCTTACCTCTCTGGATTGTGATTTTTTAAAAGTCAAGGGAGTCATGTAGTAGGGAAACATGAATTGCTTAATGTTGCTTAACTTTCAGGTAATCAGTTACAGAGATATTTTTGTTTAGCCTTAATGAAAGCTTCCTAATAATTAAAGATGTGTGAAAGTAAAATGGGCCACCCTAGAAGAATAGGGAATTTTATATCATTGAAATTCCTCAAGTGTAGTCTATATAAGCATTTGTAACAAATGGTTCTGAGAAGGCTAGGCTTTCAGGACTCAATGACCTTCCAAAATAACTTCTAAGTCTGCCATCCTATGATTACATGGGAAATAAATCGGGCATCATTGAGTGCATAATGAAAGTCTTAATGGATTTTACTCATGCTAAATTATTACTTAATTTTATTCTCTGTTAAGATGGCTAATAAGATCTTCAATTTGGTTTTTTACTGATTTTTATCTATTTTTCATCCAGATGAAAAATATTAACAATGTCAGTATCATTGTAAAAATAAGAATTGAGAGAAACTTGCTCCAATACTTGTAATTTACATCTTGCTTTTTAACTTAAAAAAAAAAAAAAAACTAGTCTACTGGCTTCTTCATTTGTAGCCTAGCATCTTCCTTAAATATCTTCTTAAATGGATATAAAATGATTTTCAGTTTCTTTGGACATCAAAGGGTAAAATATTTTTCATACTTGAAATATTTATCCCTAAGCATGTGGAAAAGACATTTCTAAAATAGCAGTTTTTCTTGTTTCTTTCTTAATATTAATAAGGAGGAAAGATGTATGTATTAAGCATCTGCTATGTATCAGGCACTGTGTTAAATGTATTACAGATATCTCTTTTAATCCTCACAACAGCTCTTCAAAGTACATGCTTTTATAATTCTCATGTTGCAATTGAGGAAACTGAGATAGAGATTAAAGTGACTTTGTAAGTGGTTACTCATACTAGTGGATACATACTAGTATCTGATCGAAGATTTGGATTTAGGTTGTCACATCTCCAGGCTAGAACTCTATTTACTGTGTTTTCTAGCTGGCTTTAAAGGTTACTGAAAAAATGGATAGGTTTAAAAGAGGTCCCTAGCTGTCTTTTCTGTTACCATTGATATTCAGCAAAAACTATGGGGAAGCTTCTTATTTGTTTTTAAACCCTGAATTTGGATTTTTTATTCATAATTTGGGTAGCAACTGGGAAGGCCCTTTTTGACACAGCTGTACCAGTCAAGAAAGAAGGGGGGAGGCTATCCAGTAACTTTCTAAGTATAGTAATTAGCTACATTCTCTTGTTTACCAAAAAGCATGTATCAACATTTAAATATTTCTCTCCAAAGTATATAAAAAGTAATATGCTAAAGTTAGATATATGAATAGGTATTCATTACATTGCTAAGTAATAGGTATTTGTGTAACTAAATTTAACATTCTGTACAGGGCTTGGACCTGTTCCCTTTTTTTTTTAGTTATAGTTATTCTGTCATTGAAACATGCCATTGGATGACTTCATTATCACTATATAATATTCATTGAAAACCAGTATATGACATTGTGGTTTTTCTATAAGAAACAGATATTTCACAGCTCCCAGAGTGATATTCCTAAATCACAGGTCTGACACTCCCTAATTTGTAAATTCTAGTAGCTTTCTATTATCTTTGTGATCAACTACAAACTTTGTTCTTTTGGCCTTTAAAGCTCTCTTTCTCATATTGTATGGACCAGCCTCTCTACTATTCTTCACACATAGCACTCCATTTCCTGTTTTTTCCTTCTTCACTTCTGCGAATTCTGGGCTTCCTTCAAAACTCAGCTTAAATATCTTTTATATAACACTTTTCCTAATTCCCTGGGACATAGTTGCTTACATTACTCTGCATTTATTATATATACATTATGTATGTGTATTTTATACTACATGTACATATATGTAATTATCGATTTAATGTAAATCTTTTTAGAGAGGAAAGACTTTCAATTTCACTTTCTATCCCCACCAGCATAGTGCCTACTTACTACATAGTAGCTGTTTAATAAACATGTGTTGGTTACTTCACTTGATTATTAAATGCTTTGTTTTTTGTGATATAAACATTTCTTGAATTCTCTTTAACTTGGCACATGTGGACAGAGGTAAAAGTATTTAACTAAATATGAAATAATCTTAAATAGCTTCAATCACCACATTGTAGTAATTGTTCATACCATAGTAAACAAGAACCTACTTCTCTTCTCAGGTTTCATGCATTTTAATTTGGACAGACAGTTCTTTTATAAAGATTTAAGATGTAATTATATTGATTGCATTCTATCCTTTATGCTTGTTACATGTTCATTTTTCTGTCCCTTTGGGGGCAGAAAGCCATGGAATTTGCCTGAGCCCAAAAGATCCTTAGTTAAAAGAACAATTAATACTTCTGTAATGAGAGAGAAGAAGGAAAAAAAAAAAAGAAAGAGGTGATACTATGTTGATCTTGCTTTCTGCATATTTATGTAATGACTTTGATGATAAGCATGCAATGACTTTACTACTCCTGGAAAGGTGAATAAGCATTGCAAAATGAGAAGTCACCTCCTGTGTTTATTTTTTTGTCTAATTATGGAATCATAGGCCTTTCTTCTCAATTTCTTCTAAGAAATGCCTCGGATACTAATTTTTGCATATTGAAATCAAGGCATCATGATGTCAAAAAATGAAACCAAAACTCCCTGGGATGTTGGGGAAGATTTTACTTAGCAAGGGGAAACTCTAATTCCTGGCACTTCTTTTACTTGATTGTTGGTTACTGTGCCCTTTGGAGTTGTCTTTCTCTTAAATTTCTTTCTGTCGATCATCATAGCCATTTTATGGGTAAAATTTGTCTAGACTTAAAGAGATTAGAGTTCATCAGTAGTATGGCCTGATTTCTAAACATTATACTTTTATTATGAAAATAATCCAAAGTATAATATTTATGGTATGCTAGAGTGACAGAACAGCAAAAGACCCCAGAAGTCATCTTAATTAGCCTATATTCTTTAGCAATAATTCCTCCCTACTACATATCAAACAAGTGATGATTTAATGTGAGAAAACTACCTCCTGAAATAGCCACCTCTGGATATTTTCATTTATTAGGAAACCCTTATGTACTTGAATTGTGGTAATGTTAAATTTACATCATTAATATCTTATGTTTGTATATGTTATAAGCTTTTTAGAAGGTTCATAAATATAGTCTTTAATTTTTTTCTGTTTAATGACATAGGTAAAACAAGTGATATTAACTCTACTTTACAGGTTAAAATCTAGATAGACTAAAAGACTGACCCAGGGTCAAATGACTAGAATCCTGACATTTTCTGGTTTTCTCCTCCTCCTCAGCTAGAATTTCTTTAATAGTTCTTAGTTTTTCTAATACATGCAAAATAGTTTTCAACATTCACCCTTGCAAAACCTTGTATTTCAAATTTTTTTCCCTCCCTCTCTCCCTTAAACAGCAAGTAATCCAAAATGTATTAAACATGTATAATTCTTCTATACATAGCTCCATAATTATCATGCTACACAAGAAAAAACCAAATCAAAAAGGGAGAAAAGTGATAAAGAAAACAAAATGCAAACAAACAAAACAAAAAAGATGAAAATACTATATTGTGATCCACAGTCTGTTTCCCCAGTCCTCTCTCTGGGTGCAGATGGGTGCAATAGACCATTGGAACTGGCCTGAGTCATCTCATTGCTGAAAAGAGCCATGCCCATCAGAATTCATCCATCATATAATCTTGTTGCTATATACAATGTTTTCTTGGTTCTATTCACTTCACTCAGCATCACTTCATGTAAGTCTTTCCAGGCTTTTCTGAAATCATCCTGCTCATCATTTCTTAGCACAATAATATTTCATAACATTCACATACCATAACTTATTCAGCCATTCTCCAAGTGATGAACATCCACTCAATTGCCAGTTTCTTGCCACTACAAAAATGGCTATTACAAACATTTTTGCACATCTGGGTCCCTTTCCCTCCTTTATGATCTCTTTGGGATATAGACCCAGTAGAGACACTGCTGGATCAAAGGATATGCATAGTCAGATAGCCCTTTGGACATAGTTTCAAATTGTTCTCCAGGACAGTTAGATCAATTCACTACTCCACCAAAAATGTTTTAGTGTAACAGTTTTCTATGATCTCTTCTTCAGTAATAGTAGTACCATTTATGTAATTGCAGTTTTATTTTCATAATTATATAATTTGCATCCAGGGCCATCTGCAATCATTTTGATCTGTATCTGGCCACTGGACCCAGATGGCTCTGGAGGAAAAAGTAAAGCAGGTGACTTACCTCTAATTTACTTGCATGTCATGACATCAAGAAATTACAAACAAAAGCAATGATTTGTACTTACAAAGCACTTTTTTATTCCTTGCTTCCATTTGATCACCTAGTATCCAACCTGTTGAGAAAGTTGTTTTATTAGCCCTATTTTACATATGATAAAATAAAATTAAGATTTAAAAGATAAGAGCTTTGACCTTATTAAGATAAGTGATGAGAAGTGGATTTAAGCCATATTTCTGATTGAGGCTACTCAGTGCTTTTTCTACTGTACATGGGCTAAACTTTTAATTCCCTTTTAGAATTTTAAAACTGCTTTGTTCTATTCTTTTATAATTGTTCACTGCAAAATGGAATCTTTATGAAATTCTATTCTGATCTTGATGGAAGAAAACATTACATTTAAAAATTTTAAATTTACAGTCTATGTTTGCATCAGAGTTTCCAAATTTCTCAAACTTCCTTAAAGAAAAAGAACAATATGATTTGTAATTTACATAGTCAACCAGTTGTCTGTAAATCATTTTACTTACTGCTTAGTCTTAATTAATTGCATTCTGAAGTTAACAAATCCTTAGTTTTTAGTGATGGAATATGGCAAACAAATGTTTTTCATCCTTGACAGTATTCTGACTGTATAGCATTACTTTTGTCCTAAATTTCCTAAAAGAATCTGATCAGGACTTTTTACCCTAGAGAAATTACCTGATTTCTGTGTATAGCTGATGGATCAGATTATAAATTGATATTATAAAAATTCAAAACACTATAGATTTTGATAATATGCTCTTAGTAAATAATATGACACATAGAATATGTTTATACATAGCACCTTTTCTTTTATTGTGATTTTTTTCACTTTGGTTGTTCTAGAAGCTTAAATAAGTAAAACTCCTTATTAATATTAATTATTAATTAATTAATAATTAATATTAATATTAATATGAACTGATTTTAGGGGTTTTTTAATTTTGTTTTGTTTTGTTTTTTGCTTAAAGCAGATACCTTGGAAGAAAAGAGCCTAAAATTTTTGTCCTATGTTCCCTTCTTTCTGGTGGTTTTTCAGTTCCTTACGATTTGTAGATGGAATGGAAAAATAAAATCAGAACTTTGAGTTTCATGAATTCCTTGTCAGTAGAGGCAGTTTAGAATTAATCTAGCTTTGGGTTTTTTTTTTGTAAAAATTAAGTTATCTTAAGATTTATAATATAATCAGCCATATACATATTTGTAGTTAATCAGCCAATACATATTTATATACTTAATTTACTTTGTTCAGAAGTGAACATAGCCTTGTCTTTGGGAGCTTAATTTTTGTTATGAGCAGAAATGGTGAGGGAATACATTCCAGGCATGAGGGCTTGGTAGTACAAAGGCATGGAGATGAGAAATAGAAGGTCACCTTATGAAGAAAAGGCTAGTTTGACTAGACTATAGAATGTATGAAAGGGAATAGTGTGTCATTAAACTAGAAGGGTAACCTGGGCCAGGTAGTAAAAAGCTTTAAATGCCAGACAGAGAAGGTAATAGGGAGCTACATTATAGGAAAATCAATCTGACAGTTTTGTGAAGGATATGGTATGGTGAAGATTTTTTGAATTGGAGAATCCAATTAGAAGTCTGTTTTGATAATCTAGACAAAAAGTAATAGGGACCTGAGCTAGGATGATGGCTATGTGGGTAGACAGAAGGGATAGATGCAAGAGATATTGTGGGAATAAAAACGAGATTTGGCGACCAATTTTGCAAACCTGGATGACTGAAAGGAATCATGCCATGGATGCAAAAAAGGATGGATTTGAACTCCTTGTCACTAGGACCCTTCCTTTTCACTGGAGAGCATAGAGGGTGGACATAGGAGAATTCCTCCCATATCTTTGATTTGAATTTGCACTCAGTGTTTTTATCTCATCATTTCCCACCCAGGTGTTCTCCTGAACTTTATGAGCTTCAAAAACTAATCATCCTACAAGATAAAATCAACAATAACTCTTGCTTCCTAAAATCATTTTCTACCCTGGCTCATTGTGACCCTGGGCTGAGTTCTCTTCCTCCTTTTTTTCTTCAACTTCCTTTTCAAATTCTTTTTATATGTTAAATTCTTGAGAGCAGGGTTCATGATTTGGACATAAAGAGTGATATTATAAGCAAATTAGAAGAACAAAGGATAGTCTGTTTCTCAGATTTATGGAAAAGGAAGGAATTTATGGGCAAAGAAGAACTGGAGTACATTATGGAATGCAAAATTGATAATTTTCATTATATTAAGTTTAAAAAGGTTTTGTAGAAACAAAACCAATGCAGACAAGATTAGAAGAGAAGCAGTAAATTGGGGAAAAAAAATTTACATTCAAGAGTTCTGAAAAAGGCTTCATTTCTAAAATATAGAGAGAATTGACTCAAATTTATGAGGATACAATCCATTCTCCAGTTGACATAGGGTTAAAGGATATGAACAGACAATTTTCAGATGTGAAAAGGTGTTCTAAATCACTGTTAATCAAAGAAATGCAAATTAAGTCAACTCTAAGGTACTGCTACACAACTCTCAGATTGGCTAAGATGACAGGAAAAGATAATGATGAAAGTTGGAGGGAATGGGGGGAAACTGGGACACTGATACATTGTTGGTGGAGTTGTGAACTGATTCAACCATTCTGGAGAGCAATTTGGAACTATGGCCAAAGGGCTATCAACAAGTACATACCCTTTGATCCAGCAATGTCTCTAATAGACCTGATAAAGGAGGGAAAGGGACTCACATGTGGCATGCAGCGAAAAAATTCTGGGAAATGAGTGTGAACCATTATATAGAATTCCCAAACCCTCTATTTTTGTCCACCTGCATTTTTGATTTCCTTCACAGGTTAATTGTACACTATTTCAAAGTCCGATTCTTCTTGTGCAGCAAAATAAGAAAAATAAAAACTAAAACATTTCAAAAAAGTATTTGTGGCAGCCCTTTTTGTAGTGGCAAGAAACTGGAAACTGAATGGATGCTCATTAGTTGGAGAATGGCTGAATAACTCATAGCATATGTATGTTATGGAATCTTACTATTCTATAAGAAATCATCAGCAGAATGATTTTAGAGAGACCTGGAAAGACTTACATGAATTGATGCTAAGTGAAGTAAGTAGAACCAAGGGAACATTGTACATGGCAACAACAACATTATATGAAGATCAATTCTGATGGATTTGGCTCTTTTCAACAATGAGATGATTTAGGCCAGTTCCAGTAGTCTGGTCATGAAGAAAGCCATCTACACCCAAGAGAGGACTGTGAGAACTGACTAAATCATAACATAGCATTTTCACTCTTTTTGTTATTGTTTGCTTGCTTTTTGTTTTCTTTCTCATTTTTTCCTTTTTGATCTGACTTTTTTTGCAGCATTATAATTATGGAAATATATAGAGAAGAACTGCACATATTTAACAGATTAGGGGAAGCAACATATTATCTAGAGGAAAGGATGGGAGGAAGGGAGAGAAAAAATTTGGAATCCAAGAGTTTGCAAGGGTGAATGTTGAAAATCATCTATGCACATGTTTTGAAAATAAGAAGCTTTAATTGATAGATTAAAAAAAAGTCAACTTATGCCTAAGTTTTCAAGTGTTTTTAATAGAAATGAATATTATACTTGTATCAAAAACTTTTTTGATATCAACTGATCCAATCATAGAATTTAAACATTTTTATTATTGTCATAAATGACTATAGTTAATAGTTTTCTTTATGTCAACCCTTCTTGAATTTCTGGTAGAAATCTCATCTGGCCATAATTAAAAAAAAAAATCTTGAGGGCAAGGATGATCGATCAGTGTCTTTTTTTGTATTCTCAGAGTTTAGCAACATGCCTGACATATAATAGGTGATTGTTGCTGTTTGGAGGAAAAGATAATTAATTTTGTTTTAAACATGTTGCATTTCAGATGCCTGTAGAATATTTCATCTCGAGCAAATGTAGCTTAAAAGAGATCAGAGTTGTTTATATAAATCCTGGATAAAGGTGAAATCAAACCCCTTGAAGCATATGGGGTCATTAACTGAGAGGATATATAGTGAAAGAGATAAAAGAACATAGAACAAAGCCTGGTGTATACTCATAGTTACCTAAAGGACATAATATGAATGATGAGCCAGCAAAGGATATTGAAAAGTGATTTAAACTAAAAAATAATTTCCTATATTCCACCCGATTTTTTGTTCCAATAATGTAGTAAGTATTTTTCAATGAGTGAAGATATGGAGTTACTAAGAATACCATAGTTTTCCACATCCTTGTTAGGACCCTATATTTATTTTGTTAGAAGCCAAGTCTCTTTTGCCTGAACATGGAAAGTTGCCAATAGCATTGTCCATCTATCTCCTGACAGAATAGGTAACAAGTAAAAGGATAGAAATATAAATTGCACTCCTTCTAGCAGCCAGACCTAATAAGGACCTCTCTACTACCAGACTTGTTGTACACTCCTAACTTTCCGTCCTTCTTTACAGTATCCCAGCAATCTTTTGACCCTTAAAATTCATACATCTCTCAACATCATAAAGTCAGCCCCTGTCTCTTTTCCTTCTGATTGGCTCCCAGAAACTATTTTAAAACCGACCCAAGCCAGCCATGTCTTCAGTCTTCATTGTACTGAATCTCCCAAATTTTCTCAGACCATTGTCCCTTTTTCCTTCCTCTCCTTTTTCATAATTCAGAGAGGGTAAGATCTCTTTCTGCTTATGTTTGTATTTCCAAACTTTCAAGAGAGAGCCTGGCACATATGTACTTGCTAATTTGACTCTTCATTTCCAGACTTTTGGATGTGATTCAAGACAGGACAGATACATCTACTTATTTAGAATAGAAAATTAGCTATTCTCAAGTAACTTTTACCAGCTAGAACTCACAATGTTTTTGAAAATAAGAAAATTAATTTCACAGATTTTTCTTATTACTTAAATCATTTCAGTCAATAAATTATTCAATTTCCATATCTCATATATATGCAAAAAAATAACCTTTGGAAATGTAACATTTTTGTCTATATAGCCAAGATAGCCAAATACAGTAAAGTTATTTTTTTCATAAAACAGTTATACCTATTACTCTTATTCAGAATCTTATCTCACGATCTAATCATGGTTTTTTCTCATCCAAACATACTATGGCTTGGCCAAGGACTACATCTACTGTGCTAGGCAAGGTAAAATTATTCCAAAATCAAAACTTTGGAAATTATAATTTAACATAGTTCTTGAGAATATATACAGACTTTTGAACTGAAACAGAACCAGTTGTCAGAAATGTCACAAATAGGCAGTCAATGAGCTTATGGAGTAGATTTTATTTAGAATTACTATACTGAGCAACACAGAAGGATCACAAGATACTATGAACTCTACTAAGATGTTACAGTTTTATTGCAGATAAAGTGATTTGTCTGTCTCTTTAGTCTGTTTTGAAATTATTATGGTCTTGAAAATAAAGTTGAAGGACAAGTTTAGTCCTTGAATATTTTGAGCTTATATAACATTTCTAAATTTCCATTTCTTGTTACCATTTTAATTTCCAAAAGTTTTTTTTGTTTTATTTTTGAATTTGTTTTGTATAGGTTAAAATGTTTTGTTTTAGACCATTGTTCTATTGTGTTAAGAAGAATTTACTGGACATAATCATATAACTACCAAAGTTCAAACTCAAATGCTGAACTGGCAGCTAAATGACCTATTAGGAAGGAACAAAGAACAAGAGACTGAGTTATTAGTGTTCTCATTTTGCCTGTGAAACACCACATCTAATTATAAGGCTGAGTAATCATGACTTGACTTATTAGAATAGTTGTGGGAAAATGTTCACGTCTGTTCAGTTCAATGAATGAAAGGTCCAGAGGAAGGTAGGGGAGATGTAAAATCTTTTTATGTTACTAATTTTGAAATAAAACCTAAAAGGTCATAGAGGGAACAGTTTATTTCTTTGGGTATTTGAAAAGTAGTCATTTCTTCTTTCATGGATTCTATTAATCTAGCATATGGAAGCCTGATAAATGGCAACTTAGCACTTGTTCATTGTGAGAATTTTATATATGTATTCTCAGCTTCTAGAGGCCTGTAGCTATTTGTTTATAGTTGGATTTTCATATATTTTCTACTCTAATTTTTACTACATCCATCACTCTTTTGTTTGGTATTTCCCACCCATAAAGAAAGCATTTAAAAAGAAATTCATGATAGTTAAACATGGATTTAAAACATTTCTTTATGTATTTATACTTTTAATACAGGTTACTGTAGGACAAATAATAAGCTCAAAAATTTTTCTAATGTCTATTTAATAGTGCAGTAAAATTTTTTTACTTCATGGATATAGCTATATAATATGAATATAATCTAACTCTGGTTATCCCTCTTGAGCTGGATTTTTTAAAAAGCTTGTTTCTGACATGTGAATTATCAAAAAAAACTGATGAAAATTTGTTAATTCTTTTTTTTGTAAGTTTATTTTAATACACATTGTTAATTCTTTATAACATTTCTATATTGTGATAAGTTTATAGTTTCTCAAATTTCACAATCTTTGAAAAAGCATAAAACTCACATCATAGACTAAAATGAAATAACCTATTAATAATAATTAATTGATGTAATACTAAATGGTAAACCACATTTTTCTAAATTTAATCCCACAAAATCCTGGGCATAATTCGGGAAAGAAATATAGCTTATATTTTTGGACATGCTTTTAAGTATTAATATAAGATAATACGCAGTTTCACTGTCTGGCCCTTTTTAGTTTTAGAGAATTATTGGAACCACATATTCCTTCACTCTGTGATCAGAGATTTTCTTTTACACAGAGACCACTTACTCTTCTCAGAGATTGATTCATTTATGAAAAATCACAGGAAGAATTTTTTGAGATATTTCCACAAAAAAAAAAACCCTTCATATGTTTCAATTATTAATAATATAAAACTCTCAATTTTTCTTAATTTACATATACAGATTTTAGCTGAAAAATTCATTTGTTTTTGGTATGCATTTAAAATTAATATTCAAAGTAATATGTAAAATGTTGTAACAGCACATAAATAAATTAGATTTTTGTATGAGCAAGTTTTCTACTTTGAATTTGATTGCCACTTAATTTTATTTGCCAATAATTTTAACCCATTTTCATTTATAAGAGTATAATTAAACTTGTAGAATTAGGGGAAATGATCTTTTCAAATATAGTTACAAAATCTCATAATTTCTATATGAAGATATATCTAAAGATTGCCTAAAATATGTGACTACTATAAATGAGGAACAAGTAAATTAGCATATATTACACAATGTTTTAGTGACTTGTTTATGTACCATATATACATTTCTGCAGTTGAATTATTTAAATAACTTGCATAAAATTACTTTAAAAGTCCTTGAACATGCTGAGAATAGAAATCACCTCTCTTCTGTTTCACATGTAATTTATAATTTACTTGCTCAGTGTCATAGAACTAGTTAATGTCAGAATCAGGATTAGAACTGAAGTCTTCTTAGGCTAACTTCTACTACCCATTCTGTGTTAGGTTTTTAATGAAGGGGTCCTTACTTATATTCCTATTTTGTATAGAATGGCACTGAAACACAGAAAGGGAAACAAATTTGCCCAAACAGTCTATTTGACACAGAAGTTTCTTCATGTGTTTGTTGTATTACACTGATATACTGTGTTTATGAGTCTAGTATATAATAGAGGTAAAAATTTCAATTCTTTGATTTAAAATATGATAGTTTTGAATTGTATTATACTGAGAAATAGAATCAGTGATGATTTTTTCTTTCCATTTAGTTTTAACTAAGATTTGCAGAAAAATAATTGAGCTAGTTAGGAGAGAAGAATCAGGTTCAGGTGTCCATAATTCCATAATGTGCAGTTCTTGATTTTTTTTTTAATCAATTCAGAAGATAAAGGATAAAAAACTGATTTTCCATCTCCATGATGGAAGGAGCAAAGCAATCAGCTGTTGCTTGACGCTTCAGTGGATTAAACTGTAACACCTAAAAGTGTAACACCTAAGAAAGTACAAAAGTAGCCCTAGAAAGTCATTGGTGTTGTGGTATATTTAAATTCATCTTACTTTGTTTCATGCTTTAATTTTTTTTTTTTTTTTTTTTGCAGGGTCCACATATAGCTTCAGTTACACTAGCTGCTTATGAATGCAACTCAGTTAATTTCCCAGAGCCACCGTATCCTGATCAGATTATTTGTCCAGATGAAGAGGGTATTGAAGGATCTATTTCTTTATGGACCATCATCTCAAAAGTTAGGCTTGAAGCCTGTATGTGGGTAAGATATCTATTTATTGTAATCTAAAACTAACCAAGCTAGTTTGCTACTTTTGTTTCAGTTTGAAATAAAATAAAGCTCTCTATATTTGTTTCAGAAGTATTACTCATGAAGTCACAAGAACAATCTCAAAAAAAAAAAAAAATCTTACAAACTTTTGCTCTGCGTGGGAGAGGACTGCGAAATCATAGCTTTAACTAAATAAAGGGTCAAAGAAGGGATAGAAGGGAAAGCAAAGCTTGTGTCTCCTACTCATTCTGACTTTGGGGATAAAAACACAGTTATATGAGGGGGTTTTCTGCACAGTTTACTAATTGATAAGATTAAAGACTAGGAAAGGCTTTCCCAGACCTGTGATTTCATCGATAGAGGGAATTCATAGCTAAAGAAACTTAACAATGCAGGTTGTTACTTGTCTTCAATTTATAATCACAGAGAACTTCCTAAAGCAGAGGTGTCCCAGCCTGTCTAGATCTTTTTAGATCCTGACTTTGTTCTCTAGTGTGTTAAATTATTACTCCCAGCTCTTTGTCATGTGCAAATTTGATGAGGTATGAGCAAAGCATTCCTTTGCTCAAAAATTTTCAATACTTCTTTACTTCTTTCTAAGTACCATTCAGATTCCTTTCTTTTTCTGATATTTCTACATTTTGGTACCACCCTTCCAAGTTTCCTCTCTGACGTCATTAGATTCTTAAAAGTTGCTTAGGTTTTCAAAGTTGAAAAAGTCTTCTTGTTACAAAATGGATAGTTAACTTTCTTGTAATTCTAATCTTGGGGCCTATTTCATGCTCTATAGATAAACTACTTAAAGCATTTTAAGTCCATCTGTTCCAGAAAAGAAGTACTAGAAATTCATTGACTTTGGGTCCCAAAGATAAATTTAATGTATGAATTTCAGAGGACCACTTGTCTCTAATAACAAGACTTTTTAACAACCCTATCTGTTACAATAGGTAGGGGTAGAGTTTTCTTTGTCCATCACATAGCATATTGCTTGACCAAAGCAATAAATGCTTTTTGATTGATTGTTATACGCAATCAAATGCATTTTGATTGATTAAAGAGTTACTAAAAAAAGAATCCTTGGTAGCTATTGGCCATAGTGCTAATTATCAAAAGTCTTTCGCAAATATGGTATAGGGAAGTTAGAGGTTCATGTGACTCAACTTTTGATTTCCCAGAAATGTGTCTGATAAAAACTTCTCATGTTCCTATCTCCCTGGGAGGTTATGAGAATGAAAAATTACTACTGTTCCCCCTTCCCAAAAATAACAGTACATTTTCCCATACTGCTGGAAAACACTGAATTCTGGTATTGGCTATAACAGGGAAAAAAACTAACATTATAAGAAAAGGAAAAACAGGTTTGGTTTTTTGTTTATGTGTTTTAAAAAAACACACACATACACACAGAGATTTCCCCAAGGTCATACCACTAATAACTGACAAAGCCAGGCTTTGAACCCTATACTCCTGATTCTAGAGTTCTTTACATTGCTTTATTCTTTCTGCCTGCCCACATCTCACATTCCCTCTCAGATTTCGAAAATGCTTAGAAAATGCTTAGAAAATGCTTTTTCAGTTTTTAAGATGAGTCTTTTTTTGAACTTTTGCAGGAAGAAGATAGAATAACTACTGTAAGTATAATAGTATAGTAACAGGGATAGCCAAGTTCTGTTAAAGAGCTTGGAACATGGGTTTCTTCATTTAGCAAGCATTACAAAGACAAAACAAAATCATCTCTGCCCTTTAGGACATTTCATTCTCTGAGAGGTGGAGGGAAACATATATATTTATATATAAAGTTAAATGATAGGTAGATAGACAGAGTCATGCTACAACAGTTTGTAGAAATCTGAACAGGCTTTCTGTAGGAAGTGTTTTGAGGACTGACTCTTGAGGTTTGCTAGGTATTCTATAATGCAGGGGGCTGCTGAAATGGAGAACAGCAAGAAGAGTCCTTTCAGTGAACCAGAAAGATACATAAAGAAAAATGATAAGTCTAGGAAAGATAGTCTAGAGTTGAATTGTGAAGAGCTTTAGAAGTGAAACAGGAGTTTTAATTTGATCCTATAGGCAATTGGGAACTGCTGGGGCTTCTTGAGAAGTGAAGTGACATAGTCATACCTATGATTTAGGTGTATCAACTTGGCAGCTTTTTGGAATGTATTGTTAACTTGTACTCCCAGAGCTAGACATGCTACAGCTTATTTTTACTCTGAGGGGTTTGTGGAGTATATCTCTTCTCTGCCATCAGTTTGAGTCTCCAAAACATTACACATTTTCCTTCTATCTATCTGTTAGTACTCCAGTTCCATTTAGCTACTTAACTTTTATTTTTTAAACATATTTACTTCAAAGATAGAGCAATAACAAATATCCTATTTAACCTCCCCCTTCCCTCCAATACTTTAAAGTCTTATTCTCCCTTGGTCTCTAGGATGAAGTAGATGCAAAATTTAACTCAGATTCTATATAGTATTGAGCCCACCAATATGATCATAGGCCATATGGTCCCAGAAGGGAAGAAGGTCCCAAGGCTTTTTTCCCTTATGTCAGAGTTTGAGCCCACCAACATGCTCATAGGCCATATGGTCCCAAAAGGGAAGAAGGTCCCAAGGCTCTTTCCTTTATGTCAGAGTCTTTCATAGTATGCCATGAGCTAAGGAGTTCACAAATGTAGCCAAAAGATTGAATGAGATAAAAAGGAAGTGATTAATATCTCTCCATTGCCAGTCAAAGATCCTTCTCTTCTTTACCACATGCTTAACCAACTGGAACTTCTTATAGAATGGCTCCACATGTTCCATAGTCTTTCTGTTGCAGTGTCCTTATCTGTCATTACATGTTGAGAGATACTATCCTATGCACTCTGTGCATGCACCAGATACCTATTATACTAGGATGAATTGGACAGTGGATAGACTGGATACTGTGAGGCCAGTTAGAAGACTCTTGTAATAATCTACATAAGAGGTGAAGAGCACCTAAATTAGTGCAATTGTGGTGAGTGGAGAGAAAGGCATAGATTTAAGAAGTGAGATGTGATTGAAGTACTCCTTCTCTAATCATTAAGTCAGATTTGCTTTGACTTAAGGCCCAGTTCATTATTGAGCACATTAATTTCTTCTGGGTATGTACGTTTTGATGTGTAGGGGATAAGCAGGAAAGTCTTTAGTTTTGGATCCCAGACTACCACAGTAAAGCAAAAATTGCAATAAAGCTTGTCACATTAATTTTTCAGTTTCCCAGTTTAGTATTAAAGTTATGTTTATATCATGCCATAGGCTATTAAGTGTACAAAAGCATTATGTCCAAAAAAAATTGTCCATACCTTAATTTAAAAATATTTTATTGCAAAAAAAAAAAAAAGGTAACCATTATCTGAGCTTTCAGCAAGTCATAATGTTTTTGCTGATAGAGGATCTTGCCTCAGTGTTGATGGCTGCTGACTGATTGATAAGGGTAATCGTTGCTGAAAGTTGGAGTGACTGACAACTTCTTAAAATGAGACAATAAAAAAATTTGTCAAATCAATTGACTTTTCCTTTCATTTGAATAGTTAAAGGCCATTGTAGAGTTATTAAATTGGCCTAGTGGCTCAGAAAATAGGGAGGCCTGAAGACAGGAGAGAGGAAAGACCTGTCAGTGGAACAGTCAGATCAGTGGTCACAGATTACAATAATTGATATAATAATAATGAAAAGATTTGAAACACTGCAAGAATTATCAAAATGTGACATAAAGATACAATGTAAACACATGCTGTTGGAAAAAATGGTTCCAGTAGATTTGCTAAACACAGTATTGCCACCAGCCTTCAATTTGTAAGCAACTGTAAAGTACATTAAAATGATATGTACCCATACTTGACCAGTATGGAAGAGGTCAGGCAACAGGACAGCAGGTAGATCCTGGTTCTGCCAGATGGTCAGAAGAATGATTTGGCTGACTCCTAAGTGTGCTTCAGGAGTAGGAAGTTTTGTTAGTAATATAAAATATTTAATTTTGTTATGTTAATATTAATATTACATATGACATACATATTATATATATGTACATATAATATAAAATATAATAACCCTTTTAAATTCCATGAATGGGTGTTATGTCTTTTAAACTTAAGTTTCTCTGGATAAAGTTTTACCAAAGGAGACTAACTGCAAATCGTATAATAAATTGACTGTGATTTTTTTGGTTTTAAGACTATAGCTTGTAAGTTTAACTGCAATTGTCTCTCTATCACATACCTTGGCACTGAAGTTTTTTTTTCCCCCTCAGCCTGTTACCTCTCATTTGAACCATACTTTAAAAAAATCTTTTTGTATTTTTGCAAAAAATAAAATTACAAAAATAAAACAACCAAAATCTGTTGCTTGAATTATACAGTAATGAGAGCTAGCACATCCCGAACTGAGACAGTGGACTAAATAAAATCTTCTATGCTTTGGATACATTGTGTTCTCAGATTGGTGCCTGGATGACTAACTTCCTTTTTATTTATTTGCATATAAAAAGAATGCTGATTAGTAGCAGCCATTCTTTTTCCTTGCTGCCATAGGAGAACACGAGCAAAATGAAATCTAACAATAAATATGGTTATTCAGATTTGAAAGACAGTAAACAGCTGCTAGAATCTATTTAATGCTTTCTTTCTTACATTAAGGAAATGACAGTTAGCCTACAGTGAATCATAGAACTTAATTCCAGATCTGTTAAATATGTGACTTAGCAAGTTTCAAGAGAAGTTCACATTTAGTTTACTCCTACAACTTTTATCTTTTTTTTTCTTACGCAAAATGTGGCAGTTAACTTTGGCCCTAGTTTTATCGGGCAAAATGATTTGTTTTTCCTTGTTCCTATATTGTCTTTAGTATATTTCACCGATTTCTCCTCTTTTTCCTTTCTACCTTCCCCTCAAAGTATTAGCTTATCTTTTTTGCACAGTAACATGTTTTTGTTCAAAGGTCTTATTTAACTTATGGATACACATAGGAATGGGTTGGAATATGATGGCATGATTGATTATACAAGGGAGGGTGCAAGTGGTATATGTAGGCATTTGTACACATAAAACCAGATTTTTAAGCATAACATTCAAACAAAGCAATATTAATAGTAACAAATAATAATAACAAAACAAAATTAATTATAGCTCAAGAATTGCCATAAATAGCTTAAGAAGAAACTACTCAATTTAAACTGCACCAAAACTTTTAGGACACCTTGTTTTTAAGGATTCAAATTGAACTTGTTGTTTTATTGTTTTGTACCTTCATGTAAATTTGCATTGTGGGTTTGTTTTTTTTTTTTTTTTGATTACTTGAAAAATTGAAGACAGGATCATGATTCATTCAGTGCCCTCAGGAAATAAACATTTTTCCTCTGGTGAAAAGGATTGTCCATTATAATGTTCAGATTCCTTGAGCTTCCTGAGCACAATTTGTCAACAGTTTTTAAACCATATCAAAGAGCAGGAGAGTTTAAAGAGTATCAAAAAGAGGAGGAAGCTTCCTAGAAAATATTTAACCAACAGTATTGTCTGAGGAATTTTCATGACTGAATATTAAGTACATGTATGAATGAATGCTACCATAACCACAAAGTATATAGGTATAGGTGTAAAGTTCAGTTTTTACAAAGTTCATTATTGTAAAAGAGATAATGTTGTCAACCTCAACATTTTATATATGTTCTACTGCCCTGTCTAGGACTTGTTATACTAGTTAGCTTTACTTATAGGTTGTCTACTGGTTGGTGTTTTTAGTCAGAGAAATTCTGTTATTGGTGTGCTTTAAATATAATTTTATCTATTCTATAAAGAGCAAGATTTCATATTTTTTGTGTATGTATGTGTTGTGTTCTTTTTTCCCTAGGGAGCTGGCACAGCCATTGGAGAGCTACCCCCTTATTTCATGGCCAGGGCAGCTCGATTGTCAGGTGCTGAACCTGATGATGAGGAGTATCAGGAATTTGAAGAGATGCTGGAACATGCAGATTCTGCACAAGTAAGAACACTTAAAAAAAGAAAATTAAAAAAAATCTAATTATCTCAAAAGGTTAATGAAAGTGAAGCTATCAACAATAGTTCTGAAAAAAAAAGTTACTAAAGAAAAAGAAGGAAATGTGTCTCAGGAGGGACTATTATACACTTGAAACTTAACAAGGATCTTGCTCTTGGAATAGAGAAATAAAAGGGAGTAAGGTTAGTCTTCAATAAATGAAAAGAATCAGATTCTAATTATCAATAGTGGAGTTTGTGAATTTATTTTTTAAAAATCAGAGTCAAAAATAGTGTCAGGAAGCAAACCCAGATCTCCTCGTTAGTCCTATGCTCAATTTCAGTATGCCAAAGCAAGGACAGGATGGTTTGTTGTCCTAGATTGTCCCATAGGATAATATAACAAAGCTGATTTTAAGAAGAGTACAAGTGCTTCATTTGATGTTTGAAATTGCAAGTGTATATGATCAGACTTTTTGAACTAAATTTAGATTTGTTGCTTGGGTCTTTTGTCTTATCTAATAGAATTTAAGATTCTTAAGGATAAGAGCTTTTCTTTTTGTCTTTGTATTCCCAGCACTTAAACATCACCTAGTATATAGTAAGTGCTTGGTTAATTTTTGTTACATTGACTGAGCTCGAGTTTATTTTTGAGCCATCTGGGGAAAATGGTCTTTTCTAAGCAAATTAATTACAGACTAAATATTATTCTGGGAAAGTCTGTCCTTACATTTTCAAAGGAACCTTTAAAAAAAAATTGTTGACGCATCTCACTATACCTAAACAGCTCGCCACTTCACCATCTAGTTACTCATAAACATTCACTATTTTAAAATATTCATTAATGAATTTGACTAAGAGATCTGTTTAACAACATTTGTAACAGTTGCTAAATGTACTTGAAAACAGTCAGTCTGTATTTATTTCCTTTAAAAATGCATTCACATGTAAAAATATTCAAGAACTGTTTTGCAGATCTTAAAAATGAGAGGCATTATGGATAGAGAGCTAGACTTGGGAGTCAGGGAGAGATGGGTTCAAATCTGTCTCAGATACTTATTGCTGGGTGACTGTGAGCAATTCACTTAACTCACTTGGCCTCAGGCTGTTTATCTACAAAGTAAGAGAGTTGGATTCAATGTCATGAAAAATTTTTTCCTAGGTTCATGAGACTAAGAGAGAGAAAGAGAGAGAGTGTGTCCATGCACACATATTTCTATGTACATGTGTACTTTCTGTAACTTTGCTGATTTCAATTGTCTTTTCCTTGAATATATCAAATTAGTGAAGGTTTGCCAAGACTTATGATTTGTTCAAATCTCTGTCCCAGAACAATTCTGTACTATTTGGAAATAGACTAAGACAAAAACTGGGAAAAAAATATAAGTTTTTAAATTAGGCCAACCAGATCATGATGACCGAGGCTTTTAGAACAGAACACAGACTTTTTGTTTCTGCCTCTATCTCAGTGTTCTGAATGTTGTACTAACAATGAATGTTTTACTATTTGTGTAAAACATTCTGGAACATGTTGTCCCTTCCTCTATCTCGGTATTCATGAATGTGATGGCAGTGTTAATAAGCAAAGAAATGATTACAGAAAAAGGTAGCAAGAGAATTGAGAAAAAGCTAGAGGTAATCTAAATATATTAACCATTCCTTGAAAAATTCAGGATTTGGTTCAACAGATATTATATATATATATATCATGTGCAACTTTGTGCTAGGTAGTAAGGCATATATTTTTTTTAAGTTTAGATAAAAGATTGTTTTATGTTTTTATGCAGCTTCCATTCTAGCATAGAGGATATGATATAGAAAAATAACTTTAACAAAATGTAATCAGAATTCCATGAAACTGTTTATAACATAAATGACATCCTTTTCAGTCAAACAGAATCCAAAAGGGTACTGGTTGGAATTAAACCAAGGGTACTTATATTTTCTAATAGAAGAAAATATTTGCTTTCAAAATGTTCTTGCTGAAGCAAAGGGGAGGAAAATTTAGGAACAAACTATTGTGAGTAGGGAAGAGGTCTGATATTAGTTCTTGCACAAGCAGTTAAGTTCCCTGATACTGTTGAGCAGTTCATATACTTTTTTTGCTTTGTTAAAATCAGGTATTCTTTGTATTTGCCCATCAGTTTTTTATGAAATCATACCAGTCATCTTCATTGAACATTATAACTGACAAAACATTATGTCTACCTGCATTTGTCTTACCTGGTCTTCTCAACAATCCTAGGAGAAAGGCATCATGGATAAAGAGCTAGCCTTAGAGTCAGGAAAAACCTGGATTTCAGGTCCCACCTCACTTATGTATTGATTCTATATGTCTTGAGCAAGTCACTTTACTTTTCAGTTAAATGCAGATCTCATCACTTTTCACCTTGATTGTTGCAGTAGCCTGCCTGTGGGTTATCCTGCATCAGATTCTCTCCCCACATCAATCCATTTTCCATTCAATTGTCAGAGTGATCTTCCTAAATCACAATCTGATCATAGTGCTGCATCCTTTTCTCCTAAGTACATTTGAGTGGTACCCTGTCAGATATAAAATCCTGTGGTGTAATGTTCTTGTTTGGTTTTCTGAAGGTCTTGGGCCAGCTTTCCTTTCAGCAGATTAATCACCACAAGAGTAAGGAGGTGTTAAAGTCCAAAAGTCTTTATTGTCTTGTTCGCCTGGTGCTCAGCTAGCTTTCTGGTGGCCTTTAGAGGGGTCTTGGTTTCAGTGGCTTCAGAAAATGCAGGAGGATAGGCCACCATGGTAGTGTGAGAGTCTGAGTCCAAGGGTTTGTGCTTCAGCCTCCAGCCACCACAAAGGTGGACGATAGAATGAATCTGTCTTTACCTTCTAGCTTATATGCTCTATGCTGAGTAGATAATCCAATCATTATACCACTAGGAAACCATTATTTGTTGTAAGATTAAATCAATCATACTGAACTTAGAGAACTATTAAGCACAGCGCTAAACTAGATAACCATTGTCTTTATCAATTCCACTGACTTAACACCTTGTAAGAATCCTTGTTTTAGAGTTCTGGCCTGTAACACTGTGGCATTCAATGTTATTTATAATTTACCCCCATCTACATGCACACATACCTACCACTTTAGTCTTCCTATACCTACAAGTGGCACTCTGTCCTATCCATGCAGCAACCCCTTCGAAATCCTCCTCTCTTCCCCGCCCCACCCCCACCCCCGACATTTCATAATCTAGTGACACTAACTTCCTGTTTCTCAAACAAGATATCCCATTTTCCATATTTCTAGGTATTTTCCCTACCCATCCCCTCTCCCCCCCCCCCCCCCCCCCCCCCAATGCCTGGAATACTTTCTCTCCTTATCTCCATCTCCTGACTTTCTCTAAGTACCACCTGAAATTCCACCTTCTCCAGGAGGCCTTTCTAGATTTCCTTTAATTCTAGTGCCTACTCTGTTGATTACTTCCCATATATCCTGTGTATAGCTTATTATGCATAATTGTTTATGTGTTGTTTCCCCCATTAAAATGCAAGTAGCTTAAGAATAGGAATTGTTATAATCCCAGAATCCCAATGGTTAGCATAGTGTCTGACATATAAGCACTTCATAAATATTTATTGATTGACAAAAGGTCTCAGCATGTAAGTCTTTTTTTTTTTTTTAAATAAATTTGAATAAGTTCCTTCTATCTATCTTAGAACAGGGGTCCTCAAACTACAGCCCATGGGCCAGATGCAGAGCTGAGGACAATTATCCCCTTCACCGAGGGCTATGAAGTTTCTTTATTTAAAGGCCCACAAAACAAAGTTTTTGTTTTTACTATAGTCCGGCCCTCCAACAGTCTTAAGGGACAGTGAACTGGCCCCCTATTTAAAAAGTTTGTGGACCCCTGTCTTAGAAGAAATGAGAATCTTATCAGACCTTTCATTCCTAAATAGTTTTCCAGGATATCTTTTTTTCCCTTTAAAAAATTAGCTACATAACTTTTTGTTGCAAGAACTTTTACATTTTATATATTCAAAATTGCCGTTTTTATCTCTTAGGATTCCCTCTTTCCTATTTTTTTGATCAAAATGCTTCCTGTATACAAAGATCTGAAAGGTAATTTCTTTGTTTCTAATAAGTGAATCTCCCTGTGTCAAATTCAGTTATCTGTTTCACTCTTCTGTGGCATCATTGACCACCCTTTTTTACTGTGTATTTTCTTTCTTTTGGCTTCCAAGATAGCCCACTTTATTCTTTCCTGACTGTCTGATTATTCTTTTGCTATTTTCTTTAGCTTCTTAAACTCTTCTCAACTCTTAAATTGATTAGTTTCTTCAGGTTTTTCCCTTTTCTATTTTTCTTTTCTAGTCTCTCCCTTAGAAAATTTGGTTTCTCTGATAGCATCAATGAACAACTCTGTCCAGGTTACTAACAAATAGCTGTCTTTGGCTTTCACCTCATTCTAGAATTTTATATCTACATCTCTACTTAGATGCCCTTCTGGTGCCTCAAATTCGATATGTCTGCAAGACATATCAAACTCAGTATATTTCAAATCAAACTTAATATATTCCCCCTTCCTCCTATTCTGTTATAGTACTATTATTTTTATCTAGTCTCTGATGTTTGAAACTTTTATCTTTCATTTTCACAGCTCTTAAATCCAATCAGTAACCAAGTCCTACCATTCCTACCTCTATGACACCTTTCACATCAGTTCCCTCTTTTCCATCTTCATTACTCTCATCCTAATAGAGGCCCTCATTTTTGCTAGGGATATCATAGCAGCTTTCTTGCTAACAGGCTTCCAACCTCTCTCTTCCCTTTCCGTGTTTGAAACCTCCCTATGTTCTTTCTTTGCTTCGATGTGATCATATCTTTCCTTTGTTCAAAAACTTGTCATGGTTCCCTCATATCTAGTAAATAAAAAGAAAATAAAATGGAAAAAAAATGAACATTTTGCTCTCCAAGTTTATGTTCTGCTACTTTTCTAGCTTAAACTGCAGTAATTTCGTCTCGCAAATATATCTTGTACTTTTCCCATTTAAATTTGATTCCACTGTTTCCTGTGTCAAAAATATTCTTCATCCCTATCATCACTTAATTCTTTCCTATAATTTAAAACTTAATTAATGCCTTTTTACCTCACAGTTGATAATGTCTTCTCTCCTCCCTACCACACCTCCTATAACACTTTATTTGAATCCCTGTTAGGGATTTATCATTGAGAGGTAATCTGGTATTGTAGAAAGGAAGTTAGATTTGAAGTCAAGAAACCAAGATTCAGATATCATTTCTGATACTTCCTGCTTCATAGCTGTGTGATGATGGTAAATCACTTCTCTTGTGATTTGAGTTTCCTCATCAATAAAGGGGGATAATAATACTTATACTTTTTGCCTCAAAGGAAACAACTTTATAATGTTAGATACAGTTATCATGTGTTGTTTTGTATTTTAATAATTTGTGTCAATTCTCCCTTCTTTTAACTGCAAGGATTATGTTTTATCTCAACTACATTTTACCATAGAACCAGCACACTGCTCTCTAAAAGAGTGTCCCGATGTTACTTCCAGTGAGGCAGTCTAAGATATCATCTGATCCTCTCTAGTTAGAGAGCAGTAAAATAACTCAGTTTAAAAAAGTTTTGTTTACCACTTTTGCAAATCATATGCAGTGGGGGAGAGTAGCTTGTATATTGGTTGTCAGAATCAAGATTCAAAAAGTTGTAATGATGAACAAACTAAATGAGCTTTACTTGAAAGGTTCTGTGATCCCATCCATGTTGGTCTTTCCTCCAGTAACATAGTTGGAAATACCCCTTCCTCTCCTACACTATCTTCATTTTATATCATCATTTTCTATATGCACCTATAAAATCCTCAACAAGGGATCCATTCAAAGTACTACTAGGGGACTCTCTCTCTAGTTGTTGTTGTTGTTGTTTGCATTTTGTATATACATTTGGATCAAAGGAGGTTTCCATCTGATACTCTTCCCTCTTGAGCTTGGCCACCTCTTTGTCTGGGCATAAAGCTTCTGATGATGTCTTTTTCACCTTTTCATGTATTCTACACAGTACTCTCTCCTTGATAATATAGAATATAGAGTTTGGCTTATTATTTCATTGTTATAGGGAACATTGTTATAGATGAGAGACTCAATAGTACCTTCTAGAACATGGAGAAGGGAAATGACTTGGCAGTATCTCTGTTCCATGCAGAAGTTGTACTTGGGTATTCCTAATACAAAGGCCAACTTTCTGTTATATTACATCACCTCTTTTGGTAATGTCACGGTCATTAGCACTAATATGGCTCCATGTATATTTTCTCATTTCTTCTGCACAATTTATCCTGTGTGATAAATACTGTTATCATCCTCATTGTGCACAGAAGGAAACAGACTGAAAAAGGAAGGCTCTCACAGTCTAACAGAGGAAATGTCATGTAAACAACTATGCAGAAACAAGATATACACACACGAAACACATGTAAATTGGGGATAGTCTCATAGACAGGACACGGAGATTAAGGAGACCTGAGGAAGGTTTTTTGCAGAAAGTAGACTTTAACTAAGACTTGAAGGAAGCCACAGAACCCAGGAGGAAATGATGAATTATTGAATTGAGCGTGCAGTTTAAGAAAATCAGTTTGACAGCTGAGGGGGAGGATGAATGGAGAAAGAGATTGGAGGCAGGCCGACCCACCAGCAGGTTATTACCGTGGTCCAGTTGTAAGATGGTGAAGGCCTGCATCAGGATGTGGCAGCATCAGGGGAGAGATGTTATGAAGGTGAAATCAATAGACCTAGGCAACAGATTAAACATGGTAATTGAGAGGGCAAGGAATCCAGGATGCTACCAAGGTTACAAGCCTGGGTGACTAGGAGGATGGTGTCATCCTCATCAGCAGTAAAGAAATTAGAAAGAGAGGAGGGTTTTTGGAGGGAAGATTCAGTTTCAATTTGAATAAAAAATATAATAAAATTTCCCAAATGTAATTCATCTCATTTTCCTTTTCCTACTTTAATTCTGGTCTAATTTGTTGTCCATTCTCAGTATTTATAAAAGATAGACTCCAGCTTTAGGAATTATCTATCCAGCTGCATATCATAATTGTAGAAAATGGAAGGCATTTATGCATTTGGTTTTTCAAGGGTAGATTATAAGTCTGAACTTTTTTTTTAATGAAGTTTTTCCTTATTGCACTAACTATTCCTACTTCTCTGAAATTTACCTACTTGTCTACATACATTCTACCTTTGCTGAGTCAAAGGCCTTTGTGTGAGATGTTCTGGCTTAGTTGAATCTTTGCCAAGGCTTTCTGGAAATCTCTTTTCCCCTTCATTGCTTCTTAATGTTTTATGAGACAGTTGTTATTGTTCAGTCTTTTTAATCTTGTCTGATTCTTTGTGACCCTATTTGGAGTTTTTTTTTGGGCAAAGACACTGGAGTGGCTTGCAATTTCCTTCAGCTAATTTTCAGATGAGGGAACTAAGGAAAACAGAGTTAAGTGACTAGCCCAGGGTCACACAACTAGTAAGTGTCTGAAGCCAGATTTGAATTAACAAAGACCAGTCTTTCTGACTCAGACTGGCATTCTATTGATACTGCACCACCTAGCTGCTGAAGATAAATATAAACATCTCAATTTCTGGCTTGCTTTGTTTTTTCATCAATTATGCAAGGACAGGATGGAAGAACTCTGGCTTGAAATACATATGAATATGTACATATGAAATAGATATTTCATTCAATCCTAAGTGTAATATTTTGAAAGGATCATTTTTTTCTTTTTTTTTCTGGTTATACATGGTTATACATTTTTTTTCCTGAGGCAATTGGGGCTTGCCAGGATCACACAGCTAGGAAATATTAAGTATCTGATTGGAACTCAGGTCCTCCTGATTTCAGGACCTGTGCTCTATCCACTGTGCCATCTAGTTGCCCCTCCTTTTTTTTTTTTTTAATCTAAAAAATGCATTTAAAATTTTTTATTTTCAATATATGCACAGTTTTCAACATTCATCCTTACAAAGCCTTGTATTCCAAAGTTTTTTTTTTCTCCCTTCCCTCCACCTCCTCCTCTAGACAGCAGGTAATCCAATATATGTTTAAACATTTTTTTAAAAAACACATTTTCTTGTGAATCATATTGGGTAAGAAAAATCAGAACAAAAGGAAAAAAATCATGAGAGGAAAAAAAAACAGAGGAAAAAGGAAAAACATGAACATAGTATGTATTAATTTATATCAGTCTTTGTAGTTCTTTCTTCAGAAGCAGATGGCATTTTCTATCTAAAATATATTGGGATTGCCTTGGATCACAGAACCACCAAGAAGAGCCATGTCTTTTGTAGTTGATCATTGCGCAATCTTGCTCTTACTGTGTACAGTATATTCCTAGTTCTGTTTGTCTTGCTTAGCATCCTTTCATATAAATCCTTCCAGGCCTTTCTAAAATCAGCTTGTTCATCATTTTTTTCATTCCCATTACGTTCATATATCGTAACTTATTCAACTATTCCCCAATTAATGGGCAATCATTTACTTTCCAGTTCCTTGCCACTACAAAAAGAACTGCTAAAAACCTTTTTTGCACACGTGAGTTCTTTTTCCTCTTTTATGGTTTTCTTGAGATAAAGACCCAATAATGGCACTACTGGGTTAGAGGGTATGTAGAATTTTATAGCCCTTTGGGCATAGTTCCAAATTGCTTTCCAGAATGATTGGATCAGTTCACAACTCCACCAACAATGTATTAGTGTCCCACTTTTCCCACACCCCTTCCAACATTTATCACTATCTTTTCCTATCATTTTAACTAATCTGAGAGGTGTGAGATGGTACATCATTTCTCTAATCAATAATAATTTAGAATATTTTTTCATTTGATTATAGATGACTAATTTCTTCATCTGAAAATTGTTCATATCCTTTGGCCATTTTAGAGGATGAATTTTAATTTTCTTAGGTTATTGTTATACGTAGTTTTTTTCATTATTTGATTTTTGCTAAACTAGACCATATTCAGAGAACTATCAAAATAGTAAAACATTGAGAAATTGAGGATTTATATTTTTTTAATTTTAAATAAATTTTATTATTCTTTTGTTTTTATATTACCAACATTTCACTTCTCCAGTTCATATAACTATCCCTTATATCAAAGAATAGAAAATAAAGAAGAAAATATTTCAGCAAAACTAACTGACATTGAAAGAGAATGATATTATATACAGTATTCTATATCCATATCTGTTCAGTTCTGTAAAGAAATGAGATGAGGTAGTCTTATATGTCTGTGGTTATTGTGATGTTACACATTCAGCTTCTATCATTTTGTTATTGTTATTCTTCCCATTTAGATTATTTTAATAATTCTGTATAGTTTTCCTGGTACTGTGGTTTTGCATCAGTTCATATAAGTCTTCCCATGCTTTTTCTTCCATTACATCCATGTGACAGCTTATTTAGCCATTACACAATTTAATCAGCATCTATTTTGTTTCCAATTCTTTGCTACCACAAAAAGTGTCCCTACATATATTAGATATACTCAAAATCTTTATTTTTCCCATTGTTGTCCTTGGTAAGTATACCCTAGTACTGGAATTCTTACTGATTCAAAAAATGCTTTGCAAATTATTTGTAACAATTCCCAGCTTCATATTAGAGTGATTTATCTTTCCACAATTCCTCCTTCATTAATTGTTCTATCTTTTGTCATCTTTTTCAGTTTGCTAAGTATGAGATGAAACCTCTGAATGTGATTTTCATCTCTTTTATTATTAGTGACTTAGTATATTCCTTTATATTGTTGTTACTAGTTTTCAGTTCTTCTTTTGAAAATTGTTTGCTCATATATTTTGACCATTTCCCTACTGGAGACTGACTTTTAATCTAGAGTATTTCTTTTTAACGGCTTCTTTTACTTGTTCTTGGTTATCAGAAACCTATAAGAAATAATTTGATGGAAACATTTTTTCCCCTGGATATATTTTAACCTAGAAACAACTTTGTTAAGAGACATGATTACCATCTTCAGATGTCTGAAGGTATGTCCTGAATGAATGAAATAAAAAGTATTTACTAAGCACCATGAAATATGCTAAGCCACACAGATACAACTAGAAAATCAGAATGATCCTATTTCTCCCAGGGCTCACATTCTTATTGGAAGAGAAAACACAGGGGAGTTCACCTGTGATTTAGTACTGATTCAGGATGGATAAGAAGGTTGCTGCCTCATCTCTATCTGCCAAGGTGTTTTTTAGTAATGTAGATGTCATTGCCTAGAAAGTCTTAGCATTCATTCTCAGATCCTGTTAGTATCTGGATGTATAAAAGCCTTAGTGGCAAGGTCTGATGATAATATTCAGTGGCAAGGCAATGGTCTTTATTTTCCTGAGAGGCTTGTAATTAGTAATTCTTTACTCATCCAAGCAGTGTCTGCTCCATAGCTGAAAGAGGGAAAGGAAGCTTAAAACTGCAACTGTTGGTACAAGAAAATGGGGCTGAGTCATAGTCGAGTAGAGAACTCTGGTTTTTCTCATGAAAATTGGGTTGGGAAGGTACTTAATGTTCAGTCATGGGGGAAAATGTAGAAGGGGGAAAGGAAGGAGGCACCAGGCATTTGTAGGAAGGTTGAGGGAAAGGACTGCCTATAGCACTTGTTCTACTTGTGAACAGGCTAAGAAAAGGAGGGGAGGGGAAAGAAGGTTCCTATTTGGATCAGATATCTTGTGTTCTCTTCACCCCCACTTCTTGTAATCCCTAGTATCTTTTAAGATTCAAACACTGTCTTCCCCATGAAGCCTTTACTAATCTTCCATCACCACTAGTATACCTACAAATCACTACACCAGGGCATATTGCCTTTTCTACCAAAAGTATCTTGAATAAATTTATTTACTTACACTTTGTCACTCCCTCTCCCCTCCTCCCCCCTCCACCCCCCCACAGCTGCAGAATGTAAATTCCTTGAGGAATTGAATTATTTTTGTCATTTTATCCCTAGTAATTAGCACAGTCCTTAACCTATAATAGGTGTTCAGTAATGCTTGTTAACTTATTGATTATGGAAGAATAGTTAAATTTACTCCATATAGAATCCAAAAAGCAAAATGGCTCCAGGGCTTGAATTTTCTGTTTCTAAGGCCCAGAAGTTCATTATGAGGATTTTTTAAAATAATTAAAACTGTTTATTAAGTTAAATTAAAAATAATAATTAAAATGACCAACATAGCATCAACAAATATTTATTAAGTATCTTCTATATGCCAAGCAAAGAAAGGCAAAAAACACACACACACACATATGTAAAAAGAGAGAGAAAATTGGAAATAATTTCATAATGAAGGCACTAAGATTAAAAAGGACTGAGAAATATTTCTTGAGACTTGAAGGAAGTTAGTATAACTAGGCAGAGATGAGGAATGAGAATGTTCTAAGCATAAGGAGTAGCCATTGAAAATACACAATTGGGAAATAGAATTCTTGTGTGAAGAGTAACAGTAAGGCCAGTGTCATTGACTATTGAGCATTTGGAACAGAGTGAGTTATAAAAAGATTTAAAAAGATAGGAAGGGGCCATGTTATGAAGGACTTTAAAAGCCAAATTGAGGATTTTATATTTTATAACTTGGAGATAATAGAGAATCACTGGTTTATTGCCAAGAGGGGAATGTTTATTGGATCGGAGCAGACTTGTGCTTTAATAAGATAAATTTGACAATTTAGTCAAATAGAGGATGTATTGGAAGGAGGGAAGTTTGTGATAGACTGGAGTGAGGAGAGTTGAGCCACAGAGAAAACTAGTAGACTATTACAGTAGTCCAGATGGTAATAGCATTCTAGGAAAAAAAGAATATATATGTGTAAGAGATGTTATGAAGGTGGAATAGCCTCATCAGAAATATGAGATCAGAGGTGATATTAGGGCTGACCAAACAGATCTGAGGTTCATTTCCATAGAGATGACAATTGATTCCATGGGAGCTAATGAGATTAGCAAATGAAATATATAGAGTAAAGAGGACCCAAAACACCACTTTTAGAGTGACTGTTGATAAGAGGATAGAATCTGGGTTAAAGTTCAGCCAAGGAAAGTGATAAAAATGTTTAGACAGATAAATGGAGAACCTGGAAATATCAGTCTGTCACAAAAACCTAGGGAAAAGAAGGTTATTGAAAATCTCAAAAGCAACAGAGAGGTAAAAAATAATGAGGATTTAGAAAAAGGATATTCATTAGATTTTTATTTAAGAGATCATTGGTAACTTTGGAGAAAGTTCTCCTTCCCTTGTAAATATTTAAGGAGAGATTAAATGATTATTTGTAAGGATAATTTTAAAGAAGATTCTTTTTGCATGGACTTGATACCTAAAATCTTTTCTGACTTTGAGACCATATAAGAAATTAAGTTTACTATTTGCTTGTCTCTTAAAAGTACTTCCTTTTATTTCCCCAAAAGCCCTTTCAAGCTTCGAGTCCTTGTTCACCTTATTCATAACATTTTTTATTTTTTAAGACTGATCATATTCTCTTCCAACATTCATCTTTCCCACTTAAGAGAATTTTGATTTCTTCAGTAGGTTCTTATATAACACAGCTTTCATTACTTTAATCATTCTGATTGCCCTTCTTTGACTCTTCTCTAATTCCACTATATCTTTCCTGATTTGCAGATACCAGAATTATCTATCATATTTCATGTGAAATAAATGTTACAAGAGTACTATTGTCTTCTATTTTTAATTTAAAACAAAAGTAGTCTTTTGTTTAACTTTTAGGAAAGGTTAATGTGGTAAAGTTAAAGGTATTAATGATCAAAAATGTGAGTTTCTTTTAACTGTGTAATCCTATTTTCCCAAATTAGAGATAATTGAAATTTGGTTTTGTGTACTTAATAAAAATATCTTTTGCACTATAAATACACTAGTATTTAGTTGCTTTTTAAAAAAGCTTTTCTGAACACCTGATTTACATGTTTTACCCTAAAATGTGAGTATCATTCATATCTACATCATTTCTGTCAACAATCACCCATAGCTCATGCAAACATGCCTTACTAAATAAAACAGCGTGCCCTACAGGAGAGCTAGTTAAGCTACCATCACTATCACCATCTCCCTTTAGAACCTGATGGAGAATCAATTGGAGAATGGCTAAATAAATTATGGTATATGAAAATAATGGAATATTATTGTTCTATAAGAAATAATGAACAAGCTGATTTTAGAAAAGTCTGGAAGAATTTACACAAATTGATGCTGAGTGAAGCAAGCAAAACCAGGAATACATTGTATACAGTAACAGCAAAGACTTGGTGGTTCTTGGCAATTCAGTGATCCAAAGCAATCCCAATATACTTTGGATGGAAAACACCATCTGCATCCAGAGAGAAATATAGAGACTGAATGTAAATCAACAAATGGATTTTTTTTCTTTTTCTTTCATGGTTTTTCTCTTTTGTTCATTTTTTCTATCCCAATATGATTCATAAGGAAATGTGTTTTTAAAAAAGTAAATGTACATATATAACCAGAAAAAAAATTTTTTAATTAAAAATAAAAAGGAGAAAAAGAACTTGATGAAGATAGTCTCTAAATCTAAGAGACTACTGAATAGCATTGCTTCAGCTTAGTTCTACAACCTTTAATTGGGAAGCATCCATTGTGAATGTGCAATCTGGCAACCACTCCTGCAGGTGTTTCATTTGCAGCTGCTGAATTCCCAGAAGGTCTTGCCTCTCTAATTAGTCCTTGGGATGGGCAAAGATTCAGCATCAGAAACTTACATTATTTTATCAGCAGAAATGACATAAAAGAAGAGATGTTTGCTTTGCTGCTAAGGACCTTAAGGACTATGATACTTTTTTTTTAATCTAATTTACTAATGACATCTTCCATATGTGTTATCTTCTCCCATTAGAATTTGAGTTCCTGGAGATTTGGAATTTTCTTCCTTTTTTAATGATATCCTCCAGCACTTAATACAGTGTTTTGAATATAAGTAGTTAATAATTTTTTTTATTCATTCATATTCTTAGAATATCCTATCTACTTTGTATAAAATATAAAATAGTGACTTAGCTTTCTGTAGGTGTATAAGACACAAATAAACCACTTGTCAGTATTATAGGACATTATAGCTACAATACTAGTTTTTAAATTTAACTGCTGGAGAAGATTCTCGTACTTTCATTTAGACCCACTCCCCCCCTCCAAAAAAAAAAAAAAAAAAAAAAAAAAGCCTGTACTTTGCTCTAGGTATATTTAGTTTCATAGTATAGTATATATATGCTATACATCAGAGAACTTTACAGATGATTTGGCATAGTCCTTCAATATTACTTTTGTACATATTCTGCTACTTATTATTTAATAGGTAATAATGGTCTACCAGTCATTGGTTACATCTGAGTGAGTATATAATAAGTAATTTTAGAAAGTATATGTTGGATTCTTGAAGGTAAGGACCTCTTCAGTAGCAGTGAGCAAAAGTTGAGAAAAAATTGCTATCATTTCTTTACCATGTGGTAAAGGATATCTCTGATTTTGTTTGGGAAAGTAATAATGGCTTTTAAACTAAACATAAACTTAAATTCCAATTCTGAATTCTGGTTGAATTTGTTTCTGCTGTTTCTTTGAGAAATTTATTAAAACATTATTTGTGGTCTGATTCTTATAGGAAACCTGATTTGGTAGAGCTCTTTTATTTTTTAAAATATAGTTTGGCTTTTTCTACTGTGTTTGAATTATCTCTTTGTTAGGAATAAATATCATCGCAGCTACCAGTGATTTTGAGCAAATCTAACATAATTTTTAAAGTGAGGTCCAGATCTGTTTTGATATTTCATGCTTGCCACTAGGTAAATATTTTAATTATTCTTTAGATAATTATTGAATTGTATATTACATGAGGAGTAATAATAATAATAATAATAATAACAAAATACTATCATAGATTTAGAACTTGAAGAAAGCTTAGATCATCTAGTCCAAACTTCTTGTTGTACAGATAAGGAAACCACAAGTGAAGGTGACCCATTATAAATGAAAGATATAAATTTACCTCTCCAGACTCCAAATCTAGTGGTCTTAGAGATTTTTTTTTTTTTTTTTGGCTGAGGCAATTGGGGTTAAATGTCTTGCCCAGGGTCATACAGCTAGAAAATATTAAGTGTCTGAGGCCAGTCTTAGCAATTTAATATTATAAATATTACATTAGGAATATTTTAATTTTGAAACTTATTCTTTTAGAAAATTATAATTATGACAAGAACAGTTAAATATAGATATAATACTCAAGATTTACAAGGATTGATTAAAATATCTATGAGTTTTATAATCATTTGAAAGGAGCTAAAGGTATACTCTGCAAAATATAGCATTGAAATACCATATGATGATCAATTCTGATGGACGTGACTCTCTTCAACAAGGAGATGAACCAAATAGTTCCATTTGTTCAATAACGAATAGAACCAGCTATACCCAGCAAAAGAACTCTGGGAAATGAGTGTGAACCATGACATAGCATTCCCAATCTCTCTATTTTTGTCTGCCTGCATTTTTTATTTCCTTCACAGATTAATTGTACACAATTTCAAAGTCCGATCTTCTTGTGCAGTAAAATAACTGTATGGACATGTATACATATATTGTATTTAACATATACTTTAACACATTTAACATGTATTAGTCTACCTGCCATCTGGGGGAGGTGGTAGGGGGAAAGAAGGGAAAAATTAGAGCAAAATGTTTTGCAGTTGTCAATGCTGAAAAATTACCCATGCATATATCTTGAAAATAAAAAGCTATAATAAAAAAAATAAAATATAGCATTGAACTATGTAACACTTCTTTGGGGACTCTTTAGGTAGTCTGTTAAAATCAACCCTGCATTAGAAAAATGCAGGGATAAAAGAATTCAATAAACAATAAAAGACTTTGTATAATTTACTACAAAAAAATTAAGGCCACATTCCTGAACGTGAGGCTCAATTTCCCTGTCATTTTGTTTGGTTGGAGGATTGAGTTGTTTAAAGTTTTTTTGGGAGGGTGGGGAGAATTTGCTTTTTAAATTTAAAGTTTAGATAATTGAGTAAAAAATGTTATATATTTTTACCTTGAAGGATACATTCTTTAACCTATTTGATCATAAAAATTCATTCTGAGTTACTTGGCTAAGGAGAACAATTTTCTAAAGTGGTATTAACAAATTGTTGACTTCTTGCTGATATACTTATTGTTCTATTGAGTAAATCACAAAACTGAAATGTAAATGTAATCTCTTTCATCAATTTGATTTAAATATTCATTACTTGAAGCCATGTTATTTTTTTTTTTCCCTTTATGGTATCTTACTCTTTGTGGTAGTGTTCTAGAATATAAGATGTTGTGACATGTGGTAAAGAAATACCTGGAATTAAGTGATTGAAATTTTCACTTGGTTGATTGAGAGTGAGCATAACAATACTGGTTACAAATCTGACCTAGAAGCCATAAAGACATGTCTGCCTTCTGACATGTACTGGCTGTATGACTTTGAAAAAGTTATTTAACCTTTCGGCCTATGGAAACACTTTAGATGATTATACAAGACTATAAATTGTATTATATAAGATATTAACCTCCATTGAAAAGAAGTTTCTTCATTTTTGAAGTTAGTTCCCTGTACTTTGGAAAACATAAATCCAGAATGGATCTCTATCTCAATTCATTATTCAAAATGATACAGTAGTACAATTCTGGATTTTAAATCCTATTTCCAGGGATTTTTATTCAGGTTCTGATTTAATATTGTAAATAATTAAAACTTTCTACTTAACATATTTTGAAGCTTAATATTTGCAAATTTAAAAGTCATTTATAACTCAGCAGTTTTGTAACTCAACTTAAAGGGAAAAAAAAACACCTACTTTAAATCTAAGAAGATTTTTTTTTTTTAATTCTTTTTAGGAGTTTAAAATGTCAAGTGATATTTTGTCAATATAAATGTAACTAGTGATGCCATTAAGGAGTAGCTTACCTTTCTCCTCTCCTGTCCCCTTCCCCATGCTAAGACTATTGAATTTTCTTTTTGCTGCATTACAGTAACTATTCTCCAGGCCATATTCACCCTATTCCCAACCCTAATGGATTTTTATGATGTCTGATAATTGAAGAATTTGAGTTTGATTTTTGAATATAGAAATTTCAGTGAAGCATTTAGGAAATAGTTTATTTATTTCTTCATTAAGTGCTTTAGAATTTGCTTTTTCATAGTTATCTATGCAAAGAACACAATTTGACTCCAAAAAATATCTTGGCATTTGCCCTCATTACCCTACTTGTTGCTTTGCTTGCTTTCCTTTGTTATTTCCCTATTTCCTTAAAGAAGCATAAACTTGGAAAATAGTTAATAATGTAGAAGTTCTGAGATAAAACAGTTCTCATTTGCAAATCATCAAGTGTCATATGAAGGCATGAGTGTCAGTTGTTGCTGGGACCTGTTTTTGACTTTGCTGAACCTTTACTGGTTGTGGTTTGTCTGGCCATCACATGATTTCTCTGAAAATTCCCCCTCCCCTCCATTTCCAGTAAACTGTTTGAACAGGAGTGAGTCAGAGTGAAACCAGCTTCCCTGTAACCACAGGGCTTGTTCAAGAATTTGTCAACGTGGACTCTAGAGGGTTTGTATTAAACTTGGCTGTAACTGCTTTGGTTCCATAGAACAACTTCCTGCCATTGGGAACAGATCATTCATTTGTTTGCAAAGAGTTAAACTGATGAACTTTGGTAAAAGCATTGGTGACACATGTTAAACACATCTTTCTAGCATCACTTTAAGGCTTTGTCCAAGGGAGATAGCTTTACCAGGATTTCTCTTTTCAGAAACAAAGGACTAGATCACCCTTTTGACCACCACACCCAGTCACAGGCAGACATGCTCTCTTCTTTTTCAGTGCAGCCATACAACAGGAATACTTCACACAATCCAGACTAATCCAGAATCTATAGTAGTGGCACATAAATATACTTATAGAACATATTCGTAGTCCTAGGTTGTACTACATATTATAGTTTTTGTTGCCCAGAAGTTTCATTGTAATGATACTTTTTGAATTTGGGTTCTACCAGCTCTATAACAGACTACTTAATTGACACCCTTTTTTATGCCTCCTTTTCCTCCTTTAGTTAAAAATAAGGGTTTAGACCAAAGGAACTTTTCAATCTCTTCCCACTCTACAAAACTATGTTTCTTTTAGGGCTAGAATAATGAATACCATTAAGAAACCAGGATATTTCAACTCTATGCTTGTGTTAGTTCAATAGTTAAAAAAAAAAACTGCCCATTATATAGCACCTTCCTTCTGAGACTACCTCCAGTTTATTTTGTCTATATCTTATTTGTTTATAATTGTATGTGTATTGTCTCCCCATTAGACTTTGTGAGCTCTTATGAGCAAAGCCTTTTTTTTAGACCTCTCTATTGTCAGTACTACATATAGTACCTAACAAATAGTAAATATTTAATGAATTATGTTGACTAAGAAGCACAAGGACATTATTTATGATGAAAACCTCAGTGCTTCCAATCCAAAGGAAAGTTTTACTATATTTTGGAGGGAAATGGAACAAGCATTTATTAAATGCTTACTATGTGCCAAGCACTATGCTAAGCACTCTAAAAAATATTACCTCATTTGAATACAACTATTTTGTTTCTTGAGCTGTCACTCATTTTCCTTTCCAAATCATTTCATTTCTTTGCTATTAACAGGCTGGACAAAGAAAGATTTGATATTTCATACAGCCCACTAAATGGGTGGCCACCAAGAGACTTGTCTGTACATTATACATTCCTGAAGTCTGATGCATCCAGTTGTTTCTTTGTGTGCATTTCCATTTTTAACCCTGTTATCTTAGGCCAGAATGTGGTAACTTAAAACAAAATCTAGTGGAATTTAACCTTTATAAAGTTATATTTTAAAACTTCCTGGTTTTAAATGATAAATTTAGGTAATAGGAGTGACAAGAGAATGTGAATATTTAATGAATGTAGAAATGAATCAGTTCCTTTACATGGGAAAGAGGATGCCAAAGACAAATGGAGTTATTAAATAAGATATTTTAAAGTTTTAATCAATATATCTCCATTGACTCCCTGAATGACTAAATTAAAAGAATGTTTATGTATATGAAAGCAATTTAAAGTTAGAAATTAAATTATGCTCTTTAAAATACAACAAAGGGTTAATACATGCAAAAGATTAACAGAGGTGTTAATAATAAATATTTTAAAATTTTCTTGCTAGATTGCTTTAGACATTGGCAACTGAATATAAGAGTTTTATGCTTGCTTTGTTCTATTCATTTCCACACCTGTTTACAGATATGGAAAAAAATAAGCATTGGGCTGCATTAGGTTACCTTTGTTAAACTAACTTAAAGAAGTTTTTCAGGTTTGTGTTTCAAGGACCTTTTATAAAATGAATTTAGAAAAGCTTTCTTTACAGAAACTTGGACAAATCAACTCTTGTACTTCCTATGTGTTCTTGTTCTTGAGTCTGCAAATGAGTAATATACTGAATACAGACTTACTCACTATTAGAACTGCTTGAGTACTCCCAAATGTCCTGTTCCAGGACCCAAATCTAAGGTGGGACAATTGCAGTATATGTTCAGCTGAAGCAGAGCAAATTAAAAAAAAAAAAATACAGTTCATATCTAATCATATAAATTGTCTTTGAATAACACTGATAAACATGAAGGTAACATTAAAGGCCTAGTTTAGGAAGATCTAATTTTTTAATCATCCAAATGGTTGTTTTGTCCTATCCTAAAATTTCTCAACTTTCTATGAGAAAAATCTTAAATAATATTACTTGATATGTTTGTCCTATCCCATGACAATCTCAGAAGTTAGCTACCCCCAAAATCCAATTTCTTTTAATTACCCTTCATTTTCTTAATCACATAATACTTTTCTATGCATCTTTGGCAGTTCCATTATATCTTTGGTGAATTATGGTGACTAGAATACAGAATTTTCTAGATGTAGAAACAATATGATTTTGATCAATGGTCAGATTTTTTTTCATGTATTTCAGTGTCTTTCTTGCTAATAACTATTGTTTTTACTTCTCTAGCACATCGAACTGATAGTTCAGGAAACCACCCTATGATCCTTGTTTTAGGTCTTAATTGATTTCTTGTAACCGTAATCCTACACATGTAATTTGTTTGGATTCTTTCCCCCTAACAACATTAGCTTACATAAAATTCAACTTACTGATTTTTCTATCCATCTCTGTAGTATCCTAATAATTAATATCATGTATATGGAAATTTCACTATGTACAACGTTGGGATTCTTTTATAAATAAAGTTGATCCTAACTGATCCTTGAAAAATCCCAAAATTTATACTTATTCACTTAAAAAGGTTTCCATGTATCCCAGTTTTCCATTATCTTTCTCTACTAACAAAGTTTCCTAACCATGACAAAATAGTTGACCAAATCCCATAATGACTCAATTTTAGTAACCTTTACTATTTCTTTCAAGTTCATCATCAGTCTTTTAACTTTTCCTTTCCCACACACTGTAACTATTGTAAATTTTGTTTTATGGACTTGCAGATTCAATCACCTGCACTTTAGATTCAGAAAAAATCAGTCAGACGATCAGAAAATCTAGCTATTTGTTAATTGTGACAACTAGATAGTGAATAAAGACCCACAAAACATGTTTGTTTGTCTTTTTTTAATTGTCAAATAGAATTTTATTTGATCTTGGAGATAATAGAAAGCCACAGAAGCTTATTTATTTTTTTTAAAATTAATTTATACTAAATCTAATCAGCATTTTTATTATAGCTTTTTATTTACAAGATGGATAATTTTTCAGCATTGACATTTGCAAAACCTTTTGTTCCAATTTTTCTCTCCTTCTGCCCACCCCCTCCCCCAGCGGGCAGGTAGACCAATACATGTTAAATATGTTAAAGTATATGTTAAATATAATATATGTATACATGACCATACAGTTATTTTGCTGAACAAGAAGAATCCAACTTTGAAATAGTGTACAATTTTTCACTTAAAATAAAAAGGAAAATAAAAATAAAATAGGAAATAAAAAGGAAAGGAACTAAAAAATGCAGGCAGACAGAAATATAGGGATTGGGAATTCTGTGTAGTGGCTCACACTCATTTCCAAGAGTTCTTTTGCTGGGTGTAGCTGTTTCAATTCATTACTGTTCTATTGGAACTGATTTGTTTCATCTCATTGTTGAAGGCCACGTCCATCAGAATTGATCATCATATAGTGTTGTTGTTGAAGTATATAAGGATCTCCTGGTCCTGCTCATTTCACTCAACATCAGTTCGTGTAAGTCTCTCCAGGCCTTTCTGAAATCATCCTGCTGGTCATTTCTTACAGAACAATAATATTCCATAACATTCATATGCCACAATTTATTCAGCCATTCTCCAATTGATGGGCATCCACTCAGTTTCCAGTTTCTGGCCGCTACAAACAGGGCTGCCACAAACATTTTGGCACATACATAAATTTCTAATTTAAATTCTCTTTGTGATATAAGCCCAGTAGTAACACTGTTGGATCAAAGGGTATGCACAGTTTCATAACTTTTTGAGCATAGTTCCAAATAACTCTCCAGAATGGCTGGATGTATTCATAATTCTACCAACAATGTATCAGTGTCCCTGTTTTCCCACATCCCCTCCAACATTCTGCATTATCTTTCCCAGTCATTCTAGCCAATCTGACAGGTGTGTAGTGGTATCTCAGAGTTGTCTTAATTTGCATTTCTCTAATTAATAATGACCTGGAGCATCTTTTCATATGGCTAGAAATAGTTTTAATTTCTTTGTCTGAGAATTGTCTGTTCATATCTTTTGACCACTTATCAGTTGGAGAATGGCTTCATTTCTTATAAATTAGAGTCAATTTTCTATATATTTTGGAAATGAGGCCTTTATCAGAATCCTTGACTATAAAAATGTTTTCCCAGTTTATTGCTTCCCTTCTAATCTTATCTGCATTAGTTTTGTTTGTACAAAAACTTTTCAATTTGATATAACCAAAATTTTCTATTTTGTGATCAATAATGATCTCTAGTTCTTTTTTGGTCATAATTTCCTTCCTCTTCCACAGGTCTGAGAGGTAAACTAGCCCATGTTTTTCTAATTTTTTTATAATTTCATTCTTTATGCCTAGGTCATATGGTGTCAAAGTGTGGGTCAATGCCTAGTTTCTGCCATATTAATTTCCAATTTTCCCAGCAGTTTTTGTCAAACAGTGAGTTCTTATCCCAAAAGCTGGGGTCTTTGGGTTTGTCAAATACTAGATTATTAAAGTTATTGACTGTTTTGTCCTTTGAACCTAACCTATTCCACTGATCAACTAGTCTATTTCTTAGCCAATAACAAATGGTTCTGGTAATTGCTGCTTTATAATATAGTTTTAGATCTGGTACAGCTAGGCCACCTTCATCTGATTTTTTTTTTCATTAGTTCCCTTGAAATTCTTGACCTTTTGTTTTTCCATATGAACTTTGTTGTTAATTTTTCTAGGTATTAAAATAGTTTTTTGGGAGTCTGATTGGTATAGTGCATAAATAGATTAGCTTAGGTAGTATTTCATCTTTATTATATTTGCTCACCCTATCCAAGAGCATTTAATATTTTTCTAGTTGGTTAGCTCTGACTTTATTTGTGTGGAAAGTGTTCACAAAACATGTTTTTAAAAACATCTCCTAAAGTATAGAAAATTGTTTTTCCGTTAGGACATTAGGAATCATGGAAAAATTTTTTGCTTTATCCAGGAAAAAAAAAATGAAAATGCATTTATTATTTCATATGGCTTCTGAAAAGTTCATTCTGATTAAATCTTGTATATGAGACTTTAGTATCAGGTAGTCACTATTTCAAAGCCCATTAGAAATTGTAAGGATATTTTGATATTTTACATATTCCTAATAATGAGTTTGACATCAGCCTCTTTACAAATGTAATGAAAGTTACTTTTTTATTGGGAGCCTTTATTGTAATAAAATAATAATCATAGGTTTAAAAAAAATCTAAGCACCCATCAGATTTAATTAGTATAATTATAACTTTGGGTTATAGGCTCATAGATCTAGATTTGGAATGAATCCTAGAGACCATCTAGTTCAGTTCTATTTTATTGTGGTATTATCTCTTTATTTTACATTGAAGCTGAAGGTTGAATACCCGAAATCATGTACTTAAGCATCTAAGTATGAATTGAATCTAAGTACTCTGCCTTTAGAGAGCCTTTTTCTGTTTTGGGGTGTTTTTTTTGTTTGTTTTGTTTTTTGGTGTGTGTCACCCTAGTTACATCCTGAAGGGCAGTTACATAGTGCTGTGAAGAGAGTGCTAAGTCTAAAATCAGGATGATCTTAGATCAAATGTGGCCTCAGACATTTATTAGCTATATGACTCTGGGCAAGTCATATGACCTCTATTGGTTGACTCTTCAACTATAAAATGAGAATAATAACAGTACCTACTTCATAGAATTGTGAAGCTCAACTGACTTAATATTTGTAAAGTGTTTAGCACAGTGCTGGCTCATAGTAGTTACTATATGAATACTTATAACCTTCCTTCCTTCTTTTCTTTCCCTGATGGTCAGCTCAAAAACAGATCTCTTTCTTCTTTATTTTCTATTTATTTATTTGTGGTTTTGTTTTTTTTTTAATTTTGAGATGCAAACTAATTTTTTTTCCTTTGCCCCTCTATCACTCATAAGATAAAAATTATATCATTTATACCTGTGAAATCATGCAAAACACATCCTCATCTTAGTCATGTTGCAAAAACAACAAAAACCAGCAAGAAAAATAAAGTTAAAAAAAGTATACGTCTAGCTGTATGACCCTGTATAACCCCAATTGCTTCAGCAAAAAAAAAAAAAAAAGTATACTTCAATTTGTACTCAGTTTATCTCGAGAGTTCAAGCATCTGGAGGTGGATAGAATTTTTTTTTTCTGAAGCAGTTGAAGTTAAGTGACTTGCCCAGGGCCACATAACTAGAAAGTGTTAAGTTGTCTGAGGCCAGATTTGAACTTAGGTCCTCCTGATTTCAGGACTGGTGCTCTATCCACTGCACCAACTAGCTGCCCCGGTAGATAGCATTTTTCATCATGAATAATACAGAATTATCTTAGATAATTGTTTTTTAAAGTAGCTGAGTCTTTGTCAGATGATCATTGTTTCAGGATTGTTGGTACTGTGTAAAATAGTTTCCTGGTTCTATTTACTTCACTTCATCAGTTCAAATAATTCTTCCTAAGTTTTTCTAAAAGCATCTTGTTTATCATTTCTTATAATACAATAGTATTTTCATTGCAATCATATATCACAACCATTCCTCAAATGATTGGCCAATCCTCAAGTTTTAATTCTTTACTTTCCAAAAACAGCTACTCTATATTTTTGTATATATAGGTCTTTTCCCTTTTTCTTTCATCTCTTTGGGATACACTCCTAGTACAAATATTGCTGGGTGAAAAGGAATAAACATTTTGGGACATAGGTCCAAATTGTTTTCCAAAATGGTTGGACAAGTTCACATCTCTACCAATAGTGCATTAATATCCCAATTTTTTCACATTTCCTTTAGCTTTTGTCATTTTCCTTTCTGTAATTTTACCAATCTGATAGATGTGAAATAGGGCCTCAGAGTTATTTTAATTTGCATTTCTCCAAGTAGTAGTAGTTTAGAGCTTTTTTTATTTGTCTATTGATCTTTGATTTTTTTCTTCTGAAAACTTTATATCCTTTGACTATCAATTGGGAAATTGCTCTTAATTTTTTAAAATTTGACTCAGTTCCCTATTTATTTGAGATATGAAGCTTTTGTCAGAGAAACTTATTACAAACTTTTTTCTTCATTTCCCTGCTTGCTTGCTTGTTTTTTTTCCCCCCTGAGGTAAATGGGGTTAAGTGACTTGCCTAGGGTCACACAGCTAGGAAGTGTTAAGTGTAAGTCAGATTTGAACACAGATTCTCATGATTTCAGGGCTGGTACTCTATCAACTATGCCATCTTGCTACCCCTCCTGCTTTCCTTTTAATTTTGGTTGTATGGTTATGTTTGAGAATTTCACATAATCAGAATTACTCATTTTACTTCCCTTGTTCCTCTTTATCTCTATCTGTTTATTCTTTATCTTTATTATTGGGTCATAAACTCTTCGATTTTCCATAGATCAAACAAGTAACAATTTTAATGTCCTGCTAATAAAGCAGATAGTCTTCAGTCCTTATTTCCAAACTATCTAAAAGATACATATCTTCTATATTAGGCATAATATTTGGCACTTAATGTATTTGTAATTAGTTTTATTTAGGCAGTATTTTAAGAATGTCCTCTTTTTTTTCTTAGTGTAACATTTAATGTTAAGGTTAACTCTCTAAGAACCAGTGTTGCAAAGGATGCAATAAACTAAGTGGTGCCTCTGAAGAAAGAATCTAATAAGTGTTTGAAATGTAATACTTCTGCTGCTTTGACTCCTTCCTTGATTTAAATTTTTTCCCTCATAAATTTTGTGGAATGAAACTTTTTTTTTTTCCTGAGGTAATTGGGGTTAAGTGACTTGCCCAGTGTCATACAGCTAGGAAGTGTTAAGTGTCTCATATCAGATTTGAACTCAGGTCCTCCCTCTTGACTACAGGGCTGGTGCTCTATCCACTGCGCCACCTAGTTGCCTCATATTGAAACATTTTTAATATTTAGAAACCCAAGGTTCTTCATTTGGGGATTTCTACCAGATATGAGTTCATAATCAACACTGAAAATTCATGTAATCAGATAATGTAATGTATGTCATAGTGTATGTATTGAGATTTGAAAAACTAGTTTAAGCAATTTGGTCCAATTGCTTCCAAATAATAATTCTCATTTCTGAGTGAAGGTCTGATGTTATTTTCCTTAAATCCCATTCTGGAATAAAAATTGTTGAACTTTCCCTTCTAAGAAGTCATTTCTTCTTCTTCTTGTTAACTTGTTAAGGGGAAAAGATGTAGAAATTAGTTGCAGTGGAATGAACATTTTGTTATAAAAACAGTTTTTCTTTTCAATGGAATTTATTGAACCCACATTTTTTCCCCCTTGGGGACACTAAATCCAAATTATTATCAAGTTGCTAATTGTCCTGCATATAATTCCATTAAGCTCTCAAGAAGTTAAAAGTCTAATATTTTCCTTTGAAATCCAAACTATCTTCCAGGTTTGAGAAATGTCACTATCCACTAATAACATGAAAATCATATTGAAAATTAATTTGGTTATCTAAATATATAGCTCTATTTGTAAACTTATCTGTTCCTACATACTATCCAAAGGGAGTCAAAGCCACTTTGTTTTGGCAGAACAATAAAATCTGTTTTGCCCACAGAGATTTAAGTTTTTCTAAATTTTATTTTTTGAAAAAGTAAAAGACTATTTTGGGGCATATCTCACATACTTTTTTGTGAGATATATGTGACAGGAATGCCATATGGTCTACCACAAAGATAAGTTTTTTTCAGATATTAGAAGATATGTGTGAATGAGAAAAAAAAATCTGAATTTTATTTTTAGACTGACAGTATTTTATACTATTTATTAAATTCAATCGACAAGATAGGAATTTCTTGCTACTTTAAAGAACAATTAAATCTTTATTTGTCTGCACACATATATTGTATCTAGGATATATTGTAACCTATTCAACATGTAAAGGACTGCTTGCTATTGGGGAAGGGGATGGAAAGAGGGAGGGGAAAAATCGGAACAGAAGTGAATGCAAGGGATAATCCTGTAAAAAATTACCCTGACATGGGTTCTATCAACAAAAAGTTATTTTAAAAAAAAATAAATAAATCTTTATTTGTATCTCATTTTCTATTGCTTGGATATTTGTGAGCAGTTATTTTACCATACAGATGAAGTATATTTTTGTATTTATAATTAATTACATTTATATAATGAATGGAAATTGTTTCCACAATAATGTTGCTAACCATTTATTTCTGAAATGTAGTAATATTAAAATTATTTGCTATTACTATTATATTATTATGACAGTAACTACAGTTACTGTTAAAGTAATATGAAAGTTACTCTTTTTAAGCAGTTGAACATTTGTGCAATAGCTTATTTTAATATGTAAGAAAAGCTCAGTAATTTCATTAAATAATATGAAAACTAATGGAATTTAAAAGTCTCCTTTCCATGGTTTGATGCATAGGTCATTTTCTAATTGTTTTCATTTGATGTGTGCACACTTTATATTCTACAACTTTTATTGGTAGCAGCTTTAACTTTTTTTTTTGTACTTTATTATCACAGGCATTTTATTCTGCCAAGTTAATGTCTTACAATGATCTCTGAAACTCTAGAACTTGATGCCTAGCCACAAACAATCTTTATCCTCTTAAGTATGTTTAGGTCCATTGTCTTATAAAATTTTTCAAAAACCAATGAAGTCCTTTTTTGGCTCTTTTTAAATCTGAGCTTCAAGTATTTAAAGAAAACCTCCAATTTTCAGACTAAACTCCAACTTCCTTTTTAATAATTTTAAATGATGTTGATGCATTTTAGGATTTATTTCTCAGAGAGAAAAAAACATTTAAAAGTGATTGTGAATTAAAACTAACATTACTGTGAAATTGATCTTATAACCTTGATAAGGAGAAAAAAGTGAAGGCTAAGAATTTTTAAGCATGCCTTCTAAGGAGAGCGATTATAATATATGTTGTTTTGTTACAAGTATTAGCAAAGAACAATTAAACAGTTCTATAGGTTGTATAAGTTTCATATATGCTTTCTTTGTTGAAATGCTTAAATTATATTATTGTCATAGTTTGCTATAAATTAATATTTTAGCCATTTTCTCCAGCTCTAAGGTAATCTATAAATATAATTAATTACTATTATTGTGAATTTTCGTTCTACATTCAGAATTCACCATGTAAAACAACTTTGAATTGGGATTATACAGATAGGAAGAAATCAGACATTTTGAATGGTATCTTTATCACACATGGACAAAATGACCATATATTTCTTCTTCTTCTTCTTCTTCTTCTTCTTCTTCTTTTTTTTTTTTTTTTTTTTGCTGAGGCAGTTGAGTTTAAGTGACTTGCCCAGGGTCATAGCTAGAAATGTTAAGTATATGAGGTCACATTTGAACTCAGGTCCTCCTGACTTTAGAGCTGGTGCTCTATCCACTATGCCATCTAGCTGCTCCCCATATATTTCTTATAACCAATAATTCTGCTGGGCATTGAACCATTTTGTCTTTGCTATTTGCTTTTGCCATTAATTGACATTATTGATCTCTCCAGAAAAATTACCCAGCATCTGTTCTCGAAACAGTGCTGGCTCAGCATAAGAACCATTGTGTAATGGAAAAACACAGGTAATTCCCCCAAATTTTGGTCATTATTATCATTCTCTCTCAAATGTCAGAATGTTTTAAAGTAGCCCTGATTTAGGAAATCTGTGTACACATAGGATTGACTAGAAATCATTTGAAAAAAAGATCAGGAATTTCTTAATGCTTTCCACGCAGTGTCGGTGTTTACAGCAATACTTCTCATGAATGCAAGAGCTTGACATGAATATTTTTATAATATGGCAAATGTTTTCTTTCACTTATTCATGCAGCTCAAATGTTATACTTTGAAATACAGAAGTTATGCTTTGCAAAAATCCATGTTTTAGACACGAATGGTATAATGAATCTTAACTTTTTCTTTCATCCAATGAATATATTAAAGTATTTGTTGGAGAGTAGTTTGGATGAAATGACTACAATGTATATATCCTTAGTATAAAAATAAAATTTTCACCTTTTTGGGGAAAGGAAACACTGTAATGATAACCATAGCATTGCACATATTTATAGAGAGCATTTTTCTCTGCAGTAAGCTTATGATGTGGGTAATCTGATTACTTTTAATCATTTTATGGATGAAATACCTCAGAGAAGTTAGGTTGCTGAATGTTAAGTGAATGAATGGGGATTCTCAGCAAGGTCTCAGTGTTCCCATCTACAATAATAAAGGGGCTAGACTTGATGACTAAAGGGTTCCTTTTGGCTCTGATTCACATATCTATTATTCCCAGTTCAGTGCTTTTTCTACTATGTCTTGATGTTTTGTGAAACTAATGACATGACATGTATACTTATTGTGTATCTAATTTATACTTTAATATATTTAACATCTACTGGTCATCCTGCCATCTAGGGGGGAGGGGGAGTGGGGAGAAGGAGGAAAAAAATTGGAACAAAAGGTTTGGCAATTGTCAATGCTGTAAAATTATCCATGCATATTACTTGTAAATCAAAAGCTATTAAAAAAAAAAAAAGAAACTAATGGCATGAACTTTAAAATATGGGAATTAAAAAAGAATGAATTGAGTTCCATGAAGTAGTCAAGCAAATGCATTAGTAGTACAGTAGGATCCAAATTGACCTTGTAGAAGTTATTTTCTAAAAATGGTTAAATTTAAAAGATTTCTCCAAAGCTTACTTATTTTCGGTAGAATTCCAATATTAAGCAAATATCTTAATTCAAAATCTTTTTTTTCTTTTAATGAAAACCCTATATTAACCTAATAATTTTAATCCTATTTTTTGCCTATTTGACCAGAAATCTAGTTCTTAGCTAAAGCACATGTGAAGCAATAGTATGAAGTAATATTCCTAGTCTTCAGACCTTACTTGTCTTTTTTTTGTCATCAGTCCTTGAAATCTGATGATTAATCCCAAGCAATAAGCATTTATATAGTAATTTTCCTCAGTCCAAATTTTCTTATAGTCAAAGGAAGTATGTTGCTGGATCCCCCACCCTTAATATCTCAAGTATGGTGACATGGAGGGAAAAGTTTAGGGAAAATGAGTCACAAATGGATGAGAAGAAAGACTAGCATCATAATATTATGGGAGAGGGAGAGAGATTATTTACCTGTAAGTAACTGAATTTTAATTTCTATAAAACACAGAGGAGGGGGTATGAATTGCTAACTGTAAAAGAATGTATCATTAAATTTAGACTTTGTTAAAATTACTTTCCTCTTAGGCACTTTAGTTGTGAAATGTTTGAAAGTTGTGAAACTGGCTTATGCATCCTGAGAAATTAGATTATTTTAGTAACTTAAAAAAAAATTTTGTCAAGATTTTTGAAGAATTGGGGAATGTAAATTGAGGAAGTAATCAATTTGATTTGGTTATACTGCTCCCTTAGGATACTATAAGTATAGATAATCCTAACAACCCATTCCACCTAAATATTTTTGATACTATTGTATTAAATAATGTGATTATAATATTTTAATGCTGTATAATGTAGATAATACCATTATCCTTTATTCCTTAGCTTATCTTATTTAAAAAGCATATACTTAAAATAATTCTTTTTGATCTTTAGATAAGTTAATGAGACTAATAAGAGTATGGTCATAGATATGAAATACTTCTCTGGAAATTAGCACTGTAAGAACTGTAATACAGAGGCTACCAAAATGTACAGAAAGTAAAGAATTCTGAAATCATTTTATGAAAAATAGTTTAAAATTTATTAGCCTAAAAATAAAAATAAAGTATTTGTTGCATTTAGGTCATAAGAGAAAAAGGTGTTAAAATATGTCATCAAACTAAATATGCTATTGGAAATGAAATTAACTTTTTAGTGATGGGAATTAATAGTTTCTTCATCTAGAACATTCTTGGGTTTACTAAAGTTTATTAAAATAAGTTTGAATGAAAAATAATAAAAATTTGCTCATATTTATAAGCATAAGTTCTTTTTGTTCTATTAATAATGTCTTTTGGTCTTGGTACAAGTTATATAATGTTACACTAAAAGCCCATCACCATAATATTCCAGCAACTTTCCGATTATGATTAGAATTTTCCTCAAGTTCTAAATTGATATCATCCTATAGGAAGAAGAAAATAAAAATTTCAAAGGTACATATGCTACTACTGGTCACTTGCTTTTTTATGAGAATTTTACAGGTTTTGCAATATTATATTTTTAAAATATTCTTCCATCATTTAGTATGGAAATATAACTTTAAATCTCAGAGCATTATGCAAGAGCTAGAAAATGTTATAGGAACTGAAAGTCACAGTTAGTATATGTTAAATGCATGATTAAATTTATGAAATCCCTTTAGCAGATCCCTCTCCTTCTAGCCTTTTCCTTATAAAAGTAAAAGATTCAATTAAAAAGCCATTGAACTTTCTTTAGAAGGAGATTCAACTTTTTTTCCTAAGAGGCAAAATATTTCTACTTAGCTTGGCTTGGACCTCTAGTTTAATTTTTGTTTCTCAACTAAAATTATTTTTTCTTCAAAATTTTTTGTTTTTAAACCTCACTTTTATTTTTTAAGGTATCCATCTCCCTTCTCTTCCAAAAGAGCCACTATCCTCATAACAAAAATAGAGAAGAATAAAAGCCATTCAACAAAACTAACCAGTATATTAACCATGTATGACATTATGTACAACTTTATATATAGTTCTCCCACTTTTACAAAGAAGGGAAGGGAATTAATTTATGTGCAGTATAGTCATAAACAAGGGTGTATCCAAAGAGACAAAGATTGAATTTTCCTTTGTGATCCTTTTATTTCTATTAATTTAAAAGAGGATTATACACCAAATAAGAGAAATAGTCCCCTTACTACTTGGTTTTCTTAATAATGTTTGCCTTATTGAACATTTTTTTTCGTTTTTTGTATTCTTTGTAATCCCTGAAAAAGAATATTTGTGGGGATTAGAGATATTTAATCTTATGGATGTCTGGACGACTTATTATATCTAGTTAATAAATATAGTCATCATTTCTCATATAATTGAAATAAATGTGGTTATTCATGAAAGAATGCCATCAGTTCAGAATACTAATAACATCCCTTCCTATCCCTCAAAAGCAAAAGATAATGAGTCTTCTGAATTGATTGTTCCTTACTTTTTTATTCATGAGTTCTTGGGGAAGGAGTTGATCTCTTATACTATTTTTTCTCTCTTTTATTTGTGCATTTATATGTTGAAAAATATTTAAATTCTGTAATAAAAGAAATGTCCCAGAATGAAAAGGCTAAAATAGAAACCGAATTTTTATAATTTTATGATATTCTACTGCTTAAATCAATTGTCATCACAAAAGCATCTGTTACAAATTACTTTTAAGGGGTATAAATGAGAAAGATGTTTCTTTAAATTTGAACTTTTAATTTTTGAGTTAATGATTAAGATTCAGTACTTGTATTTTGTATTTACTTGAAGCTGTTATTTGATTAATCTAAGTAACTTCAAACTGAAATATCTCTATATCAGACTACATTTAGTAATTACTCCAGGAGATACCAGTATAGATTGATAAGCATAAAAACAAGAATTTTTTAAAAATATGACGAGAAATACTTTTAATAATATTTTCTTTTAAAAATATTAAAGCATTCAACTGAAATTATTTAATAAGACAGTTTTTATCTTGAATCTGGAAATGTCAGAGAAAATTGTTTTTGCCCCTTAAATATTGTTTAGAATATATTTTGTTTTGGAACCCTTTTATAACAACTCCTTTACTTTTAAATTTTTTAAAAAATAATTCATTTCTTTTAAAATTCATAGATAAAGCAATTTATGGGTTTCACATAATCTTTCAGAATTGTATTTCCTACTAAATATTGACATGTTAAAATAATAAGGGATTTTAATTTCATTGTGTTTTTAAGAGAATATAAATTAATAAAACTTTTTATGTGACGTAAATGTATATTTTATTTTTTAAAAATGCATCTTTATTCTTCAAGAAAAGATGATTTGTTTCCTCTCGGAAATAAATCACAAGTAATAAAACTACACTGAAGGATTAAGTTAATGATTAATTTTTAGATGCTATAATTTACAATCTGAAAATGTTTATTCTTAATTGAATAGCAATTTCAGAGAATAGTTTGAATTCTCTTTGATTTTCTGACTACCACCAAAAGACAAGAAGATAGAATAATTTCTGCCTTTGTTATTGTGATGGTGTTTTACAAATATATCCTATTATAGTTTTTAGGAGTTTTTTTTTTTTAAGTAGAAATAACCTGTTTTATTACATCTTCATAGAAATATAAATTTCATTAGATATATGTGATATTTTTTGTTTTCTTTTGTGATTTGGGGAAAAATGTTTCCGATATCCAATATTATCTATCTTCTATTTGTTGTTTTATAAGAAATATTCATGGAAAAAATAAACTATTAAATCTGCCTTTTTAAGGGGCAAATTTTATTTTTATTCTTATATAATATTCTTATAAACACCAGCCTACTGTGGAAATACAAATACTTTGTCATCTACATCTATAAGCAATAAAACTATGGTTAGAAAGTTTATTTTTTGATCATTAATCTTTTTGTATTTCAGGTCAATTTTGGAAATTTTTTAAAATTTTATATTCATACCCCAGAGAACCACTAAATCTCTGCTGTACTCTTTCACTTTAAATATTCCATATAACTACAGTGTATTGGTATCCTATGCATAGACAACTTTTCTTGTGGACCTTCTCTATCCTTTATCAGATTCTAGCTTGAAAATTTTAAAGTAAGTTCTGAGCATTGTTCTTGAAGGATGGGATTCAGACATCCTGCTTCTTGTGGTTTGGGATTAAATTAGCTGTCTGTCTTTCTTGATCTGACTAGTTGATTAGATCCTAGTAAGATTGGAGTCTTTGTTAAATTATTGGGCCACAAGGGGGAAAAGATTCTTTAAACATTTGTAAATGTGATGACACAATAAAATTGTTCATGTATTAACAAATCATTTTTTAAATTTCATATTATCTGTTCTTTTAAAAGTGAGGCTTTAATGGTATCTTAACAATGGATAAGAATAATTAGAATATATGATGTTTTATGTTAAATTAATAGAAATGTTCACATGGTAAGAGTTTTGAGATGTTTATTTATTTCACTACTACCCATCAGCAAAAGTAACTTAATAAAAATACTAGAGAAATACTAAAGAAACCTATAATTTTGAACCTTGTTAGGAAAAATGTTCATAAACAGAAAACTCTGACAATTTTTTCAACTATTTTCAAAATAGTGAAGTTCATTCTCAATTTGATATTTATCAAAACAAGTATACTAAAAATAATCAAAAATAGAGTTTCTATATAAAATGTATTAAATGTTTAGTATAAAAGATGGATATTATATAGAGTCCCTTTCCATTCTTTAAACTGTGACCTAAAGTTCTTTTTTTTAAACTTGAATCTTGAAGATTTCATCAGATCTTATTACATCTTCCCTATCTAGATAGCATCAGAGTTGAAAGGCATGGTATATAACAGATGTAATGAAATGATATAGCATACTGAACAAAGAGTGTACTTTTCTCATATTATCCATTAATATTAAAAATGTTTTTTAGGACTTTGCATCTCGGACTAAGTTAGCAGTTCAGAAGATGGTGCAGAAGGTTGGATTTTTTGGAATTTTGGCCTGTGCTTCAGTAAGTGAATTTTATTAAAAATGAGAAATTTCAATAAATGGGGGTTTGTTTTTTTATTTTATTTACTTTAAAAGATATATTACAGAATGAAAATAAATAACTTCTCTTTATGCCTCCAGTTCTGCCTTAGTTAATCATTCCTCTTGCTTATTAAATGAGTTATTTTCTGTGGGGTGAGATGTTGTCTTGTTTATTGACATTTTTGCATTCCATCAATGACACAATGATGAATTCAGACTTAAATAGTTTGCCTCATTGAGAGCAAAAGAGTCAAAATCCATCTTCCCCATGAAGAATTTATAAGAACTTTCCTTTAATCAAGTAGTGACAGCTTTGTGTTTTTCATGGAGTTGTATGGATGGACTATTTTATACTCATTTTCTAAAGATTGGTTAATTCCATGGTAAAACTAGATTGGCACAATGTAACTTGTTTTAAGTGGTTACTATCTATTAGGAATGCCTGTAGTTGAGAAAGACTTGTAGCCATTACAAAGTAATCATGTGAAATTCAACTAATGGTTTAAATATATCTATTTTTTTGACTGACAGATTTGACTAAAAACATATTTTTACAACTATAAAAACAAATATATACATTTGAGCCACTATCTAGTAATAGCACAGAATGCTGGTTTATTGTTCCTCACAACAGGCTCTTGCCTTCCATATCTATAATGTACTTTTTCCTGACCTTTATCCTTCAAATGCTAGCATCCTTCAATGATCAGTTCAAATACTACTTTCCTTTCAAATTGTCTTGTATCTATTTTATATAAATCTTTATTTATATGTGATCTTCTCTTCCTTCATTTAAACTCCTTGAGGAGGTGGACTTTTAATTTTTGTCACTAGTGTTTACTACTGAGCTGGGTGCACATATCAAGACCCTAATGTGCTTTTTCTTCCCATTGAGTATAAGGGATTTTCCTCCTCAGATATTTAGAGAAGAGTTCATGTATTGAGCTTCAAATAAAAGTGAGTTTTGCTAATTACTTTAGTCTTCAATATGTAAGCCAAGAAAAATAAAAACCCTCAAGGTTCAAATATAGCTTTAAAGATTTTCTAAAATCTAATTTTCTTTTATTTTTTTAATTATAAAGTGACCAAGAGAATAGGTAGTATACATGCCAAGCAGTTTAATTATTTGACCATAGTTTCTCATCCAAAACAAAAAGAGACTCTCACTGACTACATGTCAATATTGTGGAATTCCAATTATGATTTTTTTTTATTTTTGAAAATCAGATTATATCTTTAAAGTTCATTTTAGTTCTTAGGAAACTAGCAGTAGGATAAATGTGCAGAATTTAAAGGAAATACAGGATAGTGGGAATAAGACTAATTCATTCTTAATTCTCATGATCTTTGCCACCAATATACTAGCCATGAGACCTTGGCTAAAGTCTTTAGACCTCAATTTCTTCATGTCATTTGAAAAGGAGTAGACTAGATAAACTCTTAAGTCCTTTTCTATGTCAAACATTTAGTAACTCTGTGTCTGATGTAATGATGTGAGGCAGTGAAAATTGAAAAAGAAGAAAAATGCTTTTTAAATTTTAGTATTAATAAAATAATACTTGAATTGTGATATAGTTGTACTTTATTTTTGAAAATACTTGTTCAGACATCTTTTTAAACCAGTTAACTCTATTCTACCTATATTTTAGAAGAAAATTACTTAATTTCATTAACTTTCTAGTGGTTAATCCCATACTCAAAGGGACTGTAAACTTCTTGTAAGAGTGGTCAAAAACTGTTTTTGATTTCTGTTCATTTTGAAATAATAACATCTTTTAGCCTTCTGAAATTTGGGAATATTTGTGAAAGGTATGATATGATTAGTCTTTCTTAGAACAGTCTGTTCAAGGTTTATCTGAAGTTGTGGGCTGTAATATCATACTTACTAGTATTTCAAAATATGTCCTGTAATCATAAAGTCTCACTGTTTATAGAATTAAATAGCAAGTTATTTTACAACTGAAAAAGTATCAGTAAACTTATCTCTGAATCTGTGTGTGGAATTGCATGTTCAACTTTTTTGAACAGATATATTATAATACCTAAAAAGTTATAAACACCTGTCAAGTCATATTCTTGCTTAGAGCTAAAAATGTTAGTACTATAGTATTAATAGAAATGTTTTTTAGAATCCTATCTTATTGTTGACCTAATTTATAACTTCAAACTAATATTAAATACCAGAAAGAGTATATATATATAAAAATAGCAGTAATAATAAGTACAAAAAATATGAGACTAGACTGCTAAGAATTCTATGGTTTTATGCATTTCCAGTCTGATAAAGTAGAAGTCCTAGGTTCTCAGTAAGCTGTATATAGAACTGTAACAAGTTAAGAGATAGCACAGTAATAAAACAAAAGCAATTAATTTCCTTCATCTACATTTTAGAAATCATTACTTTGAGAAACAGGGATTTAGATGGAACAGATTTTAAATTATAAAGACACGTTCTAATGCATGCCTTTTTGGTTATTTTAGTTGAGTGAGCTTTTTACTTTTATCATTTTTCCCCCATTTTTCCTTCTTAGATTCCAAACCCTCTGTTTGATCTGGCAGGAATAACATGTGGACACTTCCTTGTTCCCTTTTGGACATTCTTTGGTGCAACTCTTATTGGGAAAGCAGTAGTTAAGATGCACATCCAGGTAAGTATCTGTATCTATTAGTCTATAAGACCCGAAATGCATTTTCCCTAGTCCTTTTGGTAAGCTAGTATTATATCTTCTGTTGAACAATGGTGTTCTTAGAAATTTTAAGGTAATCTAAAGGAGAGTAAATTTCTGGAAAGTTTCCCTTATTTTAAAAGTACATCCCTCAACTTATTTTTCCCCTAGTTTAAACCCCAGCCACTAAGGCCACTGCAGATCTTAGTGATTAAGCCAATTCATCTACCTAGAATCTTTGGTAATTTGGAAATGTTCCACTGTGGGGCCACAAATGTTGCCTAAGGAGTCATGTTTATCAGACATAAACTGAGAACCTATTTTCTTTCAGTGACATTCATTTTCTTATATATATATTCTATTTAGCACTTCATGCCATGGCATCAAAATCCTTTATTGAAAACTATCTAGATGTTAGTATTGGGAGAATAGTGAAGAAGAAACTACCATTTGGCCCAGAAGATGTGGGCTATGGATAGAGAAGTGAGAATCTCTTTGTGCCAAAACTACTGTTAAAATGGAGTTAGATGTAAGGCAGGGGGAGTGCGGGGGGGGGGGGGGGGGGGAAGAAGAGAAGGTAGAAAATACAACAAAACAAAGACAGGACAGTGGATATAACTTATAGTGAAGGGGAATAAGGAGACATTAAGAATAGCTGCTGTGAAATAAAGGTAGATGAGGTAGATAGAAAGGATTTTCTATGTTAATATAGTCATCCTTTTCTGCTGGTTCTTTCTTTAAATGTATGCCTTGCATTGTACTATGAAAAATTTCTATTAGCAAGCAAAATTCATTGAACAAATGTATTTTAAAAGTATGTAAGGCTCTAGAATTTAAAGACCAAAAAAAAAAAAATGTCCAGACCTCAGGGAGTTTTTGCTTAGGGATTCGGGTCATACATCTGTAAATAAAGGTAATTTTATGAGTTAGAAAGCTCTTAACAATGGGGAGCTTAGGGAGAGGATTTTGTTTTCTAAAAAAATACACATAAAGATGGAGTATTGAATTCACTGTAGAACAGGTCATCTAGATCAAAAGTATCAAACTTAGCTGGGCTATACATTGCCCACAAAACTCCCAGATGTAGACTAAACCGAATTAAAATGTAATTGGAAAATACTTAACAAAATAAAAATGCATCAAAACAGATAATATTAATTTATGGGTTTTTTAAGTTAATATGCACCCATAAATAACTGTTTCTATTGCATTTGACACCATTGATCTATATTTATATTCCCTAGTACTTAGTTATATCTCTTTTGGTGAAGACTAGAAGTATGAAATAAGACTTGAAAGATAAGTCAGGAATTCACCCAAGTGTACTCAGTGAATTAGAGGAAGCCATTAGTGAGAACTTTAAAGCTTATTTACCATCAGAGAATTCATTTTGGTGAGAAACCTTATACAGATGATTATGAGAAGGCCTTCATTCAGAATTAATCCCTTACAGCATGCCCATAAGAAAATTCATATTGGAAAGAAACTTCATGAATGCCATCAGTTACCATAAAGTTGTTAATGAATACCCATCCCTTATTGTACATCATAGAGTACATGCTGAAGAGAAATCTTATGAATGCAATCAATGTGCTAAATTCTCCAGCCAAAAATCATCCTTTTGTCCATCAGACAATTCATTCTAGAGAGAAATCTTATCACTATAACAGATGTGGAAAGGGTTTCATACAGAATATAGAGCTTGTTAGAAGAAAATTTGTTCTAGGGACAAGTACTCACAGGTATTCCTGCAAAATAGACATAAATAAAATGTTTGCCTTGCAAACACCTCAAATTTCAGTAAAAAAGTAAGTAAGCAGTTACCCCCCAAAAAGTAATGAAAAAAATCACTCCATATTTAGGGGTTATTTTTTAAATAATGAAAAAGTCTGTCTTAATAAATAAAAAAAAATTAGAAATTATCAGGACACAAAGGACACAAGGAAATAAAGATTTAATTAGAATTTAAAGAGAGAATGAAGGTGAAGAAGTAGAACTGAAACACCATAATCTAAATTTTATAACATTCCTTCAAGTAAATCGGATTAGATGGTTCCCCTATTTCCACCAAAATCTCTCCCTCCATTAAAAATTGAGAGCAAGAAAAAAAAAAAAAACACTTCTTAGAAATAATTATAGTCAGACAAAGTAAATACAGGCCATGTCAAAAATTTACGGTTCTGAATCAACCCTGCTGGAGAGCAATCTGGAATTATGCGCAAAAAGTTATCAAACTGTGCATACCCTTTGATCCAGCAGTGTTTCTATTGGGCTTATACCCCAAAGAGATACTAAAGAAGGGAAAGAGACCTGTATGTGCCAAAATGTTTGTGGCAGCCCTGTTTGTAGTGGCTAGAAGCTGGAAAATGAATGGATGCCCATCAATTGGAGAATGGTTGGGTAAATTGTGGTATATGAACATTATGGAATATTATTGTTCTGTAAGAAATGACCAGCAGGATGAATACAGAGAAGCTTGGAGAGACTTACATGAACTGATGCTAAGTGAAATGAGCAGAACCAGGAGATCATTATATACCTCGACAACAATACTATATGAGGATGTATTCTGATGGAAGTGGATTTCTTCGACAAAGAGAAGATCTAACTCAGTTTCAATTGATCAATGATGGACAGAAGCAGCTACATCCAAAGAAAGAACACCAAGAAATGAATGTAAACTGTTTGCATTATTGCTTTTCTTCCTGGGTTATTTTTACCTTCTGAATCCAATTCTTCCTGTGCAACAAGAGAACTGTTCGATTCTGCACACATATATTGTATCTAGGATATACTGTGACATATTTAACATATATAGGACTGCTTGCCATCTGGAGAGAGGGAGGGAGGAAAATAATCGGAACAGAAGTGAGTGCAAGGGATAATATTGTAAAGAAATTCTTTTCAAAAGAAAAAAGAAAAAAAATTTTACTGTTCTTACTGTACCTTGAATCTATGAGGAAGTGGGTAGGATAGATATTTCATCCTGAGGCTTCTGAAAATGTGGTTTGTTTACTGTGTTGATCTGAATTCAATGTCATTCTTATATAAATTGATCTTCTAATTCTGCTGCAGTTCATACTACCCACGATTTTCAGAAGTTGTCTTTTTTGGTCATTTTTCATGATAAAATAATATTTAGTTATATTCATATGCCACATTTTGTTTAGCCATCAAATGATGAACACCCTCCTTCCTTACCCTTTTAATTATAATTCTTTCATCAGCACCATCCTATCCCCCCCTTTTAATTCATCCTTCAGGAGCAGGAAATGGATTGCCAAAGGTTTCTACCTCAGTGTTGTTCTCCCTTTTCCCCACCCTTCAGGTTGAGTTAGTTGTATTTTTACACCAAACTATGTGTTTTACTTAATTTGTTTTAAATAAGAATAAGGTTCATCCAACATCATCCATCATCCCTTTCTCCATGTTTTTATATACTCTTCTCACCCATTCCAAATATGAGAAATAGCACATCCCACCCTTGTCTTCTTCATCCACATTCCTTTTGCCTTTCTCTTTCTCTTCTCCAAACCCTCTTAACAAAACCAGTCTGTCCCTCCCCTCAGGCTCTCTATGTTTAGTAACTTACAAAGATATTAAGATTCTGAAGGGACACTTATTTCATCCTCTATTAGAATATTAGCACTACATTATCATATAGCTTCTTCCAGTTGCTCAAATAAATTTACCTTTCTAGATTTCTCTAGACTCTTAAATTCATATTTCATAATCCCTACTAATTGTGTCTGGCTCCTTCTAAGTTTCAGCTTAAGCTCTACCTAAAGCCCTCTCATGTTCAAAGCCCTTCACAAGCTCACCCTTCTTGTATGGTTTGAATATTCTTACATGTTAGTTCTCAGCACATATTCTTTGATCCATTGACACTAGTCCCCTGCCTGTTTCTGGAACAAAACTATCTTTTGGCCTCAGACGTTTTCTCTGCCTGTCTACTATTCCCATAATTTTCTCTCTCATTTATCTTATCCTATTACCTTCTCTAGCTTCCTTTAGCTCCCAACCCAAAAAAAAAAAAAATTTCTGAAGGAAGCCTTTCTGAACCCCTCTTAATTCTAGGGCCTTCCCTTTTTTAATTGTTTCCTATTTCTCTTGTATGTAGCTTGTTTTAGTATATATTTGCATGTTGTCTTTTCCATCAAAACTTTGAGTCTCCCTTGAGAGCAAAGATGTTTTAGAAGTTTCCAGGTCTTGTATGATACTGTTTCTTGGTCCATGAACTACCTTTCTGGATACTTAAGTAATTTTTTCTTTTACATGGGAGCTCTGAATTTTGGCTATAATATTCCAGAGTCCTTTCCTTTAGGGTTTCTTCAGGAGGTAATTGATGGATTTCTTCTATTTTTACTTTCCCCTCTTGATTCAATCAAATCTAGACGGTTTGATTTATGATTTCTTAGAATAAAAGGTTGTTGATATTTGATGCTCCTTAGTTTCCCTTCCACCCCCTCTCCCATTCCTTCCATCTTCCTATCGAAGATACTTTTTAAAGAAAGAGACTGGTTTTAAATCTCTTGAATTGCAACAATAATATCAAGTTGTTTCTAAATAATACCTTTCCTCCATACCATATATTTCTCTACCTCAGCTATTTACTTGTCCTGCTTTCAACACTTTTTCAATGTAGTTACCTTTTTTCTACAAACTGTTAAAATCAATGTAATCTAAAAGCATCCTATATTAGAGAACAAGGACATTTATTCATGTAATTGTTTTAAGATTATTAAAAGATTATCATTCATTTGCCCATATGGGTAAAAGCCTAACACCAATTTGTCATTGAAGGGGAAGAATCTTTTTCACTTTTCTCCTACATTATGGCAAATTGGGTATGTTTGTTATGTTCTGTTGTATCATAGTTACATACTCCATAAAGGCATGTAACTTGATGTACATCCAGATGTAGCTTAGGCAACAAACATTTCTCAGTACTTGGTAAGCAATTTTAGTTGGTATTATAAACATCTTTAACTGTTACTTGCATAATAAAAGAAATAATTAAAAAAAAGTTTGGTGTTCAAACAATCTACCTACTTCTTCATTCTCCCCCCCCCCCCCCCTTAATTGCTTATGTTTTTCCTTAGCTTAAATTAAGGCAACTTTCTGATATATGCATTAAGTAATTTGCATTGATGCCCTTTGCCAGCTGTTAAGCCTCTCCTGAAAAATACTAGTTGACTTAGGTTCATGCTAGGGAAACCTACTAATTTTCCTTCTGTTCTCTGCTTGTTCATTGAACCTTTAAGGACAGTCATTGACTTTCTCTAGTTAGTGATCAAAATGAGAACTTTTGCCTAATTAGCACTTTCACTAAGAGCCTTTCAAGACTGCTTCTTACACTAAGGTTTACAGACCTGTTCACTTCCATTAGTTTTTGCTCTTCTGCTTCTTTATTCTCCTTCATGTCTATTCCCTTTTCTATGTACTATGTGTACTTTTACGTGATTGAATGTGGCTGTTTTGGCAGCTTTTTTGCCTTATGTTTATTTTGTAGTGAACCCACTTGGACTTCAAATCTGAGAGACTCTGGGAGACATATTCTTCCATGTCTGAAACATTTTGTCATACCCAGCACAATGAATATTCAGGCTGCTATAAGAAAGATAAAATACTATGTTATATTTGAGAGATGAAATTGTGCCATGATCTGTATCTCACTGTATTTTGAATATTAAATAATGATGGTAGAATAGATTGGGAAAAGTAAAATTAAGTAGCAAGATCATTAAGTGTGTTTATTAGTGGAAGATTTATAGTTCTAGTTAGCTGACTTTTAATGTACGGAAGTCTTTCACATAAATGATCTTTATTTAATCCATAATCTTCTTGTTTTTTTGTGATATTGCCACTTATATACCTTAGTTGATAAAAATCATTATTCTTCCACTATTCTTATACTTTTGCATAATAATTGAGCAGAGAGACTAGTAGTTAAATTTTTTTATGTGTGGGATTTGAATATACGCACATAAACCTCAGAATGTAGTCATTGAATTCTTTGGTCTAATTTTATTTTCTTGTACAATTTTCTTATACGTCAGTTATAGTGCCATCTACTTAATCACGGTTTCAAACTATTCTCTAAGGCTATATAAATTGCTGAACAGGTGCTAATTTACATTGGAAAAGGGAGTTTCATAGCTTATGTATACATAATTTATTTCTCAATCTTTTTTTTTACCTTTTTTTAAACCTTTGTTATTTTACTAATTGTTTTCCATATGTAATAAGTATATGCTAATCCATCCTTTTTTTTTTTTTTAATTTAATTTTATTTAATAATAACTTTGTATTGACAGAATCCATGCCAGGATAATTTACATATCCCTTGTAATCACTTATGTTTCGTTTTTTCCCCTCCCTCCCTCCTCCCCCCCCCCCCCCAAGATGGCAAGCAGTCCTATATATGTTAAATATGTTGCAGTATATCCTAGATACAATACATATTTGCAGAACCGAACAGTTCTCCCGCTGCACAGGGAGGAAAATAACTCGGGAAGAAAATCAAAAATCAAATAGTTCACATTCATTTCCCAGTATTCCTTCTTTGGGTGTAGCTGTTTCTGTCCATCATTTATCCAATGAAACTCAGTTAAGTCTCTTTGTCAGAGAAATCCACTTCCATCAGAATACATCCTCATACAATATCGTTGTCGAAGTGTATAATGATCTCCTGGTTCTGCTAATCTCACTTAGCATCAGTCCATGTAGGTCTCTCCAAGCCTCTCTGTATTCATCCTGCTGGTCATTCCTTACAGAGCAATAATATTCCATAACATTCATATATCACAATTTACCCAGCCATTCTCCAATTGATGGGCATCCATTCATTTTCCAGTTTCTAGCCACTACAAACAGGGCTGCTACAAACATTTTGGCACATACAGTTCCCTTTCCCTTTTTTAGTATCTCTTTGGGGTATAAGCCCAGTAGTAGCACTGCTGGATCAAAGGGTATGCACAGTTTGATAACTTTTTGGGCATAATTCCAGATTGCTCTCCAGAATGGCTGGATTCGTTCACAACTCCACCAACAATGCATCAGTGTCCCCGTTTTCCCGCATCCCCTCCAACATTCATCATTATTTTTTCCTGTCATCTTATGCTAATCCATCCTTAAAAATAATCTCTGATATGGAGAGAATAATAATTTTTTTAAATACCTTATGCTTGGACAAGTATTTTTTTATAGATTTATGAAGGGTTTTGTTTTGGTTTTAATAGTTGACAAGCTTATTTTAGCTTGACCCATTTTTATTCTTTTTAGCATATATCAGAAATGTAATGTAAAAATCTAGAATTACTCCCAGTAGGTCTAAAGTCTGTGAGGTGGACCAGAAGGGATACTTATAGGAAAATATATATAAGTCAAAATTTATCAGACCAGGACTGATTCCACTAAGTGACTTAATAAAATGTCATGTTAGTTATAGCTCCTTATCACATGGCAACAAGTAGCAAACTTTTGGAACTATACACCTAAGAAAAATGACTTTCATTTATACCCATGACTCTAAGCTAGTTTAGAGTAATGGGTCTAAAAATCCTGAGGTACTTGTTAGTATTTCCTCAGCCAAAGAGACCATATTCCATTTTAGTATTATAAAGGCCCTATGGATTGAATTTGTATAACTTGTCAAGGCATTTAATTCTATCCATAATTTGGGTTTTCTGGAACAAATTGGTACCTCAGAAGTGCATGTACCCCCAGTCTATGTATATTTACTTATTCACAAATATGCATGTATGTGTCTGTGCTTATAAATACACACATATGCACATATGCTATCGTACAAGTAATTCTATGTATTATAGAAGTTAAAGAAAGATAAAATATTTGATCCTAAATGTTGCTGTTATATTATGTTCATACTTCATTCTTGAAGAGGACCTGTGATATCATAAATAATGTCTTGACTTGGATTCAAGTCAAGTCTGTAAGGCAGAGCTATACAAAGGAAAGAGCACTAGAATTCACCATTTATTGGCTTGGATATGATATTTTTACATGTTCTTTCAGACTAAATAAAAACTAATTCCATTCTTCAGGATTTGTGATGGTAAATTAAGCCATCTTTTCTCTTAAAATCAGTAGAGATCCACTGGATTCAAGGCAGAGAGACAAATTAAGAGACTCTAGTCCAGATGAAAGGTGATAAAGGTCTGAATGAGAGTTATAACTCTAAGGTTTGGAGAGAATAGGATGGATAAAAGATGTTGTAAAAATAAAATGTATTGGAATTACTCGATGATTGGATATGTGGGGTAAGGAAGAATGAGAAATTGAAGATGACATTGAAGTTGTGAATCTGAATGACTGAAAGGATAATGATACCTTCAACCTGAATAGGAAAGTTTATGGGATTATAGGAGTTGAGGGAAGAAATGTAATAATGCCTACAGTGCAGATCAACCTATCCATGCACCATCTTTCTGTGTGATTCATTCTTGATCCTATTTAAAACAAAACAGGAGATCGGGCTCTTACTTATGGGTCAATGCCCTAGAGGACAAAATCAACTGAGAAGTGCCAGATGATGATATGGGGAACAAGATGTGGATGCACTAGGGATAAGGGAAATTTAGCTGCTTTGGGTGTGAGTTAGGTTGTAGTAAGCTTCCACAGTCATGGGAGGCCAGTAGCAAGGAAGGGTAAGAGTGAGAGGATATTAGGTGATAATAAATAAAAGTGAGAGTTTTATTTGGGGAGGGGTGGAATATAACCCATTTCCCCTTTTTTTGGTGGTTAGGAGTCATGCCATGGATGTCCAGCTAAAGCTCTTTCCACTCTTTGGTTTCATGACTTGTGTTTTCTCATCCAGATATGGGAATAACCTTGATTTGACTTGGAAAGAAGTTTCCTAGCATTATGCTTGGGGGAAAAAAATCTTAGAATGTGGAAATATTAAGAATAAAATGAGAAATCATAGATAGGTAGCATTTGCCCATATTTATTTTTTCCTGTTAAATTATTTTAAAAGAAGTGTTAGGAAGGTCCTTAGAAGGATCCTTACTTTTCAGTAGTGCTAACAGAAAGCACTGAGAGTTGTGATATCATGTCTTTTGATAGAGTAAATATTCCTTTGACCAAAGTTTTCTTTCTTATAGAAACTCTTCGTTATTATAACTTTCAGCAAGCACATAGTAGAACAGATGGTGGCACTCATTGGGTGAGTAATTATAAGACTAATAATAATCTTTACTGTTTGAATGAGAAGAAACATTCAGAAGGGGAAAATGAGATAATATTTTGTGAAAATCTTTTATTTGTGGACTTGCAAAAGGCTTTTTGGCAAAGAACTAATTATGTTGTTTTGTGCATAACATATCTTTTATCAAACTATAAGCTTTGTGAGGGCAAGGACTTAATTTTTTAAAAATTCTTTGTATTACCCACAATACCTAGCATACTACCTTGGCTGCACTCAATAAATAAATTCTAGATAGTAGTTGAAGTAATTTAGATTTTATTTAAGCTCCTATCCCCTTTTGTCCTGCAGCAGAGTAGTGTGAAATTCAAGTATTTATTTAAATTTATTCTGGCTACTTTTTCATCTAGTCATGTTACCTGAAATAATCTTAAAGGTTTGTATATATGTTTGATAATTACAAAATTATAAAACCTACATAATTCCAGTGAAAGAGGAACTTATATTTGTGGCATATGGATCTAGCTCCTTTTTCCACATCCATTTTTCTTATAAATTTTGTAATGTACAAACTGATGTTAATAATCAATAAAGACTTTTTTAAGTGCCTGCTACATAGTAGGTACTGTGCTAGACATTGAATATAAATAAAATAAATGGGGAAAAAAGTCCTTGTTTTAAAAGACATCTGTATATCACATAGTTAATGCTATATTGGGACAACATTGAAAATTCTTATTTTTAAAAGATAAACTATATTTTTCCTGAACAAATACTTTTATTTTCCAGTCTTTAACATGAGAAAGTGAGCCAGACAAACCTCAGTGTATAATCTAAGTGACTTTGTCACTGTAGCATAGGCTTAATTTTAATAAAACAGGTTAGTAAAGCACAACTCATTTTGTTTAGTTGAATAATTCATCTAACCTGGCTTATACAATTGATATGAAAACAATATTTAGTATTTAGAGGTGACTATAATTCTATAATTATCTTAAAAGCTTACCTTTTTTTAATAGATATTTTTCCTAATTACACATAAAGATAGTTTTTAACTTTTTAAAAAAAATTTGAGTTCCATATTTTCTTCCTCCTCCAGTTCTCCCCTCCTTGAGATAGTAAACAGTTTTATGTGCTATATCTGTACCATCATGGAAAACATATCTCCATGTTAGTCATTTGTGAAAGAAAACATAGACCCATAAAATGAAAAATAATGTGCTTAAATCTGCATTCAGACTCTCATCAATTCTTTCTTTGATATGAATAGCATTTTTCATTTTGAGTCCCTTGGAATTCTCTTTGATCATTGTGTTGCTGAGAAGAGTTATCATTCACAGTTGATCAGATCATTATACAATATTTCTTTTACTGTGTATAATGGTCTCCTGATTCTGTTCACTTCATTTTGCATTAGTTTAAGTCTTTCCAGGAAAAAATTTCTTAAAAGCAATTTATGAACCATGCATTTCTGGAATTGCTTAACTATGTAAAATAATTTAAATTTTAATATATAGGCCTGAAAGTGGTGTTTCACAAGGCATGTATATACTTGAGAACTTTTTTCAGATTTATCATCGCATTTATTACTCCCTAAATTGCAGATTAGAAGCATGAATAATAATTTGTACCTTACCTTTTTTCAATAGTAGATCATTTTGGGAAGCACTTATTGTTTTCATTGGGACATGTACCTATATTGAGGTTGGGGACCAGGGTTTTATGAGAAATAAGTTATTAAATGATTTGGTAGCTAGAAAAGGGTATGGAATTTATAATCTTCTTCCACAGAAAAGAGTATACTAACTGACTTTAGAAGGAGAAAGATGAATCTTCCTTGCCTCTTCAATTATTCTACCTAGGAATCAAGCCCATACTCTTGTTTTTTGGCACAAAGAAAGGACCATGCTATGTTTTCAGGGAATTGTTGTTCTGCCTTGTGATAGAACCTTGGAATACCTGCTAGTTACACTAATAAAAGAGGGATATGACATTCAGGTTTTTCTGCTTTTGCTACAATTAAAAGTCAACAGATATTTAAACAAATCCCTACAATGGACTGGGCACTTGTGCTAAGCACTGGAGGAATACAAAGAAAGACAAAAACAAGATCCATGGCGTCAAGGAGTTCCCATTCTAATGGGGAAAAGCTGCTTAATGACGAGACAAATGAGAGATGCTTTAGTTGATATTTTATATCACAGTCTCTTACTGGACAATTATATAAAAATAAATAACTGCTATCTATTTTATACCAAAAGAATTATTATACTAACCACATTTGTGAGAGTCATATGGAGAAAGCTATCATGATTCCTTTCTCATAAATGAAAAAGACAGATATCTTGCCATACATCATTAAACAAAACATTGGTAGAGCTCAGGCTTTGCTCTCTGAATTTGTGTAGAATTAAATTGATAACATTCTTCTGCCAACACTGGTCTGACACTCAATTCCATTTAAGAATGCTTTTCCATTCTAGTTGTTCTCTCCCTTCCCCCACACTTCCCTTCCCATCCAAATTTGCAGCGTTCCTACTGTCTGGAGATAGTTTTTCATCAAGTTACTTTAACATATTCAAGACTTACTAGATTCAGATTTTTATTAAATTAGATGGTTGATGTCATGGTTTAACAATGTTCTCAGGAGTCAGATGTCGGAATGTCCTGGTATCCTCAAGTTTTCCCCAGCACTGTCTGCTGGGATTACCTCATCAATTTTTTTTTGTTACATAGTATATAAAACATTATAAACAGCCCAACTTGGCTGTTTCACTTAGTTCTTCATTACTAAATTACAAACAATATCTTTTTATCTTTAAGGCAGTAATAGCAGTTCTAAATCATATTGTCTCCATTATTCTTGTTTAAAGCAGTTGATTTTTCTGAGATTTTTGAAACATAAATGTTAAAAATTAGTGAGCAGGCTCACCAATGCCTAGACTAGAGATTAAGTTGACACAGAAGATGAGTTATAGAAGGCCTGAACTTGTGATTTCATATCCTTGACCCAGTTCTGATAAATAGATGAAGTGTTCTCTTCCAGAAAGGAAAATAAGGAAATAGTCTACTTTTTATTACCAGATAAAATACTTAGCTTAATTGAAAATAATGCCTATAAAAGTAGAATATTTCTTGGAATAAAATTGTCTATCCTAATAACCCTCACAAACTTTCCTCTTGGTAATCTCAAATCTCTAATCTGTTGAATACTTCACTTCTGAGGATCCACTTATTTTTTCCTCTTATCCCATTCTACATTTATTAGGAGATAAAATTTTCATTTTAGCAAAAACAAATACTAATTACTTCATTTAGGTTTCATTGTAGATTTTAAGGGTTTGCAAAGGTACTGATCCTTGGTAATGCAAAGAAAATATCATTTCTTCATTCCAGTTAAAAATCTTTTTTGTAAACTAAAAAACACATTTTTTAACTTAATAGCCATTTTTTGCATAATATTTCCCAAGATATAGCAGAGAGAAATAAATCTTCAAGCAATGGAAAGCAAATAATTAGTTCAGATTAGAAAGGAGAATGAGAAGGTGGTCAGTCTCAAGAGTGAGGGTGAGCCAGATGGAATGATGACACTTTTGCTTTGTTTAATCTCAATCTAGTCTCTGATAGAAAAAAGTAATTTTGGCTACCACATTTGGCTAGCCTCTGCCCAAGAGAACACCCAGAACCACATTTCCCACAGTTAGAATCACAGTAAGATTTAAACTTGCATGACTACCCCACACATTGCAAAAAGTTCCTTTTATGCACAACTTCTGCTTGTCTGGCACTGCTAGAGATAAAAACAGTGCAGTCTTGACAGCAAAACTGAAAAATTTGTGAGCTTTGTTTCTACTGTCCATTTTCCCCTTCAGTGGTAATCACTTTTCCTTTTCTTTTCTTTTGTTTCTCTTGTTCTTCTCAGTGCAGTGTAATGCACCTTCTAGTTCTAGTTCCCTTAGTCTTTTAACACCTTTAAGGAATCTGATAACTTAATTCATACTTGAACTAAAAGTAATTTACAGCATTGTGTTAACTCTGTAATAGCTGCATTTTGAAAAATCTTTGAAAGACTTTGTATTCTGAAAAAGAAATTTCAAGTAAAAGAATATAGGTGGGGAGATATATTTTTGGAGAGGAAAGAAATCTCTTCTTGGATCTGAAATTGCATTATGGCTAAAGTTAGTACTGGAGATGAACTTGTTGTTTTAGGGTGGGGATTCTTAACTTGGTGTCTGTGCACTTGTTAAAATAACATATTTAGATAACAGTATTTCAGTATAATTGATTTCCTTTGCAACCCTATGAATTTTATTTTTTGCATTTTCATACACCCTAAGGAGTTCATATATAGGCTTTACCTGACACCACTCCCCACAAAAGTTTAAGAATGTCCATTTTATTGAGACAGACAGGAGTGATGTAATTTCTTATTCCCTTTATTCCCCCAAATTCATCCCATCCAGAAAGGATGAACTTTATAAGTACTGCAATTTCCTGTCTTAGCATCAAGAGCAATTCTTTTTTGGATTTTTGTTTTGTTTTGGGGATTTTTGTTTGTTTGTTTTCTTTTTTCTTTTTTAGTAAGGCATTTGGGGTTAAATGATTTGTCAGGGGTTACACAGCTAGTAAATATTAAGTGTCTGAGGCCAAATTTGAACTTAGGTCCTCCTGAATTCAGGACTGGTGCTCTATCCAATGCTCCATCTATCTATTCTCAAGAGCCATTCTTTCAATTGGTTGTTCTCCATGTTTCTACCTTAAGAATTTCTGAAGCTAAACATCCAAATTTGATTCTTCTGTACCATCTCTACTGTCCTTTTTAATCAGCTGCTTTAATTCTCTGGCTCTCAAACTACCTCCTGCATATCCCCAGGCAGACTGAAACTTTATAGCCCATAAGGGTAGTTAGACATAGTTTGTGATGAAGCAGTGATGCTCAAAAAAGGATTGGTCAGACAACAATATAGCACAGGATACTTAACCTAGGAATTTTGGCTTTTGACATATTTAAATTTTAGACTGATGACCAAAAGGATTGTATTATTATTAATGGAAAACCCTTCACCTTAATGACCTTAGTTACCAGAAAACTAATAAAATGAAAAAAAAATTGATTTGCTTCTGTAAAAATAGTACCAATTACAAAAAAGTGTGAAGTGTTTAGCATTTATACTTAGTTACTATAACTAAACAATGATTATGCATATAGCTAAAATATATTCAATTAACTTTTTTATAAGCTTTATTTAATTGCAACATTAAGCCCTATGAAAACTAGCATTATCCTATATACACACATTGTAGTTGTCTAATTGTAACTCTGAAAAGTCGAAGGGGACCACTATTAACTATAGTAGGCTATCTCTTATGATAATGGGATAAGAAGCCCTTCAATCTGAACAAACAAAAAAAAGAAACCCAAACCTTGCCTCATCTGTAAAATGAGTCACTACCTTCTTACCTAATATCAGAAATTCTTATAATGAAAATAAAATCAAGAGATGAGGTTTAAAATACAAATATTTCCTAGAAGGGTCTTAAATTTATAATTAGATTCAAAAGCATATCAAACGTTTATCCTGAAACAAGTTTTACTACTTATAGGGCACCAGAGAAAACATGCAATTATTAGAATCGTGAAAGATTAGTAGAAAGGGCAAAAAACAACAATATAACTGTAACCTATTCAACATGTAAAGGATTGCTTGCCATCTGGGGGAGAGAGTGGAGGGAAGGAGGGGAAAAATCGGAACAGAAGTGAATGCAAGGGATAATGTTATAAAAAATTACCTTGGCATGAGTTCTATCAATAAAAAGTTATTTTAAAAAAACAACAACAATATAACACCATAGGCTGACATTTTACTTAGCTCACCATCAAAATATGCTGATTGCCAAAGAGTATTTATATTAAGGGCATGCTGTAAGCTGAGTTCTAGCTTCCTATTCCCCCTAAGTGGCAGGGGGAAAAATGAACCACTGACACTTTTGTAATAAATAACATTAATCATATTTCTGGTGTTCCTAGGTGAATATATGATTTTCTAATATGCTAAATAATATTCAAAATAAAGGAGAAAATACCTAGCCCTACAAAATTTATGTTCTTAAAGTAAGAAGTGGACCAAAACTAAATGTAATTCTTAGAACACCTTTAGCTGGCCTTCCACAGTCCCTTTTTACATATCTAAGAAGATAAAATAAGGGATTCAGTTTCTTTGGAATATCTATCTAGAAAGAAAATCGGTTTGGCTAATATGACAGAAAAGGAATATGATAGATGTTGGAGAAGATGTGGAGAAATTGTAATACTAATGCATTGTTCATGGAGCTGTGAACTGATTCAGTCATTCTGGAGAATGATTTGGAACTGTACCCAAAGGAGTATAAAACTATGCTTACCCTTTAAACCAGAAATACCACTACTAGGTCTGTATCCCAAAGAGATCATAAAAAATCAAAAAAGCATCCACGTGTACAAAAATATTTATAGCATCTCTTTTTGTGGTAGTAAAGAATTGGAAATTGAATGGATGCCCATCAGTTGGAGAACAGCTCAACAAGTTGTGGTATATACATATAATAAAATACTATGGTGCTATAAGAAATGATGAGTGGGCCAATTTCAGAAAAATCTGGAAAGACTTTTATAAACTAATGCTGCCTGAAGTAAGCAGAATCAGGAAAACATTGTACATTGTAAAAGCAAGATTGTATGATCATCAGCTATGATAGATAGCTTTTCTCAGCAATATAGTAATCCGAGATAAATCCAAAAACTGCATGATGGAAAATGCTGTCCACATCCAGAGGAAAAACTCTGGAATCTGATTGCATATCAAAGCATACTATTTTCACTTTTTTTTCTTCTTTCACAATATGACTAATGCGGAAGTATGGTTAATATGATTGTATCTGTATAATCTAAAAACAATAAATACAAGTTTATTGCCAGAATATAATGAAGAAAAAGAAAAGAAAGTAAAAGGTTGTCATTAGGTTGAAGAAAGCTTCTTCATCATATGGGAGAAAACACTGCCCAGGTTAATATGATACTGAGCTTTCCAAATAACCAAGGTTTGGTTGTGTTCTATCTAGGTTTATACTCAGAAAAAGCAAGGAATAGCTAAGGAAACTAAGTAGTAACTCCAAAGAAGAAGCCATTTTGGTGAATGGGAGATGAAGCTGGTGGACTGAACAGAATCTTGCTTTTTTTTTTTTTTTAATTTTTTTCATGTTACTGCCATTTCCCATTGACCCTCCTAAACCACTTACCCCGTGATAATAATAATTCCCATCCCCTCCCCCCATAATAAAGCATAGTCAAGCAAAATAAATCAACAGATCAGTACACTGGCCATATGTGAAAATTTCCCTTTCCATACCTCTAGTCTACCAACTCTGCTGAGAGGTAGGAGGCATTGCAACTGGGTTACTTCTTGAGTGTTTGACATTGGCTTCTCTTAACATAGAATGCTGACTGGACTGTTACCTATTATTAGAGGGTCTCTGGAAAGAGAAACCTTCCTCATGGAGAACTAAATCCTTCTTGATAGATGCTCAAGGTAGATTTTCTCTTTTGCTGATATGTCACATGTGAAGTTGTGAAACACAATATTTGTCTCCGTTGTTTCTGCAATTGAAATGAATTCTTTTCATTAGCAAAGGAAAAAATACCTGAACTTTCCCCTTCCACAAAATTGGGTTTGCTGTATTATCAAATGAATAGTGTGGAAGAATGCCCAGTTAACACCATCCAAGGGAATTAAAGCAATATGGAGTATTGGAAGGGAAAGGAGGGGGGTGTTAAACTCATTTCTAAACAACATGGGTTGGCCCTGATATTATTTACTTGGCACAGATCTAATCAAAGGATAAAATCAATGACCTATCTTGTTTCAAATATTAAGAATCCTTTAAAAATCTTTCAGCAAAATTCTCAAGCCCTCTTTAGCAAAAATGTTCATTGGAAGATCATTGGATGTTATGTTAGAGAACATATGCAGATTCAACTTTGAAATGGTATGAAAACAACAATTTTCCAAAATTTAAATATAAAGTAGAAATTTCCAGAACAAAATTGTAGGGCTATTTCTCAAAGTATAACATAGGCAGAACACTGGCACATTGTCAGATTGCCAAGATCTTATTGGAAGACAAAGTCCACAGTTTTATTTTACCATACCAAGAAACTGTTTCCATAACTTAATCATTGAACATGGAATGGATGGGAGTGGAGGAAGGAGGGGAGGGACTTTAAACCACATACAGAATGTTCCAGTTTCTCCTTAGCTCTCTAGTGCTGTTGAGTAACTTTCTTGCATTTGACCTCAAAGGTTGAGGTTTGCCTGTGGCAAGATAAATCATCTTTACTAGTGAGTAGCTGCTTGCAGCTGAATGTCTCTGTATCATTTGGTCCTCACAGCATGGCAAGTGGTCAGAATGAACTATGTGAGCCTTTTACTACTAGTCCTTGACCCACCCTCAACACATAAAATGCCTTTTGAGTGAGGATAGTTATGAAATGTATATGGGCCGAGGAAAAGGTTGGAGATCAAAGACAAGGATTCTAAATTCTACATAGTGCCTGCAGATCTTTAATTTGGTTCTCTTTCATAGTTTAAATTGGATATAGAAAATAGAAAAATTTTACATTAATAGAATTGCCTATCTGATATGAAAACATTAAAGTTTAAAATCAAACTTTGTCCATTCTGTAGTCAATTTCTGTACTAATTTCCTGTTAGAAATCTCTTTTTGTCACTTGGACATTTATAAATATGAAGTTTTGAGTTGAGATTTAAGGAACATATGTTACAATAAAGGAAACATTTGATGTTGGCCTTAAGCATCAGCTGATTCCACATCTCACCTGTGAATATTTCATACCTTTCTCAAATTTGCAGAGAATATTTTCATGTATTATATTTCATTTCTATCTCAGACTGATACAAATGGTTGTAAAAAAAAGAAAAAAGTAACATCATTGTTTGGGTTTATGTGTTTACTCACAGATTCTTGTCATGATTTTCATTGTCTTCCCCTGAAATCTTCTATTTGGAGAAGTATGTCCAAATACAAATAGGGAGAAAAAAATAATATGTTTTTCCAAAACACACATGGATCTAGGATCCATGAACTTAAAAAAAATTTTTTATAACTATGTTTTGGTATATTTAGGTTTGCTTTGCAATATATATCTTTTATTTTATGCATTTTAAAACATTATTCTATAAGCTTCACCAGTTGCGCAAGCATCCAAGACACAAAAAGAAGAATCCCTGCCCTATACTATCAATCTCTGATTAGGTTAGTCTTTGTGTAATCTCTACCTAGTATATTTCTGGTTAAAAGAAAGCTTACTATCCCACATAACAGTTCACCCAAACTTCTTCAGTCATTGTACAAGGTACCCCAAAAAGCTTTCTCTCTTCTTTGTCAAAACTTCACTTAAGACTTATTTATGTCCATCATGAAACCTTTACTAAATTAGGCTTCTGTCTCCTTCTCTTACTGACTTCAGTCATTATTTAGCTCATCCTTTTGCTTTGCCCATTTTATTTTTTTAAGCTTGGGCATATCTCTGTTGTTATTCATTATCTGAGGTCTGATCCCATCATTCTCTACATGTTCATATATGGTATGTTTTTGTCACATGTGTTTAAGTATATTTATCTCTCTTAAGCTTGTCTCATTTTTTAAACTGGAAATTCATTGCCTTCTCTTCCTTTCCAAACTCCAGGAGCACCTCAATGTTGAGTATCCATCTAGCTAACTTGGATTCTGGGATAATAGAACTGTCCTGAAGTAGGGATAAATTCCTGTGGGAACTCCCTCAGTTTCCCCCTATTAAGTAATAATTATTTTATTAACTATAGCTCATTTATTTATATGGTGCTTTTCAGTTTATAAAGTGCTTTCCTTTTTCACAACAATCCTGTGAGGCAGACAATACCAGCATAATTGTCCACATATTATAGAAAAGGAGTCAATCTTCAGGGAGTTTGAGTGAGTTGCCTAACTGGTCACAGCTAATAAGTGGCACAGTAAGATTCTGTTTTCAAATTCAGTGCTTTTTCCATTAGTTGTCTCTCACCTCGTGTCTCACCACAATAAACTAGGTACCTCACTCATCCTGCTTTAAATTTACCCCATAACAAATTATGCTCTGCATTTTCCTTGCTCTTTGGTTTCTGTTGGCTACTTCATCTCTGATAGGTCACCCTCAGAATTGTAGAGGAGCTCCCATTCAAAAAGTTGCTTCCTCTATCTCAGCCACAAAGCCCCGATGGGGAGAAATTAATCTTTGTCTGTGTCCCAGTTGAGCTGGCACAAGATCCCTGACCTTTATTTTCTATAACAGAATTCAGTTGATTTTTAACTGAGCTTTATTTCACCCAGCTGCCAGTTTCTTTCAGTTGGTTATTAGTGCTAGCTTTGCTCTGAGCCCATTCTTTACCTTTATAAATGTCTACATTCTTGTCATTTGCTCCTCTTCTCTGTTTTCTAAAGCCTGTTTCATAAAAGTTGCTACCAGTAGCAAGGATGACTTGCCTTCATTTTAATTTCATAAAAATTAAATCCAAATGGCTACGAATAGAGTTGACTAAGAACTCTTTTGAAAGAGCTTGTATTAGAAATGTTCTAGGTAAGGACAATAATACACCTGGCATCTCCAAATAAAGCCATAGAAGGATCCCGAATTCATAAAGTTCTGAGAAATCCTTGGTGTTGTGTTTTTAATACTCTATCATACACAATAGGCTAGTTCCAACACAAAGAAGGTTTTAATTATTTGAAAGAGGCACAGATGCAAATGAAATTTAAGATGTTTTGATCCTAAAACTTGTAGTTAAATCATGTTTTTTTTAAAGTGCCAGAAATTATAAACTCACACCTTTCAAGTATGTTTGAAAACTATATATCTTTTAAGGATAAAATAGAGTATTTCCCACCTCTTATCCCTAGATGAACAAATAGATCTTGGGCAAGGTTATAACATTTTTTTTTTTCTGGACCTCAGGTTTCAAGTTGTGCATTGCCTTGGTTTGAATTATCACCACATTTCTGAACTAAAAAAAATTAGTTTCTCAGCTGCTAGTTCCTTAAATTATCATGTTAGTGCTAAGACTTTAGTCATTTCAGTATCAAGAGCACTGTATGGAATAGTAGATTCTCACTAAGTCAGGAGAGAAATTAACACTTGAATTCACCCACCTACAGATAAGTTGGTTTTGCATTTATATATGAAATACTGGTTGATGTTTACTATTATCTCTAACTCGTGATTTGTTACTTTATTCTGGGTTAAACAGAGGTTTACATTTTTTAAAATATATTTTTATTTAGTTCCTGCAAAATAAAAGGTCATAAATATTAATGAGAGCCAGATTTGATGTCTTCAGAAAGATTGAATGATAAATCCTCTCTTTCTCTCTTGAGTTATCTATCCTACCTTGGTAAGGGAGTCCAGTTTCACTTGGAGGATAATCTATCTCAGTTGAGTCAGGCAAAGAGTCTGAGGTCCATTCTGAGTCACTCATGAATAATACCTTGGTATTGGTTGAGCCCCAGGAAAACGGATGGTTAAATACTGTGAGAATCTTTATCAGCACAGGAAATGACAAGTCATTAAAATACTAACCGTTAAAACACATTTAGATGGAGGGGGAGGGGGAAAATGGAGGAAGTTAACTCTTTGGAGGATTTAGATTAAGATTAAAATGTGCTAAAAGAACAGAAAAGAGGATTTGTAAAACTTTGAGATGGGTTTATCAGCTATAAATTTGTTCAGCAGTGGGATTACAGCTCCATAATCTGTGATGCCCAACAAGACCAAAACAGTGCAAAAAGTCTGTCAGCATTTCCATTAAAATACTTTTTCACTTCCATAGCTTACATCTTGGCTGTAAATTTTGCTTCCCTCCCAGGAAAGCTTGTAAAATTAGAAGAAAGAGGAAATAAGGAGAGGTCTTATGCTATAACACTCAGTCTAGTTTATATGAAACTAGATGTACTTATGAATAAGTGAATGTTGGTATAAAATTGAGGATACAAGATTTAAATAAAGCCAGGAAACTTAAATTCAAATTCCAACTCTTCTATCTTTACTTAATCTCTCTGGGCTTTAGTTTCCCTTCTTTGCAAGTTCAAAGAGTTGGGCTAGATGGTCTTTAATGTGCCTTTCAGCTACTTCTGAGCCCTGAAAATCTGATCTTCAGTGAGGAGACCATATGACTTTTCACAGTAGCTACTAAATAACATTATGTCTTTCCTCTGCATTGTGTTAATTCCATTGTGAAACAGTTTTATCAAATCAGCAGGCAATTGATTAAGGAGATTTTTGCTGCATCAGAAATCTTGATTTGGGTGCTTTTTTCACTTAGCTAAATAACTCCAGGTTGCTGATTTGGCCACAGTTGAAAAATTCATAACTGAGTGTATAAAAACTGTGGGTCTCAAGTATGTTCACATACAAACTTCACAGTTTATAAATCTCTTTTGTCACAACACAGTATATAGTAGGTACTCAGGTATCTCTGTCCTTATCTGAAGAAAATGATTTTCTGATGGCGCTCTTCATCCAAGTCTGTCATAGTTGATTTCACATAATCTTGCTGTCATTGTGATAAGGTTTGTATCCCCTCGATTCCTGGTGATAATGAGGTTAGTGGCAATAAGAGAGTTGTTAAAATCCCCTTTTGGTCAGCCTGCAGGTTCAAAGTGAAAGAATTCACTTACTCCCAAAATACAAATTGGCAAAAATGAAAGTTTAATATTGGATAGAAACCAGTTTGCTAAGAGATTGACTTCTATAGTGGCAAAGTCCTATTAGGGAAATGGCGTCTGGCACTGATAATAGAATGTCTTCTCAGTAGGTAGGGTCCTAGCAAACTGCTTGGGCTTCTGCAAGGAGTGAGTCCAGAAACTGCCCTTGAAAAGGAGTCTTGAGGCTTCAGGAAGCCAAGGTTCCCAGGCTTAGATGCTTATCAGTATCCAGCCCAAATCTATTGGAATTAACAACACTTCAAAGGGGTGCTTTTTGTTTTTTTTTATTTTTAAATAACTTTTTATTGACAGAATCTATGCCAGGTTAATTTTTACAACATTATGCCTTGTACTCACTTCTGTTCCAATTTTTCCCCTCCCTCCTTCCACCCCTTCCCCCAGTCCTATACATGTTAGATAGGTTACAGTATATCCTAGATACAATATATGTGTGCAGAACCGAAAAGTTCTCTTGTTGCACAGGAAGAATTGGATTCAGAAGGTATAAATAACCCGGGAAGAAAAACAAAAATGCAAGCAGTTTATATTAATTTCCCAGTGTTCTTTCTTTGGGTGTAGCTGCTTCTGCTTTTTGACCAGGATTTCAATTGAATCAAAGGCTCTTGCATCCCCGAATGATAACTTGTCTGGAGGAATATGCCTTCCCCAGGAGGGTCTGAGACTCCAAAAGGGATCACAGATCAAAAGAGAATACAGTTTCAGAGTATTAATCTTAAAGGGAACACAATTCAGTAAAGGGAACAGTTTCCCTTCCTTCGGTTATGTGCAATTTTCTCTTGGTTTTGCTCACTTGACTCAGCATCAGTTCATATTAGTCTTTCCAGGCTTTTCTGAAATCAGCCTGTTCATTATTTCTTATAGAACCATTACATTCATATGCTATACTTATCCAGCCATTTCCCAACTGATAGACATCCACCCAATTTTCAGATCCTTGCCACCAAAAAGAGCTGCTATAAATATTTTTGCACATGTAAGTCCTAAGGATAGTGTTCTACTTAATGTCAGAAACAGGACTCAAACCCTTGACTTACAAGTTCAATGTTCTTTTCCTTTGTACCATGGGAATTCTAATTCAAAGGAAACAACAAAGCTTAAAACACTGAGACATAGTCACAGGGCTCATTTTTATAATTTTTTCTTTATGATAAAATAAGGAACACATGGGGTGAAGTAGGGAAATGGTAGAAAAGAATCTTAATGCAAATTCTTATAATCCCTAGATTCTGTGATGTTTCTAACCTGCTACCAAACCAGAAAGAGCCTGGTTTTTACTTTTAACTTTTTTTAGTAGTCTATGTCTACTAAATGCATTCATTTTATGTGTTAATGGATTATTTTGCTTAAAACCATTTTAGAAAAGACAGAGAAGTATTTCCTTAGTTTTCAGAAATAAAAGGACTTCCCTTTGATGTAATAGGATTTTATTTGGGGGGGGGGGGTGCGGCAGACTTCTGTTCTAACAATAAGTCAGTCATCTTCACTTTTTAAAAATATATATATAACCATTTTTAAGGCTAGTGGAGTTTTTAGAGCCACTGTTTTAACAGCTTCTTGGCTTTCTTCAAGTCTTAACTGAAACCCAACCTTCTGCAACAAGCCTTGCCTAACACATCTTAATCTTAGCGCTTCCCTTTGAGATTATCTCCTATTTATCTTGACCATAGCTTGATTAAATATAGTTATTTGAATATTGTCTCCTCCATGAGACTGGGACTTCTTGAGAGCCAGGGCTGGTTTTGCCTTTCTTTATATCCCCAGTTCTTAGAAGAGTGGCTGGCACGTTGTAAACCCCTTAGTAGTCTACTCCCTCTTCTTGACTGCTCTGCTTCTACCAGATGCTTGATACTAAAGGACAGTATGTGTTTACACCAGAGCATTCATTACTTTAATAAGTGTATGTTCTGTATTATCCCTATATCACTTTTATACTCGTGGTTTTTTAGTTCTCCCTATTACTCTCTCATAGCTTCATAGATTTGAAAGGAAGGAAGGAATTTTAAAGATCCTCTAGTCCAATCTTCATAACTTATAGATAAGGAAATAGAGGATTTTAACTAGAGCTTCAAATCCTGTGTTCTTTCTGCTTGTTTCATTATGATAATTATTTATCATAATCTAGTTTATTATTTTATTTATACTTCTTAACTAAGAAGTTAATTTTATTTAAATTATTTTCTGCTGGAAAATTATTTTATTAAAATATTTTCCCCTTTAAAAAAAATAATAAAATCTAACTTTGGATAGGCTCTATCTGATTCCCAATATGTATTTTAATCTATTTTTTCATTTTGTTGGTGTCTTCATCCTTCACAGTATAGAATCATATTCAAATTTTCAGATTAATACTTAAAAAGTAGTGCATGATAAAAGGGCTTCCAAGTAAAAAGTTAAAATCCATTACCCAGAGACATTATGCCATGATAGTAGAAGACTGAAACTGGAGTCAAAGAGTTTAGCTTTGAATCAGCTTTGTTATCTAAATTCTTTGGGGGAAGTTAACCTCTTCAGGCTTCATTTTACTCATTGTAAGATGAGGGAATTGGACTGGGTGACTTCTGAAGTTTCTTACAATTCTAATTTGTAATGATGCTCTGATGACTTTTCTTTAGGTTGAAAATGACTCAAAACTTAGCCTGTCTTTGAATTGACATGAGCATATCCCATGGAACATTTTTTTCAGGAAAACTATTGTAAATTGTCTGACTATATTGATAGATGCCCTAGTATTTTGAAGAGCTACTAACAGAGTCAGAGCAAAGCTTGCATTCAAGAGAAGTTGTTTTATTTGTTCCTGAATTGCTTCCTTATTTTAGCTGGTTTAATTGTTCTACCTTCCTAGACACACTTTGATATGGGGTAGGGAGGCAATGAGGAGGTATTTTTATGTGCCTCTACTCTGGGAAGTTAAAAAAATAAGACAAATGTCAATTCAGTATGTTTCTTAGTAAGGATTATTCCCTATGTCTTATGGGACATTTACTGGAATAAAGCTCAGACCTCTCCGAAAAATCCAAACTGAATCTAACAAATCAAGGGAGACTTCTGACAAGTCTGCTGATAGACTGATATCTTCACCCGGAAAAAGAGGTTTGGATTAAGGTTGTGATGGTTTCTTATTGTTATTTTAAAATACTAAATGAGTGCTTAAATGAGTTATAAGAGGCAAGAAAAGTCTCTTGAAAAATCAAAATAAGAGCAGCCGTGAATTCTAGACATGCTTGGATTGGGTGTGTACTTGGGATTAAAAAATGAATGAAAAATTAAGTATTGTGAAAAACACAAGTAGTTAATCATTCCACCCACTCACCATGCATCCTTTGCCAATTGTGAATAGTTCTCAAGATGATTTTAAGCCCTTCCTGGGTATGAAGAATAAAGTAAGCTTTAAGTAAGAATTAGTAATTATAGAAAGTTAATAGCAATGAATTTTTCTTATCAGATGACAGTTTTCTGCAAGCAGAGAGTAGTATATATCAAAAATCTAGCTACAGTAGACAAGGTATGAAAATAAGTAAACCTCTGGAAGAATTATAGTATTCTTCCCAAAGATTGCTTGGTATCAGTGTCTCCATACTAAAAGTTTCCATAGATAGAAGTCTTGGGTTTTTTTAAAAATTTGTTTTATCAGTTAATTCAGTGATGGGCATTAAAAAAAAAATCTTTCCCTGGTTTTAAGCCCCATTATAGTGTTACCAGAAGAAAATTTGATAGATTTATCAAACATAGTTAGTTATGCCCAAACTAAAAATTTACTAATCTGAAAGATGTTTTCCTATATATTATATGTCAAATTTGCTTATTCCTAAATTGTTGCTTTTCCAGGGCAAGTGGTTATTTGCCAGGGTGGTCCAAGTATATTTTTAGTATGACATATAACCAAAAAATAGCTCTATGTGTGTCTTTCTCCAGGATGTATATTTCTTCCTTGTCTCAAAATTGCCTCTGATGGCAGATAGAGTAACTCATCCACATGGAATAAGGCAGGTTGTCTTCTCAACCCTACTCAGCAGGTTCGCTATTCCCTAGAGAATGTCACTTGGGCTATAGCCTAAACCAACTGTGCACTGATAGAAATGACTTATAAGTAAATTCATCTTCTACTTTCAGTTAGTCTTAAAGCTGTCCTTCTATTCATTTCACTTCTATTTGTGGCTTCACAATCACTTTGGAAGGAAGAGGTTGAAGAACAGATATATTATTTGCCTAAATAACACCTTAGCTATGGGGGCTGTAATTTCAGGCATTTTATAGTCCATTACTAAACTAGCTTTTAAAGCAATGAAGAAAACATTGATGCAAAAGTGCTGTTGATATACTAAAGATTTTAACTCAAAAATGAGAGTAACCAGCTTCAACATCAATTATTTAGCTAATATTAACCAAGGGATTTAAGGGGAGCAGCAAGATGAAATAGTTTATAAAGTTATTCAACCTCTACTAGCTTAGAGATTTCAATTCATTCTTTTTTAGATTTATGTATAGATTTTTACATTGAAGTTTTGACCATTAACTTAGTAAGAAAACCTTAAATTAGTACTGTAAAGGGTTTTTATAATCTATTTTCTCCCCAAAAAGAATCATATACAGTACCTCTTTGTATGAAAAGTTAATCATTTTTGGTCCCCATATGTTTCTTCCAAAGGTGTTCCTTGAATATGTTTCTAAAATGTTCCATGAATGCAACATTTTAATGTAACTCTGAAGATGTTAAAACATTGTACTTAGACCAATTTTTAAATGATCATTATCCATTCTGTGCACTTTTCCTTCTTTATCCCTAGTGTGTCTTCTCATCTCTCCCACCCTACCCCCCACCCCCACCCCGAAAGTCATTTGATAATTTTACCTTTCTTAGCATTCAGTCTTGATTTATAATTTACTCCTTAAATGATCTCCTTCCTCTGGGTTTCCCCAAAGTTTAGAATGACTGTGCCTGCGAGTCATTCAGTAGAATTTTTTTTTTAGCCAGTGAATGAATCAGCTCCCAAAGGAAATATCTTACAAGGTTCAGTTTTTTCAGAGTCTTTTATACATGTATTTTGTTGCAATTACTTTTTCTTGTGTGAAAAATATATCCTCTTAGAAGGAAAATTTATAGTTTCTGTCATTGTAATAAGAGACACTACTGATAAAGGAGCAGATCATCTTAGATTACTTCCTCTTGTGTTGTAGCTAGCAGAATGGAAGAAGGGTTTAAAATCTACTGTCTAAGAGAGTTAGAAAAGAGAATAAGTGAATGAATGAGCAATCTTCTTTCTGTTACTTGTACATATTTACACCCCTTCACTACTCGGGTATTCCTGGGTTTTTGCTATTCTCTTCACCTTTCTTAAAAATGTTCTTTCTTCTTCTGACCACCAGCTATTCAGTACTATAAAGTTAGCACCTTATATTTTGCCCACACCTCTTTATATGGTACTACTCAGCACGGTATTACATGTCTTGCTCATGAAATGTTTCATGTAAATGTGTCTTACCTCCCCCAATTAAATTTCTCATCTGAATTCTCATAGGCAGAGATTGTATCTTTCTCAATTTTTCAGTCTCCCAAAGCATATGGTTCCAGGCACTTAGTACAAGTTCAATAGATAGATAACTTATTGTTTGATAGTATAGATCAAACAAAAAGTAAGAATTAGATAGTAGAATTGTTAGAAATATGTTGCCTTTTGGTCAGTGGTAGCAAAGAAGGTTCTCTTCCCCCTTCTCCCCCCCCTCCCTTCCCTCCCCCGCCGTTGGGTGGAAGTTATGGCTAGTTAAATCCAATTTTTACACCTTTTAGATGTGTAGAAAATAAGGGGTTCTGTTAAAAACCGTTTAGATATGCGAGCATTAGAAATTCTATTTAAATATATAATAGAATGCCCTTTCCTCTACAAAGGGAAAGATTATTTTTGTCTTGGAAATCAAAGGGGGGAATACAAAATGAAGAAATATTTTATATTTCAAGTGACCCCAAGTTACCATTTTCAAAATGCCCTCAAGCATGTGTACAAAATAGGAACTGGGTAGATAAGTTGTTGAACTGGTTTAGCAGCACTACCTCCACATATCATGGGTGAGAGAGAGCTCAGAGTACATAAACTTATCAGAGATCACTATCCAAATCATCTCAGAACAAGGTGTTTAGCAATGTACTGTAGTTTCTGTGCAAATCATCCACCATAAAGCTTGGAGTGATTCAAGGTTCACAGTTCCTTCTTTGTTTCTTTGTTAATGACTGACTTCTGACTAGTGGGAGGTGCCTCTAAATTTGCTAATGCATTCTTTTTGGATAAGGATGACGCACAGATTGTCCTAATAAGGACTTAGTTTGAGAAAAGGGCCGCCTCCTCTGAGAAGATGGGGCAAGTCTGAGAGAGGGCGGGCAGTTTCTTTTTTAACTGGGGATGACACAAGCATAAGTCATTTCCTTATTAATCGGTTCAAACCAGTTCTTACAGGAACTGGTGGTGATAAATGTGGGGCTTCTCAGAAGTCATTCATTTTATTCTCTGTACTATTGTAGTGCACGTCCTCTGCAGATCTCTCTCCTTTCTGTCTCTTTCCCTCTCTGTTTTTGTGTCTTCCTCTCTTTCTCTCTCTCGAAGGAAACAGCAGGAACAGTGTCAGACTAGAATGTGTTCCCAGTATGCATTTCCTTCTTTCTCACTATCGGTTTGCTGGGAGCAATTTGCCTCTTTTTGTGAGGGAGAACTTTTTCCTCTCCGAAAAGAGAGATAATAGCACCAGTTCTTTGTATCTTGGCTTTTCTTAACTCATCTTTCTACTGTATTCTGTGGTTTTTCCTTTTATCTTTTTAAGCCTTGGTAGTAAATAGAACAGATCTTTAAAAATCTTTTTTTGCTTTCTCCCCAAATGTTTTTCTTTCTGTGGGCTGTCCCCTACTTTCAGGGCTGTCCCCAGTCTAGGTCCTTCTCTGCAGAAACCTTTCCAAGAGTACTTGGAGGCTCAGCGGCAGAAGCTTCACCACAAGACAGAGGAGGGTATACCACAGGTGAGACTTTTAACTCATTCCCTTCTTACCTCTGCCAAAGCATTTTTAACCAGAACATGATATTTGCCACTTCTTACTTAATAGAAAGGAGAAAATCTGAAGAGAAACTTATTCATAATATTTCTTAAACTTAAAAAAAAAGTTGCCTGTTTTAGACATTAATATGGGGATTGTTTTATAACTAGGTTAAGAATTCCTTTTATCTCTCATATGTTTCTTGACAAACAATTTTGAATTTACTTTTGCGCTTATGTACATCAGTGTTGTTTATCCAAAGTAAGTTACTTCTGCTTTGGTTTTCATTGTCAGATTGTCTTGAATGGATCTATCATAAAAAAAATAAGAATGCTAAAAAAGGCGTTAAAAAACCCACAGCCTTGGGTAATGTGTTGAATGTAATTGTAATTAATGAAAGTGGCTCTTTTTCATTCTTAAGGTTTCCCTTGGCTAATTAAGGAAGCAATAAAAGTGTTTTTGTTTTAGTTTACCAAGCCCTTGATCATTAAATAAATCACCAAGGCACTAGAGTCTGATCTTTTGACTGTTGAAATCTTATCAGTAATTCTCAAAAGGGGAAAACATTCAGCGTCTTATAAAAGATGACTGAATAGAACAGGAACTAGAAACTAGGGGGAAAAAACTTGGATTTAATGCATTTGAAGGAATCATCATGTTGTCCTTTGCTGCCCTCATTCGACAGAACTCGATTGTTTAAAGTATGTTTTTGAAAGTCCTTGAGCAATCTACTGAAAGAAATACTAGAGTAAGAGCAAAATCCTACAGTCTTCTCAGTTTTATATTTGCAGGTACTCCGTTATAATTGAACTATTCTATATAAAAATAATGACTTCTCATTTGCTTAGTGAATGACATAAAATAATTTCATACTTGGCTTATTTCGAATCCAATAACAAGTTAATGAGAGCAGAATTAAGGCTTTGGCCAAATGGCTGCTGGTCATCATCACAAGCCTTTTTAGGCTCAGATCCTTGCCACTTACTTTGAGCCTGAATAACGGTCATGTGGACACAAGCTCAGGAGAGGTAATGAGTTAGTAGTATCTGTTTGTATTTCAGGTTGTTCCAAAGCTCATGATTGTAGAAAGGTAGGCTCAGAGTTCCAATTCTTTTTTCTATTGCCCTCCACTAACAAAGTTTTTCTTGCTTTTTTTTTTTTTTCCTGTGTTTATTCCTACAGGGGGAAAACTGGTTGTCCTGGATGTTTGAAAAACTAGTCATTATCATGGTGTGCTACTTCATCCTATCCATTGTCAATTCCATGGCACAAAGCTATGCCAAGCGAATCCAGCAGCAAATGTATTCAGAGGAAAAAACTAAATGAGGCTGATACAACTTAATATGCCCATTCACAGAAGCTATAATTAATTGATGGGTTCTAACTAAATTGGCACTATTGTAAACAGAGAAAAGGGGGGGAAATTGGCCCTTTTCCAGACTAATAATTTTTTTTCTGGGGGACTTGGGGGCAGTATTAAAAAAAATTGTTTTTGAAAGCATTTAGTCCATATTTTTAATTGACAGGCTTATATGTAAAGGTAAGATATATAGTTTTCTTAATTGGATCTGAGTTGGGTTTTCTGAGTTGGATGGTGTGTGGCATTTAATTTCCTCTTAAATTACTTCCAAAATTAATGAACAACAATACAAATAGACACTTCAAGCCACCTCCCTCAAAAAAAATTTTTTCATTAAATATATCAAATTTATTTGGCTTGACATAAGTGTACATTTTCTTTTCTAAATCATCAAAATGTATATAAATGATAATAGATTGGATAACAGCCTTGCATGCCTATCATGGTGATAATTTAATATTCCATCCTGCCCAGCCCTTCTTCCTCACCCACCCAGAAAAAAAATGTCATTTTATGATGCTTTGCACACCTCTGGGGTGCCTTTTTACATTTTAAAACAGTGTAAGCAAAATCTGGCTGGTGCCTCATAAATGAACTGGCATCATTTTTTATTCTGTATATTTAGAATGAAGTCACACACACACAAAAACAAAAAAACTTTATATATAAAGTCATCTTTGATCATTCCGGAATTGTGTCTGTCTTGAGTGGTTTTTTTTTCTCAGTCTTTATCTTTTACCATCTGACTGGCTGCCTTTTCCTGCTGTGTTTGATATCTCCAACTAACCCAATCTAGATAGTAGTGCTCAAAGTTGGAAACTTTGACTTGCAAAGAGTCTTGGTTGTCCAACTAAGTCTTTATTCAATTTGGGAAATGGTGCTGATTTACTTAAATAGGAAAAAATGTCAGGCTTAACAGGAATGAAATTTGCTTTCATAATATCAGATCTTCTTTTTTTTAATGCCACACCTTTGTTTCTTTAAGTTACTATAAGCTCTGATTCTAACAAACATGAATTTGTGTCTTTGTCTATTTCCAATGTTGTTCCCAGAAATTTCTGGCAAATGAGACCTAGTCCTTTCATTTTAACTTTGAGGGAAATTATCATTCTTTTTTCTTAGGAAAAGTAATCCGGGTTATTTGTTTAGAATGGAATTTGGGTTTTAACCAAACAACAGATTATATTTTCCCTCAGGCTCATTTCAAGTGAAATTGATCAATGTATGTTCCATCAATCCTGCCTGAATATCCACTTTGTACCTATCATCGTCTGTGACATCTCCATGGCTGTACCGTCCTGTCAGATAGCTTATCAGACTGATGTTGACTGTTGGATCTCATGGCAACAGCAGTCGATGGGCTGTCTGACATTTTGGTATCTTTCATCAGACCATCCACATCAAACTTTGTTCCCATTCAAACATCAGCCAGCATCATGGTTTAAATCCAGAATTTGAGTACATGGCAACATTTTCATGCCACAGTGGAGCAGCATTAAGGGAGACAGTATTGTTTGGAAGATTTTTGATATTATCTTCCATGACCCAACTCAGTATAAATAAGTTAAAAGGTTTATTGTGCAACAAGATAGCTTCCTTTTTGCTATCCAAAGTCAAGTTTGTGGTTTTGGAAGGGCTGTTGCTTTCTTACTGTGCTTGTTTTTCTCCAAGGAATTTTTTAAAAGTGTAATTATTTGTATTGGGTCTTAAATATAGATAAAAAAGAAATCTGGTGCACTAAAGAACTATCCAAAGGGATATCATGATGCCACATTGGAACCAGCAAGAACACTTAGCAGAACTGGGATGTCTGATAGGCCACTGAGGGCCAGAGAAAGATTAAGGACTTGCCCAAAGTCACATAATAACCATAAGGATTAGACGCTTAACTATAAAAGTGAAGATTTGGATTTTTGTTGTTATTTTCCAAGTGATCCATTGTTTATTTTACATTCAGATTTTGGTCACTGTCAATAAGCCTGTCCTTCAGAGTTACTTGGGTTTTCTGTTAGTTTTTTCTTTATCTAAAGCATTTCCTGGCCCTTGGAAGTCTCATTTATATGAATTTGAGTATACTTTCAGAAGGCAAGAAATGCCATTTGCATTTAGACCCATCAACTTTCAGGATTTGAGGAGGTGAATTCTGTAGTGACAACTTTTAAGTTTTCCAGAACTACTTGGGAAGTGTTAGATGATTCTACTTATGGATAATCTAAATGAATCACTTTTGAGTCCAATAGTTGCTCCCTTCATAATTAGTAAATGATGAGATATCCCAGTTCTCAATCATTTAATTTCCTTGCCTAGTTCTTATCAGAAACTATGGTGTCCTGTCCACTAAAGTAGACAAATTAAAAATGGTCCCTAGATTTTCTTTTATCAGCAAGCAGAGGAGAATGTCCCACTAAGTTAGTGGGAAGAGAGGTTTATAGATGGATGGCTTTTATATCTGTACAAATTAAAATAAGAACTTGATGGCATCTATGGAAATTTGTTTGTGGCTCATTCATATGAAGTCTGTTCCATTCCCATTCCTTTTCATGTATCAGTCTACAATTTTTGTTCATATCCCACATATTTAAATCCTGTTGTGTTCAAACAATAGTATTAAAACAACACTTCAAAGAAATATCGTCACAGAGAATCTTCCAATGCAATGAAAGTCATTTGTAGAAAAATACTGCTGAGTCAGGTAGGTGGCCCAGTGAATAGAGCACCAGTCCTGAAGTCAGGAAGACCTGAGTTCAAATCTACCCTCAGATACTTAACTCTTCCTAGCTATGGGACCCTAGGCAAGTCACTTAATACCCCAATTGCCTCAGCAAAAAGAAAGAAAAAAATATATTGTTAATCTGTATATCTTTAAAACATTATGCTAAGCCCATAAGTACCTAGAAAGGCAAAAACAGGTCCTACCTTCAGGGAACTCACTAGATAGATAAAATGGGGGAGATAACTTGTAAGTAAATAGGGAACAAACAAAAAGCCTATAGAGTAGATGAATAGAAATCTTCCCTTTGGGGAGAGGAGTATGTTGGACTTCCAGAGCAATTCAGTGTTCTTGTAATAACTTTTGGGGGACATAGCAATCACAAAAACTCACAAAGACTCAGTAGTTTTGAGATAAATTGCTTAATCCAGTACTCTTAATGATTTCCAATGTGAGAGTTGAATTTTCTTTGGTTTTGCCTTCCACTGGCCTGGTCCAAATAGTGCCAAATGTCAACCCTGTCATTTGCAAGTATTCCTGAAACTTTGAAAGACAAGTAGAGAGTAATAACTTATGTAGACTTTTGAACTTAGCCTATAAAATGGTATGTTTTTTTCAAGCACATTCCTGGAAGGTAAGGTTGGGTAGGAGGCCCAATTGTATATTGTGTATGAGGAAGGGACAGGATTAGAAGGAAAGTAATTCTTGAGGGACAAATCCATTCAAAACACCTTTTATAGGAGCCCGAGTGGTTGGTCCTGCTTATTTATGCACACATTCTAGAAATGTAGTAGGTCTTGTAGTGGATAGAGTGCTGGAACTGAAGCACTTCAGTGCTCCACTGAAGACTTCCTATGCTCACATTTGGCCCAGATATTTACTGGGTGATCCTGAACAAGTCACTTGACCCTTTATGAAATGAGCCTGAGAGGGAAATGGCAAATCATGCCAGTACTTTTGCCAAGAAAATCCCAAATAGCATCATGAAGAATTGGACATAATAAGGAGATGTAATATCCTCCTCTCCTCCCTGAAACAGAGATCCACTTCTTGTTTCCAGCCTTTTAGGAAAGTTGTATTGAGAGTTTCCAGTGGTAAGTATTCCATTTTGAGCTCTCTAGAAGCAATTAAAGAAAAAACATTGTAAGATAGTCTAAGGTCCTTTTTCCTGCTTTCCATGGGGGGGAATAAAAAGTTCAGTTAAGGTAGCTAGTTTGCCTTTTTTGGTGAAACATTGGATCTAAGCAAATAACCTGTATGTATTTGCATATTTTTACAATACTCCTACAAGGGATTATAGAAAAACTTTTCCTGGGTAGCTGCTTACTCATCTCTTTAGAAACGCTTTATGATAGTTATGTGCCAACCATTTTCTCATTTCTTTTGACCCAGTAGCTTTGGACAGTTTGTTTTGTGGTTGTTGACACATGATGAGTCAAAATTTTTTAAATTGTCCCCACCCTCCACCCAGACATACTTGATATCTTCAGAACTGTTGGATTAGAGGAGTAAAGAAGATCCTCAACTCAAGAAAAAGTGAAGTGGATCAGAATGGGAAGCAGCCATGGAAACAGGAATGAAACAGTGAAGAGAGAGCCTCATCAGCCAGATTGACAAGTTATCCACCACTTTTGAATATAGGACCTCCATTCCTCGTAGTTTAAAAAAAATTTAAGAATCATGAAGTTGTCCAATTTTGTGGTTATTGTGAAAGCCAGTCAGTGCCGTTGTTTCTCTTAGCTTTAGGAAGCTTCAAGTAAGACGTGGGAAGATGGTTTTAGTGTGTGTTTGAGATAGCACAGAAATGCTTTGATTGGGTTACGGAGAACCAAAAGGGGAACAACTTTATACATTGTAGGGTGCACAAGGAAATTCCCTTGATAAAATAACCAGTCTAGGTGTCCTATTCGGCTACTTTCTGAGCAGCCCATTGTTAAAAACATTTTCCAAGTAAGTCAAAACAAAGAACAGAGAGAAAAACTCTGTGTGTGTGTGTATGTGTGTATGTATACATGTGTACGTGGGCCTTCATACTCCAGCGTCTATAACTTTCTCAAGTTAGTGTTGATTTGGGGAATAAAAAAATATTCCCATTTTTTTGGAAGTGGTTTTGGTTGAATCAGTGATTCCTTTTGTGCTCTCTTCTCAAATCACCTTGGATTTTGTTATCTATAAATATATTCATTAATGGAAAGTTAGCTCCCTGAGGGTAGAGACTCCTTTTCACTGGATTCCCTTTCTTAATCTCATAACACAGAGTGAAGTAAATTGAGCTTTGAAAATTAGATGTTCAAAGTAGATGATGAACTCACTGGTCAGAGACCAATGGTATTAAGAGGCTCCTAAGAAGCTAAGGAAACTCTATGAATGACTCTTAATGAATTTTGAGGTTATAGCCTGGCTCACTGAAAGAGTCCACATTTGACACCTGCCCTCCCCCTTCTATGTAGCAGGGCAAAGGTTCACCCTTCAGGCTGTTCCCTGACTATTTTTCTCCTTCCTTGCTTCAAGCAGCTTTTGACGCAGCTGGACACGGTTGCTTAATGCTGGGGGGAAAATGGGGAGCGGGTGGGGGGGAGGGGACCACTGTCGATTGACCCAAATGGGTGGGTCTTTCCCTGGAGTTTCAGGAATGACTGGTTTAGACTGTTGTCAGCTTTACTTGGCAACTCTACCCCTTTGGAAACAAGCAGCTCAGGTTCGCAGCTCTTGGCTGAGCTCCTGGAGCCCAGCCCACATATCCCAGAGAGGATTGTGTTTTTCACGACCCTGCCTTCTGTTATTTAAAACAAACAAAAAAGACCTTCTCCATGGAATTCTGAGGGACCTTTTACCTCTCCTTTAGCTTTATTTTGCTGCCTTGTGACTATTCATATGACATTTATCCATAATTATTAGAATCTCTTTTTTTAGCAACCAAGTTAGCCTCATGCTTAATCCAACTCCTCTTATTCCTTTTTCTAGCCACCTTGGCTCTTTATTCCCTCCTTGTTGATCTTTACGCTATCCTAAATTCTGAAGCTGTAGTCCACTATGTTACTAATAGCCAAGGGAGAAGAAGTCTGACTAGCTTGGAGATAAGGTCATTTGAGGTCCTGCTTGTCAGATGGATGCCAGGATTTTGTGCTTTCCTTATTTAGAATCTCAGAGTTGGGAAAACCCTACTAGGATCTTTGCCATTCCTATATACAAGATATCCCAAAAGTCTTACAATACTAAAGCTTACCAGAGGAGCAGACGGGCAGATTCTCAGTACTTGAGTTCGCAATAATTATGTTGTTCCCTTTGTCTTTTTCCTCCTCTCAGCCCCACCACATGTAACCATACATCTATTATTTTATCCTTTCAATATCCTAATAAAATATTAAGGGAAAATTCATTTTAGAAAATCATTCTTACTGGAAAAACTAAGCACACATTCAGGACTTCTCTAAAGACAACTACAAAATACACTTTACAGAAATAAAAAAATGGATCATCCTAAGCCCAATGAAAATACTATCTAAATTAATTTACAGACAGTACTGACTAAACTACCAAAGAATTACTTTATAGAACTAAACAAAATAAATTAATCTAGAGAAAGACAAGAATCTCAAGAGACATAATGAAAAATGTGAAAGTGAGTGGGCCTGTCATTAGCAGAATGCAAACTTCTATAAAATAGTATAATCATTCAAAACTATTTGGTACCAGTTTAAAATAAGAAAATGTGATCGATGTAACAATAGGTTAAGGTTAGCTCCAGATTGAATATATTAGCCTAGTGCCCCATAAACCCAAGGATACTGACAACTAGTAATTGACAAAAAATTTTGGGGAAGCTAGAAAACAATCCAGTAAAAATTAGATCTAAACATGTAAGATATACCATGTTGTTTTTCAGTCATGTACTACCCTTCATGACCCTATTTGGTGTTTTCTTGGCAACAATACAGGAGTGATTTGCCATTTTCTTCTCCAGCAGATCCTTTCTATCAGGCAATCAGATTAAGCGCATGGTCACATAGGAAATATCTGAGGCGTCATTTGAAAGGTTTTTCCTGATTTCAGACCCAATACTCTAGCCACTGAACCACTGACTGCATCTATCTGTTATCTTTTTGAAGCTTAACATATGCTAATATAAGCTCTAAACAGATGTGTGATCTAAACCTAACATGTCACATCATTTAAAAAAATAGGAAATAACTACCCAAATATGACTAGAAAATTAACAAAGCTGAGAATAAGAGATGATTTGATCATAAGGTATTCTGAGAAGTGAAGATTAGTACAGGAACCCAGGTGATTCAGGGTGAGACCAAGAAGGCGTAACAATCTTATCCACTGGAACTAGGACAAAACCTCAGTTTAGATACTAGAGATGAGTGTGCTAGTCCCTATAAATATTTTTTTTAAAAAAAGTATATCTAAAGATCTTTAAGAAGGAAAGAATAATGAATATGAGCAAAGACTTAATTTTCCATAAGAACTACATGAATACCTAGAAAAAATAAAGCAAGAGGTTTAAAAAAAATTAAATCAATAAACAAATCAAAGAGTGTACGAAATCTTACCTAAAGGAATCCCTCAAAACTAGACAAAACAGAAATCTGTGATTCTATGAGACAAGAAATATTAAAATTGGAAAGATTGAAAATTGGAAGGAAAAGTAATATATCAGATATCAAAAGGAATTGACTTAGAAAATAGGTCAAAGAGAGTTAATTTTTAAATTGTTGGTCTCCTTAAAATCCATGAATTAAAATAAAGCCTGGATACATTATTTTTAAAAATCACAAATGAAAATTTTCCAGAATCAGGGTGCAGAGTAAAGATAGAATTTACTACTAATTACATTCTGGAGGAAAAAAGAAATCTCAGGAATGATATAGCCAACATTTAGAGCTCCCTTGTCCAAGAAAAAATACTGCATGGACCCAGAAAGAAACAGTTCAAGAACCAAAAAACCAGAGTCAGGATCACACAAGATCTGGCAGTTTCTACTATAAACAAGAAGAAATTTTGGAATGTAATGTTCCAAAAGGCAAAGGATACTGCCTTACAACCGGGTATGACTTATCCTGTAAAGCAGAGTATAATCCTACAGAGGGAAAATGATGAACCTTTAATGGAAATATTTCTGATGAAAAGATAAGAGCTGAGAAGAAATTTGAAAATATAAACAAGAGTCTATAGAAACCTAGCAAAGTAAATTTACTAAAGCAATTGGAAGAAGCCATACAATGATACAGTGCAATAATTTTAATAGAGAAGAAATGTGTCCCTTCAAAACCTTAATGTCTTCAAAGAGTATTGAGGGAATTAAATAAGAAAAATACAACCTGAGGATCAGTTGTGATGTTTTACAGATTTGAATGTACAAAGAAGGGAGAAGAGAATAAAACCTATTAATTCTTATAAGTGTATGAGAAGAGAGGCATATACATATGGAGGAAGGGGTAAGAGGGAGTGGGACATCAAATGTACTTCATCTGAAATGGACAAAGAAGTGGTGAACACATGCATGAATATAGTGTGATGTAGAAATTTATCAGATTCAACAGGAAAATAGGCATAAAAAACCCTGGGCTTAGGTTAAGAAGGATGATATTGAGGGAACAAATAGTTGCTAGCAAAATGAATTTACTAATTCAGAAAGAGGATTAACAAAGGGAAGAGGGGGGAAGAGAGGGAATGGGTTCTAAGGGGTACCTTTGCCTCTTAGACAATTGAGGAATGGCTGCAAAAAAAATTGTATATGAATATAATGGAATATTACTATGTCATATGAAAATAGTAAGACACGAACTAATGCAGAATAAAATAAGCAGAACAGTTTTCCAATTACATGTAAAGATAATATTCAACATCCATTTTTGTAAGGTTTTTGCGTTCCAATTTTTTTTCTTCCTCCCCATTCCCCAAGATGGCAAACAATCTGATACAGGTTATCAGTCATTTCAAACACATTTCCATAATAGTTGTGTTGTGAAAGAAAAAGCAGAACAAAAGGAAAAAAACCACTGGGGAAAAAAAGCAAGCAAACAAACAAAAAAAGGTGAAAATAGTCTGCTTTGATCTGCATTCAGTCTCCATAGTTCTCTCTCTGGATGCAGATGGCATTTTCCATCTCAAGTTGGAATCGTCTTGGATCACTATATTGCTGAGAAGGGCTAAGTCTAACATGATTGATCATCACACAATCTCGCTGTTAACTATGTACAATGTTCTGGTTTTACCCTCTTTACTCAGCATCAGTTCATGTAAGTCTCTCCAGGCCTTTCTGAAATCCTCCTGCTGGTCATTCCTTACAGAACAATAATATTCCATAACATTCATACACCACAATTTACCCAGCCATTCTCCAATTGATGAGCACCCATTCAGTTTCCAGTTTCTGGCTATTACAAAAAGAGCTGCCACAAACATTTTGGCACATACAGGATCCTTTCCCTTCTTTAGTATCTCTTTGGGGTATAAGCCCAGTAGAAACACTGCTGGATCAAAGGGTATGCACAGTTTCATAGCTCTTTGGGCACAGTTCCAAATTGTTCTCCAGAATGGTTAGATCAACTCACAACCCCACCAACAATGTATTAGTGTTCCAGTTTTCCCACCTCCCCTTCAACATTTATTATTGTCTTTTCTTGTCTTCTTAGCCAATCTAATAAGTATGAAGTAGTAGTGAGATCACATTTTAACAATATGCAAATGTCATGCCAAAGGAGACAAATGTCATGCACATACATGATATATACAATGTGAATGAAAGATGATTTCAAAAGAACGGTGATGGAGAATTGTAGAGGGCTCTAAGAGAATGTGTAAATTAAGCTGAATCTTGAAGTAAGTCAGGGAAGCAAAAAGGTAGAGAAAAGGACAAAAGCATTCCAGGCATGGGGGACTAATCAGTACAAAGGCATGGAGTGGAAATACGGAGTTTGGTATGTGAGGAAAAGAGCAGGAAGGCTGATACAGCTGGAACATGGCATTTGGAAGACAGTAAAATGTAAGACTGTTAAGATAGGAGGGGACAGGTTATGAAGGGCTTCTGATATCAAGCAGAATATTTTGTATTTGATCCTAAAGGGAATAGAGTCACAAGGATTTCTTAAGTATTAGGGGAGTAGATCAGGGTGACAGTCAAATCTATACATAAAAATCATTTTGGCAGCTGAATGGAGGATGATTTGGAATGGAGAGAGAAGAGTTAGGGATGTCAAACGAGGCGATTGAAGCCTTGATGTGTGAGGTGATGGTGGCCCTTTCTAAAAGAGGAGAGGAAGTGGCAATGTGAGTAGAGATAAGAGAATATATTTACTAGAAATGCTTTGTAGATAGGCAGAAACATCAAGATCTGCTTTGAGTGTGCTGATTGATTATATGTGAGGAATCAGAGATGGCACTGACATTGGTGATCTGGGTGTCTAATAGATAGCAGTCTAAGTTGTATGCATAGTTGCCTCAGGGGAAAACAAAAGATATTCCTTGAGAAAAATAGCAAAGTTAGAAAGGGAAAAAAATTGGGGAAGATAAGTCATTTTTTGGATATCACATATTAGAGTGGCTGATGAGACATCCAATTTGAGATATTCAAAAGACAATTAATGATAGCCTGGAGTTTAGGACCCAGAATCATCTTCATAAAGATGGTGATTGAATCCATGGAAGCTGATGAAATCACCAAGTGAATCAGTACCGAGGGAGAAAAGAAGACGAGAGCCTTGGGAGACAACTTTGGTTAGAGGAAGTGACTCAGCTAAAATCCAGTCAGAGAGATTGATGAGGAGGCCTTGAAGTAAAAGGAAAATTAGAGAAACAAACAATCTAATGAAAACTAAGAAAGGCAAGGTGTCGATCAGTAGGGTCAAAGATGAGAAAAGGGACAAGGATCAGGTCTGAGAAAGGGCCAATAGATGGGACCATTGAGAACATCAGTTATCTGATCCCCTTATTCAATAAACTGGATTAGTGCCCTGTTCTCATCACAGTGACATCCAAAATCCTGGGTTAGATTTTTAGAGCTCTTCATTTCATAATCACACCCTCCTCACACACACTGTATACCCACCCCCATCACACACACACACACACACCACACACAAAAACACACAGTACACACATACCATAGACACAATACACACACTCCCACATACCACACACAAAGACACACAACACACATACACCCCACCCCCACACACACACCCCAGTCTTCTCACACCTCGTCACACACACACCGGTTATCTCCCGGGCTCTCGGCTCCCACCAGCATACAACATCCCATCTCTCCTATTCCCTTTGGCTGTCCCTCATACCTGGGATGCTCTTTCCCCTCTCTGCTTTGGGACTTCTCTGGCTTCCTTCCAATCCCAGGTAACACCCCCCTCCCTCGTACAGGAAGCTTTCCCTGGTCTTTCATAATTCCAGTGCTTAACCTGTGTTAGTTCTCTCCTGTTTTTCCTGTGCTTGGTTTGTACTTAGTTATTTGATTGCCTCCCACCTTTGATTCTGACCCTCTGCCCTCTGCCTTTTTCTCTGTTGCCAGTGCCTACTTTACAGAATGCCTCCAACATGGCAGGCACTTAATAAAATGTTTAATGACTGACTGCCTTGGGAGAGAGCAATTTCAGTTGAATGACGAGGTGAAAAGCCCAGATTGCAAAACTTTTAGAAGAGTGTGAAGAGGAAATGAAGGTAAGGAGGGTACATAGATTTTTTTATTATAAGAAAGAAGCAGAGATAGAAGATAAATAACCAGCAGGGTTAGTCAAATCAAAGGAGGGTTGGGTTTGGGTTTTTTTGGTTTGTTTGTTTTTTAGGACATTGGGCACTTTATCATGTTTGTAGAAGGCAGAGAAGGAGCCAATAGATAGGGAAACATTAAAGATAAGAAAGGGTGGAGAGAATATTGGGGGCAATTTGCTTGGAGAAGTGAGGAGGCAATGGGATAAAGGACAAATGTAGAGACCTTTTCATTGCCAAGTCCAAGGGCCACCTGTTTATCTGAAATTAAATATCTGAAAGAGGACATGGCAGGCAGTGATGTGAGAGATGTGAAATGAGGAAGAGGAGAGAAAGAAGGAACACTGAGCAAATGGTCTCTCTCTCTCTCTCTCCCCATTAGATAGCCATTCAAATAGGGAAGTATAAAGAGATTGCCTTCTTGCCAGGAGGACTATGTGGTAATTTATCCGTTTATAATGGACTCAACTCCTTCATTTCATAGATGAGGAAATAAGCACAGTTAGGATCATATAGCTAGCAGGTGTTTAAGCTGGGATTTGAATGCACTTCTTCCTCACTCCAACTCCAGTATTCTGTTCTATTATGCTCATAATATGAATTATAGAAAAGCTATAAACAAAGATTTCAGGATATGAAGACGTTATGGAGTTGAGATCTTCAACAGTGCAAGAAATAAGCAAATTAATGAGACTGATCATGGATTCATCAGAATATAAAAGGAATTTTCTGCATTTTACAGATAAGGTGTGGAAAGGTTAGATGACATGGAGAGGATACAAGTGGCTGAGCTGGGAATAGAACCCAGAGTATGTCCTTAATATGATCTGCTTGTAATTTCACTCCCATCACATGGGCCTGAAACAGATAGATGGATGGATGGATGGATGGACTACATAAGGATGTATGTATGGATATATAGATGGATAAATAAAAAAATTCAGGCCTGACCTTGTCTAATAACTTTCCTGTGATCCTTCTGTTCATCGCTGGGTACTCTAGCCAAACCTTAATCTACTACCTTTCCAGAACCTGGATGCAGTTTACTAGGGGCCAATAGACTGCACTGCCACTGGCTGTTGCTGAGAACAGGAGCTGGAATAAACATGTGCCCCTCCCACCTTGGATGGGAAGGATAAGTTGATTGTCCTTACAACTGGACAAGTTGGAGAGTGGTCTTTTCCTACATTACCTGTGAAATCCCACTTGGGCCAACTTAGTAATGGCTGCTAAGCAGGACTTAAATGATAAGTCTTTTAAGGTAATGACAACTCCACTAATGCTTTTAACAAACCAGAAGACAATTTCAGGGCTTTATTGTACCTTGCTGCAGCCAACTCATGTGAGCAAAAGGATGATGGACTAGATATTTACTTTAGTTCTCCATGGTCTCTCAAACCTTTCCCAAACAGAAATTGTGATCCAAAAATAAAGCAGTTTCAGCTGTTTCCGTGATTTGGACACCCAGAATCCAAAGAAGGTTAAAAAAAAATCCAAAATGCAGGTTACTGGCTCACTAACCCTGAGTCACTCAGCCTATCTCCCCTAGCTCCCATGCTCCTGGCAGCAAGGATACACTAGCTGATCTAAGGACATGACACAGGCTTACATCAAAACCCAACATTATCCCCTGATTCCCCCTTCCTCTTTCTAGTGCTATGAAGATCCTAGCTCCAGGAAACTCAAATTTTTCAAGTCTCCACTATATGGTTATCATAAAAAGAAGTCTCCCTTTCTGAGCTCTGGTACTGCTGGTGAATGGAATAATCATGGTCACATTGCCTCATTTAAACAGTGGGTCTGCCTAGCCAACCTCAAAAACCAAAAGATAATTTATTGAAGCATGTATTGAACCTAGTATTAGAGGAAGCCAAATGAAAGCAACTCCCCCTTTTTTCCAATAAGGTATTGATATTTTCTGAGTATCTCATCTACTCCTTCTTTCCCCCTCCTCAAGAAATGTTCCATATAACAAACATTATTTTTTAGCAGATTAAAAAAAAGCCAGTACAATTGATCAATAATTTGAATAAGTCAAAAAACATGTACAAAGTTCCTGAATACCTCCCACTTAAACAAAGAGGTGAGGGTAGCTTCTTGTTTCTCTTTAAGTACCATTTGAACTTTAATTTTGTTAGATTTACTTTTGATTTTTTGGTGTGTCATTGATCTTTCTATATTCATTCTTGTATTTGCTGTATATATTGTTTTCTTGGCTCTGATTTCTTCACTCTGAATCTTCCCATGCTTTTTGTATCATTATGCACATTTTGGGGGGGCTACAATTGGAGGGTAAGTGACTTGCCCAGGGTCATACAGCTAGGGCGTGTTAAGTGTCTGAGGTCATATTTGAATTCAGGTCCTCCTGATTTCAGGGCTGGTAGTCTATCCACTGCACCACCTAGCTGTCCCTACAAAATTTCTTAAAGCACAGTAATATTCTATTTATTTACTACAAGTTGTTTAGTCATTCCTCAATTATCAGCCATCACAAAAAACATGAATATTTTTGCTATATGCTATAAATATTTTGGAGTTCATGGGGACTATTTTCTTACTGATGGCTTTCTTGGGGTTTAAGACCAGTGATGGACTTTTCAAAAGATATGGACACTTAATCATTTTGTCTTCATAATTCCAAATAATATTCCAAAATGCTTGTACTATTGCATTGCTCTACTCCAGTGTATTAATGTGCCTATCATTCCACAATCCCTCAAATGTGTCACTATTGGCATTTTTTATCTTTTTATTTATTTTTTTTTTTGCAAATTTTTAGGGTAATGAGATGAGATGAATCTTCATGGTTGTTTTGATTTTCGTGTCTCTGCATCTATTAAGATGACCATATGCTTTGGAATGTTTTGGTTTTTCATATGATTAATTATGTTGATTATTTTCCTAATATTAAACCATCATTGTATCCCACTTTATCATAATGAATAATTTCTTGGATAAATCACTATAGTCTGTTTGCTAGGATGTTGTTTAAAATTTTTTGAGTCAATACTCATTAAAAATATTAACCTATACTTTTCTTTCCATGATTTGTCCTTCCTTGGTTTAAATATTGGGATTATATTTGCCTCATAAAAGATTTTGATAGAGCTCTTCCCTCAGTTGTTGAGAATATTTGCTGAAGTATGGGTACTAACTGTTCTTTAAAAGTTTGATAGAATTCTCCTATGAATGCATCAGAATGAAGAGCTGTTTTTCCTCCCTTTGATAGTTACTTTTCAACTAGATCTATTTCCTTTTCTGAGATTGTGTTATTTAAGATCTCTATCTGGTCTTTTGATAGTTTGGTATTTTCTTTTAATGTATTCTATTTCTTTTGTGCTTTCAGTTTTGTTATTATGTAATTATGCACAATACATTCTGATTATTCTTTTTATTTCTTTTGTTTTGCTGTGATTTCATTTGGTTCATTTGCTATTTTATTGATTTGATTTTCCATTTTATTCTTTTTAGTCAGTTTTTCAATTTTATTAATCTTTTTAAAGAATCAAGTTTAGTTTTATTATTCTATTTCTAACTTATCTATTTCCCCCTAAATTGCAAGATAGGTCACCATGGGCTGCAAACTAAGCTCCATTGCTCTTCAGAACTCATTATTCCATTCCCTCCTCCTTTTTCTAGAGGATGCAGAATAAAGTGGCATTATTTTAATGTTTTTTCCTTTATAGTTGAAGGTCTTTCTCCTGATGGTTTTCAGAACTTTTTGTTTTTTAGTTCAATTATTAAATTTAGCCACTATGTATTTTGGGAGTTTGCACATGAGTATTTTTTTCCCCCTAGATGTAATCTATGAATTCTTTCAACTGAAATTTCATTTTCTGTGTTCTGAAGTTCTGGAAAATTATCTTCTATTATTTCCTTCATTGTGGTCTTAAGTTTTTATCCTGTTGGGTCTTCTAGGAAACCCATGATCCTTAGGTTGTTTCTATACATCCTTTGAGAGCAATATGTTTTGCTTGCACAGTGAACATATTTTCTTTCAATGTTACCATTTTTTGCTTCTCCTCTAGGTTGCTCTTTATCAGTGCATTTGTATTGCCAACCTATTGTATTCTCTCTTGTTTATTTGGTGAGATTTGCCATTGCACAGAACAATTTTTCTTTTTTGATCATTATTTTTGCTCTAATCCTCATGTCTCTTTTAATTCACTCAGGTTCATTGTGTTATTATTCCATGTTTTCCTCAAATTCTACAAGGCTTTCTAACTCATGAAGTGTGAGGTCATTTTCTTTATTTTTTCAGTATTTATTTACAGATGCCTGAACTCATTTATGAGATCAGGAGGTCATATTTCCTTTTGTTGTCACTATTTTCCTTGTTAATTTATCTGTTTATTCTTAAGGTTTTTGAGATTTCTTCCTAAAATATTTAGTACTTTTAGTTTTTCCCTTCCTTATTTTGCTTATCTCTTACTTCCTGACTCCCTTCCCTCCTCTGATTGTGGTTTCCTTGAGTACAGAATCTTAAAGCATCTTAGTCTCCTCTCATTCACTCACTGGGCAATTTGTGGTTCACCAGTTAAGATCACGGCCCCACTGAGTTTTGGGTGGTCAAAACTCGCCCCAGTTGGATGCTGTGCCTTTTCCCTCAGTCTTGGTGGAGTGCTGCCTTGTCCCCCACATGCACTATGTCCTGTCCTAGTGACCCATCCCATTCCTTTTGTTCCTCAGTTCTTTGGCTCCATGCTGGCAGTTCAGAGACAGTTGTTCCCAACAGTGGCAGTTCAACACCACTAATGCTTCCCCTTTGCAGTCCCCAGAAGATTTTTGCTCCTAAAAGGTTGGGGCCAAATTGGCTGTTCAGGTCTGCACAAACTACCAAGCAGGCAGATGTACCATCATCTTTAACATGTTATTTCTCTTACTTTTCAAGTATGTTCCATAGTCATTTAAAGTTGTATTTTTCTTCTTAGTCCATTCAAATCCTTTGATACCCCACAGTTAAGTCTTTGCCTTTCTAATTTCTGTGGTTCTCAACTCTAGAACTAAATCACTTTCCTTCCTTCAGTGGGTTGTTCTTTGAGGCTACATCCTGAACCTTTTGTTTCTACTGGACCAAAATGAAACTTTTGTACTTCATATCTTCTTGCCTATCTCTATCTTATTTCTTTGCCCCCTTGAACTGAGCACATCTTCAGTTATGTGCCTGACACTTCAGGACTTCAGTAGTGCCTGAAATTCTATGGTCTTGTAGGTTTGGGGACAGAGGTGGTATCATGGAGTGTGTCAGAGCTTTATGCTGCCCTCCCCCCTTTTTTAAAATGTGGATTGATTATCCTTCAGGTCTGTTTTGGAGGGTAGGGTTACTTAGTACTTTTTTTAATTACAAATTTTATAGTTTACAATCGAGAACAAGCTTTGTATAATTTCATTTCTCTATATTCAGATCCCTAGGTTTTAGATCTAGATATTGTTTGAAAAAAAAAAGTATGACCAGAAAAGGAGATGAGCTAGTAATATGCACAAATAAGGGGGGGTGACAAATAGTTAGCCAAAGGTGTACTGGGACCTACTTAATGTCCTTCACATTGAGTAAAACTTCTTTGAAGGACTTATGGAAAATACAGATGGAATAGCTCATGGTTAGATGGTGTGCCACTTTTCATGGACAAAGGTATAATGGGGTAGAACCAAATTCCAGGGCAGATGCTGATCCTTGTTTTTTTTTCAGAAGCAGAGTTGTGGACACTTATATTGAACAAAGGCCCAGGCAGCACCATCTGACCTCTGCAGAAGTTGGGAGGCAAGTGGTGACCCAAGATTGGGATTCTGTCAATTGTTTTTAATGGAGTCAAATCCATGTGTTTATTTTTTTTTTCTTTAATCTTGGGCATTTTCTCTTTCTGTGAACATAACTTGAAAAAACTATAGAGCCAATTTTCATATACAGATGTATTCCATAAATGCTATACTTTTAAAATACATTGCTGCCTTCTAGATAATTTATTCTGCAATATATTATGCACAGTTGTAAATAACATGTATTGTAACATCACTTTCAGTTATGTGTAAAGAAATAAATTAAAATTTTATAAATATGTAAAAAACATTAAGTGGTGTGAATGACTTGCAATCATTCCAGAAAATGTACATGATGAAATCATAGATTCAATGTTGTTTTCTCAGCCTTTACCTAAATATATTAGGGTATTCTACTTTGCCCATGTGAAATCTTTGTTTGGTTTTATTGTGCTCCTAACACTCAAGCTCTGTCATCACCTTATCCTTTCAAATAGTTCAGTTATTCATCCTTTGGAACTCATATCCTGTCTCAGTCTTACTGACCACCTAGCTCTGACTTCATTCATGAAGAAAATACTCATATTTGCTTTATGACATGTATTCTAATATAAGTTGCCTTCAAGTAGAGATAGGCTGCTTTGTCTGGTCCCAGCCTCAATAATTTCCAAGAATTTGTCCCCAAACATTTAGAATCTTTACTTGCTATGGAAATTAGATAAATTAAAGTGGGAAAGGCCATTTGTTATGTTTGTTCTACCACAGGCAAGAATACGTTAAATTCAGTTCCATTTAATAAACATTTATTAAATATCTATTATGTGTTTGGTGTGGCTGATACAAAGATAAAATCATCACCCAAAGAGAGCTTAGGTTCTACTGGAGGTATTAATTTTGAGATAATGGGGATCAGTAGACAACTTACACAGTGACAACAATTCAACTCACCGTGTCTCCTTCTTGAGAAAACATCACTTTAAGAAATTAAACAAAAAAATAACCTAATAAGTGTTCTAAATTCCTGGCATGATTAAAAAAGGATTCCTGGAACAGGAACAAACTGCTAGTTTTTTTTTTTTAATCATTAGCAGTTCTGTTGTTATCTTATTGCCTCACTGCTCTCTAAACGAATAAGGCATTCCCCTCTTTTTATTGTTCTTTTCCCTATCTTGGAGGCCATACTGCCTTTTGTACCCAGTTCCCTAGAAACTGGAAGCATTTGCATTGTTTGCTTTAACCTCTTGTGCAATCCTTCCTGCTGTTGAAAAAGTTCTGATTCAGTCTGTAATAGCCATAATAAATAAGGTTAACATTGCATCATCTAAGAAGTTGCAGAATAGAAAAGTATTTAAAAACAAGAAATCTCCTATCCCACATCCTTGTGATTTCAAATATATTTTAGGGAATAATACTATCTTTTAAGTGGAATTATTTCTTAGAACAGAACTTTATGTGACTGAAATCCTGATTTCATTGGTAAGCCAGATAGGATCCCTTGTGCCAGAACAAGGCAGACACTGGCTGCTTAAAACTTGGATTAACAGAAGAAAAAGTGGACATGAATATATGGAGAAAGTCTCAAGGCAGCTTTTTAGACAGAAGTTCAAGTGTGATAAATATGGTGGTCAGAACTGAATTTAAACAGGGGATAAAATAGAAATGGTTTGTAGTCCAGATGTAAATTGAAAACAAATTAGCCACTTTCTCATTTGTGATCTTACTGGAAAGAGTTCAAATCAATCTATTAATTTTGATCATTCGTTTTCATCTTTTTGTCAAGAAAAGATTCTTGATAAATTTTAGATGTAGGAAGAAAGAGTTCTCATAATTCAGTCCTTAAAATGCATGTGATATACAATGCATACATGAGACTGGGAGCACTGAATCATACAGCTGAAAGGAGTCTTACTTGAGAAAAGGTACAGTGTACTTGGGGGAAATTGAATAATTACAAAACACAGACCGGGGTGCCATATGTTCTAAGGAAACTTGATACTTATTTGATTGTCATTAATCTTAGTGGAAAAAATTATTGCAAGCAGGTAGGATGATGTCAAAAATTCATAAAAGTGGGAATGCTTTAGGTAGAAATATTGTGCATTTTGATTAGAAGTATTTAGGAACACTTGGAATTAGGATTAGTAAGACTGGGATAGAATGGTGAACATCCTTGGATAAATTTGAAACAGCAATCTGAGAAAGAATATTTTAGTATTTTACCTCATATTTGAGTTTTTCTATAACAATATTAAAGCTAGATAGAGGTTTAAACAATACCATTTCCATATTTCTTCAGAATCCTGATTCTATGTGTTCTTAAGAGATTTGTCATTTTGTCAAAGATGAAATTGAATTTCTTGAAGGAGATCAATGCTTTGTTTCATATCTGATTTACTTTAGTGTTTTTTTTTAAATTAAAAATATAGTTCTATCATAATATCCCAAAGAGAGATGATCACATTTCACCTTATTTTCTAACTGAATTTATCAAAGACCAGCAAATCTCTAGGGTATATATTAAAAAAAAATAAAGCAGCTATGAAATATAGAAGATGGTACATTTAATACGCTTCATGTCATCTTTATATAAGTAAGAAACTTTGACCAGGTTAACTTATAAAACTTACCTTGGCCTCTCCCTAACACAAGTTCAAATTGCCTAACTACAATTAGTCTTGTGTAAGAATTGAAACTAATATATCACTGATGGAAAAGAAATTTTACATATTAATACCAATTCCATTTTCCAAGTACAACTGTTAAGATCTATTTTCTGCATGTGTGTGTGTGTGTGTGTGTGTATGTATGTGTATGAAATCTCTATACTTTATACAAACGTCAAATAATGTTAATGTTACCTGCAGCTGTTTTCTTAATTTGATTTTTATCAGAGATTAGTTAATTCCAGGCTAAAGAAGACAGGTGTAGATATTCATTAAAATTGATTTAGTCTGAAAGTTATTTTGTGTTTTTGAGCCTCTTCACTCCTTGTCATTAAAAAAAAATAGATTCTAAGTTTTGCAAAATGAAGTTTAAAATACACAGAGGTTAACTCAATGCAGACGTGGGGTGTGTCTTTTAAAAATTAGCAGTTGTACAGACCACTCTTTGCATTCTTTAGAAATAAGATATAGTTCAATATTTTTAATCATAGCAACAGTTGATAAGAAAAACAGCAAAAAAAGGTAATTGTTTCCATATGGAAAGAAAAGGAAGAAACTAGTCAAACAGTATACTGTCATTTAGTCAAATAAAAAGTGGCTACTGGTAGATTTGGCAGAAAGGGTGAATTTTCCTATGTGGGTTTCACTGTACATTTCTCAATGTATCAAATATGATATGCTTTTTAGATGTCATTCCCCTTCCAAGAGAGTTGTTAGTTTTCAAAGCTTGTTTTTATCTTTTTCAATTATTTAATACTGTTGTTTTTTTTTTTTTTTTAACCTTCCTTGCTCAACATTTTCCCCAATTAAATGACAAATTCTTACTTTATTGACACTTTGGTAGAGAAGGGAAAAAAAGACAGTCCCAACTTCTAATTAAATGAAAAGTTTGTTTCCTTCTATTGCAACCTGACATTTGACTGAAGCATCTACTTTGTATATTTGTAAAAATATGGGCCACTCCTCTAAAATGATGTCTCTTTGAAAGAGAAATAAGGTTTTATATGAGGGTGTGTGTGTGTGTGTGTGTGTGTGATATAGACAGTATTTCATTCTAATATGTCAATATAAATTTTGGAGCACTGACTAGATTAAAATTGTACCTTCTCCCCATCTTAAATACTCTTAAAATGGTTATCAAAGGGGGAGTTTATAATGAAAATTGAAAGTTATTCTTCGATAACTAGTAAGTTTTTAAGAAAAAATGAAGCCCTGTGAAAATAAAGTAAGCAGTCACCTATTCCCTTTTGGTATTTTAGGTTAATTGTCATAATTCTAAACCTTATTTTGAAACAGAAGTTTAATCTGATCCAATTGAGTGAAAAATTTAGGCAAGCCCACATTCTACTAAGGCCTTTGACAACAGTGCCCTCCGGTGGCATACAGTATTCATTAACTGATGATTACCTCTATTCTAGAATTCCAATTTAAGCATAATTAAATATCCAGCATTGTCATTAGGCAAGTGCAGCTTTCATAATTGTTTTTGATTAAATAGTAAAAGTTCCAGAACAAGCTGGTACTTGAAAGAAATTACTTTAATTGTTAGCAAAGGCAGAATATATTTTTACTAATAATTCTTAGAACCAATGTACTATTTGTAATAGCATCCATTGTGACAATTCTTCAGATTATTTTATAAAAGCATCCATTTTCCTTTCAAAGTAATAAGTAATTCATCAAAAATGTTTTCACTGAAAAAAAATTTTTTTTTGGTAAAAAATCTCCTACTTTCCCTTATATACAGAATACAATCTGAATTCTAATTTGATGTTTCAGTAAGTTAGGATTTTGAAATATGATTTATAAAGACTTCAATCCATAACTTTTCAAAGATACTTTCTTCCATTGAAGGTCCGTTTATTACAAGATCAAAGGTTACAGTAATTGGCAAGAACTTGTTCCAATACTGTGAAGCTGTCTAAAAAGTCCTCTTCTTCAATTCCAAACTTCGTATACTGGTGAACATAAGCTCTGGTAGAAAAAAATGGGAAATAAGATATTAAGGAAAGAACTAAAGCATATTATAATTCAAAACCGGGCTATAATATGTTTTCATTTCTTTTTTTTACTTTGAACATTAAAAATTGTAAACTTGTAGGCCAAAGAACTAGCATTCCAGAAGTATGTACAACACCAACTAGAAGAAGGAAAGGAAATAAGCAAATGTTAAGCACCTACTATGTGTCAGGCACTATATTATAAATGCTTTCCAAATATGATCTCATTTGATCCTTACAACAACTGTGGGGAGGTAGGTAGGTACTATTATATTTCACTTTACAGTGAAGAAACTGAGGCAGAAAGAGATTAAATGTCTTATCCAAAATCACACAATTGAAACTAGATTTGAACTCAGGTCTTCTTGTCTGAAGGCTCAGTATTCTTTACAAATTTTACCAACAGCTGCTTTTTACTCTAGAGAGGAGGAAGGGGCAGTCAGGCATGTGCCACAGATTGTCAATGCTGGTTAAGTGAGTTTAGATAAAAAAAGGAAATTAGAGAGGAGAATTATTAATGGTAAAAAGATACCTTTCCATTTTAAAATTTCGATAATATTTTATTTTTCTGATTCCATGTGAAGGTAGTTTTCAACATTTATTTTTGTAAGATTTTATGTTCCAAATTATTTTCTCCCTCTCTCATTTCCCTCTCCCCTCTCCAAGACAGCAAACAACCTGATATAGCTTATACATGTACAATCACTTTAAACATATTTCCATATTAGTAATGTGGTGAAAGAAAAATCAGAACAAAAGGGAAAAACCACGATAAAGAAAAAACAAACAAACAACAAAAAGGTGAAAATAGTATGTTTTGATCCTCTTTCAGTCTCCATAGTACTCCCTCTGGATGCAGATGGCATTTTTCATCCCAAGTCTATTGGAATTGTTGGAGCAGCTAGATGATCAGTGGATAGAGAACCAGTCTTGGACTCAGGAGATCCTGAATTCAAATTTAGCCTCAGATACTTAATACTTCCTAGCTGTGGGACCCTGGACAAGTCACTTAACTTCAATTACCTTGTTAAAAAAAAAAAAATAAAATAAAAAAACAAAACAAAAAAAAAAAACAAAAACAAAAAACTCAAGTCTATTGGAATTATTTTAGATCACTACACTGCTAAGAGCTAAGTCTATCATAGTTGATCATCATATAAGCTTGCTGTTACTAGGTACACTGTTTTGTTGGTTCTGTTCAATTCACTAAGCATCAGTTTATGTAGATCTTTCCAGGCTTTTCTGAAATCATCCTGCTGATCATTTCTTATAGAACAATAATATTCCATAACATTCATATACCATAACTTAATCAGTCATTTCCCACCTGATGGTATCCACTCAATTTCCAATTCCTTGTTATCACAAAAAGAGCTACTACAAACATATTTGCACACCTGGGACCTTTTTCCTCCTTTTATAAATGAGATACTTTACAATAACAAGCTTTCTGAATATTTTGTACAATTCACATGTAGCTTTTCAGGGATAGAGTTATGACATAAAAACAAGGTATACTTATAATGAACACATATAAGTAGTGCTTAAGAAAAGCTGGTTGTATTCCATATCTGTCAATCATTTTGGAACTTGGGAGGTTAATGGGTTGGAGAAGGTGCAAAAGTCACTAAATTTCATTTCACCCTGGGGTAATAATGTCTTTTAAAGAAACACATGGTGCAATTAAATACTATATGATTTAAATGAAAAAAAAATCTTTTTATATCTTTTTTCTACTTCTATGATTTCAACCACAGTTACAAATAAAACCAGGGACTTTTTTCTCTCTAGTTTCATTTTTAAGTAGAACATCCATATAATTTTCACCATTCTTTTTACTGACACAAACACCCTGAATACACACACCTTTCCGTTTATTGTCCATGAAAAAGATGGATATAACTTAATGTCTACATAGTGTATATAAGTCTTCAGATGCATTTTAGGATAGCATTTTGGACTATGATTATACTCTATAAACAGCCACATCAATCCTACTTACTAAGGTAAAGAATGAAAAATCCAACTACTGAGGTATGGGAACCAGGACAATAAAAAACAAAACCCCCAAAGATGCCCCATCACATAAGATGTTTTTTAATTTGGGTTACATTAGGCTAAAATGATTTAGGATAAGTGTAAAGAAGTCACAAAAATGGCAACATGCAAAAGGTGATGGTGTTTGGCTTTCCCATGGCAGAAAGAAGGAAGAATTTAGGGGTTAAGTTTAGGTCTATGAGTCTTGTTATTTTAGTGTGCTTGCTGGCCAGACATAAGCCCTGCCATTCACCACCTAAAGATGTTCTCCCAGCAGTGGTAACACAACTAAAGTTTAGAAATCCTTGGATGTACGTGGGAATGACTACTGACCTTCAAAACCACATAGACTACACATTGTGATTACTAGTGGCAAAGACTCATAGGCCTGTAATTAAGTTGCCAATGTGTTATTTTAAGTTTATTTTACTTACTTTGAAGCAAACATGTTCCAAGCTTTGCCTATGATGGTATCAAGAGGTTTTAGTAAAAATTGACTATTGCTGACCAAAGCAGCTGATTTCTCATATTTGTTAAAGGCTCGCTGTGTTCTCCATTCACTGAAGGCATCACTAGGCTGGAGCCAGGACGAGTATAAGGCTGGATCTTTAAAACCCCCTTTATAGAAAATAGCACAAGTTATTCTCTCCATCATTATTTCTTAATGTTCAAGATCATTTAATAGACTTCTCTTTTCTAACTAGTTTTATACATAACAAAAAATTCCTGATCTATTCTTAAGTCAATATAAACAGTAATGAGAAAATACACAACTATGATGTACTTAAATGACCTCTTTTCTCTTCCCCCCCCTTCCCGTCCTGTCCCCCTCCCCACCCCCCCAGCCTTTTTTTAATAGAAGGTTTATTAAAGAGCTTGCTTGGCTCTTTTATACTACTGCATGGACTGGCCAATTTACTACTGCTGAACTCATCAACTCAGAATTGAAACAAGAGACCTGCCAGGGAGCTGAGAGCCAATACCAGTAGCAACACTATAAAGCCAATTTTTCAGAAAACTTAAGGTCATGTGCACTAATTCCATTTCGCCACAGAAACAAACACTAGCTACTTTCCTGCTCCTTTACCCCTCCAACCTGTTCTCGTTTCCTCCTCCAAAAGGTTTGGGTTGGTTTATATTCATCTTCTTTATTAAAAGTATTTCTTTTTTTAATATTAATCTTTTTTATTATAGCAAAGAATGAGAAATAAAGAGGATACCCGTCAATTCGGAAGTGGTTGAACAAACTGTGTAATGTTTTTTGTTTGTTTGTTTGATTAAAGCTTTTTATTTACAAAGCATATGCATGGGTAATTTTTCCAGCATTGACCCTTGCATAACCTTTTGTTCCAAATTTTCCCCTCCTTCCCCCAACTCCCTCTCTTAGCAGGCAGGTAGTCCAATACTTGTTAAATATGTTGAAAAAGAATTTCATTTTCACAAAGATTTCTGCTTACCCAGGTCTGCATCGTGCACATCTTTACCACGTAGGATGACCAAATTGGCTACAGAAGTGTTAAAATGGGGATCCTTATTGGAAGGTCCGTTCTCAAGGGCAGGAATTCCCGACAAAGGTGGTTGGACCTGCCAATTAATACCTTAACAGAGAGTGAATGTATTAGTTTCCATTTACCTTTAGACAAAAATACTGGGTGGTATTTGTAGATGCTTTTTGTAAACTTTTGATTATTTAGTAAAACTTTACTTCCATAAATAGAGGAGGTTGTTTTTTAATCCTTCTACCATGAACCTAGAATGACTTATAAAATTTAACTCAACACTACAAATGGATGAAATGAACATCAAAATATTAAGAATTACAGAAAAAACACAGTTGAAAATTACTTATTCTTTAAACATCCATGATTTCATCAGCATATGTTATATATTCCACCATTTCAGATTGCTGTCCCTCTTCATGAGCTGTTATTGACAAAGAAACCCAACCTACCCCTCGCTGGTTTGGCTGTTTCTCTGGTGATGACAAACAGCCCCCCCCCCTTTTTTTTTTTAATTCAAGTAAGATGTATTTCAGACAATGAAGTTTAATACAAAAACAATTTATTTATAATATTGGTTGGAGGGGTTGGGCAGAGGAAAAAAAATGTTATGTCTCCCATTTTTTCTCCACCAAAAACCAGGGAGTTTACCTCTTACTATTTGTGAAAGGATTATTACTAGTCAATCAGCCTCTTATATCACCTGATTCAATTAGCAAAGTATAATTTCTTCAAGTAGTGGGAAGGGCTTATGGAAAGACAAGCATGGGTTATTGGTTTCAATTCAGACACAACAGAGATGAAGTTATAGAAAGATTATACTTCTACTTTCTGTTCAAATCCAGACTTTGGGAATGTGAAGGGAAAGTCCATTTCCTCTCTCACCTATTGGTTAGAACCAAGACTAGGGTGAACTATAGGCTGTGCTGATCAGTTGGTTTCTTTAAACTGAGAATATTATAACCTCACTTTCCAAGAGTTAGACTTTCCAAGTCTAGCTTTTTGATAAAGATTCTCAGAAATTGGGTTAAGACCTCCCTACCCCCACCCCCTGGATCTGTGCCATGTCTGGGGTCTCTAGTTGGTCTCTATTTTCTCTAGAGTTTTCTCTGACTCTAATAGAGATCTGGCTAGGTGGAAGAAAGGGTCCCACAAGCCATGTGAAGTGTGTGTTGTGAGCAACATATTCAATCATCTCATAAATATATAGTCTTTAAAGTAGGTCCTCATTCCAACTCTTTCCAGCTTGGAAGAACTTAGCAAAAACCTCATGAACTCAGGGATCTTTCAAACCACAATGAGGCATTTGAATAGAACTTTCTCTTGTATAATATCCTTTTTCACCTAGGTTGAAATAGTGTAAAAATATTTTTAAAATGAAAATAAAGTTGGACTTAGCAGAAATTTGGTTAACATTAAATTTATTCTTATAATCTTTGTTTTTTTATTTTTACTAATAAGAGAAAAAATGGAGAAATAATTCAACTGATAAATCAGGCCACTTAAACAGAAAATCAAGAAAGGAGATAATAAATATGTCCTGCCTCATATTTACATACTGGCTAGGGGACATCATTTAATGTCTTAAACCCACAAAACTTACATAACAGTCTCTCTAACACTATACACTGAAAAGCAGATGCCAATCTGTATTGTTGGAATAAGTTCCTCATGCAGAGTTCTCCATATTAATGAATTTGCAGGCTTGACAAACACAACAATGAAGAGGAAATGCATCTATAAAATCATAAATTACTAAAACTGTCTCAACAAAACAAGAAAATTCTTTGAAGAATTACATGAGTAGTGGAGTGGAGTAGGGATAGAGATGAGAAGGGTACTTGGACTCACTGTATGGAAGAATGTTCCCAAAACTTTCAAAGAAATGACCCTATCCTACATTAAGTATTCCAAAATATAGAAAAAACTCCTCTCTTAAAGAGGCAAATATAGTTTTAATTAATTTGATTCCAAAATGTGATGAGGACCAAACAAGCAATGTGTTATATAGAATATCTATGAGAACAGATATGGAACTTCTAAAGAAAATCTTGGCAAATACAACATGTTACTTTAAAGAAATATTTGTAGAGACTGAATTGGATTTAATTCTCCTTGGAAATATGTAAAACTAAAAAGAAGAAAGATTATCAACATAATTTATCGCATTAATGAGAAAAAGAATAATCATGATTTTGATATATGAGAAAGCATCCACCAAAAACAAACATCAATATGGATATTTTTCAAATCAGACATATTTTAAACCATAAGGCATTATAATTAGTGAAGCACTAATCATTCCCTGTAAACAAAAACAGAGATAAATCCCAGAATTACAATAGCTTCAGTAATTTTTAATTCAAGAATATAAAGTAAAGTCACAAAAATCAATTGCATGCCTAGTATATAAGTAGCACACAAATAGAGAATAAAATTGTGAATAGTGATTAAATGATTCAATGTGAACTCAGAAAATTAAAAGAATCCTAAGGGGAAAAATAAAGTCTTAAGGAAAGAGAGCAATGGTAAAACTTCAATGGATTTATGACCTTAACAAACAATGCAGATACTCCTAATGGGAAATATCACAGTTAACTACATCAATAATGTAGATAACTTCTAATGGGAAATATCCATTATCTATATATACTCTATATTGGAGGCCTTTCTAAAATAATGCTCATGTCTTTTAACCTTCATTCTCACTACAAGACTGGCCTATCTTTCGCTCTTATACATCTCCTGAATAGTTCTTGCGTGCAAATTATCATTTGCAATAGGATGTTCAATTATCTATTCCCAACACATATCTCTCTGCGGCTCTTTGGGTCACCTCCATGGATTTTTTGAAGAATGTAGCATTCCATTATAAACTTTTATTGATGTTGAAAAGATTCTTCATCAGTGAGCAATCTGGGATCATTGAAAATGCTTTGTAGCTTCCCCAATATAATCCAGTCCACGATCATTCCTTCAATGCTGGGCCCAGATCCACCTACAGTATTTATTCAGGCTATTGTTACTAATTATACAATATCTAGGACTGTCCATCCAACTATCTCCATGTCTTAGTCTGGATATTATGCATATTGCGGTAATTTTTTTTCTCTGTTACAAGAATTAGCCCAAACTATTTTGCATGGTCATGAAGAGCACTCTAATGGCTGTTAATATCCTAGGGCTTGGTGCAATGGTTACCATGTCATTGACATAGAACATCCACCTAGAAAATAGCACTATAGGTCATACATATTTTCCAAAAGCTAATGAAGATGCCAACATTAGCCCTTCCATGTTTGCTTGATCCCATCTTCTTTTTGTCCACCCCCTCTTCCACTCTCTCCTCACTCTCTCTTCTCCCAACCTTCACTCTTATCCTAGTTCCTTTCTTGTTACCAAAAACATCCTTAATTCTCCCCAACCTTGAAAAAAATCGATGCCACCATCCCCTCAAATTTTCATTTAATCTCTCTCTTTTTTATAGGGGAAAAAAAGTGTTTATTCTTATTGTTTCTACTTTTCTCTACCTCATTTATCAACTCCTAGTAATCAATTCCTTTTAATTCCAAACTCATCATTCAACTAAAATTGCTCTCTAAAGTTACCAGTGATCTCTTTATTTCCAAATCCAATAACCTCTTCCCATTCATTAACTTTGTTGACCTCCTGGCAACATTTAACACTAATGACTTACGACTCTTCTGGAAACTATCTTCTCTTTGGATTTTTGGGACATTGTTTTAAACTCTTCTTCTATCTGTATGAACATTTATTCTCAGTCTCCTTTACTGACTCTTCATCCAAGCTATTTCTATCCACAGTGTCCCCCAAAGTTCAGCCTTGGTTTCTTTTCTTCATTCTCTAAGCACTTTCTTTTGGGGACTTAGCTTCCCTATCTCTATGTATATGATGTCCATATCTATAAATCTACTTGTCTCTCCTGAGCTCCAACATCACCAATTGCACAGTGGACCTTTAAATTGAGATGTTTTGCAAGCATCTCAAACAACATTTCCAAAACAGAACTCATTATCTTTCCTTATGTTTCCTGTCTTATATATTATTCTCCTACATGCATACTACACATACATACTATACAGCAAACTGGATTCCTTTAGTGTTTATTAAATAACTCCCATCTCTGTGCCTTTGCCTGTCTGTCATACCTATATCTATCTTTCCTGCCCTCCTGATACTTAGTACCTTTTAAATGAAGCTTTTTTATAATTCCCACAGTGACTAGTGCCCTTCCCCTCAAAAATTACATTGTATCTAATCTGTATAAATATATTATGTGTATGTGTGGCTTCTTCCAAGATAATGTAAGTCTGACTTACTTAGTGATATTGATAGATTTCTACTGACTGACTATATGTAGCTGATGCAACTCTTGTTTTTTGTCCTTCCTTATATAGCACATCAGAGAAAGAGATGTAAATAGTAACATTTATAATAATGCCTTAAAGTTTTCAAAGTGCTTTACATATGCTACTTCATTTCATCCTCTGGTAAACAACAAACCTGTGAGATAAGAGTGATTATAACCATTTTCCAAGTGAGCATAGTAGTACAAATGTACTTTGTGATTTCACTGTCATGGGAACAATTTGTTACAGAAACACAAAACAGATTGGACATATATACATATATTGTATTTAACTTATACTTCAACATATTTAACCTGTATTGGTCAACCTGCCTTCTAGGGGAAGAAGTGGGGGGAAGGAGGGGAAAAGTTGGAACAAAAGGTCTTGCAATTATAAAAGCCATAATAAATAAATAAATAATCCTGTTTAAAAAAAAAAAAAAACACAAACAGACCTGTCTATTTATAATTTATTGTTATTTTTTTATTTTCATGTAAGGATGCCCCTGGGGTGATCTATCCCTGTTAGATTTCACATGTAATTTCTTGCACGCTTATTTTTCACCACTGTTCATTATTTTATAAAGCAATGTCACTAATAATCTTCTATTAACTTTTACAAGATGCTATCCCTGGCTGCCATATTACTCAGCTTGGCAAGATTAAGTTTTGCTGGTGAGGGTGATTTCTGAGTTCTTTAGACTTCTTTTTTATAGTCATAGAATCAGAGATCTACAGCTAAAAAGGGCCCTTAAAGTAATTTAATATAATTTCTTCTTTTGAGAGATGATGTGAATGCTTTAAATTATTTAACTCTTGTTGGAAATGTTGATAGTTCTTGTAGATCAGGACTTCTTAAGCTCTTTCCACTCATGACTCCTTTTCACCTGAAAAATTTTTAGGTGACCCCTGCTATATAGGTACAAAAATAGATATACAAAGCAAACATTTATTGATAGTAAACATAACTACATGATTTCCACAGTCAGTTATGAGAGCCCATATGGGTCAGTTTAAGCAGCTGGGTATGTAGATAACTATTTTGCAGATAAAAGATTAATTGATTAAAGATGATGCTGATATCTTGTTTCTTGCTAGCAATGAGTAAGAGATAGTTTTTCCCGTGGTAGCGATAGAACAATCTGTATCGTTTTCCTTTATAGAGATGGACAATGGAGGACTACTTGCTCTCCTGGGGGTTAAATTCCTCTTGCCATATAATTCAGAAGATTTCAGTCAGCATCAGGGGAGAGGGCAGATCACTTTTTTTTTGGTGAGGCAATTGGGGTTAAGTGACTTGCCCAGGGTCACACAGGTAGGAAGTCTTAAGTGTCTGAGGCCACATTTGAACTCAGGGCTAGTGCTCTATTCATTGCACCACCTAGCTGCCCCCAGGGCAGATCGCTTTTAATCCTATTTCTAAGAGCTTACAAATACATAGTTTCTTTCCAATATTCTTTAGTGACCTTGCTTCTAATTTATTTCTGTTATATAAAGCTTTTAAAGTTCTACTTCAGTCTTCACAATACTAGTTCCTGGTCATCTCCCTTCTGCTGTCATTGTAAATATCTATACTCAGTAATCTATATTAGAGTCTAGGGTCTAGGGCCCAGGTGATGGTGGAAGTATTGAAGGAGACCCTATCTCAGACTTCTCTTCAGTGTAAATCACCCTTCCCATTCCTTAATTAAATTTTATTTATGTATTTATTTATTTATTTTTGGAGAAAGGGCAATTGGGTTTAAGTGACTTGGTTACACAGGGTTATAAAGCTAATAAAGTATCTGAGATTGGATTTGAATTCAGGTCCTTTTGACTCTGATGTTCTATATATAGTGTCACCTAACTGCCCCTATATTTCTTTTATTTTTAAATTGTTCCCTAACTTAAACAATCTTTTCTCTTTTCATGATTAAGGAAGTGTTAACAAGAAGCAGTTATTTAAGTTTCAGATATATTTAAAATACAAACTGAATTTTTTCCCCTTATTCTGGAATTACTTTCAAATTAGGTGCCTTTCTTCATTACAATAAAATATATGTCTATCAATCTTCATGGAAAAGGGATCTGCTATTTATTTAATTCTTATTTTTCCTTAAAACAAATTTTATAAAGTAGTTCCTCAAAATTCACTAAGATATCTCAATATATGTTAAGCTTCTGCTAAGTGCCTTATCAGACAGGATAAAGATAAGGGGGAAAGTTCCTGGAATTACAAAGTCTCACAAGTTCTCCCCTGCAATATTAAAATGATTAATTTATAAATTCCTTAATGATTACTTTCCAATCTCTAATATCTCCAAACCTCTGTATTAAGATTTTTTTTCCCAGCAATTTTACAAACCAGGAAAAAGTTTTCCTCCCTTCAATTATTTAATTTTATCTTTGTAATCTCACCATGGCCAGGATTGAAATGACAAAGTATCTTGCTGGATTTTTTTTTAAAACCTAATCACCCATTTAAAGCTTAAAGTTAGTCTTACTTACTGGGACAAAGTTCAGCATCACTGCTTTAAGTATGAAACTATGAAAACTTCATTCATCTTCCCCAGAATTTTATTTTAAATTCTTTGGCTGCCACTTTTTAGCAGTCTTTCTATTTGGTGGCATTTCCCCCTTATAAATCTTTCAAAGTAGCAGAATTTATAAACAATAATGAACATGATACAGTAACAAAGATTTTCCTGCATTTTCAAAGAAAAAAACATAGACAATATATATTTTTTAAAAAACACCTGGTTAGCCTCCTTTTCTCTTACTGAAAATCAGATCTCAAAGCTTTTGATTTGCTGCCAAATTTGGGACCTGTTTGGATTTTTATATATTTAGGCATAATTTGAGAGCTTTATCTTTTAGTCCCTCCTTCCACACCTGTATGGGAAATTTCAGGTCAATAAGAATTTCCTGAAGGTTATCAATTTAACAATTCATTCTCCTCTTATTTTTATGCAAAAAAAGGTATTTTATCCTCAGGGGGAATACTTCTGTACATAACTATTATCAAAAGCCCATTATTTCTTCAAAGGGAATAATCCTTCCCAAACTTTCAAGATTGGGATAAATTATCCTCCAGCACTATGGGAAGAATTTGCAATTGAGGGGAGTTTGACCTCTGGAGACAGTCTTCCATGACAAAGTTCCTCAGTTAAGGGAGTTTTTTTGAAAAACTGTCCTCCTGGATGTAAGAGTCCTGACTCAATCTAGCTTGGCTTGCCAAAAATTGTGGTAGGATGAATTTGAAATGACTGAGGAAAAAAGTTTGACTTTCTGAGCATATTGATTTATTAAGTAATGCATGTTAAATATGTAGCAAATCAGGATCTGGCCTTCCTCAGTTTGACACTAGACCCTGAATATGGGGAATAGAAACCCTGTTTCTAAGCAATAGGTAGAAGTGGTTCAGCTTTCCAGTCTCTCAGGGCTAGGTCCAAACAATGCAATCGTTTTCTCACAAAATAGGAATTGAACCATACCATAATGAAGTAGGAAGGGAACTGAGCTAGATCTAGGGATAAATCACAAGGTGAAGTCAGTTTGGTTCACAGTTCTCACAATTCCATCACATAGAATAAGAGTTTGCTTTTATTAAATACCTCTTCCACTCTGAGCCAATAATTCTACTTTTGAGACTATATTTAAAGGATGTTTGCATCAGTGACAGTTATAATAGCAACAAATTGGGAACAATTCAAATGCCCAGTAATAGGGGAAGCTATGCTATGCTAATAAAATGAATCCTATATTGTTACGAAAAATGGCCTGTGGCCTACTTTTGTCAATACATATTAGCAGGTTAATATATACCTACACACACACACACACACACACACACACACACACAAAAATGTAAGTATACTCTTATAATAATGATGTATAAACATGTAGGGGTTAAACAAAGAGGGGTAAATTTAGAGGGATTTAAATAGAATGTATTGCTAATTTCTTCCTTATTTCCTTGCCCCATTAAATTGTTTCGATGCTTAACTTGGAAAGAAATTAATTAGGGAGTGTTTTACAAGACATCTACAAAATTCTAGCATAATAGTAACTAAATACTACAATAAGAAAATCTAAGAGGTAGCAAAGTAAAAATATGTAGACGATGTACTTTGTTAGTTTTGAGACTTATAATATTTTCATTTCGATTAAGATTTATAGTAGACGTAGAAGAGAGATATTATGTATTATTTAAAAAATAAAGCCATCAGAGACAAATCAATTTAAATACATAGGATCAAAATCCCAAATGAACCTATTAACAGTCATGTAAGTTGCTAATTTAAGGAATAACAACAGGGTTGGAGTAGATGATTATCTAATAGTACTGTCGATAGCTGGTTTACAATTTTGTTTGGGGGCTACAGAATAAAAAGGAGGGGAAAAAAGCAATTAAATCATTGAGATTTTTGGGAAATACTGCCAGGTTTCTTGCAGGAGTCCTCTTTTCTAGCTGAAGGGAGTCCTATTCCAGATGGCCCAAATCTATTTATATTAAAGGTTCTCAAAGCTGAAATTATGAGAATATTTTAAAAAAATACATTTTTTTTACCTTCTTCCATTTTAGCATGTGAAATAAGCATCTGTCTTAAATGCTTGAGCAACCCAGCCCAAGCAAAGGTAGTGTATGCCAACAAGTTTTCAGACATTTGAGGAATATTACGGAGACCCAGCATCTTGAATTCAGGGTGTGGAACCAAGCTTGTCATCAAGTCTCCTAGAGAAAGGGGCAGGGAGAAAACTTTAATTATTCTAGATTGTTGCTATTACACCAAACACATAGTGACACACGTATATATGCATGTATATAATGTACACAAATATGCATGTGTGTATTTTGAGTTGACCAATTTGATGTCAAAATATGTACTTTATTTTCTAAGACTAGGATCATTCAAATAAATGATACTAAAAGACAATTACAAGGGAAATGTCTAATCTGTCAAATTAGTACCTAGCAAGAATATTCAACAACACACTCCTACATAGGGCCATAACTAGTATAAGACCATTAAGACTTTGCCCTTCTGTGTCAATGTGTGAAAGATAGGCTTCTGCTTGTCTCCTACCCTAACTAACTGTATCTGGTCTAGAACCCAAATGAAAATTTAGAAGATGAATAACTGAGAACTTAAAGTAAAAAAAAAAAAAATGAAAGTAATTCAAGGCAATAACCTTTTATTAAGTACTACTATGTGCCAAGCACACATTCTATGAACGAAGATAAATTATTAGAATGAGCATAAATGCTAATTTTCTTTTCTATCATGCAAAATTCTCTAATGCACTCTCCTGGCAACATTCTGAGAAGAAAGAATTTTTATTTGCTTACAGATATAATGAAAGAAAAATAACTAAATATGAAAATATGATAGAGACGAAGCTGGATTAGAAATACCTCCAGGAATTCCTCCAGGAAGGAATGTGCATATATATGTAAGCTTCTGTTTGCTTTGAGAAGAGTCAGGAATTATGGGATCATAGATTTCAAACCTGAATGCTCAGCTAAAAAGTCTCTATTTTATCCCAGAGGTAATGGGGAGCTAGCTGAAAGAACAGACTAATCATTCATTGACCATTTAAAATCCATTTATAGTTTTCCATTGCATGTAAATTCTCAACTCTTTTGTTTGACATTCAAGATTCTCTACAATCTGGCTCCAACCTAACTTTTCAGATTTTTCCATTATTTTATTTCTATACTGAGTGACACAGTTAAGGGGATTTCTTTTCATTTCTTAAACATATCATGTACTTTCTCATCTCCTTGTCTTTGCTCACACTGTAACCCCTTTACTTGGCAGATCATTCCTTTCGTCCTCATCTTTGATGGTCAAAATTTTATAATTCAATACCACTCCCTCCAAAAAGCTCTCAAATTAGAATTTCTTTCTCTCCTCTATGCTTCTATTGTACTTAGTTTTGTATATTTTTATCATAGCACTTCCAAACCAGAACAGCACAAAACAGAAAGTGTCAAGTTTATCAAGAGCCATCTATCGTTCATTTCTGTTTATTCCACAGCATCTAGCAGAATGCCTTGTACATAGTGAACATTAATAAATGATGAACTAAATCTGAAAAGGATATTATTGAAGGTTTTGATTAGGAAAATGATGTAATTTATTATATTTTATGATTAATCTGACAGTCTTATACAGGAAGACTTGGAATGGGAAGAGACTGGAAGCTAATGTAAGCAGTGTTGGTGAAAAGTAACAAGGGCCTGAACTATGGTGATGGCAGCCAAAGTAGAATGGATAAAATCCAGAAACAAAGAGGAAGTTGAACTGGACAGAAATTAAGGGTCAGATAAGGAGATGGAGACAAAACAAAGGGGTTAAAAATGACATTGAATTTTCAGTAGCTAAAATTCCACTACTGAATTTTCCAGTAGCTAAGAGAATGGGAGTACCTTTAACAGATCAGAAAAGATTAAGAGGAAGACTTCCTTGGGGAATGAAAATGAGTTTAGTTTTAGACTGAATTTGTGATTTAGTGTAAGGTAAAAAGATTGAGCTGTTTAATAGAACTGAAAATGTGTAAAAGAAGCTCCAGAAGTAGCAAGGCTAGACATGTAAATTGGGATTCATCTGAATAAATATCATAGCTGAAGCATATGAGTTTATGAGAAAGTTTAGAGAGAGTGCAGAAAGAGAAGATGATTAAGGACAGAATCTGAGGAAATGGCTACATTTAGTGGGCAGGAAAAAAATAGGAAAAAAGGTAAAAATCAATGTGTTATAGAAACCCAAGAAAGAAAGTTTTCAAGAATTAGGGGATACTCCATAGTGTTTAATATATTGCAGAGAGGTCAAAGATGAAGAGGACTAGAAAAAAGTCACTAAAGTAAAATCTAACAGACTGTGTTAACTATTATTAATATTATTAAAGCATAAACTACTTCTTTATGTTAACAAAGAATAAGCTACAAAAATGTAAAGTAATGCATGTTGCCAATTACAATTATTTTATCAAGTGTTTTGTTTAAATTATTTTTTTCCCCTGAGGCAATTGGGGTTAAGTAACTTGTCCAGGGTCACATAGCTAGGAAGTATTAAGTGTCTAATATCAGATTTGAACTCAGGTTCTCCTGACTTCAGGGCTGATGTTGTTTAATTTTTTTATGGGAAGATACTACTGGAAGAGACTAATTTGTTAAGATAAAATGTATCAATAAAATTTTTTTTAATAAAATAGAAGAAAAAAAGACCACTGAAGGTGCAACAAAATCATCTATCTGGTCTGGCTTTGCCAAGGCAACTGCAGGTGACAACAACCTTCCACTGCTTGAGTTCTTAAAGTTGATAATTCTGTATGGTCCATGAATGATGTCATAAATATCCAAATGGCCATTGGCCGAAGAATAGTTCCCCAGCCCTGCTCTACAGAATAGCTTTAGCAAAATGAAGAGAGATCTCAGCCAAATTGCCATAGACTCATGAATAAACAAAAAAAAGGTATAAACTGATTTTTGCAAGAAATTCAGCAGGTTAGTAGTTCAGGTATACAGGGAAAGGTCGTTTATCTTTTACTTTATTTTTTTATAAAGAACAGTACAGTTTTGTATGTAGAAAGGAAAGAGCCAATAAAAATGATGAAGATACAAGGGTAGAACAAGGGATCATTGATGGAACAAACCTTAAAGTAGAGAATTTATTCTTTATAAGGAGAATGGCTCTGTATTTTCACTTTGGAAGGAAGCATTAGTAAGAGTGAGAAATTCTGAGCTTTGAGGGGAATGGAGTTTTATGTAAAGTAGGAATGCAGATCATTTTTTTGTAAGGAATAGGAATGATAAGTCTGAGGAGAATTTAAAATTTGAAAAAGCTATTATGGAAAATGGAAAAGGGAATTAGTAAAAAAATGAATACAAATGCTGATATCAGTGACAGGCCAGCAGAGATTGAAATAGCACAAATCTGAATAGACTAAATTTGCAAAGTGAGAATTACCTAGAATTGAGCATTGGCAAGGAAGGTCAAATGAGCAAGCAATTTTAGAGCACTAGTGAAGATAATGCTGTAGTGGCTAAAAGACTAGGATGACAGGAAGTGATTAAGAAATCATAGGTGTTGTAGTGTGAAGATGAAGTTCAATAAGAGGGAATCAGAGAGGTAAAATTTGTGAAGTATAAAGTTCTATATTTGGGAAAACTCCATGACTGAGTTTTAAGGGGGAAGCTGACAGTAAGGGATAAGAGTGAACATGAAGGTCCTCTGGTCAGAAAATGATTAAAGTTTTGTGAAGTTACAGCGTTACAAAGGTGATAAGTAGAAACTGAGTGCAGGTCCAAAAATCCTTTAGAGAGATCAATGTCCTGAAATTGAAAAACAATGGAGAGAAAGATGGAAAAATTGGTATAAGCATAAGTTTTGGACTACAAAAGAAAACTTTATGACAGACCACTGTATAAAGGAGGACAAAAAGTCCTATTAATTGAAGACAGAGAGAAAGAACACTTAAAGTTCTCAGGGAGAGGTACTGTCAGAGAAAACCAGAAAATTGAGAGAAATTTAATTATAGTAGAAAAGATGGAATTCAAATAAAAAATTACTAAAGGAGATGAAATTGAAATTTATCTTTGTACTAATTTTATGCCTTAGAACAGAAGAAAGGGTAAATAACATTTGATGTTCTTAAGAAAAATATAGGATCTTTTGCTGAAAAACAAGCATTTAAGATGATCAAATTACCTAGTAGATTTCTTCGATACTGAAATGAGCCTTCTGAAGAGTAGGTAGGTTGGAATATACTTCCCAATTGATGAGCAATCACTTGATTTATATCTCTGAAGGAGATCTGTTTGATATTCATCAGTTTAGCACATATCTTATGTACCACATCATTTTCATGAACAAGAAGTGCATCTGAAGATCGATACAGATGAGAAAGAGTCAAAACTGAGTTGTAGTTCTGGACAATAACCTATGAGAAAAATGGCCAAATATGATTTCCTCATCTCATTGTGTACTTCCTTCCTTCCTACGTTACTTCTTATATTGACTTGTCTCAGTATAGAGACTTAAAGCTTCTTAAGGAATTGATAGATAGAATCTCTTCCCCAAAGAAAAGAAACATTTTTTTTTTAAACATTAGGAAAGGGAAACTATGAGAAAAGTCTCAAGAAAAGAATTATTTTGCTTGGATAAATTAAGATTAGATAATTCAATCAGAGTTTGCATGAAGTGTTCCTTTATAGCAGATGATCCATATTTTATCTCTAGTGAAAAAATTATGAACTATGATTTTATAGATAAATGACCAATTTAAAGAACTGAGTAAGTGTCTTGATGATGTTTATTAAACGAGAAAGGATTCCTGGGAAGAGCCAAAGAATCTCTGTTCTTACATAGCTTTAAAAATAAAGACATCCTTTTTATTTGAAGTAGTTTATGTATAGTTCTTTCCCAGATGCAGGGAAACAGATTGAATGACCTTTGTGAGATATTTGATTAGCCTAGAGATTCCTAAACTGGGTTACATATAAATTCTGCAAGGAATTGTTAAATGTGAGCTTAGTTTAAATGTATAAGTTAGATTCAATCATTTCTAAGGCTCCTTCTACTCTAAAGTGTTAAGATTCCATGTTTTTAGATGGTCTTATGACATAAAATAGAATTACAGATATTTCAGTTTTTATAAAGGTTTCATTGACTAAAATTTTAAACAGACATAGCTAAGTTAAAATTAACTCATGAACAAATCATGCTGATACAATCATTCCAGAAGAGATGTTGTTGTCAAATTGTTTCAATTGTGTTCGACTCTTCACAACCCCATTTGGAGTTTTCTTGGCAAAAATACTGGAGTGATTTGCCATTTCTTTCTATAACTCATTTTACAGATGAGAAAACTGAGGCAAACAGAGTTAAATTGATTTGTCCAGGATCACACAGTACGTATCTAAGGGTGGACTTTGAATTTAGGTCATCTTGATTCCAGGGGCAGAGCTCTATCTCTTGTGCCACCTTGCTTCCCCTAAAAGAGAAGAATTACTTTCTAAAGAAGACTGAGAATAAACAGATACAGAATTTCTTAACCTCTTCCTTAAAAAAAAAAATCTAGAATTTTCAATGAATACATTTTGCAATATTATGTTCTTACCTCTCCAGTTCCATAAGGCCATATGATCTGATTTATTATGAAAGAATTTGGATAAGCATCTCTTAAATTCTGTGTGAGGAAGGCTCCTAAACCAGATCCTGTACCTCCCGCCATACTCATTACAGTTGAAAATCCACTTAGAGAATCATATTTCTCTACTTCCTTCTGAATTAGATTCATGATAGATTCCTTATGCTTGGGCCCATGAACACTATAACTACACAAAGAAAAAGGAACAGACAAATCTGAGTAAATTTTAACTTAAATGGGAAATTACAATATAAAAGCTAATACAGTTAACCATAAGTATTAAGACAGAACTTTACAAAGCTCTCTATATGTTATTCAGGTTGACAATATCCAGACTCTTTATTATAAAGTATTTAAAAATCAGATAAAGTTCATAATTACTTACTATTCTAGTAACATTGTATTAATAGGTAAAGCTATAAACCTTAAAACAACTTGTAAGTGCTATCATTATTATGTTCTTCCCTCCTTACTGGCTGGCATTTCTCCCAGCCTGTGATGGTCTAGTTCAAAGATGCGGAACCTCTGGCCCTAGGGCCATATAAACCTCATGAAATCATTTGCATAGGTTGAATAATCTCCCACTGCTTGAGTTCTTTAAATTGATAATTTTGTATGGCCCGCTAATAATAATGTTATAGATACCCAATTAGGTATTTGTATGTGGCCTTTGCAAGAAAAAAAGTTTCTCCTTCCCTGGTCTAGTTCAATGGCATCCCCAACTTGACTTTATCATTTCTTCCACCTCATTTTGTTTTTTACTCTAGAATTCCTACCTTATTCTATCATCTATGAAGAAAAATTCCTAGCTTGTCTTTTTTTTTTACAGAAATGCAGGTTTTATTTTAGATTTCTGTGTGTCCCCCAATCATGTAAGAACCCACAGGCAATTGAGAAACAAGATCAAAGGTCAAAGCAATGCTACTTGCTATCTGGATCACACAACAATCTCTCTGGGCTTAAAAAGTTTTCAGTTTTTCTTTAACATGAATGGATTAAACCAGATAATCTCTCTAAAGATTTTGAAAATTAGTAAGAATCTATTACTTTCCAATTCTCCAGTGTTTAAATGAGAAAAAATAGAAGAAAGGATTAGAGATATAAGCAAGATTTTTTAGCTTCATTTCCCAATTGTTATTCAAAGCAAAAGTCATTTTAAAAAATCTCCAGAGGCCTCTATATTCCCAAGGGCTCAAGAACAGAACAAGAAGCACTTTATATGCTATTTTGTACTCAGAAAAGATCTCTTTTGAAGACCATGGTTATTTTGTAAAGTATAAGCCTCATCTTTTTTTTTTTTTTTTTTTTTTACTAAGACTCAGAAATAATCTGCCCAAGAGCATTCAAACTTTGATAAGCTGTGTGCTACTCTGTTCTAGAATAACCTGGGAATGTCTTCTGATTTGAAAAAAAGAGAGAGAGAGAAAGAAAGGGAGAAAGAGAGCCAGGGAAGGAAGGAAAAAGAAAAAGTGTGAGGGGGGGAGGAGGGTAAAAGGGAAGAAGAGAGAGAGAAGGAGGGATGGGAGAGAGAAAAAGTGAAGGAAAGAGAATGGAGAGGGAGAGAGAGAAAGTGATGATAGAAGGAGAAATGGAAGCAGGTGACCTAAACCCTGAAACTGGTAGAAAAAGAGCTGGGAACAAAAAAAAAGTTTCTGGAGGCTTTGAACAAGCAGGAAGCACCAAATCCATTGCTCCCAACCATGTTTATTCCATACCTGACTATTATATCTCATCATACCTCTCTATTATAATCTCTCCAGACCTGTTTCTCTCTCTCTTACCCAAAGGCTACAAACAAACTGTTCCTATTCCCTACCTTGCCATTAGAAGTTTGAAGCTGGGAAAACTGCTAGTCTCTTAAATCACCTGAAATTCTTAATTGAGACACAAATGTAAAAGTAGGATTGTTACTTTCTGTCTAAAAGCAAGAGCTCTGTTTTAATGCATTTAAAATTTACTTGAGCCCACAATTTCAAATTAATTATTTCTTTAGATTCTTTAACTGCATACCAGTAATTCAAGTGAAATTTGATTAAATTACTCTTACCCATATGCCCAATTATTTCCAGAACCTTGTTTTTGACAGAAATGTGAGTGTTGACCATACTTCCATCTGCCAGAATGAGCAGCCTTTAATAATGTTTGACTGATCACTTTGGGTTCCATGTCAATAAGTAATGCTCTGGCAACTGGAACTAGAATATAAAAAGGAAAACAAAATGCAAAAAAAAGTTAGCGTCATAAAGGATCATAAATTGAGATTATAAATTACATGCTTGTTCAGAGTAGAAATTTACTTGACCAGAGAGAAAAGGGAATCTCACTTTGGTATGAAAATCAGGTAAGCAGAAAAGATATCAGCATTATTCCTATTCTTTTTTGCTGAAGCAATTGGGGTTAAGTGACTTGCCCAGGGTCATACAGCCAGGAAGTGTTAAGTGTGTGAAGCCAGATTTGACCTCAGGTCCTCCTGACTTCAGGGCTGGTGCTCTATCCACTTCACCAACTAGCTACCCACATTATTCCCATTGTTTAGCATTCCTATTGCTGATTTTTAGCATTTCCAATTTTATTTATTTATTTATTTATTTTCCAAGGAAATTGGGGTTAAGTGACTTGCTCAGGGTCACACAGCTAAGAAGTATTAAGTATCTGAGGGTGGATCTGAATTCAGGTCCTCCTCACTCTCTCCACTGCACCATCTAGCTAACCCCCAGTATTTACTATTTTTAGTAATACAAATGTTGTTACTTATTTTTCTGTTTAAGAATCTCTTTGAAAATAGGTTGGACTATTCCATTTTTTGTATCTGCATATAAATAGAAGTATCTAACAGGCTCTCTTCTAGTAGGCTTCTAGGCTTAAACTATATATATGTAATTTAGTGCAATTAGCTTACAAGTTCAGGTGTTACTCCCAGTTAAACACAAGAGTGATCATTTATAGAATCCACTCTGGACCTCAATTAGGAAACAGTAATTCAACTAATGTTACATATTCAGGATATGTATCTGAGAAGTAGATAATTATCCCCTACCTTTATATATTAGGAAGAACTATACCCTTTTTAAAAAATTATTATTATTTTTTATTTAATACTAACTTTATATTGACAGAATCAATGCCAGGGTAATTTTTTACAACATTATCCCTTGCACTCGCTCATATTTCGACTTTTCTCCTCCCTCCCTCCACCCCCTCCCCAAGATGGCAAGCAGTCCTATATATGTTAGATATGTTGCAGTATATCCTAGATACAATATATATTTGCAGAACCGAACAAGAACTATACCCTTTTGAGACAATATCAGTATAAGCCCAAAGTTCTATCATAACACTTTCAGTATAAAAATGAAAACACAGAACTATTCATAACAAAAAGTATATTTAATAGTTTTCACTTTGAAACAGAACTTCCCAATTTTAAATTAAATTTTCTTTGGAACATTTATTGAATATCCATTGTAAGCAAAGTATACAATGTTTAAAAAAGTAAAAATGAATACAGGGAGATTTTTGGACATTTTCTAAGGTGCTAAAATAGGCAAAACTTTTATTTTTGATAATTGGTATTCTAGAGCCAACATTTAGTAAAATTTTTAGGGGAAAAAAAACAGTATGCGTTTATTCTCAATGTTCATCACCAGCTTAATTACATACCTCCTTTCTTTTCCTCATTAAAAAAATGTTCTTTGCAAGACATCTGATATAATTCATTCTCCTTTTTAGAGCAGAATCCTTGGGTACTATTTAAGTCTCTACATAAAGTATCAAATACTTCATAACCAATCTGATTGCCACACTGACCAAGTTGAATTGTGACTATTGACATAGTAACCAAGCTTTTTCCTATAAAGTGAATAAAATAGAATAAGAAATAATTATGTCTTTGAAAATACCTACATATTATCATCAAGGGTTAATAAAAACACATAGTATACATCACGAAGTAATCACATGTTTAGCAATATTATATAACCGTGATAACATTCAGGCTTAAAGTTGAAGAGAAAAACAGAACTTCAAAATTCTTAGATATTATTTAGAGAGTACTAAAAACATCATCAAAAATTTATTTGTTTTCTTTAATAATTTCTTTCTCTCTTTAAAAGAAAAGTTGTCTATTCGTTATGAAATGGGATGATAGTGTATTGGAAATGTGCATTCTTTGCTATAGGAAACTTTTCTCTGCTATAGGTAACTCCCAAGAAGAAAGCTTTCTATATCAATACAAATGACACCTCTTCTGAAACTTAAGAGTCTTTTAGAGTTAATTACCAGGGACAGTTTAATGGCATATCCAGGTTCACAAGGAAGAGTCAATCAGATAAGGGATTTCAATCCAAGTCTTCTTGATTGCCAAGTTGGATCTCTAACCTCAACACCATGCTGTTTCTCCTCTTCCTTCCATAATTGAAATAAATACATTGGCAGTTAATCTGTAATAAGAGAGAAGTACGCTAACTACTAGTAAATGAGTGCAGAGTTTAGAGGCAGAAGTTTGTTGGTGAAGGTAGGTGATTAGAAAAATCAACTGATTACTTGCATTAAGAACTGATGTCTAATGGTTGTCCTTGCCTTTTTAAAGTATTGAAGAATATCAAAAGATCAGATGTGTCTTCATCATTATGAGTACTATGGATGAAATGGAAACTTCTTCACATTTTAGAATATAAACTTTATTGTTTTTGTGGCAAAATACCACAGGTATTGCAAACTCAATATATACAAACCAAAACTCATTATCTTTTCCTATTAACATATATTTCTTTCAAACTTTCCTATTATTGTCAAGGATACCACCATTCTTCCTGTCAGTCAGCTTTTAGTCACTTCAGTCACATCACAATCTTGGTATCATCCTTGACTTTTCATTCTAATCTATCACACATATCAAATTAGTTGCCAAATGCCAGTTTCTTTCTCCATAGAAGCTCTCAGAATACATGCAGAAATGTATTGATGTATTTTAAGCATGCAAAAATATTTAAAAAACAAAAAGTGAATATGAATAAGGATTGATATACCAAAAAAGAATTTTTGATAAGCCTTCCTTCCTTTGTCTGGAACATCAGATTCTCTTGTCAATTTCCCCCCAAAGCAATGGTTTTGTTTTTTTCAACTGCAAAATACCATGAAGTTGAATGAAAATATATGGGGAGTTGACTATTCTTCCAAGCTTAGGTGCCTAGCACCTATAGTAACCCTTATAAGAAAAGTTCAGTCAGTTAACAGCATTTATCAAATGCCTACTTTGAACCAGGTACTGTGCAAAGATGAGGGTACAAAGAACCAAAAAACCAAACCCTCACCCCACCCCACCCATACTGTTCTGTTGGACATACAAACAACTATGTACCAACAAACTGTATACATGTAAAATCGGGGGTAATCTCAGAAGAAGGCACTGACAAAAGTATGGGAAAATAGAATAATTGTGTCTGTTCTCAGCTTACATATAAGTGCCTACCTGAATCATCTAGAAAAAAATCATTTGTGTGTGTGTGTGTGTAAAAAGGTCGGATCTTCCATTTACCAAATAATTAGGTGCACACTGTTTTTGAGAATGCTTCCCAAGTATTATCTATTAATTGTAGATGTAATTACATACCATGCATTAGAACGTGAATTCCTTGAAACAAGGGTCTTGCCTTTCTTTGTGTCCCCAGAGTTTAGCATAATGCCTTAATAAATACACGTGGACTTGGCCAGAAAAAGAAAAAAACAAAAGCAAAAAAGGTGGCGGGCTGGTTGGCCAGCCACAGTCTCTAGGGCTCTCCGGGGGATGTGGGCGATGGGGACTCAGGTTCATTAACGTTATCAGAGGATTCGGCTGGGCATCCCACAGGCATGATAATCTGCATAGTCCTAAGAAGGCAGGATTTGGAGTCCCGAGACTTCCAAACCCCGCTCTCCTGACCCGAGAGGGATCTGAACAAGTCGCACGCTCGGTTGGGGCTCGGTTCCTCACCGGTGAAATCGTGTGGTTGACCTTGTCGCCCCAAAGCCCCTTCCAGTTCCTAGTCTACTATCTCGGACTACGTTAATACAATCGTGAAAAGCCAGCCTCGCTTCTGTGCACGCGGCGAACATCTCCGAGGGGAAGGGTCGCAGGGGCTCCGCGTCACGGCGGAGGAGTTTAAAGACCAGAGAGAGAAAGGCAAAAGGCGTTTTCAGGAGGGCGGGGACCATAGGTCCCTATAACTCTCAGAGAGACCATTTAGGCTAAGGCCACAGGGTTTGGCGAATGAGAAAGGAAGACTCTTTCACCTCGGGCCTACCCACCCCCGGCCTAGGCCCATACTCACCGACGGCTCGGAGGCGTGCCAAACCTAGGCCGCTCGGAGAAGCCTAACTAATCCCAGAATAACGGCTCTCAAATCACGCATGCTCACATTTACCAACTAATGCCTCCCCAAACAATTCTCCTGCGCATGTTCTCGGTCTGGACTTAGTAAGAATGAGTGCGCATGTTCCATTCTGCGATCCCTTCACTCATTAGTCTTTCCACCCTTCCTCAGCTGGCCCCACGTTAGGAGCAAGTTCTGATTTCGGTTCATCAGTTTCAGAAACGTTACATATACACGCAGTTTATCAAACGCTTTATTGGAAAGATACCCGCTTAAGTCCACACTCTGGCTTCAAGTGACTTTTTGCGCATGTCTACATCTGGGGACATTCGGTCCCAGGGCAAGAGCTAAATTTGCTTATTGCCCATACTTTGGCTTCATGGCACATCCTGCGCATGTGCGGTGACCGAATTTGTCGTGTGAGTCTAGGGCTTGAGCGCAGTCGCACTGAGACCAGGCAGCTGGTGATGGCGGCGGCGGCAGCGGTGGCTGCGGTGGGTCCGGGCCCATGAGGCGGCGGCGGCGGCGGGACGGATTTTACCCAGCGCCAGACTTCAGAGACAGGGAAGCTGAGGCCATGGCAGGAGTTTTTGACATCGACCTGGACCAGCCGGAAGACGCAGGCTCTGAGGATGAGCTGGAGGAAGGGGTGAGGCCCGGGGTCGGGGGGCTGAGTCGGGCCGGGCCGGGCCGGGCCGGGCCGGGTCGGGTCGGGTGGGGTGGAGGTGTCAGGGCTGGGGCGTAGGCTGGAGCCCAGGGAGTGGGGCTCGTTCCTGGGCCTCGGACTGCGGCGAGAGCCAGAGGCTGGAGCTAGCGGGAGGGAAGGCGGCTGGCCGGCGGAGCGGCTGAGCAACGGGCCCAGCTGCGAAGACGGGTGGCGCGGCAGGACCAATCCCGAAGTAGTAGTGGTTGCAGAAGGGCGCAGGTGCACGGAGCCCTTAGTCTCCCCCTCCCCCCTCCTGACCCCGGGTTTGTAGCGGCGGGGAGCTGGGGGGTGGGGGTGGTGAGAGCTTCAGGGTGACCCTGGAGTTGCGGGTCTGGGAGACAACCGCGGGGGATCGGGCAGGGGTTGCTTGGAGTGGAGAGCTCGAGCTACTCTGCAACCTAGGGTCCCCGCTCCTTGTGCTCGTCCTGGTGACTTGGCGTCTGTCGAGCTCTGGCTCAGCTGTTGGGATGACAGCTGAAAAGTTCTTCTGCTGGCTGTGCTTTGCAGCAGCAGCAGCCCAGGAAGGGTGACCTGCATCTTGAAGAGTTTTGGGGTAGGGATTAAGGTATGATCGTTTAATAGCTGTTTACAATGATCCCCTTTTCCCCATTCCCCTCTGTCCCTAAGAAGAGAGGTTTTGTGCAGTTTTCTGGTGAGATCTGGAAGTGGAGAAAACAATGCCGACAGCTGTGATTTGGCTTATTTGTCTTATCTGGGCACTTTTATGCCTTAAGTGATGGTTCCAGACCTTGCTATATGGTAGGAATACTTTCTAGCTTATTTTAAATAGAATTTGTTTTCATCTGCCATGGTTCTTTTTGTAATGTTTTTTTTTCCAGGCCGGATTGGACTTAAGGATTAATTATTGTTTTTTAAGATGTTTTTTAGAGTTGGTGATTAATGAAGATCAGTGATAAAGCAATGGTTAAGAACAAGATTTCATTGTTCAAGTTATTTTATATATTTTAATACTTAAAAAGTATTTTTATCTTTTTTGGGATTTTATCTTTTGGGGAACCACCTTCTCCCCCTCATGGTGATCTCTTCATACCTTAATATATACACTTTTTTCCCCCCTTCTGGCCTGTAATTTCACCATCTGTATAGGAAATACCTTAGAGGAAACTAAAGAGGTTGTATCCCCTTCAGATCTTAATGTGTAGTGGGTTTTTTTGTTTGTTTTTATTCTTAATATGTAATTTTATCAACTGGAGAGAGAACTCTTGTGAGAAAATGCCTACTGCTACAGCAGATATAAAATGTATAGTTTGAGTTTCCTGGGACCCTGAGAGATTAAGTGATTTGCTTATAGCTAGTATGTACCAAAGACAAGAGTGGAATCCAGAGCTTATGAAGATTCCTAGGCCAATTCTGGCATATGATTTTGTGAGTTGCTGTAGCCAAAATCATTCATTTTTTTGTTGGCTAACATTTTGGTGATGAAATTTCCAAAGCATAGACTGTTTCTATAAGAACATTTCTTAGTAATAGCTAACTATTACATATCTGTGTGTTTGAATACATATACACATATATATGTGTACACATACATATTACTTTCAGATTTAATGAATAGTCTCACATCTCATTTTTTTACTGGTCCTCTACTCAATCTTTTCCAACTTGGTAAGACTTAACACTTATAAAACCTGATATTAACCACCACATCCTAATGAAGCATCAGCATGGGTTTTTAGATAGGAGATTTTAAAATATTAATGAGTTGGATATCGAAAGATCTGATTTATTTCCCGTTTTCCTTTTCGATTAAAAAGAAAGAAGAAAGTTTAAATACAGAGAATAATAATCTGGGAAATGAGTAGTTTAGCTATACTTTGCTTGTGTTCATTGGAATTCTATTTAGCTTCTCAGAGCCTTTTTCATTTCTTCAGACAATAGTAACATTTGCATTACTGAGCTGACATTGACATGTCATATTTAAAAGATCCCCTTCCTCATGATATTCATACATGTATATGTTTACATAAAATATATGTGTAACTAAAAAATGCTGCATGTATGTGCATACCATATACATTTATACCTCTATGTTTTTTATATGAAGAACTTTTGATAAAGAAGGAAAGTTAAATAATGGTTTTCTTATCAGAATCATCTTTATCCTCTAAATCTACCACTTTTCCTCAACTTCTTTATTTCTCTTCTTAGGATCATGCTTCAGGTTTGTAACTTGAAAAGTAATCTTTAATTTCCTCATCGCTGATATCTAATTATCTTGCTTTCTTAACATCTCTTTGATCAGTTCCCTTCTCTTTGCTCATAGACAGCAAGTTACATCAATTCTGAATTATTTTTTTCGTGGACTATCATAATGGTCTTCTAATTGGTCAGTGTTTTTAGTTTCCACCCTCTCCAAATCTATGTTTCACTGAATTGTTCAAATAATCTTCCTAAGGCACAGATCTGACCGTGTTATTTTGCTTAAAAAGCTACTGTTTCTCTGTTGCCTCTAGAAGAAAATACAAACCCTTCCTTCGAGGTTTTAAAGCCTTTTGGCTCCAAACTGCCTTTTCATACTTATTTTAACAACTGCTTCTTTTTAGGCTACCCGATGTTTGTTGATCTTCTGTGTATTTGCATAAGTCTATCTTGGTTGATGGAATGCCCTTCACTCCTTTACTGCTCAGTTTAGATGAAGCTCCTCTCCCTACTTTCTCTTACCCTCCAGCTATTAATTTTCCGCCTATCCTTTTTTTGGATTTATAGGCTTTTTGAGGGCTGTGACTGTTTCATGTTAATTTGTACCTTAGCCCGTTTTTACTAATAGACACTAAGTAAATGTAATGGATTAAACATAAGGATTGGGCCTATTCTTTTCTTGGTATTGGTGAGGAAACTCCCTCTAACAATGCAGGTCATCTCCTTCACTGCCAATTTGTCTTAAGAAAACTGCCCAGAGAAAGCAATGTTGATTTGTCCTAACCACATAGCCAGAATATATCATTAAGAGTGCTTGAACTCAAGGTCTTGTTAATTTCAAACCCATTTCAAACATCATTCAGCCTCTCTAAAACAAATGAAATTTCTTGCTATGAAAAATAAATGTCTTTTGAATTGTCAAGTTGAAATAAACCTTGAAAGATATTTTAGAGAAGTAGTCTGGTAGGGAGAGTAATTTGTTGCAAAATTTTTTTACTTTTAATTCTATGTACATGTTACCTTAGTGCTTGGATTTTTGTATTATTGAAACTATATTGTATGTTAAATATCATCTGAAACTGCATTTTCAGTGCTTACATATTCTTTGATGTGGCATTCTTTTTGAGTTGACAGTTTTAGATTTGTAGGTTTATCATTTTTGAATGTTAGGTTTTTATACTATGTGGTAGCTATAGGGTACAGTGGATAGAGTTCCAATCCTAAAGTCATTCAGTTCCATTCTCAGACTCTTAATAGTTTGTGACCCTAGGCAAGTCCCTTAATGCTGTTTGTCTCAGTTTCTCATTTGTAAAATGAATTAGAGAAGGAAATGGCAAAACTACTCCAGTATCTTTGTCAAGAAAACAGCAAATGGTTCCATGGAGAGTCTGAATTTGAAGATTCAGATATGACTAAACAACAAATTTTTACACTTGGAAAGATTTGGAAAAAAAAAGTTAAAACGTAGGAGATTATTCCACTTTTCTTTTAACATCTGTGAAATATTTTTAAAATTTTACTACTCAAACTAATATATATCTCTATCAAAAAACTTACTTTAGAATAGTTTTGTGGTATTGTGGAACTACATTTTCTAATTTATGCTGGTATCTTGCAGAATACAGAAAAATTAAGCCTGTTAACATCACTTATTGTCGATCAGCTAGCAGTTAGTTTGCCCTCAGCAATGATGTAGTGGAAAGAACATCAGATCTAAATCTAGAGATTTCCGTTTCAAGTATGCATACTCTGCCACTTTAGCCATCTAAAGCAACCCACTATACCTTTCTGGTCCTTGACTTTCATATCTGAAAACTGTTAGACTTTGGGATCTCTAAGGAACATTTTACATTCTACATTTTACTGAAGTGTGATTTATTGATAAATGCAGTTATTTTGGCAATGCTGCATATTTTGAAGTGTCAGATAACTAGTAGGAGAATACTTTATGGGATGTCAGTGTAACTTGTTTTGGAATGAGGCAAACCTTTCTAGGTATGTGGGCTCATAGACCTCTTTACGTACTCGATAATGGGTTTTTCAATGCCTAGAAGACTAAGTGAATTTTAAAAAGAGGAACAAATATAATAGGCTAAATTTACACATTTATAAATAATAATTGCTCTCATGTACACAATTTTTACAATTTGAGCTATAAAGTAATTTATATATGTTTAATTCTCATTTGTATATCATTTGATTCTCACAACAACTCTGTGAGATAGGTGCTTTTCTTGTCCCCATTTTACAAAAGAAGAAATGGAAGCTGAAAGGTTAAATGATTTTGGCTTGGATAACAGTATCTGAGTTAGGATTGAATTTGGGTCTTCTTGATCCCAAGTCCAGCTCTACTCACTGTGTTATCTTGTTGCCTAAAATTAAATAACTATGAAAAGGAAACTTAATTGAAAACTTTTAATAAATGAGAGACTCACTGTTGTAGCAGATAAAAAGTATTGGTCAGGACCAGTTGCGTTCCAGTTCTGCCTCAGATATATTCTGGCCATGTGACTTTGGTCACTTTTAACTCTCAGTGCCACTTGCTATTTTCTGATTTGGCCAAGGGAATTTCTTCTTTGGTAAGCACCCTACACAGATGATGAACACATGTGTCCCAATAAAAAAAGTCCAATGGAATTTTTAGTCAATGGCTGTAATCTGGAACAATAAATTGAAACTAAAGGAAAGTTCTTTATCAGAAGATTGTGAGAGTTAATGAAAGTATTTGACATTTCTGTTTATTATAGGAACATAAAACTAGAAAAGACATTAGAAATTAAACAGTTAATATGAGTATATACTGATTTTCAGTTTGTAATATGTTCAGAGCAGTGGACTTCTAAATCTACTTTTTTTGGTCTTAAGATTCTTTCTTAGTAAAAAGTTGAAAATGTCCTTTTCTGAAACTTGAGAATTCCATGAGTAATCTAGTTAATCTAGTGATTTGAAAGTGTAAGAGGTCTTTTAAAGGAGATTTAATTTACTGAATTACTACTATGATGAGGGATTTCCCTGTCTGATGCCTTTCAGTGCACTTTGAAAAGGGGTTGGTGCTCAGTAATTAGTAATGGGGTCATTATTGGGAATTGTTTTCTCATTAATTTATTTTCTTTTAATTAATATTACTTCGTAGTATCCAAATTTGCAATTATGGACTGAACATTAAAATTATATAAACTACATTTATATAAAACAATATATATTTATATAAAAATACATTTAAAAATATTTACTCAAGGTTCCTATTAAATTAAATTGACTGTCTTCATTCCTTGGTTAATTCTGACTTAATAAAGTTTCATTTATAAGGAAACTACAATAAGCATCTTGAATAGATAGACTGATTTAATGGGTGTTATTTTTTATGACAGTTTTCTGACATTCTAAAATTATTTAATTTTCTAGGGATTATTTTCTAATTTATTGGGCTTTATAGAGTGTGTATGTGCCTGTGTTTATTTTTATACACAAGTACTTTTGCAAACAAGTCATTCTGCTAAATTTAGGCTTTGTCAGAATAGGAAAAGAGAATTCCAATAATACAACTATGTAATATATAAGGAAAGTAAGAAATAGTAGCATAATGAAGAAGATCACAGTTATGTTATAAGTCTTTCTCTGATTTTGATACTTCCAAAGTGCTGGGTTACTGGTAGATACTAGAAATGGATGACTTGTTTTAAATGATTTTGTCCTATATAACAGTAAAAAGTTTCAAGTACATATGCAGCTGCAGTTGGTAATATAGATCCATCTAGCTCAGGAAATGAAATACAGCCATAGGGTATATCTTGAGGGGAGAGTAGGCTTCAAAATTACGGTTCTTTGTTAACTACTTTGTGGTCTTCAATTTAGAACTGAATAAAAGTAACATCAGAGAAGAGCAGAATTATGTAATACCAGCTGCATTACTTCTGAAAGATGGTCAGAATCTTTTGTCTTAAAAGCAACTACGTCACAATAGGTGATTTACTCATAGTTGTGGAGATTAAAAAGTCTTCAAACCAAGGAAGAAAAAATGTGTAAGTAGAAAGAGTGTGAGTTTCTTGTATTGCCCCTACTGATATACCTTTGCTTTACTCAGAAGAGGCCGTTCTAAGGAAACCATAATTCTGGCCTGTTCACACTAAATTTCTTGGCAAAGTAAATGGTTGGATAGCATTTGTTTTCCTGGTATTGGGTCTTTCAGAAAGAGCTGTAACACTTTTTTTTTTTTTTTTTTTTTTGCCTAAATTGGCTGTTCTGCATTTCAAGCAAGATAAGTATGGTCATTTGACTGTCTTTTATATTCTGTTGTCATGCTCCTGATTGTTTAAGAATAATCATGGATTCATCCTTAGTATTATACATGATTTCAGTTTCATAATCAAATGGAGTATGTTAAAAATCTATCAAATTCCTAATTGCCTTTAGGCAATTTCCTGATAGAACATCTATCATCAAGTAATTTTGTAACCTATTCTTAATAAATTTGATATGGGGAATATTTAGACCTGGAGCCTTTAGCCATTTGGTCCTCTTGCAACAACTTTTAAATTTTGCCCCAACCAGAATAAAAAATACTGTAAAAACTACCCTATTTTAAAATGGTTGGTCTTATTTTAGCTTGTGATAGGAGAGTCAGTTTCCCATAGGAAAAATTCACATATTATGTCAATTTAGTATTTTGTGTTTGGAATGTGGTGATTTCAGTTTCAAAATGCAAATAATAAATACTTTTTTTGAACAGGTAGGAAACATAATTTTATGCAATTTCTAAAATAATTTGTTACCAGTTACTGATGAACAGTCTCAATAGCTATCAACTATTTAGAAAAATAGAATCTCCACAACAGTACTTGTGGAATTCTGATTGTTTAGTTAATTTTCTGTGAAAAGCATTTTGATGCCCTATAAACTGTTTCCTAAAAGTTTTTGTAAATTACTATGTTCAACTACTAATAAACCACAGAAATTTTCAGTTCTCTTAAGTGCTGTGCTTGACATAAATTATTTTACAGCCATGATGTTTAAAAAAAAATTAATCTTTTTTTCAGGGTCAGTTAAGTGAAAGCATGGACCATGGGGGAGTTGGACCATATGAAATGTAAGTTTGTTCTAAAAATTCTACTGAGTGCTAACTTTTATAGGCAATTAATTCTTAACAAACATTAGTTAGTGATTCTAATCAGTCTCAGATGTCTTATATATGTAGACTGCTTATTGAATTTAAAAGCTAAATCTGATGCTATTATAGCTGGGTAGAGACAATTTTGGGGTTATATTATGTCATAGTATATATTATGATATATATGTAGGCTCCTCAGAATCTGTTGCTAAGCATTTTGTCTTTTTTTTTTTTTTAATAGCTTTTTATTTACAAGTTATATGCATGGGTAATTTTATAAGTTCCAATTTTTCCCCTCCTTTCCCCCATCCCCTCCCCTAGATGGCAGGTTGATCAATACATGTTAAATATGTTAAAAGTATAAATTAAATACAAAATAAGTATACATGTCCAAACTGTTATTTTGTTGTACCAAAAGAATCAGACTCTGAAATAGTGTACAATCAACCTGTGAAGGAAATCAAAAATGCAGGTGGACAAAAATACAGGGATTGGGAATTCTATGTAATGGTTCTTAGTCATCTCCCAGAGTTCTTATGCTGGGTGTAGCTGGTTCAGTTCATTACTGCTCCATTGGAACTGGTTTGGTTCATGTCATTGCTGATGATGGCCACGTCCATCAGAATTGATCGACATAATATTGTTGTTGAAGTATATAATGGTCTCCTGGTCCTGCTCATTTCACTCAGTATCAGTTCATATAAATCTCTCCAGGCCTTTCTGAAATTATCCTGTGGGTCATTTCTTACCGAACAATAATTTTCCATAATATTCATATACTACAATTTATTCAGCCATTTTCTAATTGAGGGGCATCCACTCAGTTTCCAGTTTCTGGCCATTATAAACAAGGCTGCGACAAATATTCTTGCACTTGAGGGTCCCTTTCCCTTCTTTAAAATCTCTTTGGGATATAAAACCAGTAGTAACACTGCTGGATGAAAAATTTGATAACTTTTTGAGCATCGTTCCAAATTGCTCTCCAGAATGGCTGGATGTATTCACAATTCCACCAACAATGTAAGCATTTTGTCTTTTAAGAATTTTATTCTTTTAAGTAAAAATTTGAATATCATATGTGTCAGGATATCAAGCATCTATTTAATTGATATAGGTATTACTCCCTTTATACTGTCACCATAGCCTCTTTGGCTTAGTGAATGATCTTTGAAAATTCAACTTGGAGTCAATGCTTAGCTTAAAACTTATTGATATACCCTTTGAGAACTTAGGGCTGCTCCAGGCAGTTCTATGCCACAATACTCTATTAAATGACTTTAGTGGGTATTCATTCCATTGCTTAAATTTTTTTAAGTGATGTAAGTTCCATAGAAAAGTCAAGTATTTTTTGTTGTACATTATAAATGTTATTCTTATTGTAAAATATATCTATGTTTCTCTCTATATATACATAATGCCAAGTAACTGTTTGGTTAAGGATGAACATGTTGCTAGTTGGGTAGTAGATTTCTGTTCAGAACTAAGAAGATATAGTAATACAAGCATAATAGTCATGAAGAATTAATTTAGATCATTAGGCAAAATTGATGCCTTTTTTGATGTCCGTATTTTGGACTTAGAGCAAATTTGGAAAGATGAATGAATAGATTTAATTGTTTAAAAAAAAAAAAAAGTTACTCCTACAACCATAGAAGAGATTGGATTTTTTTCATTTTATTTTTATTCTGAATTTAAACCAAATAAAATGAGCATTTCAGTATATATTGCAGAACAGAAAGAGGACTATTCTTTCTGAAGCTGTAGACCTCCAGTATGCAGAACTTGGGTTTCTTAAGTATGTGATATAGTCAGCATGTTTTTTCAAAACTCCACTATTCATCTGTGATTACTCCTTTTTCTCTTATGGGAGGGTAGAGGGGTAACCCCGTTCTTTAAAAAAAAAAAGAAAGAAAGAAAGAAAAACAAGACCCTTGATTCAAATATGTATATATAGTCAAGTAAAACAGATTCCCATGTTGGCCATGTCCAAAAATGTGGCCATGTCCACATCTTATTCATCATTCTTATGTCAAAAAGTAAAGAGCATGTTTTTTTATCAGTCCTTTGGAGATAGTGTTATTATTTCCATTGATTAATTTTTAAAATAATTTCAAAATTGTTTTTCTTTATAGCATTCTATTGTTATTATCATATAAATTATTCTCCTGGTGCTGCTTACTTCACTTACATCATTTGACATAGTTTTTTCTGCACCAGTGCGTGTCATCATTTTTTATAATACCATGATGTTCTGTTGCATTCATGTATCCTAATTTGTTCTGCCATTCTCCAATTGAGAGGCACATCCTTAGTTTTTAGAGTTTTGTTATTACAAAAAGATTGGCTATAAATATTCTTCTACATATAGATTCTTTCTCTCTTTAATCTTTTAAGTTATAGCCTGCATAATAGTATTGCTGGGCCAAAGGGTAGGCATAGTTGAATCATTTGGGGGCATAGTTCCAAACTGGTTTTGGTTGGATATTTTTAGATAGCTCCCAGGATATTGCTCAGATTTCCAAATGAGCATAAAATCCAAACTTTGTCTTCCATAATATTCAAACTATGAAAGCAAATTTTTTTTTATATCACGTAGTTGATAAATCTTTTTCTACTTGTTTGCTCACATTTTTAAAGTATATGATGCTTATAAAATAAAATACAAATCTGATAGTTATTGTGAGAGCACTTTAATCTGAACTGTCATATAATTTTCCTATATAGCTCCGTTCAGAGTTTGGCTACTAAATTTCCTAATGTGCAGTTTTTACTTAACAGGGTTATTACATTTTTCTTTTTCTTTCTGAGAACATGATGAAGAAAATACATTTTTGCCAGTTGACTTTTGGTTTTGTTTTTCTCCCCAGTGGCATGGAACATTGTGAAAAATTTGAAATCTCAGAAACTAGTGTGAACAAAGGGCCAGAAAAAATAAGACCAGAATGTTTTGAGTTACTTCGAGTACTTGGTAAAGGAGGCTATGGAAAGGTAGGAAATACTTTTTTAGAGTTGTCATCCTAAATAAGAACTGTCTTAATCTGGAAGTGGATAGCTTGATCATCTAAACTGTTGGTCCTAGAACCAGTCTTTAATAGGTGGAAGAAGTGGCCCTATATTTGAAGTGACCAGAAGATTCTCTTCCATCTATCATCACCTTGCAGGTGTTAACAACATGCAAAATTCATTATTCTTGAGTTAAGTAGGTCATCCTCTTTTAAAATTCTCATATATATCTCTGGGAAAGGGTATTATTCTAAATGTTCATTAGGTACTAATTGAGGCTGGATTTTTAGGACCACAAAAGAATTAAGTGCCGGGGCTGTAGGAATGAGTTTAGGAGAATAGTACTGGAGATAAATTTTGCCTATTTCAAATGGCCAAAATTGTCCCTTTTATCAAGATGCTTGAAAATTTGGTGAGGGTAAAACGTGCTCTGTCAGAAGGCAAAATTTGGATAGTAACGTTCCTTAGGGAGTATGTTACTTTTTTCAATATGGTGTATATGTAATTAATTTTTACAAACCTAACATAGATTATTCTTAAAATTGAGGATAATAAGTGAACACCAAAGCCAAAATATCTTGAACACTCAAACTTTGAATATTAGCTATTGCTTGAAAATTATTTCACCATGGTCTCTAAGTCCTGCTTGCCTCTGACATAGTCTAGAGAAATCACTTAACCTTTCATTGCACCAGGCCAAAGTTTCTTAAACTGTGGATCACAGTCCCATATGGGATTGCATACTGAATATGAGAGTCCTGAAAAATTTGGCAGCAATAAAATGTATCAAATATTCCACTAAGATTTAATTTTTTAATGTAAAAATAAGCATATCCATCTTATTAGTATTTGTTTTCATTTTTAATAAATGGTAAAATATGTATATCAAAGATTTATTTTAAAATAAATTTCTTTATGATTATCAGCAAATGTTTGATTTGTAAACCTATTTTATATACCTATTTACCTGGGGTTGCATAAAAATTTCTCAGCAAAAAAGGGGTCACAATTAGAAAAAGCTTAGGAAACCATGTCAGAACATGTCAGAAGATTCAGAGAAGATGCTGATGTGCTTTGGTAAAAAGATGTTTTTTCATCTGAGAGTTCCTTGTTATCAATGAAATCACAGGTTCTTTCTTTATTACTTTTCTTTATGTTATCATAGGCTGTATGTTAAACAATACTTACATCTTACTGACCTCCACATTACTATATTGCTGAATTGTGAAGCAAAAACAGTGAAAACTTTCTGATCATTTATAGAAGAAATTTCTGAAATGTAGCAGAATTTTTAGTTTTGTCTAAATTTTTCTTTGAACTTTGCCTATAATTTGTTCTAAACAAAATTTTGGATTTTGTAAAGGAACATTCTGTATATTTGAGATCCTACTGCACAATTTTTTCCAAGACATGGCAACAGACCAAAAGAAGAAAACTACTAAATGCTCTGTACAAATTAGTTTTCAGTTCTCAAGTTCGCAGAGTTTTCAGGTTTTCAGATCAGTTACACATAGTGCTTATAGCTTTGGGGATACTCTATTTAAAGTTTACTTATTCCTTTTTTTTTTTTTTTAAATTAGGAAGGATGAAAGTTTGACTTGAAGTTCTACCTGTCACCAGTTCAATTTTTGGTTATTTATAATTATCTGTTACATTTAACTTTTGTTACCCAGGTTTTCCAAGTACGAAAAGTAACAGGAGCAAATACTGGGAAAATATTTGCCATGAAGGTGCTTAAAAAGGTGACTACTCCTTACTTTCCATATAATCTTTTTTCTTACTTTTACCAACTTCTTTGGTTGCGTGTGCTTTGGAAGGATATGGTGATAGTGGGAGTTTCCCCAAAGAAACATACTGATTATTTGGTTTATTAAGATGTTTGTGTCAGCTTGACCTTCAGCTTCTTCAATATTACATGCCAACTAGGCACAATGCTTGGACCTGAAAATGCAAAGATATAAATGACATAAGTATTATCTTCAAGGATAACTTCAAGGAACTTAAAATTGTCTTTGATATGTCATTCAGTTTTTCTATTTCCCTATTGGTAGTAGAGTAAAGAATCAAATGTATACAAGAATAAGCAGAATACAGGGTATAGAGTGAGGTGGGCAAAGGAAAGATCCAATGTATTTTAGGATAACGTGAAGAAGAAAAGATCACTTGGATCATATTTAGCAGAGTTGGGAGGAATAGGGTGGAAAGGAGACAGAGGGCTCTGGAAGAAGGAACCACTAATTTAATCTTTTGAGAGAAAATGAGAATTTTGGAGAGGGATACAGTGTAGCCATGAGAGAGGGTCTGTGTGACAGTGGAGTCAGGAGTGAACATGTCAAGTTTGAGAAGTAGCAAGTAGTTCAGTTTGGCTATAATGCAGAATATAAGAAGAACAATCATATTAAGATTGGAAAGGTAGGGACTACTTTTTGTATACAGAGGGAGTCCTGTGTAGGTTCCCAAAAAGACAATAAGCAATCACTGAAGTAGAACATTTCAAAAAGTACCTCTGTCTCTTCTCAAGGTGAATGTTGCCAATATAGATGTGGGCTTTTCTGTTGGCTGGCAGGGGCTTGTCAGTTCTTCTCTTTAAGGCATTATATAAGTAGCTCTCTGGGCTGAAAGTTAAAAAACACAGATTCTAAGCTTACTGTTAGTTTTAGATCTTATCTAAAGTTTCTGAACCTTAATTTCTGTTAACACTTTCTATTTGACCTTTCTTTTGCAAGGTTTTGAGAAATAACAAGTTTATTATACTGAGTTTTGAAATAGAAAAATTAATACTTACCCAGGAAATGTTTTGAGAGTTCTGGGTTTGAGACTTGAATCACTGTTCTTGAATTAGAGGCTTCTAAATAAATACTGATCAGAATTATACCCTGTGATAGATGTGGTGTTTATCATTTCTGAAAGCTATGCTGAGAAATTTTGGAGGAAGGATAATAGCAATAATATATTAATATATTATATCTCAATGATAACCATGTGGAATCACAGAGCCAGGTTTGGGGAAGACAAAAAAGTGCACTTGGTGAGAAAAGGATGTTAGTACCAGTGGCACATTATCCTTACAAGATCAGTTTGAGTACTCTAGGCAACAGCATGGGTCACCAATCCCAAAGGATGGCCTTGCTAACAGATTAACTGTCTTGACCATACTATGTGTGGGGAGTGGTGAAAAATTATTGATTCCCATCAATCTTTGCTGATTTTGATAATATTAAAAAAAATGGATTTTCCATTAAGTGTGCATAGAGCACAGCTACGTCTGATATAAATGCCTAGACTGTTTTGTTATATCATGTTATCTTTCTTCTTTTAGGCTATGATAGTAAGAAATGCAAAAGATACAGCTCATACAAAAGCAGAACGAAATATCCTCGAAGAAGTAAAGCATCCCTTCATTGTGGACTTAATTTATGCCTTTCAGACTGGTGGAAAACTCTACCTCATCCTGGAGTATCTCAGTGGTCAGTATGATTTGAATTTCCTTATTCCTAATTGTTGTAGAAACTCATGAATGTTGTATAAAAGATAACATTGTCCTATTTTAGAATAAAGTTTATAATTTATATAAAATATGCTTTTTCAGCTTAGCCAGTACTTACTTAGGGATTTGCTCTGTGTAAGGTTCTGTGATAAGTGTTGAGAATACAAAAATGACACAGTTTCTGGTCTTGAAATTAGTCTATCGTGTGTGTGTGTGTGTGTGTGTGTGTGTGTGTGTGTCTGTCTGTGTGTGTGTGTCTGTGTCTGTGTCTGTGTGTATTTTTTTTTTTTTTTGCTGAGGAAATTGGGGTGACTTGCCCAGGTCACACAGCTAGGAAGTATTAATTAAGTTTTAGAGGCCAGATTTGAACACAGGTCCTCCTGACTTCAGGGCTGACACTCCATCCACTGCACCACCTAGCTGCCCCCATCTATCAGATATTATATGACAAATACACAATTATGTGTAACATAAGGTAGAGTGTGATGAGATACAGGAAAGACCTGGACACAGTGCTTTGGGAAGTATGGAGAAAGGAAAAATCAGTTTCATCTGGGGATTCAATGAGGAGATAGCATCTAACTTCAACTTTAAAATAAGAAAGAGATTGGCAGGTGGAGAGGAAAAGGAAATGCATCTTTTGCATGTAAGATTCTCTGTTAGGACATAGAGGGAGGCAGTGGTTTGTCAAGTTTATGTAACAGCTATTAGTACAATTTGGTGGAATATTCAATCTAAGCAAAATAGGAGGAAAGGTAATCTACTAAAAGAATGGGGATTAAACTGGGGGCTTGAAGAAGAGCCAGTGTGAGGAATGGGATAGAGATGTTACAAAAGACAAATAAAAGGGCTTGCCATTTTGCAGTGAAGGCCTAATTTAGATTTTTTATATATATATATATATATATTCACCACAATACGTGAATTCCTCCAGTAGCTTGGGCTTTTAAGTTAGAGCGGAGAAGCTGGATGGAGGGATGAAGATTAGCATGAAAGGGGGTTAAGAGAAGAGTAGAAGATAGTACCTTAACATCTTGTTCATAACTTGCACTTAAATAAAAATGACACATGACTAAAGTAGTTTTTTTTAAACTTTTTAATCTTAAATGTTCAAATCTCATGATAGTCATTTATTCAGTGGGGTAATAAAAATTTACCCTTATGTACTGAAACATGGGATACTGTGATACAAATAAAATTGTTATTTCTTTATAATCCTGAATTTTTTAGAGAGCACTGAAATATTAGTGGGAATGAATATGACAATTTATTTGAATTGGATCTGTCAACAAACATGTAGCACTTACGATGTGACAGGCAAACATGGTGAGGCTGCAAAATAGAGAGCTGACTTGGGAGGTGGGACAGCATCCTCGTCTAGGGCTTGTAACACATCCTTTTAGTGCCTGGACAGCTTTGAGTGTCACCATCTGTATTGGTTGCTGGAGTTTTGGCACAAGTTCAAAAAAAAGAAAGAAAGAAAGAAAGAAAACATGCAGGTGCTAGAGATATTGATACCAAAATGAAACAGCCCTTTCTTTCAGGAGTTTACATTGTATCAGGAGATACAACATAAACACATGTAATTATATATCAGAGAGATACAAGGTAATTAAAAAAAATTTTGTTTGTTTGGTTTTTGTTTTTGGAGAGGCAGTTGGGGTTAAGTGACTTGCTCAGGGTCACACAGCTACTAAGTATTAAGGTCTGAGACTAGGTTTAAACTTGAGTCCTCATGATTCCAGAACCAGTGCTCTAGCCACTGGGCCATCTTGCTACCTCTACGATAATTTGTTGAGGAAGCTCTAGCAACTGGAGGAATCAGGAAGGACCTAACATAGAAAGTGTTTGAGTTGAGCCTTGAAAGGAACTAGGGATGTCAAGAAAAGTCAAATAAGGAAGTAGAGCATTCAGGCATGAGGAACAGCCAGGGTAAGAAAGTTGGTTTGGCTGGAATGTGGTGGAGAGCACACATGGTCAGGTCACAAAAACAGAAAATAGCTGGGGAAGAGTTTGGGATACTAAAAAGGATTTATATTTGTTACTAGAAGGGGTAGAAAGCTTTTTAGAAAGAGTTTGAGGGACAGAGTCATACTTGTGCTTTAGCACTATCGTTTTGGCAGCTCTGGAGGATTGTAAAGGAGATCTAGGGATGCTGAGACAAGAGAGAGCAACTGGAGGTTGTTGGGCCTTTGTTCCTGAAGAGCCACGGCACCAGGGAGGTGACGCCATGACACACAGGTGGATTGGAGTGAAGTGAGAGGCCCGCAATCATCCACAAAGTCCCTGTCTCACATTCTCTTCTGGTGGCCAGATGCAGGATGGCTGGAGGGAAGCCTTGGTCTAAGCTAAGGTTTCTAAGCGGTCTCAAGGGCTGCCCATTGGCTGATGAAGGCTACAATTCAGGGAACAATTGGAATAGGTTAGGCAACAGGTTATGAGGCCAAATAGGGCCGTGACCAGAGGAGGAGGAAGAATGGAAGTTGGACTGGTAGGGTCAGGAAGGGTAAGGGGTTAAAGATGAGGTTCAAGAGTGTGAACCTGAATGCTCAGAAGGAATCAGAAATCAAAAAGTTCAGAAGTTTGGTTTGGGTTTGAAGGAGGAGGAAGATAATGGATTCAATTTTGGACACATCCAGAACAGACCTTGTAATAGATCTATAGTCAAAGGGTGAGCTATGAATAACTATATAGCAAAGGAAGTACTTTGCAGATATATTTCAGATAGACTCCAAGATTCTGTGGTAAGAGGAAAACTGAGAGGCAGTAGTGTCAGTAAAATCCAGAGAAGAGAAAATGTCCAGGAAGTAGAGCTTGGTTGTCAGTGATGTAGGCTTCAGAGAAGTCCAGAAGGATGAGGATGGTGAGAAGGCCATCATATATTTGGCAATTGAGAGGTAATGGCTAGCTTTGGAGAAAGCAGTTTCAGTGGCATGCTGAAGTTGGAAGCCAGATTATAAGGGGTTGAAAAGTCTGATAAAATGAGTGAATTGAGATAAGACAACCTAATGCCTGTTGTTTGCTATGGGACATTTACTTCAAGTAAACCATCCTTCCCTAGGCAAAATTTTGTGTGCTTTTTTCATAATTTGTTTATTTCTTTTGTAGAGGGAGGGTCCAGATTTCATTTAGGCCTAGATTTGGTGTTAGCTCTTGTGGGAGATTTAGCACCCTGGATTGCTCTGAGTCTTGCCATCTGTATTGGTTGCTGACCCAGAGGGTTTAGACATTTTGTAAATAGTGTGGCTAGTTATTAATTGTATACTAGCACATCTCCTTTTATGGATAATTTTTATTGATGCTTAAATCATAAGGTTTTACTTCATCTGAAATCTTTACAAATATGCAGTTTGTATAGGTAAAACCTAAGGTTTCAAGGCAGATCTTCATTATAGTTTTCAAACCATTATCTTTATTATCATATAAAATAGAAATACTTAGTTTAAAAAGAAAGGCCAGAAATGGAGATTATTTCTAATATCTTTTTCATCCTTCCAGGAGGAGAATTATTTATGCAGTTAGAAAGAGAGGGAATATTTATGGAAGATACAGCTTGGTAAGTGTGATTTTTGTGATTTCATGGTTTTTGATAATTCATAAAATTAAAAAATAAGAGTCCTATTCTCCTTATGGATAGTCAGATTTGCAGAGGTTCTTCACACACAAATTCTTCATGAACAATTTTGAGGCTACATTGCTTCTCACTCTTTATCTGCATTCCATACTGTAGGTAGAAGGCTTTTCATGCCTGTATTCATTCTTGCTGGGGCTTTATTTTAGCTGGTGAGCCACCACAGAGAGAAGGGGGATAGGGGGAGGAGGAAGAGACAGACAGGCACATGGAGCTGGAGAAGAAGGTGTCAGAAATCACCTTTTTCCGAAGTCTTCTCCCATGGGTTCACTGTGGTCAGACAGTATCTTCACGTTGTACTCACTTCAATATTTTAAAGAGTCATGATTTCATCTGTCTGGGTATTATTACCTCTAGCCACACAGACTTTAGCAGATTATTATGCATGAATTTCTGTGGCTGAAAAATCATTATCTAGTGAATAGTCTTCTGAAACTGAGCCTCTGAATTTAGGAGGTTGGTCTTTGAATGAAATACACACTAGCCATACCTGAAGCCTTTCTAGAACCTTATGCCTTTGAAAGCCTATAGTCCTCTCCATACCAGAAGGTACTTGAGTAAAGTAGGTCTTAATACTGTTTTGGAAATTGAAAAGTTGTATATGAAGTTACTATGTTAGGTAATGATAATTGTTTATGTAGTAATTGAAGACAAGACTAAACTTAAATGTGTAATGCTAATTACCAAACTGCATTCCATTATTTCATTTCAGGTTTTTTCTAACAGAAGTTATATTTGAGAACCTTAGAGATTGAAATTCTTTAATAGAACTCTTCAAGTCCTTTTGGAGTCTGTTAGTGGTCTTAGGTCTTAGGTGTAAAATTAATTGCCTCATTTTCCAAGATCTATCCTGGAGGAGTAATAGCTTTGTGCTGCAGCCAGAGTCCTACAGTGCTTTGTGCTTTTCCAATCCAAAGGGGGTTGACTCAGCCCTTTAATCTATGGAGGTAGATGAATTTGAATTCCCTAGTGTTCAGGTTGTGGGCTGGCTCCAATTGGACCTTGATTTAGTAAATGTGTACAATAAATGAGCTTTATTCAACCTCAAGCAAGAGTGAGCATGGAAGAAGAGCTTCAAACTAGGGCATTTGATTTGAGACAAACAAAACTCCATATAGGATTTTTAAAGGTAGAAATGGGTAAAGGGAAATGTTTTCAACTGTTTATTCTAAGCAAAAGAAAACTTGACCAGTGAGAGATTGAACTACTTGAAACTATTTTGAAATTGTAGTGGTTTCCTAAAGCAAATTAATACTTGACAGTTTTACTTTGTTATATCCTTTAGCAAAAACAAAACTAGGCAATTTTCCCTAATAATTTACTCTTTTGTACGTCTCATGTTTCTTTTAAGGAATTGTTGTTCCATACCTGACTGTTTAAAATATATGAGTTGATTTCGGACTGGCTAATATTTTTAATTATATCAAATCACTTTTGTTCCAGCTTTTACTTGGCAGAAATCTCCATGGCTTTGGGACATTTACATCAAAAAGGGATCATCTACAGAGACCTGAAGCCGGAAAATATCATGCTTAATCACCAAGGTGGAGATAACAGTAAACAATTCTATAGTAAATAATCATCTTAAAATTCTCTTTGTAGGTCACACCATTTTTAAAGTCCCCACATTCATTTCACTAAAATTCTTCTCATCAAATTTCAAAGCACCAAGATGCTTGCTGGCATTTAACTATTTTGTTTCCTTTTGACTATGAGATTGAGAGAGTTGAACATTTCTAATTAAGGTAGTGACTTCCTTTAATTACACTTAAAAGAAATATTATTTCCCTTGCCTTTATTTCATTTTTCTACCACAGGAAGGTTTTTAATACATAGCAGTACTGAGGATAGGGAACCAAAAATCAAACCCAAAGACTAATTTTTTTATTTTAAAGTAGGACACAATTCTGATTTAAAAAAAAAAAACAAACTCCTTTATACATTGGGACATACTTGAAATGAACTTTAATAAGTACTGATAGTTTTACTTTCTATCATGAATTGTTTGAATCACTGTTGCTTAGAACAGAAATTTGAATCAAACAGAAAATTTATTACAGTGCTGAAAAAAAAAAATTAGTGGCATTCCTCTGGGTTTCCCATCCTTGCCAGAGACAAGGTAAGGATAGCCATGTGCTGTTGCAGACAGAAGGCTTCCACATTTACATCAGAAGTGACCAGTTCAATCCTTACCAAAACAAGAATCCCCCTCTACAACATACCTGACTAGTTCTTTTCTTATACCTTTTCCTGTATGTTCATTAAATCTATACTGGTTGACTCATATTTTGGACTATATTTGATTTCTTTAAAAATCACTTCAGAAACTAATATTTGAGAATCAGAATCCATTCCTAATCATTAGTCATGAGCATCTTTGTTCATATCTAGAATCTCAGTTCTGTTGTCACGCCAATGTTTGGCAATGTCTATTCTTAAAAGAATCCTTCCTTTTCTTCTCCATTTCATGTGCATGATTGTTTGTTTAAATTTCAGCTTTATGAACAATCCCTCCAGAGTTGTGTTACTGAATAGAAACAGATAAATACACTAGATTAACTTTTCACACAGGATTGGGAAGTTGAAGGGGGAGAGGAAGGGAAGGGACACCAAATGTGTGGTTGCTATTATTAGGTTCCTATGGAAACAGGGTATCTTGAAGTATCCTTAACTTAATTTAGCTAAAAAGGAAATCCAGTAAAATTACTTCTTGGACAATAAGGTAGTATCATATGTAAAATAAAGGGTGAAGCCTATGCCTTTCTATAAAGACATTTGCTTTTCAAATACTTTGAAATGTTCTGTGAATTTCTTCATTATATCTTTTGGGCATGGGATCTTTTTGCCTTTTTGATTTTCAGTTCTTTGTGTATATGTGTGTATCAGTATTTAAGCTATGGTTCTGAATTCTGAAATAAATGACATTAGTGTAACCTATTAGATTAATCTCCTTTTGATGTTAATTCCCACATCATGTTGATATGTCATTTCTCTTACTTTGAATACATAGTAAATTTTCACACAGATCAGGAGGCCTAATGGCTTAACCCTGTCTGAGGAATAAGAAAGCAAATAGCTGAGGGGTTTCTAATGATTTAAGCAAAGGAAAAGCCTGAGATGAAAGTGCCATTTAGTGAGAGATATATGTTTTTGGTTGTTTCTCTCACATAGCAATTTCATTTATTCACTGATAAGCCGATGACTAACGCTAAATCTGTTTACTGCCTTAGGTAAGGCTTTTTTGTCATAATTTTTTGCATACAATTATTGCATTTCTGCATGAGAGGCTGGAAATCTGCTTCAGTCTTTATATGTAAACTAGATCCCTAGAGCCATAACTAATTAACAAAAATTATCTTCAACCTAGGATGGTCTCTTCAATGGATATAATATACTTTAGGTGAGCTCATAAGGGAGACATGCATGGACATCTACTCCTTCCTAACCTATTATTCCTTGCTTCCACTTCGGTAGTAGAAAATGTTGGCTTCCCTATCTCATATTTTGACATTCCAATTTTATGAGAATATGTAAGATTGAGTTAAATTCATAATACTTTTTACTGGATGTTTAAAAGTTAAAAGATAAGAAAAAGTTAAACGTAAGATTCATCTAAACAGATTGTTTTTGTGTGTTTGTTTTCTCTTTTACACATACTTACAGTTCTCAGAATAATCCTGCTTATCATTTTTCATTTCAGGTCATGTGAAATTGACGGACTTTGGACTATGCAAAGAATCCATTCATGATGGAACAGTCACACACACGTTCTGTGGAACAATAGAATACATGTGAGCTGCATGTTGAAAGCAATATAACTGTGGTCTGGGGGTAATAGCTAAATTTTTCTTGCTTTAAGTAACAGTTCACATTGTTAGTGGAATTATTTCAGATATAGTTTTCTTTTTAATGCTAACTAACTTAAAGGATGTCCTATCAAGTGTCCTTAGGTGGATTCTTTTTTTTTTTTGTCATAGGGCTCCTGAAATCTTGATGAGAAGTGGTCATAATCGTGCTGTGGATTGGTGGAGTTTGGGGGCATTAATGTATGACATGCTGACTGGAGCAGTAGGTGCACAGTTAAAGACTGCATGCTTTTCAACTTATGGCGGGTAGTTGTTGAATCAGTGATGGGGGAGCAAGCATACTGTTTAGAGTATGTAGTATGGTTTTAAGTTGTTTTCAAAGCAAGGGCTCAGAGATACTAGAAGCAAACTTTGTATTTATAGAGCCCTTTATAGTTTTTAAAGTTCTTTTTCTTTCCTTATTTGATTCTGAGAGCAACTCTGAAACTTATAGGGACAAATGAAGAAACAGGCAAAGAACTAAAGTGATTTGTCCAAAATTGCCTAGCAAGTTAATGATAAAGGCTGGGCCAAGAAATCTAAATCTGCTTAATTTAGTAACCTTTAAGCTTTTGCTTGGCATCTTTAAAATCTCCATATATTTAGCACTCAGCTTATTTTTCAGCATGAAAACTGTTGTTTTGGAACATAAGTTTGTGAAACTATTTTTTAAAATCCCCTTTTTAATTGTTTTTTGTTTGTTTTTTACTCTGATCTTCTCTTTCTCCTTTCAGCCTCCATTTACTGGGGAGAACAGAAAAAAGACAATTGACAAAATCCTAAAATGTAAACTTAATTTGCCTCCCTACCTCACACAAGAAGCCAGAGATCTGCTTAAAAAGGTAAGTTTTCTTCAAATATATACAAATATACATACTTACACAAATATAAACACAAAATATATGTAGTTGGCTAGAGATAGACAAGTAGGATTAAACTTTAATCCATTTTAGTTGGTATGTAATCGATATTTTAAGAAATGAAATAGTTATGGACATTGGTCTAATAACCATGCTTTTCTGGAAGGTAAAATACATATTTGATCAGAAATTTTTCTTTTTTTTCCCCCAATAATATCCCCAAGAAATTACTGAAAAATAGATACTATAATTTTAATAACTATGAACAAGTGTTCTTAAGAGTTAACTGTTTTAAATCATTCACCTTTTTTTTTTCCTCTCAAAGCTGCTAAAAAGAAATGCTGCTTCACGTCTTGGAGCTGGTCCTGGTGATGCTGGAGAAGTTCAGGTGAGAACTGGGACACTGGATTCTCATCAACTACTTTATGGAAGATGCATTTTTAGTTTAAAGTGATGAATGTAGAAATGTTGACTATGCTTGGAAGACTAAATCATAGTGAATTTATTGGACTTGGTCAATTATTTCTCTGTTTTAGGCTCATCCTTTCTTCAGACACATTAACTGGGAAGAACTTCTGGCTCGGAAGGTGGAGCCCCCTTTTAAACCTCTTTTGGTATGTATAAAAAATACTTGGGAGAATCTGGCCCCCATTGTTGAGAATGATGCATTTCCAAATTAAGAACTATTGTCACTTTCTAGTTATTCTGTAATTAACTCTAGACAAACTTGTCTTATTCTTACCTCTCTTGGGAAATGTCATTTTGTAAAGTATTAAAGAACTATTGCCACAAGTGAATGCTTTCATATGTGTGAGATGAATACTGCTTAGAAACTTTGTGACCAATTCAGAATACTGGAAATTTTTACCTTGTTTTTCAAAGCTTTTTTTTAGTTTTAATAATTGACAGTCTTAACTCCTCAAATAAAGTAACAAACAGGTGAATTAGTGTTCATCAGAGTTTTTCCTGTTGCTATTTCCTTTAATCTAGAAATTGGTTAGAATTCCAAGATACAGTATCAATTGGCCTATTTTAAATGAATCACTTTGAATTTTTTGTCCACAAGAAAATTTTGTCTCCTAGTAAGAATCACATTAGATGTACTTGGGAGTGAGTAAGTTTACTTACTCAAAGCAGATTCTGTATTTTATTACTTGGGAAGTTTAAAGGCAGATGAAGATGAACAGGAAGTCAAGAGAATAATGAATTCTAGATCTTGTTCTGCCACAAATTGCTCAAGTGACTTTGGCGAGTCACTTTGAATTTTGGCTTTCTCATCTGTCAAATGACAGATTTGGACTAAAAAATGTTTTTACCTCTACTGGTCTTTGATATGTGTAATGACTATCCCCAGGGCAACAATTCTTGAGATTAATATCAATAGTAATCTAAATTGTGATTTAGCATGAGCTCTAGCCCACAAGCTGAACATCTCAAATTGGATGTCATATGGCCCTCTGAAACTCAACAATTCATTGTTTTATTTCTTCAAACTTTTGTTACTATAGAGGACAGCACTGAGATCTCATTCATCCAAGCTCACAACCTTGATGTAGTCTTCTGTTCCTCTCTCACATTTATTTCACATATCCAGTCCATTGCCTTTCTCCACTCAAAGAACCACCACTCTAATTGAGCCCTCATCAATCTCTTACCTGGATTATTGCCATAACTTCTTAGTCACCGTTCCCTCAATCTTCCCTCACATTAAACTATCCTCAACTGAACCATTAAAGTGATTTTTCTAAAGGACAGGTCTAGGCATGTTAGCTCTTTACTTACTAAACTCCAATGGCTCCTTTCCATCTCCAGCATCAAATCTAAAAGCATGTTTGGTTTTTTTCAAACACTTCACTCCTTAGTCTCTATCTAACTTTGTTTTATTTCTCTTTTGTCCCCATTCAGTTATTGTGATCCAACAATACTGGTCTTCTTAAATGTCGATAAAACACTGTGCTCCTATCTCCTTATTCCATGCCTTTTCGTTGACTCCCCTTTATGTCTATAATGTTCTACCTCCTCACCTTTGCCTTCTGGTTTTCCTGGCTTCCTTCAAGACAGTGCAAATCTCATCTTCTGCTGGAGGCTTTTCCTGGTAGTGATCCTCACCCCATCCCCTTTCTCCCCCACACTCACTTCTCTTTTATCTTCCCTAAGAGAAAAAGAATATCTGTTTTATTAGTGATGTTAATAGTTTTGGCCTCTTTTCAACCCCATTGTTTAAGTCTTAAGTACTCAGGAAATGAGTTAATGAATGCTTGTTAACTGACTTTAATAAATTAAGGTGATTCTCATAACTTTTTTAAAGACAGGAAACTTATTGAGCACCTGTCATGTGTAAAATACTATATTTAGGTTATGGGGATACAAAGATAGAAAAACAAAACAGTTCTTTTGTCTTCAAGGAGCAGACATTCTATTGGAATATGATATACATGGTTCTAAAAAGTGTCAACTATTTAATAGGTCTTTTTTTTTTTTTTTTTTTTTTTACAGTTTTTTAAAGCACATTTAAAACATTTTGTAGATTTTCATTCTTGGTACTCATACTTCCATTTTCAGTATCAATATCTGTTAAGAGCCATCACATCCTAGAATTTTATTAAAGCCAAAACATCAGTATAAGCCTCATTTATAAGTTTCACAGATGGATACAAAATTTTTTGAAATAGCCTATTTACCATTTTATTTTTATAAAGCAATCTGAAGAGGATGTGAGCCAGTTTGATTCAAAGTTTACACGTCAGACACCTGTTGACAGCCCAGATGACTCAACTCTCAGTGAAAGTGCCAACCAGGTCTTTCTGGTAAGATAAGATTTTCATGCATCTCTGGGAAATGAAAAGATAACAGTGCCCCTCAACAAAAAAAGTCAATTTGGGGTGGTTTTCTTTCTTGTTTTATAGCTCATTTAAGTCATTTAAGAGATTCTTTTTAGAAAATTTCCCCATAACAGTGCATTTGAACTCCAAAAAGTGGTCCTTAATCCAATACCATACATAGCAGATGTGAGAGTTTAGAAAAACCATTGTTGCCAGCAGCATGCTTTTCACAGCTAACCTATCACCTTACTTCTACCTAGAGAGTAGGTAAGGAGTAGAAAATATTATTTTATAGCTTCCCAATTATGGGTTGGGGATAAGGGATAGTAATCTTTAGAGAAAAAGGGATGATTAAAATCCCCAATATATAATATTTTAATACCAGAAACAGTTTGTAATTGTATCCTTTTATTTGCTAAAGGATTTTGACGTTTTTGAAGATCTGAAATAAGTTAACCGTATTTTAACTTGTCATTTTTTCTTAACTTAAACCATATTTTAACTACATTTATCCATTATCTAGGGGGGGATGAGGGGGTAAGGAATAAAAACCATGAGATTAGAAAAGGTTTTTAAAAATTAGTTCTAGGTCTGGTGTAGTCCTGAACTCTTTAAATTTTACCAAAAGTATCATTGAATAAAAGGATATGTTTTAGGAAATTAATATCTTTTTTCTTTTATTTGCTACAAAAAAATGAAAGTGCTTCATTTTCTCCTCAGAAATTGATTTAGCCAAAGAACTTTTCCCTTCAGTGATGCAGAACAGCGTTTCAACTAGGGTAGTAATTCCCATCAGTAAACAACATCTGGAAGTATTTTATTTAAGGATGGAAGAAATCAAAAGTGGTAAAAGTGAATTTCACATAGGTTATATTAGTCTCTGGCTGAGGTCTTTATTTCCTCTTCAGTAGTAAAATTTAAAATTACTGCATTCAGTCCATTTCAATGGAAATTTATTATTGTATTGCCTAGCTGTCATTACACTTGTACTTGATATTAATGGACCAAATCTTTTAAAGTTTGTTATATTGCCCTTGGACCTTTGTGCCTAAAGTGTTCCTCTTACTTATCCAGAGGTCAGCCTTCGAGCAATCTCAAGCCTCTGGGACACAGCCCCAAACCTGGAAGTATGAGGAAAAAGGCCTTTGAGCTCCAGAAGTAGTGGTCGCAAAGCACTTCCACTAAAAACCGTCATGTATTTTGTCTTACTATTAGTAAGACCTTATGATATTTATCACACAATTCTCAACCAGCTTGATTATCTGGTTTCCCAGCCTACAGCAGATTAGAAGCAGCAATTTAGAAGTGGGATGGAGGTGGGGCTGTTAACTGCTGTCTCAGTGTGCCTGCCTGAGAAGTGACAGTCTGACAGTGAGGTAAGAGACAGAAAAACTAAAAAGAAGACACAGACTCTGTATTATTATGTACTACAACAATAACTGTTCATAGTGATGGCTTGAAGTCATCAAGAAAAAACTAAATTGTGTTTGTCCTCGGGTTTAAGAAGGCAGGCAGGTGTACAACCACCAAATTTTAGCAAGATTTCCATTTAAATTATTTTTAGTTTTGGCACTTGAATGGATATGTTTCACTTAAATCTAGAAAACTTCATTTATGTGAAACTTCATTCTTTTATGATGCCAGATGAAGCATATGCATGTAATATGTGACCCAGGGCTTAAAAGTCAGAACATTGTTGATGTCTTTGACTTGCCCATAAGAAATTTTGTATATTGGTTTAAATTCCTATTTAAAAAAACGAGTAGAAACATATTGTTTACATCTGTCTCTATGCGTAACCATGTTGTACAGTACATGTTTTCTTTGCTTTTCTGCCCTTTGAGGTACAAAAGGGTTTTTGCTTTTGGTATATAAGAAACCTGTTTTCAGTAGAAATCTGTTTTCCTGAGGCATGTGTTTAGGGAGAGGTCTGGGAGGAGGTTGGCGAGTATGAAAATAGGATTGGGTGGGAGAGTATATGTATAGACTGATGATTTTGATGCACTTATGTTTGGTATGTCATTAAATAATTAAGTTTTTAAATTACATGTAATATGTATACATATGTATATATATACATATATATACATATTATCACAGGCCTATTGATGTGTTTTTCAGGGTTTTACCTATGTGGCTCCATCTGTACTTGAAAGTGTGAAAGAAAAATTTTCATTTGAACCAAAAATCCGATCACCTCGAAGATTCATTGGCAGCCCTCGGACACCTGTCAGGTATCTGTCAACATAGTACAGCTTTTTTCTCTATAGGAGAGGTGGATGAGCTTTCCCATTCTCATTCTAATATTAGCTGACAGTTGTCAAGCTTTAAAGTTTGCAAGCTTCTCATTTTCTTCTGTGTCTTTTCACTCAGTTGATTTAGTGCAACATTTTCTGTTCATCCTATTGTACAATTGGTAGAAGATAGGTGATATATTTGCTGCTGCTGCATAAAAGCTACTTTTGCTATATAGTCTCTCAAAAGGAATAGCCTTAATCTTATTTTCTACATGTGATGTTAATATATAAAACAATGAAATGAAGGTCCTTGAATACCATCTTATTTATTTTAATGTAAATTATTTATCTTTGAGACAGCTACTAAGTGCTATTTCTACTTTGTCTTAAAGCCCAGTCAAATTTTCTCCTGGGGATTTCTGGGGAAGAGGTGCTTCAGCCAGTGCAGCAACTACTCAGACACCTGTGGATTATCCCATGGAGACGAGTGGAATTGAACAAATGGATGTGACGGTGAGTGGAGAGGCATCAGCACCACTTCCAATTCGACAGCCTAACTCTGGGCCATACAAAAAACAAGCTTTTCCTATGATTTCTAAACGGCCAGAACACTTGCGTATGAATCTATGACAGCAACATTTTCAACAAATTTCAGGCAAAAAACAATGGGACGTGAACATCCTACAAACTGAAATATGAGGGCTCAATGGGTGACAGACAGCCTCAAAGGGCCAGTGTCATATTGCACAGGACAGTTTGGAAAGAGGAACAACAAACATGGGTGTTTCTTTTCTTTTCTTTTCTTTTTTTTAAATCAATCAATGGTGCAAAAAGACTAAAGAAAAATAGTATTGCCGAATTATAGGCACATCAGTTAACTGATTCCCAGTGACATCTTCTCACCTTATCAAGGATTTTCATGTTGATGGCTTCAAACTGACAGTATTAAGGGTAGGATGTTGCCTCAGAATCACTGTTGTCATGCTTGTGTCAAGAAAGGCTAACTCTTTCATTGGGCAAAGTATAAAATGCCTATACTTGCAAATGAGGACAAATTAGCATGCAAGCTTGGTCAAACTTTTTTCCAGCAGTGTGGAATCAAAGATAAGAGATACAATTTAACAATTGATGTTTTACGTGCAAAAACTTAATGAATCTTTTTTTTATATAAATATATATTTTTCAAATAGATTTTTGATTCAGCTCATTATGGAAAAGCATCCCAAACTTTAAAATGCAAAATGATTGGTGTGAAGAAAGCCAGACTACTTCTGTTTCTTCTTTTGGTGAAATAATAAAATGGTAAATGAATCATTGTTAACTACAGCTTTGGCTCGTTGGAGGGATTGGGGGCGAGCTTAAACTTTCCTCATAATCCTAGGAGAAAATAATGGATCCATGCAGTCATTTCCACTGGCAGTATTCCTATATTCTAAACTTAACTGGAAGCTATGGGATAGATATAAACTCTATGCCTTGTATTTTATCCTTATCCTGGGCCTGCATTTCACTGGAAAAAAAAAATCACCATCTAGTCTTATACCAATATTTGGTTCAAAACACTAAATGTGGTTAGTCTGTGGTGCCCTAAAGAAAGTCTGGATAAAAATATGGGCAGGCAGAATCAGGGAAGATGGGACTGGGGATACTTTGGGGAAAGAATCTGCTCTCCGGTTTTTAGGTAATCTCATTACATCTTAACTGGTAAGATCTTAAATTTTTATTTCTTTTACTGTGTATGGTGTTTACCCTCCATTTCCATTTTTCCTCAACAGTTTAAAAAGGATGGAAAAAAGTATACTTTTTTTTCCTGTGTTGGGGCTTAAGCATTTTCTGATTGTAAAAGTGTTAGATGGCCTTTTTGATGAATGTCTTCCACAGTAAAGAGACCTTAGTGACTTAATTTAGTAAATATGTTACAAAGACACTGGTTTTTTAAATTGTCATAAATTCTGTACTTACAGGTACAAAGGATAAAAATAAAGGTAACTTTACCTTACTTAAATGTCCTGCCTTAAAGAAAGCATTTCCATGATTTTAGTTGGTTTCATGAAAGGGTTAATATCAGCAAAGCTTTATAAGAGTGTGTGCTCAGGTGCATACTGATGTAACAGATGATCCATGCAAGTGCAGTTTTGTCTTGTCGCTCTTTTGTCATGTCTTGTCATTATTAGTTCATGACTGTGCAAAGTCAACTTATATTTTACAACCATAAGAATTTTTTTTAATACACTGCTCACGCCAAACCTTTTTGAGCCATAGGATCCAAGCCATAAAATTCTTTATGCATATTGAATCCAGTTGGTAAAAGACAAGATTTGCTTTAAATTCAGTAAATAAAAGTGAAATCCTGCCACTGTAGCCAAAAGTGGATTTAGAAGTAATTTTTTTTTTCTACTTGTGGCAGTAACTGAAATGATTGTTAAATGTTCCACTTTGAAAATGCTTTTTTGGATCTGGGGGAAAAAGTTTTTTCTTTAAATTTTTTTGTATTACAGCAGGTATTTTTGAGAACTTCCCAGTATTGCTCGATGGATAGTTGTTCAGGACAGAAATTAAACTTCAATGACAACATCTTTTGTTTTTTTGGTTTATTTGTGGCATTTGGCAAAAATGTAGAACTCGGTGATGGTCATGTCTATTGGCAAAGGGTAGTTTTATTATGAACATTTGACATTCTATTGCTTGTATCCAAGCGTGTGAAGATACTGTCAATGTACTTGACCAAATTCCAGTAATGTTCTTCCACCAAAAGTCTCCTTCAGTCCTACTAAGAACATTTGCACTGTGATTGGCTAGCTATACATCCTATTCATAATATATCTTTTAAAAATTAGTATGAGTGTCACAAATAACAATCTTTTTTTTCCTGGTCACACAAGTAGTGTTAACTGTATACCCACATACTTAGTGTGTGTGATAGTTTGGTGTGTGTGTGTGTGTGTGTGTGTGTATGTTATCTCCAGCTTAATGGCCATTAAAAATGAACTTGACTTCCATGCTGTCACATGCTAAGAAATCATACTTTTCATGATGATATCCCTGACATGACTGTGAAAACATGGTGTCACAGACAGCAAGCACACACCTATGCAATATGGCTTATTCTATTCAATTCAACAAACATCCATTTAAACATTTGTTGAATTGAATCCTATATTTATTTGTAAAAATTCAAATGTAGTTTAAAGTCTAGAGTCATTACTAGTCTTAAATTTTCTAGGAGAAACTTCAATCTAGTCTATGATTATTTCAGGTAAGTGCTAGTATGTAGAGCTTAATCTAGTGCTTTCTTTTAGTCACTTAAAATTTTATTTTAAAAAGGCAACTATAGAATTTTTTTATACAAGTTTTTTTTTTTTTAAACCACAATGTAATCACTGAGCTTCATGCGCTGATTTGATTTTATAGGATTTATAGTGTCATAGCTTTATTAATCTCAGCAGTTTACAAAACCCACTTTATGTAAAGTATTAAATCTTTAATCTGTACCAGAATTTTTTAGAAAAAAATTACTGAGATTTTTAGAAAGTATCCCATTCCCTTCCCTTTCTAATTACTGCAATTAATCTGATTTAATCCTTATAAATTGTTGGTGTCTTCTCCCCTTACCCCCAATTCTATTTTTTGATGTAGACATACCTGGGATAAGATGCATGTTTGATATGCCACAATGTCAACTTTTATTAAATTCTAGGTAATATATGGTTATATCTTGAAAGGAATTCGCATACAGAAAGGTGGTGAAGCTAGAGACTTCATATTAATAAAGGACACAGTATTTAGGGGAATTTCTAGTTATGTGGTCACTAGTTAAAATTTATTTATATAGCCCTAAGGGTTATTTATGAAGGATTAGCTCTTTGATGTCAATATTTAAAATAGTGAATTTTTTACTTAAATTCAAGAAGTGATGGGAGGTGGGAAAGTGTGGTGAATCATTGAAGTCCAAATCTCCTTTTCTATTAGTTGTATCACTAGCAGTCTGGAAAAAGACAAATATATACAAAAAGTATTTGGATCCATATGTCTCTTGTTGGGAAAGAGTATGCAGAACTGTTCATTTGTTTTAAAGGGATATGGTTGTTACATCTAAGGGGGATGGTTCACCTATGTTGTGTTTGGTTTTTACAATGGTTCTTTTTTCTGCTATCCCAAGTTGGCTTTGCATCCATCTACCAGAATAAATTATTCAGCTGCCTTATTAGGAGTGGTATGAGGGGAACACCTTTTCTGCTTTTCATCTTGTATTTAGTTTACTGTAATAAAATATACTTTATTTCAGAATGAATGATGTAAATAGCAATTAAATGCAAATTTGAATGAACATGAACTAGAAGTCATTTTATTTATTGTCCTAAATCTAGTTAGAAATAATTAGGATGTATTCAATTTGGACAAATATGGTTAATATTTATGGTTAAGCCAGTCTTATGCATGTATGAATTGTTCAAATTAGACAACTGGCTTTTCTATCAAAAAAAGGCAACTATTATTAAAATTATGGTTCCAATTGCTAACCAATCGATATAAACAGTGCTATTTGAAAGTTAATTGTGCGCTGGTTGATAGGTTTGATTGTCACGCTAAGAAAGCCAATGCTTAAGTACAGTAATATTCAGAAAGTTTTGAATTTTAAGCTTAATAGATCCAGAGCTGCAACCAACCTCAGAGGACATATATACAAACTTATAGCTATAAAAACTAAGGTTCAACCAAGTTCTGACTTTGCCCAAAGTCACACAAGTAGTAAACATTAGAGGTGGGATTTGAAACCGGGTCCCCTAAGGTCAGTACTTTTTCCTATTTTTCTGTTCATCTCCCTACTGCAGTTGACATGTGTGAACAAATTATTGATGGAAGGTAGGCAGATCTCTAAAAAAAAAAAAATGACATGTCTTATACAGTTAGATCAGTCACAAAGTGCTATTTAAAGTGCATGTGTGTGCATTAAATGTTTCTATGAGGGTTCTAACTTGGGAAGCCAAGGAATAAATCTCCACTTTCTGGAAGGTTTGCAACAGCAAGCACACTACACCCTGTTCTTGAAAGGACTACTACAGTAGGGCAGGATATTATTCCTACTACTTTTTACAAAGGACTTTTGCTTTTCCTTAAGCCATTTTTAAGGACTAGAATGAAGTGTCAGCTAAAAGACTTTTTTTGTTGTTATCAGTGATAGTGGTGATATTTTGGCTGGCATTTGAAAAGAGAAGAAATGAATGAAGAGAGAGGGGAAAGATTTAAACTACTTGCAGACAAAGAACAAACTGACTTGAAAAACAAAAACTCTTACTCCCTTCTCCACTTATCCCTCCTTTTTATTAGACTCTGAAAATACTTAGGAGTTAAATCATTGGGACAAAACAAAATGGCTGACACAAAATAGACACGAATGCCTACAATGATGACATATTTACACAATTAAAATAGAAGGTAAAATAAGATTTATGAAAAGTCCAAAGTGGTAAGAAAAGTTATGAGGAAGATAATCCTTTTGAGCTAGAAGAGAAGATTTAATTTCTTTAGATAATCTGGAAGTCATTCAAGATAAAGTTAAAAATAAGATAGGTAGGAAATGAGACCCTGAGGAGACAAATCACAGCTAGAGAGAAGAAAGTTCATGAGCTCATCTAGGGGTTATACATAGGATCATCCTGCAGAGGGAGACTTCTATGTATGACAGTGGTTTTTAAAACTTTGCTTTTAGTAGTTCTCAGATTGACATTGCACCTTTTTGTGAAATAGTGGGTTCCCCTCCCCTCCCTTCATAATGCATGTGTTGAGAGAAGACAAAGTAGGCTTTGTTTCAGGGAATGTGCTCCAGTTCTTCTGCACCTTCAACATCTCCTAAGGTTAGCACAAGAGTGCCTCTACTAGGGTATTTTCGGCCCAGACCCATGTTCTACCCATTCTCTTTTGACGTTATTCTTAGCTATAGAAGTATAGATGTATGGGAGAAAAGTAAAACTTCAAACTAGAAATAGGTATAGGTATGACTTGTTGGGAACTCATACAGAGTAGAAATGACTTGGGAGTCTAGATGCATTATGGGTGCTGTAGTGATGCGTTTTAACCAGGAAAAGTTAAGACAACATTAAATCATGTGCTGTTCAAGTTTTTTAGTCCCAAACTGGCTTCAAATTCAAATATTTATTAGTTACCTGTGTAATAGCATTGAGCTACCCACATCCTACACAATTTATATAAGGCACAATTCCTGCCCTCAAAGAGCTTACAATCTGAGACAAATAACTATAACATAAAACAATATACAAGTGGAAAGGTAGCACAAAATATGAATTCCACTGGAGAAAAAAATTGCTGAAGGAAGAGGGCAGTAGTGGTGCTAATAAGGCGTTATTTGAGGTATAAATAGTAATCTTATAAAGAGAGATGGCATTCCAAGAAGAAATTGAGAAATGGAACAACAGTAACCCCCCCCCCCCAACTGTTGATGCAGATCTTCCTGCTTATAATTAGTCTATCATACAATCCATCCCAGAATTTCTTAACTTTTTAGTGTTAAGAAATTTTTAGTGTCACAGCCCTTCTGGAACTTTAATCATACTGTTTTTAAATGAATAAAATATATAGTATTACAAAGGAAACATTATGTTGAAAAACAGTTAGCAAAATGTTCTTTAAAATGTATTCATGAATCTCAGATTAATAACCTGTGATCAAGAGGGCTGCTAGGCAGTGCAGTGGATGGAGCACTGGCCCTGGAGTCAGGTTGACCTGAGTTCAAATCAGGTTTCTGACACTTACTAGCAGTGTGACCCTGGACAAGTCACTAAATCCCAATTGCTTCTCTTCACCCCACTTCCTCCCCACCAAAGAATCTGTGATCTAGGTGATATATAGCCCAATCTAATTTTACTTTGCAATTTTCTCTACACTTCTTTTTATTAGGGCTACCCATAGCAATTTGTGGGTCAAATTAAGGGAGTTTGCAGAGGAATATTAGCTCTTAAACTGGCAGGTGTAATGCTTTAGCAGGCAGAACAAAGATCCCTCTACCCTACCAACCTTAGCAAACTCTTTGGGGGAACTATAGGAAGAAAGGAAGTTCCTCTGCCCAGTTAAGGCATACTGCAAATTTAAAAGGCACCATGGGTGCAAACTCTAATTAAATAGCAATTAGAACACAATTTCAACAAACTTTCAAGGGAAGATTTCATCCCATGCCCTAATAAGCTTTTAAGAACTGACAGAAAATTGACTTAAAAGCCAACCCTGGAAAAATACATTAAGTACAAATATATCCCTTGAAATACAGTGATGCAATATGATGTGCTACTTTTACAGAAATCACAAAACAACTCATGAATTTGTAGCAGCAAAAATGGAAAATTCTTCTAATTTTTATAAAACTTAAACCAAAAGGAAAATGATTTGATACAAAATCTGAACTTTTTGACAAGTCTGTTCTGCATAAAAATTCTCATACTAAGTTCTTTAATCGAGTTTTCTTCCAAGAATGAAAATATAATTCTGAGAATTAGCTTACTAATATAAGGTGACAACTTTTCCGTTTATCTAGCACTGACTCATTTGATAATACTTCAATACCATTTCCTCAGGGAAGTAAAGGGACTAAATATGCTTTTTTCTCATATGTAAACCAAATTTAAGTCAAAGGAAATATAAGCTTTTGTGTAACTAAAAAATAAGTTACAAAATAATAGCCCAGAGCTGAACAGTAACTAATAATGGAAGAAAGCCTGATTTTTCAAGGGCACAGTAGCTCCAAAGTGAACTACAGGAACAGTGCTTTAAAAAAAAAAAAAAAAAAGTGGATAGAAAGAAGAGTAAAACAAATTAAATTATTTTGTGGCTTTAAAAATATGTAATGAATCCTTTCAGATTCAGGGTAAATTTTTGGAGTTTGCTCTTGGTGTAATAGTCATCATCAACAAATTATATTGTTAACTATTCAAGGTCAGTACCACTAGATAAAAGCAAAATAATACACACCTAAGTTGACAGCAGCATGCTTGTATAAAGTCTACCAAAAAAATTTTAAATTTCATTTATTCTCATTGATTGATAGTCAAACTGACAGTTAACAATACAAGTCAAAATGTACCTTCCTTAGTCAGTTCCTTTGACTTGGAAAATCTGATTTAGACAAAATATAGTATTTAGAATTTTACATTTTAAAAATATAAATTTTATAAAATATTTTATAGGTATTGTTATTCTTAAAAGCCAACATAGGAAAAATACACTGAAATATCTTATGGGAGCATAAGAATTCTAGGAATAATTGAGAACTGGGTTTCTAAAAGTTAATGCTCTCTAAAAAAGGTAGAATTGTTTTATATATATGTACCTAAAACCATGGAAAAATAAAATTTTGAATTCTGGCAGGAAAAAATGCCTGAGTTCCTCAACAAACTACTACTAGTTTTCCAACTACCTACTGAAAACAATTTATCATTACACACATCTTTAAGTATACACAGATGAAAGTGATGTTTGAACAACACTGAACTAGAAGAAAAGTCAAAATAACACAGGGTTGCTTTTTACCCATTTAATTCTTAAAATTTCATGTCAGTAGACAGAATTTTCTTTAACTTGTTTCTAATAGTCTAAATGTCTGATTTGGATGCTTAAAAGTTAGTTTTGAACTAAAAAACACTGGAAATCCATTTAAAATTCAATTATAGCAGTACCCACATTACTTAAACATCAAATGAAAACCAGCATCCTATAAACACCAAATAGCAGTTGACAGGATTTAATAAATCTGAAGATGTGATGAAGTGGCTCCATCTTTCCATTTGTTTACATGGTCTGAAATAACAGTTCTGCAAAGTGGACATGTTTTCTCTCTATTGAACCATAACGTGATACACTCTTCACAAAATATATGCTGTAATGGAAGCAAGAACTGACTTTTACATTTAGTAAACATTCTACCTAACATTTTACTATCTAAAACGCCAATTACATTATATAGGATTTTCAGACCGACTTAGATTATATCTTCAATTTAGATATAAATTTGAGACTCTTAGAAATTCTAACTAATCCAATCATACTGTTATATAGGGGCAGATTCAGGAAATAGGTCTCCTGACTGAAAATTTTGTTTACAGCATCAGCCATATGATAGTTTAATTATTCAAATTACAATGCTGTTAGTGGTGGTGATATTTATGCTTTTAAAATTGCACTTTTAGCTCAAATATGGGTATTTTTCAAGACTGCCAAATGAAAAATGTAAGTCAAATCAATTTCAAAATTCTTGGATTTTCTCCCCAGAAATGTCTAGATTGCTTTCATTTTTAGTTCCCCAGATTTAATTTCTATACTATTCTTGCTATTATCTTCATAAACTAAGCACAAGGGGTAGGGTAATGGAGGGGGGATGTCGTGGGAAGGATTTGCATGGTTTTAATAAGCAACTTATAATACCTGGCAGATAAGAAGGATAGGCTTCTGGAATTCAGCCTGACAGATGGAACAAAGATCATCGGCTTCTGAACACTGTCTCTTGGAGGCTGTCACCCCATAACTCTACAAAAACAAGAAATTTTATTGTTATTTTCTGTCATTCATATTCCTTAATTTTTAAGGTTTTTGTCCCTCCATCACTTTCTTCCTAAAACCTATGTGATGTCAAATTTTTAGCAGCCTTTCTAGAGTCAGTTTGGTTTTCTATCTGGAACAAACCTCCAAAGAGTTTATCTAAATGGCAGAAAGCAGTGAAATCATACAATAGAGGGAGCAGGAATCATTACCTTAGTAAGGGGAGATTTTGCAAAGATTTTTTCATATATGAAATTGGAGTCAGGAAGATCTGAGTTTGAATAGCAGAGTGACCCTGGGCAAGTCTGTTGACCTCTATGGGTCTCAGTTTCCTCATCTGCAAAACAGAGATGATAATACCTATCTCACAGCCCTGGTGTGAGCATAAACACATGTTTTGCAAATTTTAAAGTCCTATCTAAGGCAGCTAGCAATTATTACAAAGTAAAAGAATGTTTCATCTTTATACTAGTGGGAGCTAACTGGGAATTAATAAATTTGCAAGAGGCTAATAGCAGGTCTGAAAAGGGGTTATTCAAACCCCTTGAAAAACTTTAAACTGGGTTTCCAGGGCAAATATCTCGGCTAAAGAAACTGAGCAAAATTAAACAGATTAACCTAATCTGACAATGCTCCATACCTACAGTCTTCCATCTCTTCAAAGAGTGAGGCATGCAATTTTCATCTTTTCAGGCACTGTTTTTTATTTTATTTTATTTTATTTTTGCTGAGACAATTGGGGTTAAGTGACTTGCCCAGGGTCACACAGCTAGACAGTGTCTGAGACCAGATTTGAACTCGGGTCCTCCTCACTTCAGGGCTGGTGCTCTATACACTGCATCACCTAGCTGCCCCCAGGCACTGTTTTTTAAAATAGTATTTTACTTTTTCCAAATATATGTAAAGCTAGTTTTCAACATTCATTTTTGCAAGACTGTTAGACAGGTTTTTGTTCCTCCTATCCATACCTTCCTCCTCTCCAAAACAGCAAATAATCTGAGAAAGGTTAAATATGTGCACCTCTTTTAAACATATTTCCATATTTGTCATGTTGTGTAAGAAAAATCCGACCCAAAGAGAAAAAACATGAGGAAAAAAAAAACCCAAAATAAAAAAAAGTGAAAATACTATGCTTCGATCCATCTTTAGCGTCCCTAGTTTTCTCTCTGGATGTAGACAGCATTTACCATCCCAATAGTAATAGAATTGTCAGGTATTGTTTTTTAAGAAGTCAACTACACTATCTCATAAGGTTTATGTAGCTCTTTCACCTAGGTATATATAAGCTTTATCCTTGTTAATGTTAGCACAGAGCTTCCTTGATAAACTTTTGAATACAAGCCTATTTAAAATGCATATGGATTGTAACAATCAACATCTAGTGAAAAATGTTCATCAAAATATTTTTCATTTGAATTTAAATCTTTAATCTGGCTTCCAACTCCATTATTCCACTGAACCTGGTCTCTCCAAAGGTTTCTTAATTGTTAGACACAGGTTCTTTCAAAACTAGCTTGAAATTGTGGTACAACTTTGGAACCTTTATAATAGCCTTTTTTTTTTACTCTTCATCCTTCTTGATCTCTCTGCCTTCAATATTTCAACCTTTCCTCCTGGATAGACTCTTCTCTTTAGGTCTGATGTCCTAGTCTTCTCTCTCCTGATCATCCCCCTGGATGACCACTCCTAGGCCTTCTTTGCTGGATCTTCCCCTAGGACCTGCCCACTGAATTATCTCCTAAAGCTCCTGTTCTTCCTCTCCAGTATGTGGTGTCTCAACAGCTTCCATGAGTTTCATAATCATTTCTTCTATCATTTGTTTCAGAGATAATTTTTCAGATCCATATATCCAGCCTTAACTTCTCTTCTAGTTTCTTATCAGTACATAGTATCTATTAGACATTTCCAAGTTCCTTTCTGTCATTCAGGCCTACAGCTTCAAGTGTTATCCTCAGCTTCTCTCTCACATTCACTCCACATAACTAATCTGATGCCAAGTCTTGTCCTTTTTATCTTTTATCACATCTCTGGCACATAACCATTCAGATAGCTACCAGCTTGGTGTAGGCCCATATAAATTTTTTTTTTTTTGCTGAGGCAATTGGGGTTAAGTGACTTGCCCAGGGTCATATAGCTAGGAAGTGGTAAGTGTCTGAGACCAGATTTGAACTCAGGTCCTCCTGACTTCAGGGCTAGTGCTCAATACACTGCTGCACTACCTAGCTGCCCCTACTTCTTGCCTAGACTGTGGAAACAGCCTTCATTTTAGGTTTCATTGATTCAAATCTTTTCCCTATTCCCATACACTCAGTTGACAAAGTGATTTTCCTAAAACATTGCTTACATAATACACTTCCCTATTCAATAAATTCCAATGGTTCTTACTTTCAGAATCAAATATAAGGTTTTTTGTGTAGCATTTAAAGCTCTTCAGGATCTGATCCCTTCTGACTTGTCTTCTCTTACTTTATTCCTTCCATATACTCTGCAGTCCAGCAATACTAGCCTTTTTGTTGTTCTTGGTACGTAACACGCATCTCCCAATTCCATGCCTTTTCACTGGCATGGAATGTTCTCCATTCTCAACTGTAGTCTAGCAAGAGGCCTTTTTGCTCCCATCCAACCCTTGTGCCTTCCTGAGATTATCAACTATGTTTAGGCATATATCTTATGTGTATAGTTATTTGCATGTTGTCTTCCCCATTAGAACAGAAGCTCCTTGAAGACAGGAAATATGTTTTTGCCTTTCTTACTATCCCTGTGCTTAAGCATTTAATAAATTCTTGCTGACTGCTTAGAAAGAAAACCTTTGTCTACCATAGTCCCAATGACCAAAACGGGGAAAATGCAAACACAATGTGAAATAGAAAACCATTCAGAGACTTCTATACGAAATTATCCATGAGTACCTCTTAGAATATGCTATCAGGAAAACATTTTCTAACACAAAATGCAAGTAATATTTTTCTGTAGCTAGAAAACGGGATACTTACTGGTCGTGTTAAAAATATCCGTAAAGCCCGCCTGAAAGTTCTCAGATGCCCAAAAAAGTCTAGAAGCTGAAATAGTGAATAAGGATAAGTGGACTTGGTACAAAAAGCTATGGTTTTCCAAGCTTTAATGCAATTTTCAATTATGTAATGCTCCTCCACCCTATTCCCTAAATCACCTAATTCAAAGTCTAATAGTTTAAATCCTAGGTCCATTTTCTGGAATATAAAAAATTCCTACCAAAACTTCCTTTAATTCCATATTGAATTGTCTCTCAAATATGATTTCAATTTCATTATAGAGTTAAAACAACTCCTTGCCAAGCTGATATGATCCTACAGGGTCAACTAAAATCACAAATAACAAATCAAATACATAAATGTTCTACCTGCATGCAGGTATATGCATAAGGTACTTCACCTTATACTCTGTCCATCATACCACTATAATCTTGTAGTAGGTAAAAATTAACATAATGTCAAAAACCAATAAGAGAAAAGTGCATGGCCTTATATAGGTCTTAATATTTTTTTTTATTACTTTACCATAGTGGTAGTTCAGATTAAAGTATGGAGCCCTCAAATAAACACTACATAGTAATATCATACATAATTTCTAACTTCTCACACTAATTCAGTTAAACTACTTGCCTTACATTTTTACATTAGAAAAAACAAGTTTAGCAAGGTTAAGTGACTTATTGGCCTATGATTATTTAATCAATAACAGGGTGTGAACCCCAGCTATTGTCTCCATCAATGGTCACTCTCCTGAAATGTTTCTTAATAAGATTTTTAGTAAACTTATAAAAGACAAATTCAGTATTACATACTTTTAGAATGAGGTAGAGTAAACCCAGTAGAATCCCAAGACTCCATCCTGTTACACTGCCTCCTAACTCTCCATAGCTAACAAGATAACGAAACCAAACTGGAATAGGAACAAAAGTTCGATAATACTGGCATAATTCTTCTATGAGCATATACCAATAGCCCTAAAAAAGAAAACAAAAACACATATAAATCCACAGTGAGCTTTAAGTAACTTTATATACACAGCTCTATAAATCATAATAGCCTAAAGGGACTAGAAAGATCACTTAATCTAATCTTCCCCCATTTCTTCAGTCAGGAAATGTGGAATCCCAGAGGGGGTGAAGAAGCTTGTCCATGATCACATGGGCAGTTGAAAAGCAGAACCAGGACCTGAACCACTGGTTCCTACAAATATCAATAACTACTAATAAAATCCAGAGTGATAGCTTACTTAAGAAATTAACAGATATTGTTATACTTCATCTTATAATTCCTTGATTCCCAGATTATGTAGGGAATTCACTTACTTCAAAACAGAATTTTAAGGAAAGGAGTATTAAAGTAAAAATATGTCAATCAGTCTTCAGTGAAAACTAAACAGCTCTACAATATTGTTTTAAGAAGGTATAAAATGTAACTTAATTTTAAAATACAAAGTAATCAAAAAAATTATTAGACAGGAAGACAAACTTATCATTGTCAAATCCTAAATTTCATCATCATAAGACTTCACAGAATCATATTATCTAGAGCTGGAACAGATCACACATTGAAGTCTCCCTCTGACTTACAAATGAGAAAATAAGCTCAGAACTATCTCTTCTAGGACACATTGTACCAGAACCACAATGGAAACCTAGGAATCCAGCCTTCTCTATTGTGTTACTTAGAATAACCCCCCCAAAAAAACTTGTATGATTGTATCGATCATCTAACTTTATTTAAATTTTAGCATGAATATCTCTCACCTGGGAAGTATGTAAAACTGGAATTGTCAATGAACTATTAAGATATGAAAGAAATGAAAAATCCCAGAAAACTTCTCAGTTACTTATTTTTCTGACTTTTACTGAAAAAAAAAAAAAATCAGGTTTTTTTTAAGATTTTTTTTTTTTTTTTTTTTTAGATTTTACTGAAGAATTAGTAAACTATTTACTGGCAACTCTATAGAGAAAGATATCTAAATTCCTCTAAAGTTCAATCTATATTTGACTTTAGGCCTACTGTTCTTCATAATAAATGTATTTATTATACCTCTATGATTTCCTTGGCCTAACATTGTTTGTATTGTCTAAACAAATCCCAGCTAATAGTAGAGAATGGTCAGCCAGAGATGACAACTGCTGCAAGATAATTCACAAAATAGAAACTTAACATATGGATAACTGAGGAAAATGCATTAGAGTTTTCATATCTGATGGTTTTTAATTTTAAAAAAAAAGTTGCAGGAGGACTTTAAATCCAGTCCTTTTAATATTAACATTTTCCCCACATGAATAGAAGATACTTTCTTACCTTGGATTTAAAAGATATCACAAAAGAAGGCACCAACAAAATAAGGCATTTGAAGCCCATGAAGAGGAATTTAAGGATGAAGTCTGTAATTCCCACAATCCAGAGTACCTCCCAGAAGCTCAGAAAATCCAAAGTAGGATTTAAAAAGATCAAGCTACCAAAAGAAATACATCAAGTTATTATTGGGGGGGAAACGTGTTACTCTATTTTCCAAAAAAAAAAAAAAAAAAATTGGCTAAAAACACTTTATATAGAATAATAATTTAAGACAATAAAATTATTTCAAATTTTGATTCAGAAGGATAGTGAATTAAAAATTTAGATTCCTTAACAGAATTTTAAAATAAATTTTTGGTTTCACTTTTTCATATAATCTAGTTTAATTTACCATCTCACAAACCAACCTTCTGAAGTATCTCACACTTTTATGTAAGAATGCAACTAGATTCTACTTTATTAAGTCTGGAACTAAATCTAACAATTCTGTCTTCTACCTCAATTCTACATTGTAACAGAGTACAAACTGCTCTTGGTATGAAGTCTCTAAATCAGGGGTCCTCAAACTTTTTAAATAGGGGGCCAGTTCACTGTCCCTCAGACTGTTGGAGGGCGGGATTATAGTAAAAACAAAAACTTTGTTTTGTGGGCCTTTAAATAAAGAAACTTCATAGCACCCTGGGTGAGGGGGATAATCTTCCTCAGCTGCCGCATCTGGCCCGCCAGGTAGCTTGAGGACCCTTGCAAGTGCTCTCAATTCTATTTGACACTTGGGAAGCAGCCTTTAAGTCTTTGTGGATACCTAAAAGACTAAAGTTTCCAGTAAAAAATACTGACATACATAAAAATGGGACATGTGCTCCAATTACCTGTAATAAAGTGATTGAGACTGAAAGGTGTAATACAAGAGAATGGAAGATCCTGCTAAAAATACCAGTAAGCAAGCACACTGTACCTTTGAGCACCTTTCCTGTAAAATAAAACAAATTTTATGATTTATCACTGAACTTTCCAGAATTTAAATGCGTATGAATAGTTTTAAATTTCATTTTCAGATTTTTGAAGTTATTTTTATGGAATGATTTGCCTTAAGTATAGAGAACATCTGGTTCATTTGTAAGTCACTATAATTTGTAATTTTAGTTCTTAATAAAGTGGTAAAAATTGATTTTAAGACAAATTTTGCAAATACAGATTTTCCTCAAGATAAAAAAAAAAATGTCTTAAAGCCTATTTTCAAGTAGATTAGCTCACATGTAAACAGATTATAAAAGGACTTCTAGCCAAGTACAAAAAAAGTCAAAACAAATTCCACTTGGGGTAAAGTTGCAATTTCTTCAAAAAAGAAGATAATTTTGTTGAACTTAATATTAATATTAATATGTTAATACTTTAATTGAATTTTAAAGTCAACAAAAGTGGTTTTCTAAAGGTCATTTTAAAAATTCATTGTCAATTCAAAAATACTTTACAAATTGTATTGACTCATCTTAAGTTCTTAAAAAGTAATTAGCTTTATTGAGCAAATCACATAGGTGGTTTTTTTTTTTTTTTAAACACTTGGAATTCTCTTTGCCAAACTGAAAAAGGACTAATTTCTGCTTTTGAGTTATAGCTGAAATGTATAGTAGTAAAGTTGCCTTAATGTGAAATCTGGCAAATTAATTCGATTTTTCCAGACATTAATATGAGGATATACTTTTTGAATGTGTCAATTTTCCCACATTCCTTCCAACATTTATTATTTTCCTTTTCTTTCATATTAGCTGATTAAAAACTTTTTATTAAAGCTTTTTATTTTCAATACATAAGCATATAATTTTCAGCATTCACTCTTGCAAAAACTTGTGTTCCAGATTTTCTCTTCCCTTTCCCTTACACCCCCTCCCTTTCCCCTAGAGGGCAAATAATCCAATATATGTTAAACATGTGCACTTCTTCCATACCAATTTTGGGGATGTACTTTCCAAGCAATCATCTACTTTACCAATTATGTTATGATACCCTTACTAGATTTTCTTAACATTGGAAAGGCCAATAAAAGTTCAATATATTTATTTTAAACTCAATTCTACTCTAAAACAGTAAGTAGCATATTTGGCAAATGTTTATAGTTAGTTATATTAGTATAAATATGGTCAAACTGGCTCCCAGAATAGAGGCACTTGTTCACTTAACTCTTTCTGTAAGGTTAGAAAATATCTTTTAAAACCTAAAAATGCTTAATCCATCGAGCATTATTCCTCTATCAGGATTCCAGTCACATACTTTCTTCTCTGATCTGATGAGAAAATGCAACAAAAGGATAAACAAATTATCCATGTAATGTAGTTGAGAATGAAACCTTATGAATGTCACAGTGCATACAGTTATGGTCTGCCAAATTAACATGATCTAATCTTTCCATTTCTCTCGAAAGTTAGCATGAAAATCTAGAGAAATTTGGTATTTTAAAAAAATGTTTAATTGCTGAATATTGTACTTACTCTTAGAAAAACCTGATTTACAATGCTTTTGTTTGCATACATAAAAGTTGTTAGCAGCCCAATTCCAAGAGAAATGCCTGTTAGAAAATAAGTGCCAGTTATTTGGAAGAAAAAAAAAATCAAACAGGAGTTTCAAGATAGCAAAATGAAATGTTCAAACTTCTAAAAAGTAATCAAGCTAGCAGTGGACTATGGAAAGCTAAGACAAATTAAAACAAAATATATCACATTGTAAAGCTAACAAAAATAACTGAAATGAATGTTAAATTATCCAGTAAATAAAATAAATGAAATTAATTCAGCAATTAATTACTTAATAATCACTATTATACCTGTTATATGCTGCATTACAAGTTTGACACACAAAATCAAAATGTATGGAAGACTTTTCTGCAACCAACGGAACAGATAGCGAAACTCAGAGATAGAACTGCTTCCATTTTCTCCGGGATCCATGGTAGCATCATCAGGTTGCCTTGCTTCATTGTGTGAATGACTCCTTACTCGACTGTGTATGCAGCCTTGGGTATTGCTTTGGGAAGCAGATCTTAGGTTTCTAGGGCTCAGACTTTCACCACACTCTCCAGGTACAGAGCTTATCTGGATGTGAATTTCTCCAGGATGATGGCAAGCACCTTCACCAGTCATTCTTACAGAATGGGCACAATGAGAAACTGGGGCAGCCTCACTGCCTCCAGTTCCTGGCAGATTGTGAAGATGACTACAGCTGGTTTGCATGGCCTTGGACTGCTTTTCCTTTGATCCAGATTTATTTGTTTGAGGGTTATATCTCCTAAGAAAATAATTTGAAAAAAAAAACCTTTAAAAATACATCTGGGAAGAGAATTATGATTAAACAGAGAAAATATACTGTCCTTTAGCAATTTTTATTTGCCAGAACCAACAACCACAGCAGGTATTTCAGATTTATATGGCTTTTTACTAGATCCTTATTCTTTATTAAAGATCTAGTACTATAATGTTCTCTTATGTGAATTTCCTACATAAAAATTCTTGTGCAAACATGGAGAAGCAGCTAGGTGGAACAGTAAATAAAGCACCAGGCTTGGAGTCAGGAAGATCTGGATTTAACTGTGGCTTCTGACATTTACTACTGTGTGACCCTAAACAAGTCACTTAAACTTATTTGCTTTCCTACCTCATCTGTAAAGTGAGTTGGAGAAGGAACTGGCAAACCACTCCATCCAGTATTTTTACCAAGAAAATCCCCAAAGAGATAATGAAAAGTCAGGTGACTGAAAATGACTGAACAACAAATGAATCCTACTAAGAGAAGGCAGTAGGTTAATCTCTATTAGGATGGATGCCCAACAAATGTTCACATAAAAGAGAGCTGAATTCTACTAACAACTCAGCTTTTCACTATATTAGTTTTTAGTTTTCAACACCTTGGATTGCTAGTATGTAATACTGGAACAATATCATCTAGAATCTCTTACAAGACCTTTAGGAAGGCAAATGATAAACTACAAAACCCTCTGGAATTTCTTAGGAAAATAATATCTGCCCTTAATTAGCATCATAATGGTGAATACAACCCATAAAAAGGTAAACTTGGTGCCCAGTTTAGTTATAGTTCTACTCCATGAAACTTTCTAGAAGACTGGAGCCAAATAATCTTGCATGATTACCCATAATTAATGCTGCAGTCAACAGCAAAGCACTACTTAATTTTTTTTAAAGAGAAAGCAGCTAAATGACTTCTAAGCCCATAAAACAGCCACTTGTTGACAGTCACGGATTAATTCTGCCAGGTCAACCTTCAGTTTGAAGCGAGTAAAATGACAAATTTGTTACCCTTTTAAAAAATGCAATGACTACATGAGTGGATCCATTGGCATAGGGGAGTCAGACGTGAGTGGAGGTGGGACAGGGGCACCAAATCTTCCTCCTAAGCAGACAAAAAGCCGCCAGGGACCCCGAGGCCCCAGCTGGACAGCTCTATCTCCTCCAGGGTTAGGAAGCTGGGGGTGGGAGAAGGAAATTTCCCTGGCTTTGGCTCCCAACCAGACCCCGCCCCAAATGAAAGGGGAGTCCAGAGCAGAAAGGGAGGTCTCTGCAGGAGTAGGCAGCTCCACTAAGTCAACGACAATTCACCAAGTCCCTACTTTGTGCCAGAAACTATGCTAAAAGCAGAGAATACAAAAAGGCAAAAGACTGTCCTCGCCCTAGAGTTCATAATCTAAAACGGGAGACAATGTGCAAACAACCGTGTGTGTGTGAAGAAGAATGGCACTATAATGAAGGGAAAAGTGGGATTCGCTGCGGCTGAGGCGCTGAGACCCGAAATCGGAGAAACCTGGAGGCAGAGAGAGAGGAAGGACGCGCAGTCCCTGGCACGGGACACAGCGGATGCAAAAGCACGGAATCGGGAGATGAGGATCTGGCGCTCGGAGCCCGAAGGTCGGAGTCAGGATGAAGGAAGCCGTAGGAGCGGAGGGGATGAGGACGGGTTAGAAAGAGCTCAGAAAGCCCAAGTGAGGCTCTTAGATCTGATTCCGAACATTACCAAAGAGCCTCCGGAATCCACAGAGGAGGGGAGGAGGACGCGGATAGTCTTCCCCGGTGAGATCTAGCCAAGAGCATCCGGCACCCCAGTCCCCAGTTCTGTCCGCCTCCCCGGAACTCACCTCTCATGATGAGTCTGACGAGGCCTCGGTGGCGGTGGTGACGGCGGCGGCGGCGGCAGGAGGAGAAGAAAAAGGAGGCACTGCCGCAACGGGCCCGTCACACCAGGCCGTCATCACCGCCGCCCTCCCGCAGCCAACGACTGACACCGGCAGTGCCAGACTTGAAGAGGCGGGGGCGGGGGCGCGCGCGCTCCCGGAACGTAAGGATCGCGCACGCGTCTACGACAGCCACGCTGCGAGACGTCCCAGGAAGGAGGGGCAAGAGGGGGGCGGAGAAAGGGAATGAGGTGGCGGAAATTAGGTGTCCGAGGAAGGAAGGGTTCGGGTGGAGTGGAGACCGGTTTCTCGCTTCATAAACTGTCCCTCCCCCGCAAGCTATTTAAATCAATCAAACAATAAATAACCGCCCCCTCGCGGTAAAAACAGATGCTCTGAGATTCGAATACCAAAGTGGGTCAAGAGGACTGAGCTCGGCCGACTCGTAAACTCGGAGGCGGCGGCAGAGGGAGGGGCTTGTTACTATGGGAGATGCGGCTCCGCGGCGGCAGCTTGCGGTGGTTGCGGTGCGGAGGCCCCAGATAAGCCTGGGACCTGCCGCCCCAGCTCGGACCCGAAGCTCGGGGAAGTTTACTATTTCCTCGGCCCAGAGCTTCCGAACTGAGGCAGCCTAGGAAGTGGAAGTCTCACCCCGTCCCTTCGGGCGGCCCCGGCTCTCGCTTGGGTCCTGGGCACCGCGGGGCTCCTCTAAGTTCGTGCACCCAGGATCGCAAACGAGAATACTATGATAGAGTGAGGGACTGGTCCTAAGGTTTGTTTTCTAGAGGAAGAAACTCTCCTGGGCGGGTTGGCGGTTTCTGCTACGAGTTACCTGGAGCACAGAAAGCCCAAGCTCGCACTGCCAGTATGTGTCAGAGGCAGCATTTGAACCCCGGTCTTCCTAAGGCCAGCCAACCCTTCCCCCAATCTCTCGTTACACATATAAATGAATCTAACAAATGGCTCCTCCCCCATTTTTCTGAGTGAACATTTTTTTCCTCCTCCTTCTGTAATGCAAAATGTCTTTTCCTTCATACCCGGAAACAGCGTTTCCGTCTCTAAACTGCAAGCCTCTCTAGCAGCTTTTCAGTTGTAGTTAAGAAAGAAAACTTTGATTCATCCTGTGCCAGGAAACGCTCCCCAGTTGTTGAATTGTGTTAAGTATTTTTGTGGACTGCTTAAAAAAAAAAAAAAAATCTAAACACGTGAATGATCAGGTGGCTAATTTGTTGTCATCGTATTAAAGGGGGCGAAAGTATAGCTTTGTGTTTTGTGAGTTTTATGTGGATTTGCAGTTGAGAAAAAAATATAGCTTGCATTTCCTAATGTAAAGGGAGTTCTGAGGAGGAAAGCTGGAAAAGTAAGTTGGTGCCAAGTGGCAAAGAAATAGAAATGCTAAAAAGAGTTTATATTTGATCATCTAAAATTTAGAAGTCCTCAAACTACGGCCCGAGGACCAGCTGAGCAGGTGAGGACAATTATCCCCCTCACCCAGGGCTATGAAGTTTCTTTATTTAAAGACCCGCAAAACATAGTTTTTGTTTTACTATAGTCCAGCCCTCCCAACAGTCTGAGGGACAGTGAACTGGCCCCCTATTTAAAAAGTTTGAGGACCCCATGATGGTAGAAAGCCAAGGGTTACGGTTTTTTTTTTTTGGGGGGGTGGTCAGTCCTGTGCTTTGGGAAAAAAACTATTTCCTGAGTTCCTGGGAAATTAAATCCTAAACAAACAATCCCTTTTCCATTTCAGAATTAATGTTCCTTCTTTACCTTATCACCTTCTGGGTCACATTTGTAAAACTGAGTCAACTAAATGTTGTGTACTTGGTTAGCCTATGAAGGGATTTGTGATTTTTGTGTTAATCGCTATAATATGTATGCACATGGGAATGAATACTAATTGAGTACTAAATTGAATACTAAATTGTAAATTGTATAGTACTAATAACTTAGCTATTTCAGTGCTACCATTTTCCCAGCAGATTTTGACTTAGAAATCAGTATCTCACAGTACTGCTTGAAATGATCAATTCTTGACAAGGCTTTGTATGTTAAGTGAAGGGAATCAAAATATTGCAGAACCTGTTTTCCATCACAGAACTCTGGTCCTGTCCCCCATGAAGTAATGACTCCTAACATTTGAAACAAGCAATTAAAAATTGTTCCCACTGTCAGGACACAAGAACACCCATATTGTCCTGCATGCCTGGATTTGTTTTGGGAAACCACTCATGTCCTGAAAATGATTATTGTCCCTTCCACTTCTCTTCCCACTTATGATTTGTGTATAAAAGCTCTATCCTTTCCAGGACAGCTTCTGATTTGCAAACCAAATTTCTCATTCTGAAATTGACAAATTGAATCACTACTTGATCTCTAAAAACCTGTCTCTAGACCTGCTTTGCCCAGCTCTAGCTATTCACAGTTAAGAGACTGCTGCAGGAAAATTCTTCTGACAGTTCCCAATACTGCCTCTGTCCACTTTCCCTAGTTGAGATGGCAGGCTCTAGATTTCTGATAAAGAAAATAGTGAAACTCACTTTCAAGTTCCCAAAGCATTATTATCTATCCTACATAGACATTTATTTATATGTGTGTGTTTATATATACACATATGTATATTAAAAGTATGGCAGGGCAGCTAAATGGTGCAGTGGATAGAGAGCACCAGCTCTGAAGTCAGGAGGACCTGAGTTCAAATTGGCCTCAGACACTTAATACTTCTAGCTGTGTGACTTGGGCAAGTCACTTAACTCTGATTGCTTCAGGGGGAAAAAAAGTATATGGCATGGGACAGGCCTGTGGGTTTCATTGTTATAGGGAAAATTGTCCTGTCACACAGTCTAACCTATCTGTAATATCATGCTGCTGCCACCATTGCTCTGTAAATATGTGATGAGGTTAGTGGCAGTGCAGAAAGTTGTGGGAATCTCCTTCTGGTCTGCTCTGGTCCTTGGAGAAGGAATTCACGAACCTGAAATATTAAGTGGCAAAGGGAAGTTTATTGTTGAATGAGAAGTCAGCTTTGCTAGTAAGACTGACTTCTGAGTGGCAAAGTCCTATTAGGGAAATGGAGGCTGGCACTGAGAAGAGTATGTCTTCACATCAAGCAGGAGTCCTGGCAGCTATGACAAAGAGGCAAAGCATACTACTTTGGACATTGTGCAAAGAATGAGTGAGCAGAAATCTATTTTATGAGCAGATCTGGGGGCAGTTTGAACTGCTTGTCAGACCAGGATCTCCCAATTGAATGAAAATAGTTTCCTGAATGAGGATGTGACTCCCCAAAAGATCAATGGGAGTTGATTGGTCCTTGAATGATACTGCTTATCTCAATCTAGGAGGATGTGCCTTCTTTATAGCTCTTTGGAGCCTGGGAAATTCTGATCTCTCTTCTTTGACAGATCAAAAGAGACACAATTTCAGAATGATAATTTTACAGATTAAAGGGAACATAGTTTCATACCCCATCATATGTATGCCCAAAAAACTTAGAAGGCAAGTCCTACATATGTGTCAAGATATTAGGAGACACCTTGTTTTTCAGAGCTAAGGCACAGCAAGCAAGTTTGTGCCCCAAGAATGGCATAACAATAATCCTTTGCACTTATCCTCTGGCTGATCTCAGTCATAGCTCCTAGGATTGTTTTATATAATTTTTGTATTGCTTTGACCAGTACCAGTTGTTCTCTGAGCTCAGACAAGCTTGGATAAGTACCCATGTTCCAATTTTGAAGCCCTGCTATGAATCAAAAAAAGTCTCATTGTTGCTATTGCTCCTTACTGTCAGAGCTACAGTTAACTGCGTTGCAGTTAGTATAAGTATTGCAATCTGCCGATACTACTTTGAGTTTTCCCACTAGAATGGGGGCCCTGGCACAATCCTTACTGGAAAGCCGTTTCCCACACTTTGAAATTAAACTTCTGTTTGATTCCTGATTCTCCTGTCTCTGGCCTGTTCTGTTCTGTTCCAATCATCCATAGGTTAGGGGCTAGTTCAGTTCAATTAACATATAATAGTTTTTCCCCATGTGTTACAAGAATTTACTGTGGTACAGTATCAAAGAAGAGGAATCATACAACAGGGAAAGGGTAGAGAAGAAGGCAGGAGTGCTTGGCCCTTTCTAAAGTTCACAGCTTCCAGATTACAATAATCGTCCAGGGGAAATTTACAGTTTGGATTATAAATCACTTTTTTTCTGGTCTTTATTTCCTACTCACCCACTCCCTTTATAATCTTGGACCAGTTTAGAAAGCAGTTTTAGCCAATTTCTTGGGATTGCTAAATTCCCTGGGGTGTTTTTGTCCAAGGCTGGCTTCTATACTAAGCAATGAGTACATATGTTGCTTTTATTCCACACCAGCATGCTCTGCCTTCCCAATTCCAGGCTTTCCCAAATAATCACATAACCGAGACTAGCTCATTAAATTAATTTTATGTATCATGAAGAAACAATCAGAACAGAAATGAGAGAATGAACAGAACACGCAATTGATCAGCACAATGGAAATACAATAACCAGTGATTGACTTTCAGAGAGCAGAAAAAGACTTCCTGATTAGATATTGAAATTAAGTGTAGTTAATCAGAGCCTTCCCTTTCTGTTCAGACCCTTTAGGAAAAGGGGAACCTAGCAAAGGCATGGAACTAGACCTACATAAACTGGATCAGTCCTCAACAGTGGCCACAGATCCCATGGAATCATTTCTGTAATCTACTCTTCTCACAGGCAAAGAGGCGGTACTGTTTCAAGATATTGAATACATTCTATATCTCTCTTTTGTTTTCTATCTCTACTTCTGAGGTTTCTTCAGGAATCAGTCCAAGTTTACAGCACATAGCTTCCCAGAAACTCTCTCCAAAATACTAGGTTTTCCATGCATTCTGAACTTGATATAACTTGCAAGGCTGGATTACTTATATTATTTGTGTTATCTTACCATCTCCACATGAGTAGTACCAATATAAAAATAATCGTCATCATAATATAAAAGAATACCACCCACGTCATTGAAATAACACAGACTATTCACTGTTGAAAAGATCATGTGTCACTAAGGATGTGGCTGCTCATCTCAATTAGTGGTGCTTGGTTGTCCTCTGCTGGAGGTAGCATGCTCAAAATAAGAGAAACATACCGCTTAAATTTGTAGAAGCATATTTATAGCTGAACTAGCCTGCTTTCAGAGCCAGGTTCAAATTGGAATAAATAAGAAAATTATCCCAATCTACAGGAAATAAAGACATCTGGTTATTTTTACTTCGAGAATCAAATTTTATATTTAACAATAATAAGAAATAGAACAGAGATTTGATTTGTATATAGAACTCCCAAATGAGTTCTTTACCAGTGTGAGTTAATATCTTCTCTGTAATTTATTGCCTTATAGAAGCAACAAACTGGGAAAACATTTTCACAGTTAAAGGTTCTGATAAAGGCCTCATTTCCAAAATATATAGAGAACTGACTCAAATTTATAAGAAATCAAGCCATTCTCCAATTGATAAATGGTCAAAGGATATGAACAGACAATTTTCAGAGGATGAAATTGAAACTATTACCACTCATATGAAAGAGTGTTCCAAATCATTATTGATCAGAGAAATGCAAATTAAGACAACTCTGAGATACCACTACACACCTGTCAGATTGGCTAAGATGACAGGAAAAAATAAAGATGAATGTTGGAGGGGATGCGGGAAAACTGGGACACTAATGCATTGTTGGTGGAGTTGTGAACGAATCCAACCATTCTGGAGAGCAATCTGGAATTATGCCCAAAAAATTATCAAATTGTGCATATCCTTTGATCCAGCAGTGTTTCTATTGGGCTTATATCCCAAAGAAATACTAAAGAAGGGAAAGGGACCTGTATGTGCCAAAATGTTTGTAGCAGCCCTGTTTGTAGTGGCTAGAAACTGGAAAATGAATGGATGTCCATCAATTGGAGAATGGCTGGGTAAATTGTCGTATATGAATGTTATGGAATATTATTGTTCTGTAAGAAATGACCAGCAGGATGAATACAGAGAGGATTGGCGAGACTTACAAGAACTGATGCTAAGTGAAATGAGCAGAACCAGGAGATCATTATACACCTCGACAACGATATTGTATGAGGACATATTTTGATGGAAGTGGATTTCTTTGACAAAGAGACCTGAGTTTCACTTGATAAATGACGGACAAAAGAAGCTACACCCAAAGAAAGAACACTGGGAAACGAATGTGAACTATCTGCATTTTTGTTTTTCTTCCCGGGTTATTTATACCTTCTGAATCCAATTCTCCCTATGCAACAAGAGAACTGTTCGGTTCTGCAAACATATATTGTATCTAGGATATACTGCAACATATCCAACATATAAAGGACTGCTTGCCATCTAGGGGAGGGGGTGGAGGGAGGGAGGGAAAAAAAAATCGGAACAGAAACGAGTGTCAATATAAAGTAATTATTAAATAAAAATTAAATTAAAAAAAAAAAGAAAAAAAAATTTATTGCCTTATATAGTTGCCTAGACAGCAGTCAGATTAAGTGACTTCTCCAGGATCACACAGCAAATATTTAAGTGAAAAACAGCTTTTTTTTTTTTTTTTTATTACTCCAAGACTAGTTCTCCATTATGTCATACTGCCTCCCCATCACAAAATCTATGCTCAACAAAAAAGAGCACAGCAAACTGTCATTTGTTTAGTTCTATTGAAAAAGAAATTTCACTAACAGTGTAGTCATCACTAAAAGTAACTAACCTGATACTGAAAAATGTTTAAAGTACTTGATTACTGGCTAATGAGTTTAAGTGAATTTCAATCAGCATTACAGTTTAAAATTATATATAAAATATATTTAATTATTAAAAATAAAACTACACTAAATCCTTAGGCATTGAATACATCACTGAATTGCATTTATATAATTCCATGATAAATTACTGGAAATGCAAACAATTTAACATCTCAAATAACTGGAAGCTTGCCTCATATTTTGCTATCTATATCTATGAAAAATAATAAAAAAAAGTTAACATTTAGGGGCTGTTAAAAATGTGACAGTCTTAATGATGTGATATGGCTTCTAGGGGAGATAGCAATGATTTTGAAGTCCCCTGTCCTTTGGGGGCTTCTATTTTTAAAAATAAGTCAGTAATTCTAAATCTTCTAGCTTTCCAGTCTGTTTCAGGGAATTCTCACACCCCGTCTAAGAATAAAATGTCAGATTCTGAACCACTCCTCAGTTCCTTGCTGACTGTTAGATAGATAATCTGTTGGTCAGAGTGATGCTGGGTTGTGGTCCCTTTAAGAATTGATTTATTCCTTACTTTCTGATTCCCAACCCCTCCTAGTTGATGGATTATCAATCCAGGAAGCTAGGACCTTTGATTCACAAATCCTGGTCCCTTTGAATTCCAATAGAAAATCTGGGCCTGTCCCAGCCCAACTGAGCCAATCTGAGCCATCTGAACCCATCTGAGCCAACTTGGGCTCTCCCAGCCTCCATTCTAATGATCTGCCCAAGTGAACTCAAGCTCCCACCAAGCGAACTCAAGCCCGCACTGAAATCCATCAAAGAGCCAATTTGGGACTCCACCCACCAACTTGGGACTTCAGCTAAATCTCTCATTATAAAAGAGCCAAACTAAGATCCTCTCTTTGCAGAGGCTCCAACCATGCCAGCCTTACGCCCGGCACACCAGGGATCTCTGTCCACTGCAATCCTGTTTCCGGTGCCCCTCTTATCTCTACCTTCACCTATTTCCTTAACTATACTTTAACCTTACTTCCAAACCCCATAATAAACCTCTTTTATCAATCTAGCTTTTTGGGTCTGCTTTGCAGGGAACTCTCGCTCCGCCACTAGACCTCATTTAACTCCATATCCTTGCACCAAATCCAAAGGAGTTGCAGGGGAACTCTATTTGATTCCTTGTACCCTGAACCTGCCACTAGACCTCAATTAAACTCTAATTTCATTTAGGTACCCCGTATCTAGACCTCAATTAAACCTTAATTTCATTTAATTTAATTTAGGTACCCCATATCTAGACCTCATCAAGAGAGAATCAAATTCTACCTCTGGACCATAAAATTAACGTGTCTATAATATGAAGAACTAGATAACTGTGTCTCTTTGCTTCTGTTTCTTTGCTAAATGTTCTTGGAAGTTAACCCAATTAAATTGGCACTACAATTACAATAAACTTTGCCCCTTGACTTGGAAATGGGTTCAAGCCTGCAAATTTTTTTGAGACACCTCACAACACCCATCTGTGACCCCAACCTTTTGGGGTCCCTTCCCTAACCTCAACAATTCCACACACCAAGGTAAGCCCTTTACCTTATACTTATACTTATTTTGTCTCTTAAATCTTGTGTAGCAGTGGGGCATAGGAATGGAAAAGTGAGTAAGTTTGTTGAACCATTTCCATTTGTCTCCCAATCTACTGACTCATTTTCTGGATGGGTTTTCTAATTTAATGCTTCTTTTCTAGGAAGTCAAAAAGATCTAGAATTCTCTTTCTCTCCTTCTCTCTCTCTCTTCCCTTCTGTTGTTCCCTTCTTCTCTTTCCTTCTTCCCTCCCCCTCTCTTATTATCTTCTTCTTTTCTTTCCTTCCTTCTCCCTCTCTTTTTCTGCCAACCTCTTTCTTTTCCTTCTTCTCCCTCTCCTATTATCCCTTCTCTTTCTCTCTCTCCCTTTTCTTCCCCCTTCTTTTCTCTCTTTCCCTCCCATCCCCTCTCTCTTTTCCTCCCTCTGTTTGTTTCTCCTATTATCCCCTCTCTTTCTTTCCTTCTCTCTCCCTTTTTTCTTTCCCTCTCCCTCCCTTCTCTCTCCCTACTTCCTTCCTGCATCCCCCCTTTCCCCATCCCCACCTCTCTTCCTTTGTCTCTCACTCCAAAGAGGACCAACTACATCAAAAGCAATGTCTTGACTGGTGCCTGAATAAGATTTGAATCAGGCTGAGCTGAGCAAGGTCATCAGCCTCATTCTCTCTTCCAGAGTTATGGAAGTCGGACTACTGACAATGGCCCAGGAGCACTGGATGACCTTGGCTTCTTTGAAGTTTGACCAAGCCCTAAGGGAAGCCCTGGGCTCCAGCCACCTTCTTTTCTGATGGAATAAATTGTTCTCATCTGACATTCCACCAGGGGAAGTCTTCACCTACTTGGAGTACACGTCTCCCAAATCACCAATTCCCATTGGTCACCCTCAACCTAGTTTAGCACATCTACTGAGACAATTTTATGGGGTGTGGCCACAGTGTAGGCTAGAGTTTGCTTTCCCAGCACATATATTAAAATGGAAAAGATACAGAGAAGATTAACATGGCCACAGATATTCATTTTGCAAGGCATCTCAAAATATATTTTTTTCTTTTTTCTCCTAGGATGTTCTTTCCTTTATTTCCAATAAATGCACTCAGACTAGCTAAGGTTTGGTAGTTAGTGTTGTGTGGACAGAGTAAACACCTAAGGAAAAAAAAAGGTAAAAAGAGATTTTTTTCCAGGGGAAAAGGGTTTAGACCCCCACAAAAGAGACACTAGTGGGTGTTGAAATTCAAAAGGAGTTGCAGACCGATGTCAAAAGGATTTGCAGGCTTGAACCTATCTCTGAGTCAAGGAACAAAGTTTATTATAATTGTAATGCTAATTGAAGTAGGCTAAATTCCAAAAGGATTTTGCAAAAAATCAGGAGCAAGAAGATAAATTTATAGGAAAAGATAGATCTGATTCTTCATGTCACTGATATACTAATTTTATGTTTAGAGGTAGAACTGAGGAGCATGCATCTCAGTATTGAATTTTATGGTTTAGAGGTAGGTTTGAGGAGTAGTCTGGTATGCTCTTCACCATTTGTCTCAGAAACCCTGTTATCACTGACCAACAGATTATAATCTGGCAGTCAGCAATCTAGGACTATACCATAGTATTCCTAAAGCCAGGAGACTTTAGGTTCATTGACAAAGAGATTGTTAGAACAATTGCACTCCTAAAGTCTGGGGGGCCTCAGGATTACTGCAAAATTTCTCCTACAAGCTGTATCTTATCAGTGGTTATGAAGTTATAATTGGATCTATAGTTTGAGGGGATTTTTAGCCACACAGCTTTTGTCTTGACACTCCTTATGGCTAATTGACCTACATAAACATGTTCTTAGAATCCTGGCCCTGCCCATTATGGCATCTGCCTTCCCAGCTCCACATAGTTTATTGTAGACCTTATATTCTCTAACAACATTTTTTGGTGTATTTCTTTATTCATTTTCCAACTTTCATAAATACCATCTCGATTTGTTAAATTTTTCTTTTTTCTTTCTTACTGATTGATATAGTCATTCAGCATTTCAAGTTTGCTTCTAATTACTGATTTATTTGTGTTCCATAAATTTTAATATTGTATTCATGTTAGTATAATCTTTGAAGAAACCTGTATTGTTCCTATGATTTATTCCCTAGCCCAGATTCAATTATTCAATTCATTTTTCAATATTATTCATTAAGATTTATATTGCAATGGTGTCCTGTGGCTTTTGATCATGTTATAATTGTTGACATCTAGTTTTATTGTTTTATGACCTATAAATGTTAAAATTTCTCTCCTAACATGACCTATGACTTCGATCATGTGAATATGTGAATGATTTTTGTATATTTTAAAGAATAAATAATTCATGCCATAGACATCAAGATAATAACATAAAAGATGATGTGTAACAAGGATAGCGGCAGAATTAGCCGTTCTTTTTCTACTGGTCTACTTGATAATCTTGCCAAAATTGGATGGAAAATCTTTCTATATAAGTCCATGCTTTAATTCGTCAGTTTTGTCACATTTCTGACTCTTGGCAAAACTTGTTGGTAGATCAGAGTTCCAATGATTTTGGAACACAATAAAGGAATAAAACTTTGAACAAGCCATACTTTCCATTGACATTCATATGTTGAGATAACAACAGAGATCAGAGAATTGGCAAACATGATGTTACATAGTTGGTAGAAGAGACATGTATCTCCCCTGTATGAGCACTTTTGTACACATGAGTGACAGAAAGGATTGTGAGGCTTGAACACAGCAAAACTCTCCTGTTCTACCATGATAGCATCCCAGGATGAAGGACTAGATGGATTTCTGGGGCCTAAGACTTTATTCTTATTATATTTTCAGGTCTACTCAAAAAGCTGTTTTTCTTTATCATAAGTTCTTTAAAATCTTCTTGATTTTCTATTAATTTGTTGATTTTATTGATTGATTTGTTGTTTGTTTGATTTTCAAAAGATAAAGATTTCTTCAAAAAATTATTCTGAGGGTGAGGGCTACTCATTTTCTAAAAAATGTTATGTTTTTACTTAGCATTTTCTATTTAATTTCTGTTATTTGAGGAAAAAAAATCTTGTGAGTTCAGAATTACAGTTCTCAGATGATCACTTTTTCCTTCTGGAAATTTAATGGATTTTTTTTTCTTTTTGTCATTTTCATATTTGACAATAATATTGCCTGAAGAAACCAAATTCAAAGTTTCTTTTTGTTGGGATTTTATGAATTCTTCCCATTTCAAGTTCTTATCTGTTCTGCATATTTCTGAAAATTTTTGTCATATAATTTTCTAAAATCTGGTAATGGTCCATTTTTTTCCTTTTCCAATATTTTCTGGATACTGAATAATTCTGAGGTTTTCTTTTAATCATTTGTCTTTATCTGTATTACTTCTCAATATTTTTCTAGCTGAATAATTTTGAGTTTTAAAACTTTTTGTACTTTGTGTTTTCTTTTTGTTTTTTCTATTAATTCTGCCATTAATTTTTTTCCATTAATACTTTCATATTCTTTGTATTGATTTTTATACTTTTCAATTTCATCTTTATCCTTCTGTGAGGTTTCTTAGCTATATAAAATTCATCCCTTAATTATTCTTGCAATTTTCTTTTGGCTGATTCTACTTCTTTTAGTTTCTTGTACATATACATTGTCCATGTAATTGTATTTTCAAGAATTTCTTATGTTGTTTCTGATACAACTGTTGATGGTGTTTTTCTATATCCTTCCTTTGATGTTTTTATACCTCTTTGTTTTTGTTCCTTAATATCCATTGTATTAGGGATACTTGAGTTTGCTCATTTTGAATGTATAAGTGTGTGGTTTTTCATTTTATTGAAAAAATATTTTTCCTAATAGTGGTTTATTTTTCCAAAAACCTGTAAAGATAGTCTCCAACATTCATTTTTGTAAGACTTTACCTCCCTCCCTCCTTTTCCTCCTTCTTCCTCAAGACAGCAAACAATCTGAGGAAAGTTAAATATGTGCAATTCCTTTAAACTTATTTCCATTTTTGTCATGCTATGCAAGGAAAATTAGACCAAAAGGGAAAAAGCCAAGAGCAAGAAACAAATGAACAACAAATAAAGCTGAGAAAACTACGCTGTGATCTATAGTCCCATACTTCTGTCTCTGGATGCAGATGACATTTTCCAAACCAAGTCTATTGGAATTGCTGCATTGTTGAGAAGAGCCAAGTTCATCACACTTGATCATCACATAATTTGTTATTACTATGTACAATGTTTTCTTGCTTCTGCTCACTTCATTCAGCATTAGTACATACAAATCTTTCTAGACTTCTGAAACCAGCCTGCTCATCATTTCTTACAGAACAATAATATTCCATTGCATTCATATGCCATAACTTATTCAGCCATTTCTCAATTTCTAGTTCTTTGTCACTTCAAATCGAACTGTTACCAACATTTTTGCTTATATGGTCCTTTTCCCTCTTTTATGATTTCTTTGGGATATAGACCCAAGTGATGCCATTACTGGATCAAAGAGTATGTACAGTTTTATATCCCTTTGGTCATAGTTCCAAATTGCTTTTCTGAATGGGTGGATCAGTTCACAACTTCACCAAAAACACATTAGTGTCCCAGTTTTCCTACATCCTCTCCGACATTTATCATTATCTTTCTCTGCCAATCTGAGAAGTGTGAAGTGGTAACTCAAGATTGTCTTAATTTGTATTTCTCTAATCAATGATGATTTAGATTTTTTCATGTGACTAGCAATGGCTTTAATTTCTTTATTTGAAAATTGTCTATTCATATCCTTTGACTTTCAATTGGGGACTCACTTGCATTCTTATAAATTTGAGTCAGTTCTCTATTTATTTTAGAAATGAGCCTTTAGATTGCTTGCCATCTGGGGGAGGGGGTAGAGGAAGGGAAGGGAAAAATTGGAACAGAAGTGAATGCAAGGGATAATGCTGTAAAAAAATTACCCTGGCATGAATTCTATCAATAAAAAGTTATTAAAAAAATTAAAAAAAAAAAAAGAAATGAGCCTTTATCAGAAACACTGGCTATAAAAATTGTTTCCTAGCTTTCTTCTTCTCTTCTAATCTTGGCTATATTGGTTTTGCTTGTACAAAAACTTTACATTAATTTAATGTAATCAAAACTACCCTTTTGCATTTCATCAAGTTTAGTTCTTCTTTAGCCATAAATTTCTCCCTTCTCCACAGATCCGACAGGTAGACTATCCTTTGCTCTCCTAATCTGCTTATAGTGTCACTCTCTTTGTCTAAATCATGAACCCATTTTGACCTTATATTGGTATAAGGTTTTGGATAACTAATTAATACCTAGTTTCTGCCATGTTATTTTCCAATTTTCCCAGCAATTTTTGTCAAATAGTGTATTTCTTATCCCAGAAGTTGGAGTGTCCGGGTTTATCAAATACTAGATTACTATAGTCATTGATTATTGTGTGAGTTTTCATTTTCTTTTGATAATTTTATTTATTTGGGTACTTTCTTTTTAAAAAAAAGAAAGGGAGTAATCATGGAAATCAGGCTTCCTTGAGATCCCTTACTCCTTCACTTTTCAGAAATTAAAGTCTTTCCTTTTATAAAAGCTTTTTTTCAGTTGTTCCCAGTTGCTCTCTGTTCTATATTATGTTGCCAAATAAATAGTTGCATTAGGCAGAAAAGTATTCAATGAAAGTACTCGTCAAGACAAGTCAAGACACATGTCCAAATCTCTCAGTCATCTAGCAATATTGATGATGTTAGTGGCAGTGCAGAGTTGTGGGAACTCCACTTTGGTCGAGGCAGAATTCACAAACCCAAAATATTAGACTGGCCAAAGGAAGTTTATTGGCACTGAGAAGTCAGCTTTTGCTAGGAGACTGACATCTTCAGTGGCAAGGTCCTGCCAGAGGGATAAAGATCCTAGCAGAGAAATAAAGAGGGGTTAATGCTGAGAAGAGAATGTCTTCACAGCAGGCAGGGTCCTGGCCGGCAGCTATGCCAAAGAGATATCCCTTGGTATGGCATGATTCCTGCTTTTAGGCTTCTGCAAATTATGAGTTTAAAATTAGGCATTTTTTAAGGAATTTGAGCCTGGGGTTTCAATTGAATGAGATTCCTTCAATGTTGTCACTGCCCCCAGGCCTAGATTTCTGGTTGAAAGAGACCACTTACTGGGAGTGGTCCTGAACCAATTTTCAGCTTGGTAGAGGTGTCAGGTCCAGATCTCCAGCTGAATGAGACCACTTAAGTTCCAGCTAATAGGGAGTGGGCCTGGGCCAATCTTAATGAAACCACTTAACTGCCCCAAGGGCGGATCTCTGTCAGAGGAGAGTTTCTCAAGAGTTCAAGGAGAGTTTCTACCCCCCCCCCAAGGTCAGGACAGTTTCAGGGCTCTCCTACATCAGTATGAATTGAGAATGAGATGTTATATTTTCTTAATTGTAAAATGGTAATCTAGTAAATCATCAAATCCAAATCAAATCCCCTTCACTTAATATAAACGATAAGATGTCCAAATCCCTTCTTAAGGTGAGAACATCTCTCATTGAATCAATTTAATCATAGACTTTAGACTAATTTATAAAATTTTTAGAACTTCAGTGACATTGTGCAGGAATCTGATTTGGGTAGGCTGAGGAAACTTGGTCATGTCATAGGGAGGTCAAATACAAAATGTCAATTAGTTGAGAACTGGGATTATTCCAAAGATTGGAGCAAGTAGTTACTTGAAGGAAAAGATTAGTCCTTAACTTAGATGCTTTCCCTTAATCCCTCCTTCCCCCTCCCCCAGATTCCTTTGAATGAAAAGAGAATCATGTGTCTGGAGCATTTTAGAGCTCCTATTTATCCCTCAGTGTCCTAGAAGTGTCGCTTGTTCAGCTAACTGCAGTGCCTGTAGCAGGAACTAAGAATGATTGGAATGGATGGATATTCATAGTTTAGATTCCAGGTTTAAACACCAGGTGTAAGGGAAAATTTTGGGGTACAAAAGTGAGGAAAGAGGCTTTGAGTAACCAGATACCATTTATCTCTAGGTTATATAGGCTTCCTAAGCCTGAGCTCACTTTCTCCTGGAGTCTAAGGACTCTGTATGTACTTGTAGAAGAGAGTCACAGTCTTTTGGAGGGAGGAGAGAGGTTTTATAGCAAATCTTACTCTTACCATCTTAGTAAAACTATCCCTTTCTAAAAATGAATTAAGCCTGGATGATTAGATTGTTCCTGATAATCCTGAAGAGGAACAATTGGAATGGGGTCCTTTATATATTATTTTTAATATATGCCAATTTTTATTTTGTATATGGCATATTTATATATTATATAAAAATATAGCATTAGTAGCTAAACTTTGATGATTTTGATGTAAACTGTCCCCCTGTTCTTTGGGGGTGAGAGGGTTGGAAAGGCCCTGATGTATAAACTGTGTCCATTAATCTTTGGGGGAAGGATGGTATGGGTCTTAAATCCTCCTAGCCTTTGGGAGGGGTCCCACCCTTCTGTTCATAGGGGAAACTTCCAGATAGTAATCTCCTACTCAATTGGAGATCTTGGCCAGGGGCATGATCACCACCCTCTATTGAAAGGCCCCCCAGCTGTGGCCCAAAACAAACCCAATATAACCACAGGCCTGTCAATCTATCTCTGCTAATTACCAATCAAGAATGCCCACTGAGTTGCTTCTCAGTGTAGACCCATCTTTGCAAAAGTCCTGACAGGAGTTTGCCCACTGATGAAGATATTTCTCTTTTCAGTGTAATAAACCCATTCTTGCCACAAACCTCGAGCCTGTATTCATTGGGGTTTGTGAATTCTGTCACAAAGCCTGTGGACAGGCCAGGGAAACCCCATTGCTATCAGGGGATCTCTCAACCCTCATTTCTCACACCTCAACAATCTGACTCATCAGTGGGATTAATAAAGGTGACTCAGAGATTCTAATAAATGAGAAAATGAACTTTACTCCTTAGGGTGTTGGTCCTGTTAGTAACACACTGAAACCCTACAGTTATTAAGAATTCTTATTCCAGGGCTCAGTTTGTCCTTGTTCTTGCTGAGTACCACAGCATCAGGGAAATGATGCCAGGACATGCAAGTGAATTGGATTTAAGGAAAGGAAGGCTGTGCAAAGTCACCAGTCCCACTTTCCCCTCCAGAGCCATCTGTGTCCAGTGGCAAAATATAGATCAGGATGACTGGAGATGGCCCTGGATGCAGTGGGAGAGTTGGCTTTTTAAGTTAAGGTCATTAACAGGTCTCAGTTTGACTGAGGTCAAGCTCATTCAATAATTAAGACTAGGTAAGAAATGAGGCAGAGAATGATTCCTTTTACCCACTTTTAAAAAATCCTTCTGGGAGGGGAAGACCCTTAGGGTTTCTGGCCAAAACAGAAACAATTCATATTTACATTCACTCTGGTCAGTTATAGTCCAAACAACGATCAAATGTACCTTGACCTGGGAATTATTGTTGGCCAATCAATGAAAGCCAAAGTGATTTGGGTTTAAGGCATGGTCTACTAGAAAGAAATTTAGCCTGTTATTAGTATTGAGCAATCAAAATTAACTTGAGCAGAGCATCTACCAGTAAGGGTATGATATCCTCTGTAGACAGAGGGAAGGGAAGGGGAAGGAGAGAGAAAGAGAGAGAAATAGGGAGAAAGAAAGAAAGAGAGAGAGAGAGAAAGAAAGAGAAAGAGAGAGAGAGAGAGAGAGAGAGAGAGAGAGAGAGAGAGAGAGAGAAAGAGAGAGAGAGAGAGAGAGAGAGAGAGAGAAGGGAAAGGGAAGGGAAAGAGAAAAGGGAGGGGAAGAAGGGGAAAAAGAAGAAGTGAAAGAAGAAGAAAGAAGAGGAGAAGAAAGAGAAGAAGAAGGAGAAGAGGAATAAGAAAGAAGAAGAGGGGGACAGCTAGGTGGCACAGTGGATAGAGCACCAGTCTTGAAGTCAGGAGGACTTGAGTTCAAATCTTGTCTCAGACACATAACACTTCGTAGCTGTGTGACCCTGGGCAAATCACTTAACTCCAATCGTCTCAGAAAAAAAAAAAAAAAAAAAAAAAGAGGAGGAGGAAGAAGGGAGGAAACTGTGCAACTGATCACTTTCTATAGTTCTTATGTATAATACAACACAGAGGTTCTCAAGAGATACCTACAACAAATATATATACAAGCTCATGGACCATGCTGAATTATCCTCTGATTATTATTCTCCTCACTCCTCATAAATTGACTAATATTGGCTGTGATACTAAGTGCTATAGGAAAGGAAAGGAAGGGAAAGTAATGAAAGGGAAGAGAAGGGTGGTGACAGAGCTTGGCCCTAGAGTCAGAAAGATCTCAGTTCAAATCCAGCCTCAGACATTTACTAGTTGTGAAACTTTATGATGGGAACCTTGAATCTAGCTTATTTGCAGGAATTATTATCCTACTTCCTTGGTCAACTCTTGTCTAGTCTTTAATAACTCTTGCTTTTGATTTAGAACTATGCTCAAAAAGTTATCAAACTGTGTATACCCTTTGCTCCAGCAGTGTTATTACAAAGAGATCTTAAAGAAGGGAAAGGGACCCTCAAGTGCAAGAATGTTTGTGAGCCCTCTTTGTAGTGGACAGAAACTGGAAACTGAGTGGATGCCCATCAGTTGGAAAATGGCTGAATAAATTGTGGTATATGAATGTTATGGAATATTATGTTCTGTAAGAAACGATCAGCAGGATGAATACAGAGAGGCTTGGAGAGACTTACATGAGCTGATGCTGAGTGAAATGAGCAGGACCAGGAGACCATTATATACTTCAACAACAATACTATATGATGATCAATTCTGATGGACGTGGCTCTCTTCAACAATGAGATAAATCAAATCAGTTCCAATAGAACAGTAATGAATTGAATCAGCTTCACCCAGCGAAAAAACTCTGGGAAATGAGTGTGAACCATTACATAGAATTCTCAATCCTTTTATTTTTGTCCGCCTGAGTTTTTGATTTCCTTCATAGGCTAATAGTAGGCTACTTCAAAGTCCGATTCTTTTTGTACAGCAAAATAACTGTTAGGACATGTATGATTATATTATATTTAATTTATACTTTAACATATTTAACATGTATTGGTCAACCTGCCATCTTGGGGCAGGGATCGGGGGAAGGAGGGGAAAAATTGAAACAAAAGGTTTGGTAATTGTCAATGTTGTAAAATTACCCATGCATATAACTTGTAAATAAAAAGCTATTAAAATTTTTAAAAAAAGAAAGAAATCAGCACACACACACACACACTATATATATAACTCTTGCTCTCCCAAATCTATTTTGTATTTACCTTTCCAGTGCCCATTTTACCTCTTCATTTTTGTCTATAACCTCTTTTCACAAAGGTGCCTTTTAGCAAAGAGAACACTCTTGTGAATTTGTCCCATCTGCCTTGCACCTTGTATTTCAAACTAGGAATTGTTACTCTAATTCTATCACCTGGACAAGTCACTTAACCCTATGTGCCTCAGTTTCCTTCTCTATCAAATGAATTGGAGAAGAAAATGGCAAACCACTTCATTATCTCTGGTCATAGAGAGTTGGACATGACATTTCTTTTTTCATAAGGAGAAGAATCTCTCAATTGACAGAATCTTTGTAGTATGAAGCATTTTTCTACTGAAGAATCTTGCTCTCAGAGGCCAAGATACTTTTGGAACACAAATAGTCAAACAACTAAGTGAAACATTTAAGGCATTTAATCTGTTTCTGAACTGAACAGTCTTCCTTAACACCCTCCCTTCTATCCTCCCTCCCTCTCTTCACTATCTTCTCCCTCTCTCCTTCCCTCCCTTTTGAGGACAATCACTGTTAAATGACTTGACATAGCCAGAAATAGCTATGACTTTCACATAGCTAATAAGTATCTAAAGGTCGGATTTGAACTCAGATCCTCCTGATTCCAGGACCCATGCTTTTATCCACTGTGCCACCCAGGTGCCTCAATAGTTTTCTTAAGATAAAATAAGAGGGTTGAATTGGATGACTTAAGTTGTCTTGCTTTTCATATCCTAGAATCCTATAATACTGAGATTTTAATTTAAAAATATTTTTCCAATTACATTTAATAGTAATTTTTATCATTCAGTTTTTTTTCAAATTTTGAGTTACAAATTCTCTTCGTTCTTCCTCCCCACTCCAAAACTCTGAGATAACAAGCAGTTTGATATAGGATATACAGTGCACTCATGCAAGACATATTTCCATCTAATGAGGTTTTCAAAACCTGCCCTAATACTGTAATCTACTAAATTCTATTGCTTCTCTATATTTTTCCCTTTGGTGATAAATAGTAATTGGAGCTCCAAACTGTGACACATTTATGAGTCTTGTTTTTTCATGTGTATGAGTCAGTTTTCTTGTCTATAAAATTAGAGAGTTGAACCAGATGACTTCTAAGGTCTTTTAAAGCTTTAAATGAAAGATTCTAATATTTTCTAGAGAAACCCCATGTAGGGAAATAAGTCAAGAAGGTAAATTAGTGAGATGTCCTCTAATATGATCAATTTTTATCTACTTATATTTGTCTGCTGATCTATCTTATAAATCCTTAGATATCCCAATTTGTGAAGTGCTAAACTCAAAGCCTGGATTGGATTTAATTTCTTTACTATACCTGTAAGTGATAACATGTTTTGGACTCTGAAGACTAGATTAGGGTGCAAACTATTCTCATTGACCTCCACTCAGGGTCAAAATACAGATTATCCTAATCATAATAAATCACTTCATAATAATTTATTAAGCACTTACTATGTACCAAAAACTAATTGATGAGGCTACAAAGAATCAAAGACAATTCCTGTTCTCAAGAAGCTTGCGATCTAATGGGGAAGCAAAATGCAAACAAATATATAGACAACAAGTTATATCTGGAATAAATAGTAAGTAATGGTCCAGCCTGGTTCTTGATTCACAGGGTGATTGGTTGGAGATATCTTAACAAGACATTTCACCCCTCCCTTCATCCCATTTTGACAATATCTATGGAAACCTATTCCTCCCATCCAATCATTCAATGCCTTTCATACCCTAACCCCTTCCTATCTTATTCCCCACTCTGCATTCTTTGATTCAATGACATGGGCTTTCTGGACATTCCACAAACAAGATTTCTTGGCTCTGGGCATTTTCTCTAGCTGTCTTTCATGTGTTCTTCTGCATCTACTGACCTCATTACCTTCCTTTAAGTCCCAATTAATATCCCTTCTTTTATTGGAAGTCTTCACCAATCCATATCCAGAAAGCCAGAATCTCCAACCAATCACCAGATGCTATTTTCTGTCATATGGAATGGACAGATAAGGACAATTGTCACTCTGACTATACATCTGACCAATTGTAACTAATTCTGATTATGAATCCGATCAATCTGAACCTTGAAGGAAGGGATAAGGAACTGAATTAACAGCATAAAGCTTGCTTCTGCTTCTGTGTTCCTGTATGTTTCACCTGTGAGCACACCTGCTTCTCATGAGAATTGCTGAATAAAGGATTCTTCTTTCATTCTAAAAGGACATTGGTTGTAACTACTCCTGGACTAGTTAGCAACTGGGGAAGCCGTGGGCAGCAGCAGCTCATCCCAGGCTTACTCCCCAACCCTGCTGAGTTCCACAGGGTCTTTTGATAACATTGGGTTTTGTGTTTGATCCTAGAAGCAGTAGAGTGTCATTGGACTTTATTAAGTAGGAATGGGAGTGACATGACCACACCTTAAGATAATCATAAATGAAAGATGCATTGTAGACAGGAGAGACTTGAGGAAAGCTGACCCACCAGCAGGCTATTACATAGGTAGTCCAGGGATGACGTGATGAAGATCTGTAGTGATATTGGGAGGCCTTGGCAGAAGATTAAATATGGGGTGTGAGAGATAGTGAGGAAGCCAGGATGACTTCTGGATGGTGAGCCTGAGAGACTGAGAGGATGGTGGTGTCTCCTACAATGATGAGGAAGGTCAAAGGAGGAGAATGTTAGGGGAAAAGATGGTGAGTTCTATATTACATACATGGAGTTTAAGATTTTGGATATCTAATTTGAAATGGCCGAAAAGAAGGTAGAGATACAAGGTAGGAGGTCAACAGATTATGAGTAGGATAGATAGATTGGAGAATCATCAAGATGGTTATTAAATCCATGGGATCTGATGAGATAACCAAGTAGAGTAGTATAGAGAAAGTAGAGAAAAGGACAGGACAGAAACCTGAGAGACAACTGGGCTAGAAAACAATCTGGATGAAGATCTGGCAAAGGAAACAGAAGGAATGGTGTGACAGATAGTAGGGGGAACCAGGACAGAGTGATGTCCCAAAAGCCTGGAGAAAAGAGAATATCAAGAAGAGAGAGTGATTAACGGTGTCTAAGAGTGCAGAAGGGTCAAGGAAACTGAGTGTAGAGAAAAGGCCATTAGATTTAGGCAACCAAGAGGTATTAGTAACTTTATATGTTCTGGGTTCAACCATGAAAGTTAAATTAATGTTATTCTAGGATGAATAAGTATAAATTAAATGGAGATGTGATACCATTTAACAGCAAATGTTCTCTAAATAAATCATTTTGTGGCAAATAAGTAGTTTTACCAGAGGAAAAGAGAAAAGGAATGAGTATTTATTAAGCATCTGCTATGAGCCAAGTGCTCTGGTAAGCATTTTTACATATATCTCATTTGAGCTCTACAATAACCTTGAATCATAGGTGCTATCCCCATTTTAATTGATGGAATTGTTACATTAAATAGGAGCATTAATGACTCCATTTTGTCTTTTTGTACCATTTTTGAAGTTAAATTTCAGCTCCTTGTAAATCACATTTTGCTGGAGAAGTCACTAGATTACTCTCCCTCCCAAAGGTCACCTGTCTTCCTGATAACTTTTGCCAATGAGGAACAAGATGTCTCAATCCTCATAGTCCTGTTTTTCCTGTTTTCCACTCCACCATCACCCCCATATTGTATATTAAGTATGTAAAGACTAAGCTTTGGGGTCCTTGGTTTATTGAGAGCCTTAGTTCCAGTTTACTGCATGCTTTACTAAATAAATCCTTTATCTAGATGAAAATTGGCTTCCTTTTTTCTGCCATAGCAAAACTGACTTCAGATTTTAATCATTTTTTAATCATGTCCAACTCTTCATGACTCCTTTTGAAGTGTTCTTGGCAAAAATATTGGAGTGGTTTGCAATTCCTTCTCTAGCTCATTTTACAGATAATAAAGCAGGGTTAAGTGACTTGTTCAGGGTCACTAATAAATAGCTGAAGCCAGATTTGAAATCAATCTTTCTGATTCCACTTTATCTACTGCACCACCTAGTTGACTCCAGCAAAACTGAAATAGACAGCAATTAAATTACTTCCCTGGATTACATTGCTAGGAAATTTTGGAGGTTTGACATCAGGTTTTCCTGACTATAGGCTTAGTGCTCTAGCCCCTGTGTCACTAGATGCCTCATTTATAGTCTGCAGAAACCTCAGTAGGGCTGAAATTCTTCTAATTTGTGTCTTGCTTTGAGTTTGTAGATCAAAAAGCAGTTTTCCAAAAATAGTTTCATTTTCTTTAATTTTTTTATATTCAGGAAAAGTCTCATTTCTGATGTGTTGGAGATTTTTTTTTTTTAATCCACTTTCCTTATTTTTCAGGAGTCAAGAAGTCAGTTACATTTGAACATTAAAGTAAATTGAAAGACAAGCTACCAATGACAAAATCAGAATTAAGATTGCATCATTTGGATATCACTTGTGAAACCCTCTTAAACTACAGCCAAGACATGATTCAAGTCACAAAAAAATTCTCAGACTTGGGAGTTGCTACAGTAGTTTAAATTTATGAGATTTGATGTTTCTCTTTTGGAAAGTAGATGATGGGTGGAGTTTCAAAGGTAACAATAATTAGGAGAGAAAAGGTTAATCTTTAGGCAAGTTTCTTTGGATATGGGTGATAGGTGAAGGAACTAGGAAAGTGTGTGGGACAGCGACCCTTACCCAAATTAAAATCAGAGACTCTCAAGGTAAAAAGTAAAAAAGATTTATTGTGATCTCAGGAGAAGGGACAACTCCCAATGGACAAGATGTCAGTAGAAGAGTGCAAACTGCAAACTACAAAACACAAGATTATACAGAATCTGGCCAGAAGCCCCTACCTGCTCTGACCTTTTTTCCCATTATCTGGGGGAGTCTGGGCTTATGCCCTAAATGTAGAAATCTATCCCAGAAATAAAAGAATAATAGTAAATAACAAACTTATGAGAAATTCTTATGAGAGGTCTTCACTCAGTTTATACCATTCAATCCCTCCTCTCTCACCATTCTTGACATATTTCCTCCACCATCTTGCTCTCAGTCTCCAATCCCTCTGGACATGGTTTGTCCTTTTTCTCTACTGGGGTCCATCTTTGTTCTTTTAATACTCCAAATCTAACAGGACTCTTCCTTCCAGTGTGTTCAGCCTTTACCATCCTGACCAGTGAGTCTGGATTACTCTTGTGATAAGCTGTATCACACAGGGGATGCAGACAGGGACTAGTATGACTCCCCTTAAAGCTATCAGCAGAACCTGTTTCCAACTGCCTCCAGACCAAGATCACCAAAAGGTATTAAATGGTGAGTGGTCAGATCTTCAGTATAATCCCTTAGACAAACAGGAAGAAGGCTCTGATAATGGAGACCAGTTTGGTTCCTTGGTCCTACCCTTTGAAGGTAATCCAGTCAGAAATCCAAATTATATCAAGTTCCTGTGACCCACCCTCGGTAGAAATCCCAGTCATGTTCCTGAGGTTAAATTTTCCCTATAAAACCTACTTGTGGGCCATCCCATGGCCATCCCAACCCCACTTCTCCTTACAGCTAACTCACTCTTTTAGGGTGCTAAGTTCCTTGGCCTGCCAGCAAAGGGCATGTCTCAGACTCAGGGGGTGCCCCTTTCTACTGGGAAATACGAGTTCCCCTGAGGAACTTATCTTTCATATGCTCTCCCAACTCTATTTCATAGTTACCATTACTGATGGGTGTTGTATCCCTTCACTTTGTCTGTGACCTATTCCCCCACATAAACCTACCTTTTGCCAAAGAGAATAGTCATTGGGAATTCTTCACATGACTGAACCCCAACTCTTGGTGCTTACCATCATTTAGTGCAAACTCCACCCCATAGATCACATCAGTGAGGATCAGGTCTGGCATGGGACATGAGCCAATTTTCTTCACTACCTGTCCATTATCATCAATTTTCACATAGTAAAAATTTAATTTCCCACAAACTCTACGTTTTTCAGCAATAGTCTAATAACCCATCTATGCTGGAGTACTGCTTTTCTAGACTGAGTGGCCTGGGCTGCTAACAAATCCAGTGTTTTTGTCATCTGGTTAGCAATTATTTCAACCGTGGCCTGGAGTCTAATGAGCTTATTCAGCATATAAATTGGCGTTCTGTATTCCCAACTCCTATCTGGGATCATCTGTCACCTCAAAAATTTGGGTCCCTGTTATGGGCCAGAACTCTGAACTTGAAACAAGTCAGTGGAATTGATAGAGACAATAGTTATCTAATTTAGCCTGGTTCAGTATGATTGATTTAATCCTACAAAGAGATGTTATGGGCCAGAACTTGAAACAAGGTACTAAGTGGAATTGAGGAGACAGTGGTTAAATCTAGTTTAGCATTGATTTAATCCTACAACAAATAATGGTTTCCTCGTGATGTAATGATCGGTGTGTAATATATAAGCTAGAAGCCTCAGCCAGGGAGATTCAGAAGCGGACAGAAGGCTGAAGGCTGGAGCACAAGCCCTTGGACTCCGACAGATTCATCCCGTCTCACACCTCCTTGGTGACAGGCTCTCCTCCTTGACTTCCCCACTGAAACCAAGACTCTGGAAGGCCTAGAAAACTAGCCAAGCCCCAAGTGAAGGAGATAGGACTTTGAAGGAGACAATAAAGGATTTTGACTTTAACACCTGGCTGCACTTGTGGTGATTACTGAACTGAAAGGAAGGCTGCCTTCAGAGACCCCAAGTAAACCTCAACAGAGAATATTACATTTTAGAGAGCACATTACAGGTCCCCAATAACTAAAGTAAGTAACTCTTCACAAATAAAAATGCCTATCAGGAAAGTCAGCAACAACAGAAATGCTAAAAGAAACAGACATATGCATCTAGCAACAGATAGATGACTAGGCCAGATACTCACCTACATATTTATTTAGGATATAATAACCACATATTTTCAGGTAGGAAACTGCAAGATCTTACATATTTGAATTGTGCTCAGAGCTTCTACTAAACACTTGTCCAGATTATAGAAATTTGTTATAAGAGAAAAAGCAGGGACATATAATCATAAATTTGTCCTTCAGGCCTCAGTCTGAAAGCACATACATGACTAAAGCATCCTGCTCAGTTTGACTTTAGGTAATTGTATTCAATCACAATTCCACTTTGTAGCCATACTCAGGAATAATCAGATGGATTCTTATTCAAAGGAACATCATTGGGAAACTGAGTCAGAAGAGATCCTACCTTAAGTGGAGGCCAAGGTTGTCCTCCCAATTTTTGCCCAGATACTAACATTCCCCTGTAATAATTCAGGATCACATTCCTCTGAGTAGCTTGTGGCATATTCCTTCCAGATAGTGAATTACTGACTTGATGATCCATCAAGCTATCATACCTGAATTCAAAACTTGAAATAATATCAGCTACAATCGCAAGAGATTTTATCTCAAATAGCAAGCCTCATTAATCAAAGCTTCACATGAATTTAGCTCTCAAGGATAACATATCCTAAATAAGTATTGACTATAATCTTACATCAATAATAGTAAGAGATTCATCCTAGAAATTCACAGCTTATCTTCATTTCTAAGTAGATGGGTTTTAAATTCAACATTACATTTTAAGATGCTCAATCACCAATCTATATCAAAACATGTTCAGGTATTAACCATATTCAAAGGAACAAAGACAGACCACTATTCTCAGAATCTCCCTAAACAGGGGGGAAAGTTTTAAAATGACTTAATACAACCAATTAAAACTCACATAGAATATAGAATATACTGTCCTAATTTCACATTGAAGAATCTTATCTGAATTGACAATAATTTCATCTTAAAAATGTTAATTCAACTTTCTCGAATCAAAGGAGTTTTCTGGAAATAAAAATAACAGGTATAACACTAATATTGTTAAAATTCCTTTATGCTCAATTAATGTCCCCTCCCACCAAAACCTCTGCTAAACTGCCATTGGAAAGACCTGGGGTTAGCTGGGATTAGAGGTAGCCTTAGTCCCAATCACAGGAACTTTCACCTCCTAGAAAGTGTGGGGAGTAGGGGTCTGAGTTGGGAAAGATTGAGGGAACCTCTGTTTATCAGGAATGCCAGGCCCAGCTGTACTGCTGAGACATGGCTTTGGGCAAGAAGAAACCAACATATGCTAGGTGAGTGCAGAAACAGTGGAGCAGGGAAGCTATGACTGTTGGAGGCTTCCAGAAGGGTAGAGTTCTTGGTTTTGAGTTTCAGGCCTGAGGGGAGAACTAAAGGAAGACCTGAAGCCAGAGGCACTATTCTCCCTACCCTAGGACTATAAGTGGTTATACTAAAAAGCACTTCTTAAGAACAAATTTGAACAGACAAGGAGAAAGAACCCAACCATAGAAATTACTATGGGAATAGGGAAGACGGGGGTTCATTTTCAGATGAGGACATTGAAGTTAAAAAAAAAAAGCCTCTCTTACCTCAAAGAGTAACATTAAATGCCCAAAAAGAATGCACAGAACTCAAAAAAGATTTTAAAAATCAAATGAGAAAAACTAAGGAAAAACAAAAACAAAAGCAAAACATAAGAACAATCAAAAACATAAGAACAAAAAGATTATGAAAAGAAAGTCAACTAACTAGAAAAATCCAGAGTCTTTTTTTTAAAAAAACCTTTTTATTTTCAAAACATATGCATGGATAATTTTTCTTTTTCTTTTTCTTTTTCTTTCTTCTTTTTTTTTTTTAATGGAGGGCTAGATTTTTCTTTTTTTCTTTCTTTCTTTTTTTTTAATTTAAATTTTATTTTATTTAATAATAACTTTGTATTGACAGAATCCATGCCAGGATAATTTTTTTTTACAACATTATCCCTTGCACTCGCTTATGTTTTGTTTTTTCCCCTCCCTCCCTCCACCCCACCCCCCAAGATGGCAAGCAGTCCTATATATGTTAAATATGTTGCAGTATAATGGATAATTTTTCAACATCGACCCTTGTGTTTCAAATTTTCCCTTCCTTTCCCCTACCCTTTCCTCTAGATGGTAAGCAATCCAATATATGTTATACATGTTAAAATATATGTTAAATCCAATATGGGTAAACATATTTTTACAATTTTCTTGTGCAGTAAGAAAATTGTTTCTGCACAAGAAAAATCAGATCAAAAAGGAAAGTAAATGAATAAGAAAACAAAATGCAAGCAAACAACGACAAAAAGAGTGAGAATGTTATATTGTGATCCACATTCAGTTCCCACCATCCTCTCTCTGGATGTAGATGGCTCTCTTTGTCACAAGATCATTGGAGCTGGCATCAATCATCTCATTATTGGAAAGAGTCACATTTATCAGAATTGATCATCCTATAATATTGTTGTTGCCGTGTACAATGATTTCCTGGTTCTGCTTATTTTACCTACATCAGTTCATGTAGGTCTCTCAGACCTTTCTGAAATCATCCTGCTGATTGTTTCTTATAAAACAGTAATATTCTAGAGCATTCGCACACCATAACTTATTCATTCATTCTCCAATTAACGGGCATCCACTCAGTTTCCAGTTTCTTGCCACCACAAAAAAATCTGACATATAAGAGCCAGTCAAAAACTAATTTCAAGGGACTCCAAAGGGACAACCTTTTTATGTTTTATACATGGGAGTGTAAACCATATGTCTAAGATTGTCATTAATAATTGGATAGTCCAAAAGAAAGACTGGGGTAGAGCAGAATATGATGATTTTAGATAGTTCTAAAAAGTAAAAACATGTAGGAAAAGGTAAAAACAGTAATTATGTTTTATGAATGAGGTGCTAGAGCAAGAACTAACAGAGGAATTATATGGAATAGGAAGGTTGGTAGTTCCTACTTACATTAGAAATAGGTTAAAGAGAGAATACTACATATATATATATATATATAAAATCTACAAGATTATAACACCTTCCAATATCTATGAAGAAACAAGAGGGAAAGAGAATAAGATAAGGTGGGGAATAGAAGGGTATGTAGATTTATGTGACTGGAATAAGGTGAGATTAATGGGTAATTAGTGGGATAAAGAGGGAAGCAAAGGGCAAGGGGAGAGGATATAGGAGAGATCCTTGGGAGGGAGGAGAAGTTAAGTAACAGCAAGGCAAGCTAGCAAGCAGAAGTAAAGTAGAAAAGTTAGAAGGGATAGGAAACGAGATGATGTATATATGTGTTTGTTTGTGTATGTGTAAGTATATACACAATATATACATATATGTGTGTGTAAACAAATATAGCCATATTTAACTATAGCCTATTTGGGAGAGGTAGATGGGAAGAAAGTAGAAAAAAGAAGAAACTAATAAGTGTACAACAAAGAACAAAAGAAAACCTACACGGAAGTAAAGAAAAAATAGACAGTTCTGAATATAGTGTATTCTATTATATATTTTCTTGAAATGGAAATTATATTTTGAATACTCTCTTATGTTCTTCTGTGCACATGATAAATTTTTCTTTTTCTATTTAAGTTTCAAATTTAAAAAATTTAAAAAAAATGATACTAGGAAGTTGCTTGAAGAATTGGAAAAAAAAAAAAAAACAACAGAAAAGTGTTGATATATTCTAACCAACAGAAAAATATCCCAAGCTTAAAAAATTAGTGAATTTACTATTTTCATGGCCAAAATTTTAGGGGCATATTTACTAATGGTCAAATATGAGAGTTTCATTGCAAACAATAAATATTGCTATCAACTAAGAGAGGGCTTTTTAACAGAAAGTTGTTTCCAACAGTCTACCTGCTGAATCTTGTCACCTTTTTCTTTTAACTTAAAGTCAAAAAAGAAATTAGAATATGAAATTCCAATAACCAAAAGGTCTCTGAAACAGTCTTTAAATAACATATCTAACAGCACTGAATCTAATCATTGATAAAAAGATGAGTGGTTCCTCCAAAAGAAGATCTGAGCAAAAGTGAGAAAAATATCAAATTCACAAACACTCAAGAGAAATGTCAAGGTGAACAAGTACAGTTGACAAGGAAAAACTCTGCTAGTGATAGCAATGATGAGACAAGAGAGATAAATTAAAGCCATAAATATCAGCAAAGAGACAAAATCATCCCTATTGACAGACAGCATGATAACACACTTAGAAAATTCTATGAATTCAGTGAAAAATTTCATCAAGATAATTACTAGCTGTAGTGAAGTAGCAGAATATACAAGTATGAAACGCCTGAGCAGCCTTTGGTCCTTTCCATTTCTTAATCTTCAGTGACATTTTCCAATATTTTCACCATCTGTCCTGTGCCCCTCTCCCCCCATGTTTATATCGTACACCACAATGTTTTAAAGTACACATGTGTTATATATAATAGGTGTAAATATGTTTGGTGCATACACACACATATATAGATGTGTATATGTATATACATGAGATATTCCAAAAACCTTAGTGTAGTTTTAAGCACTAATAGCACAAAGACTTTTAGGACATCCTGTGTGTGTTTATTTCTCTTCTTACTCTCCTCCTACCTCCTCCCTGCATCTTTTTCTCTTACATGTCTGTCACATATACATATATTTTATCCACTTAGAGATCTTGTTATATTTTTCATAGAATTTTTCTACTTCTTCATCCTCTGCAACTTGCCAAATATTGTCATCTTTCCCTGTCTATAAGATATCAGAAAAGAGATTAGAATATGAAATTCCAAAAAAAAAAAAAAAGGATATCAGAAACAGCCATAAAATAATATATCCCACAACACTGAGCTAGAAGTAGTAGAGTGGAAGCTTGTCATTGAGTTCATGGTGGTGTTCTGTGTTCATCATGGGGACTTCAAGGTGAGATAACTCAGTGTCTCAAGAAATACTATTTCTTGTTGCCTTTGGATACACAGCAAAACTAACTCTGCCTCCTGACTCCCGACTCTATCAAGTAAGTTTTGCTTCTCCAAGGAAGAAACAGTAAATCCATTTAACCATAACTTCCTTGTATCTTGTGGTTCCTTTTATTGTGAGAATGTCAATATTGATATGGTTCACTTCCTTTCATAGTTTTTCAGCTTGTTGGTTATAAAGCAAGGATCTGACATTTAAAAGAGGAAAGGGATAGAATGATTTCATTGTGTGGGACCCCCTTGAATGAGGAAACTTGTACCAGGCAGTTCTGAGCCTTTTCTCTATCTTTATGTTCTTAGAGAATTCCCCAGAGTACTGTGAATCTGAGTTATTTGTCCAGACAAAATCCATCAGAGATGGGGAAATCTCACTCTTCTTGACTCCCAGGTCAGTCCTCTCTCTATTATATCAGGTTGCCTCTCAATGTTATTGTATGTCTCCTCACCCTCCTTGTCACTTTATTTGGCAACTAACAAATATTTGTTGAATTGAAAACCACTGGATTGTTGTTTTTCACTTTTAATGATATTTAATTTTTTCCAATTACATGTAAAGACAATTTTTAACATTCATTTTATTTATTTTTCATTTTTAATATTTTTTTATTTTTCCAAATGCATGCAAAGATAGTTTTCAGCATTCACCTTTGCAAAACCTTGTGTTCTAAAATTTTCCTCTCCCTTCTCTTCTTTTCCCTCCCGGGGACAGCAAACAATCCTATATAGATTAAACACCATTCTTTTTTTTTAAATAACATTTTGAGTTTCAGATTTTTCTTTTTTTCTCCCTCTCCTGCCTCCTCCCTAAACCAGTAAAAAATTTGATATAGGTCATATATGTGCAATCATGTAAAACATTTCTACATTAGTCAGAACAAAGGAAGAATGAAGAAAAGGAACAAAAGGAAAAGCTGTGAAAAAATAAAGTAAAAATAGCATGCTTCAATCTGCATATACTTCTTTCTCTGGATGCGGATAGCATTTCCCATCATGAATTGTCTTTTGAATTTGTCTTGGATCGTTGTATTGCTGAAGAGAACTAAGTGAATCATAGTCCGTCATTGCACAATGTTGCTGTTACTGTATGCAATATTCTTATGGAATACCACTGTAATTGCATAGAATTTAAAGATAGTAAAACTTCAAGGATTAACATTTCCTTGAGAGGCAGCATGGTATAATGGATAGAGTGCCAACATGAAAGTCAGGAAGATTTGAACTCAGATTGGGTGAGTCATTTAATTTTTCAGGGCTCCAATCAACTCTGTTAAAACTTCTTAAGAAGAAGCAGTGTCAGCATGGGTAGGGAGCATTTTCTCATGAACATTTCCATATGGCAGTAAAATCACAGGTCTAGTCTCATCCCATGCCATACAAAAATTTTCTTGAAAAGCAAATATTCTAATACTATAAGCTTTGTATTTCTTTTTGGAAGCAAGATTTCTCAGAAGAGCTGTTTGCTTATGAAAAGGAAGAAGCCTGCAAATTGTTCAGAAATCCAGAAAAATAAAACCAATTTAAGCATCAACGATTTACTGCCAATAAACACAATATTCGTGACAAAGTTGCCAAAAGAAGAGACACTAAGGAATGTGAATTTATGGACTTAGCCATTTGCTTTTTCTTTTAACATATCTTCTTTTAAATTGAATGAGTTCCCATAATAAGATATGATTTCCAACAAAAAGATGAATTAGGAATAAAGAGGGAAATGGAAAAAAGCCGTTTTACTCTGGATTCTAAAATGGTGGTTGATCAAGTAATACAAATGGAGCAAAAATGCTTTTTAAAATAATCCGATGCTTCAAGTTAATGTTTATTACCAAATTTTCTCTCCCCGGTGACCACGTGCATGCCTTTTATTGCATACAGGTTTTATTTAGAGCTCTTCTCACAGCTATGTTGTTCTTAGCTCATTTCCTGCTTTAAAAAGAAACCTGGTAAATTGTTTCATTCTCCCAGTTCAGCTGTTAGGAGAAAATGTAAATGCCATTTGTTTTGGCCTCTAGTAAAATACTGTTGAAAGCCACAGATGAGCCAGTGGACCGCACAGCAAAATATAGGCCAGCTTAAATTTAGAAACTGCTGCTGCAGCTGTATTTTTCAACAGCCCTGACTTCACTGAGAGCTTATCTTCCCCTTTACTCTCAGAACAGATCTAGGATTCACCCCTTATACCAGAAACTAAGAAATAAGCCCAATGTATGTGGTTTCAAAAGTCTCATTCTGCAAACTAGAAACATTTCAACTTGTTATTTTCATTCATTGGAGCTTCCCTAATTTTCTCAAGGGTTTTGTGAGTGGCCAGGAGTGTCTTGCAATCAGTTACTCCCGCAGGTTAGAATAGAAAAGTGATGGAGAATTTCTTTCAGTCAATTTCCAGGGCTGTTCAAGGGATCACTGATGAAGATTTCTGATTATTGGACTTCAGTGGACCCACTTGTATTATTCTTTTTCTGCAGAGCAATGTAAATTCATGATTGTACTCACTAAAATGTATTTTGTATTGAATTTTCTTTTTCAGCTTTTATTTATCATAGCCATTTCATGGAGAACATCCCCAATGTTCTGTGATGTATCCCACTCTGTTTTGCATATTTATTGCATTAAACACTAAAACTTAAGAAATAATTTTGATTTTTAATTCTTTCTCATCAGACATTTTACTATTTTTTTTGGTAGGACACAATAAAATAGAGAAATACTTTTAAAAAAAGGTATTTTTCAATGCTTTTAAGAACTTCTGAAACAAAGGAGTATTTTTAATTGAAAAATTATATTAATCTCTTTTGTTTTTATATTACCTTTATTTATGAATATATATACTTCTCTCCTCCTGTACCCAGCAAGCTATTTCTTATAACAAAGAAAAATATAGAAGGAAGAGGAGAAAGCAGCTCAATTAAATCAATTAATGTATCCCTTGATGGCATGTGACATATTCCATGGACCTAGTCTCCTCTACCTCTTCAAAGAAAAGAAGGAAGTATATTTTTTCCTTTCTTTTCCAGGATTATGTTTCTTCATCATTATAAAAAGGATTGTTTCATTTTTTGTTCTATTTATCTTGTTGGATTCATTGTATTTGTGCCTCTATTGCATTATAATTTTTTCCGGGTTCTCCTTTTCTTATTCTACATCAGGTGATTTCTTTCCATATTTCTTGGAATCTGTGATATTCATCGTCTCTTAAGGCTTTCTTATCATACCATATGCCACAATTTGGACAGCCACTTCTTCAGCCTACCTTTTTAACAATAGTATTGATTCTGTGCGACAGTGAATACCACAATACCTGAAGGATGATAATTGAAGGGTATCCTAATGACTTTGGCTTCCTTCAAGTTCCAGATAAAAATATCATCTACTCAGAGCTTTTCCCAATCACCCTTAACGTTAGTGCCTTCTCTCTGTTTATTATCTCTAATTTATCCTGTATCTTTCTTGTTTGTACATACATGTTATCTTCCCATTAAAACTTCTGGAGAGAAGGACTATTTTTTGCTTTTTTCTATATTCTAGTACTTAGCACAGTACCTGACACATACTTGTCCCTTGATAAATGCTTGTTGACTGACTGATTTGCACCAGAGGGGCTCATGGTGGATATGAACTGGTAAACAATTCTTAGTTCCTAACCAAGAATTGCAAACTGGAGTGGGAGTAAAGGATGTCATGAGAGAAATATAAGATCAGAAAAGAAGGAGTGGGGTGTCAGGTAAGGAAGGAGAACAATGTATAATTCCTGATAGGCCTTGGTATCCATTCTGTGCTGCAAGAAATAAAAGATCCAAAATAGAAGAAGGTAGATTCCTTGTAGAGAAATATCTTTCCATTTAGAGGAGGACATGGATAATTGTTGCCTGAGATGAACTGTGATCTTCAGGACTGGAAGAAATTCTTGCACCCCAGATTCATTCAAGTACCCACTTACTTACATACTTTTTTAATGCTGTTAAGCTGTGTCTAATTCTTTGAGACCCTATTTGAAAATTTCTTGGCAGAGATACTGGAGTGGTTTGCCAATTCCTCCTCCAGCTTATTTCACAAATGAGGAGATTGATCCAGGCAGAGTTAAGTTACTTGCCCAGAGTCACACAGCCAGTAAATATCTTGAGACCATATTTGAATTAGGAAAATGAGTCTTCCTGTCTCCAAGCCTGGCACTCTATCCAATATGCCACCTAGCTGTCCTACATACTCTTTACATACCAATGTTATTTTATAAAATCTATCCACTTGTTTTAAACATACCACTTATTAAGTACTCCAGACTAAATTATGGCTGAATCTGAGTTATTTCAGAGGTTGTAAGCTAAGTTTTGTAATTTTTAAACTGACCTTTGTTGAGATACATATATAGCAATGATTTTCATCATTAATATGACTCTGGAGTTACATTTATAAGTGCAATTAATCCAAAGGGCTACATGAGTACTGTATGCCGTGCAGAAGCTACTGTCATATCACATTCTATTATAAAAATTAGGTCTTTAAGAGCCTTAGGTTACACACAAAAGCATCATCTGTGGTTTGAGAGTCATGTTCTAATTATCAGTAATTTAGACTATCTAACGAAGGAAAAATATTTTTTGAGGCTAAAATTATATAGAATACTGCTCCCTCCTGAGTCTTTTCCTAACTGTTTTGCTCTCCGTAATCTCCTTTGCTGATTCATCATCTATATTTGTGAGTGTTCCATGGATCTTCTACATTTTTCTGGTTATGCTCCCTCACTTGATCTTATCTAGTGTCATGCATTCAATTACAATCTTTATTCAGACCCCCGGATCTATCTATCCAGCTCCAATTTCCCTTCTGAGTTCTAATCCAACCTACTGGACATTTAGAAATGAATATCCCATAGACTCAGATTCAACATATCCAAAACAGACTTTATTCTCTTCCCCACCTCTCACTTCTCTCTTCCAAAGTTCTCTGTTAATGTAGAGGAAACTACTGGCCCTCTAATTACCCAGATTCACAATGTTTGTGTCTTCGTTATTGACTTATCCCCTATATCCAATCACTGGTTAGTTCTTGTCAATTATACCTTCTTTCCCTCTCTCTTTCTGTCTCTTTGTTTCTCTCTCCCTCCTTCTCTTTCTCCCTTCTTCTTCTTCCCCCACCTTCTCCATATACCACCCTCTCTCTGTCTCTCTCTCTGTTCCTCCTTCTTCCCTCCCCTTCTCTCTTTCTCCCTGCCCTCTGTCTTGGCAATTGGGATTAAGTGACTTGTCAAGGGTCATATAGCTAATTAAGTGTTTGAACTCAGGTCCTTCTGATCCTAGGACTGTTGCTTTATCCATTGTACCACCTACCTACTCCTCCACAACTTTTCTTATGTATTGTTGTTCATTCTGGGGTTTTCTTGGCAAAGATACTGAAATGGTTCACTATTTCCATCTCCAGCTCATTTCACAGATGAGCAGTTAAGGCAGACAGGGTATGATTTGCCCAGAGTCACATAGTCTCTGAGGCTGGATTTGAACTTCTCCTGATTTCAGGGCTGCTGTTCTATCCATATCTCTTACATTTGCTTCCTTCTCCTTACACACAACTACTGCCCTAATTCTGGTTCTCCTTTCTATCTCATCTAAGATGGAAGGAACAATTATTTATTAAGTGCCTACCACATGTTAGACATTGTTCTAAGGGCTTTACATAATTTATTTCAAACACACAACAACCTGGCACATGGTACTATTATTATTCCCCCTACTTTTTTGGAAGCAGTAATTAGGATTAAGTGACTCCAGGGTTCATGCTTTAGCCACCTGGTTCTCCTTTATTATCTCTCCCCTCACCCTTTTTTACAATTGAGGAACTGAGATAGATCGAGGTTAAATGACTTTCCCAGAATCACACAATTAGTAAGTGTCTGAGGTTGATTTAAACTCAATTCTTTTTGACTCCAGCCTCTGCTCTTTATCCATGGTTATCTAGTTGCCTCTCCCTACTTTTTAATTCTCTATATCATGCCTTTTTCTACTCCAGGTCATCCTCCTTTAGCCACCAAAGTGGTTTTTTCCCCCAGTCCAATCATATCTCCTCTTCTATTCAATAAACTCCAGCAACACACCATTACCTTAAGCATCAATTATAAACTCCTCTGTTTGGTATTTGGGTATACATCTTCATAACCCAACCCTTTCCTACCTTTCTAGCCTTTTTATATCTTTCTCCTTTCCATACATTCTGTAATTTAGCCATACTGGACTACATATTATTCCTCATACTCTCTAAACTTTACTTTTTTACTGGCTAAAATACCTAAAATGCATTCCTTCTTCACTTCCACCTCTCAGAACTCCTGATGTCCCTCAAGATTCTGCTCAAAGATCACCCCCTGTGTGAAACCTTTTTTGGTGTTCTCCACCCCCAAGATCAGAGAGCAAATAGTCTCCAATTTGGTTTCAAAACCATTTTTCCATCTGGGACTCTCCTTCTTGAGAGACATATGAATAATGCCATAGAATTGCAGGGATCCAGTAGAGGAAAATCAGATTGCTTTTTTCCTTTTTTTTAAACTTGTAAAGAGACAGTCTTGTTTCCTGGTGTCACAATAGTTTCTGTGAAATAATTTTTGCATGGTTGAATGCTTATGTACTGATATCTGTTGGATCACTGTGTCCATTAAAGTATAACAGGTGATATGAACAGTATGGATATGATATCCTTAGAGTTACTAGTGCTTAGCACATAATGTGTGTTCAAACATATTCATTACTTAAAATTTTTTTATTAAAGTTTTTAAATTTCAAAACATATGCATGGATAATTTTTCAACATTGACTCTTGCATAGCCTTGTGTTCCAAATTTTCCCCTCCTTCCCTTACCCCTTCTCCTAGTTGGCTCAGACATGTTATACATGTTATACATGTTAAAATATATGTTAAATCCAATATATGTATTCTGCAACTTTGCTAAAGTTGTGAATTGTTTCTGGTAATTTTTTACTTGACTCTCTAGGGTTCTTTAAAAATACCATCATATCATCTGCAAAGAGTGATAATTTGGTTTCCTCATTACTTATTCTAATTCCTTTATCTCTTTTTCTTTTCTTAGTGCCAAAGTTAACATTTCTAATTCAATATTGAATAATAATGGTGATAGGGGCAGGCTTGTTTCACTCCTGATCTTATTGGGAATGATTCTAGTTTGCCCCCATTACATATGATGCTTGCTGATGGTTTTAAATAGATACTATTGATCATTTCAAGGAAAAGCCCATTCATTCCTATACTTTCTAGTTGTTTTAATAGGAATGGATGTTAGATTTTATCAAATGCTTTTTCTGCATCTATTGAGATAATTATATGATTTTTGTTAGTTTGGTTATTGATATAGTCAATTATGCTAATAGTTTTCCTAATATTGAACTAGCCCTACATTCCTATTATAAATCCTACTTGGTCAAAGTGTATCCTAGGGATGACTTTCTGTAATCTCTTTGCTAATATTTTATTTAAGATTTTTGCATCAATATTCATTGATCTATAATTTTCTTTCTCTGTTTTCATCCTACCTGGTTTAGGTATCATCACCATATATGTGTCATAAAAGAAATTTAGCAGGAGTCCTTCTTTCCCAATTTTTTAGATAGTTTATATAGTATTGGAATTAATTGTTCTTTAAATGTTTGGTAGAATTCATATGTAAATCCATCTGGCCCTGGAGATTTTTTCAGGGGAGTTGATTAATAGCTTGTTCTATTTCTTTTTCTAAAATGGGACTATTTAAATAATTTATTTCCTCTTTTATTAACCTGGACAAGCTTTATTTTTGTAGATATTACTCCATTTCACTCAGATCATCAAATTTATTGATATATAGTTGGGCAAAATAACTCCTAATTATTGCTCCAATTTCCTCTTCATTGGTGGAAAGTTCTCCCTTTTCATTTTTGAGGCTAAAAATTTGACTTTTTTCTTTCTTTTTTCTTATCAAATTAAGTAAAGGTTTATCTATTTTGTTGGTTTTTTCATAAAATCAACTCTTGGTTTTATTAATTAATTCAATCATTTTCTTATTTTCAATTTTATTAATCTCCCCTTTCATTTTCAGAATTTCAAATTTGGTATTTAATTGAGGGTTTTAAATTTGTTCTTTTTATAGCTTTTTTAGTTGTAAACCCAATTCATTGATCTTCTCTTTTTCTATTTTATGCAAGCAAGCATCTAGAGATATAAAATTTCCCCTAATGACCACCTTGGCTGCATCCCACAAATTTTGGTATGTTGTCTCATTATTGTCATTCTTTTGGATGAAGTTATTGATTGTGTCTATGATTTATTGTCTTATCCATTCATTTTTTAGGGTTAAATTATTTAGTTTCCAATTAGTTTTTGGGCTATTTTCCTCTGGCCTTTTATTGCATGTAATTTTTATTGTATTATGATCTGAAAAGAAATGCATTTACTATTTCTGCCTTTCTGCATTTGATTTTGAGGTTTTTATGCTCTAATACATGATCAGTTTTTGTATAGGTTCCATGAACCAACAAGAAAAAAGTGTACTCCTTTCTGTCTCCATTCTATGTTCTCCAGAGGTCTATCATACCTAACCTTCCTAACATTCTATTTACTTCCTTAACTTCTTTCTTATTTATTTTGTGGTTTGATTTATCTAGTTTTGAGACAACAAGGTTGAGATTCTCCACGAGTATAGTTTTGCTGTCTATTTCTTCTTACAGCTCTCTTAACTTCTCTAGGAATTTGGATGCTATACCACTTGGTGCATATATGTTGAATATTGATATTGCTTCATTATCTATGCTACCCTTTAGCAAGATATAGTTTCTTTCCTTATCTCTTTTAATTAGATCTATCTTTGCTTTTACTTGATCTGAGGTCAGGATCACTACCCCTGCTTTTTTTTACTTCCCCTGAAGCATAATAAATTCTGCTCCAGTCCTTTATCTTCACTCTACGTATCACTCTGCTTTAAACGTGTTTCTTGTAAACAACATATTGTAGGATTCTGGTTTTGTTTTTTGGTTTTTTTTTTGCTAAGGCAATTGGGGTTAAGTGACTTGCCCAGGGTCACACAGCTAGAAAGTATTAAGTATCTGAGACCAGATTTAAACTCAGGTCCTCCTGACTTCAGGGCTACTGTGCCACCTAGTTGCCAGGTTTTTGGCTTTTAATCCAGTCTGCTACCCAACTTGCATTTTAAGGGAGAGTTCATCCCATTCACATTCACAGTTAAAATAACTAATTCTGTATTCCCTGCCATCTTATTTATCCTAAATTATGCCTCTTTCTTTCCTCCCTTTCCCTTTCCTCAGTATTTTGCTTCTGATCACCACCTCCCTCAAACAGTTCTCCTCCTTTAGCACCCCTCTCCCTTTCTTACACCTTTCCTTTACTACTTCTGTTTTCCCTTCTATTAGCTTTCCCCTTTCTTTTTCTCTTTCCCCTCCCACTTTTTTATAAGGTAAGACAAGTTTCTCTGTAAAACCAAATAATAAATAAACCAAATAATTGAGCCAAATCCTATGAGAGTAAGATTCACACAATGCTCATCCCCCTCCTTTCTTTTCCTGAATTTTAATAGATCTTCTTTGCCTTTTCATGACATGTAATTTCCCTTATTTTTTCTCCTTTTTTCCTCTTTTTTCAGTACAATCCCCTTTCCACCTCTAGTTTCTTTTTCATATTATCATAATAAAATCAAATTATAACTGTACTCTCTAAGTATACCCATAACAGAAATATAGTTCTTAAGAGTTCTTTCCTTTTCACCTTTTTATTCTTCTATTGAGTACTGTGTTTGGAGATCAAATTTTTTGTTCAACTGTGGTCTTTTCATCAGAATTAGATGAAATTCACCTGTGTCATTGAATGTCCATCTTCTTCCCTGAAAGATAATGCTTATTTTAGTTGGATAGCTTATTCTTTTTTTTTAAGCTTTTTTAAATTTTCAAAACATATACATGGTTAATTTTTCAACATTTATTCTTGTATAGCCTTGTGTTTCAGATTTTTTCCCATTCTTCCCCCATTCCCTCCCCTAGATGGCAAGCAATCCAATAAATGTTATACATGTTAAAATATATATTAAATTCAATATGTGTAAACATGTTTATACAATTCTCTTGCTGCACAAGAAAAATCAGATAAAAAATGAAAGAAAATGAGTAAGAAAACAAAATGCAAGCAAACAACATCAAATAGAGTGAGAATGTTATGTTATGATACACATTTAATTCCCACAGTCCTCTCTCTGGGTGTAGATGGCTCTCTTCATCACAAGATCATTGGAGCTGGTGTCAATCATTACATTGCTGAAGAGAGCCATGTCCATCAGAATCGATCATCTTATAGTCTTCTTGTTGCCATGTACAATGATCTCCTGCTTCTACTCATTTCACTTAGCATCAGTTCATGTAAGTCTCTCCAGGCCTCTCTGAAATTGTCCTGATGATCATTTCATAGAACAATAATATTCCATAACATTCATATACCATAACTTATTCAGCCATTCTCCAATTGATGGGCATCCACTCTGTTTTCCAATTTCTTGCCACTACAAAGAGGGCTGCCACAAACATTTTTGTACATGTGGGTCCCTTTCTCTTTTTTTATGATCTCTTTGAGATATAGACCCAGGAGAAATACTGCTACATCAAAGGGTATACACAGTTTCATAGTCCTTTGGGCATAGTTCCAAATTGTGGATAGCTTATTTTTAACTGTAATCCAAGTTCCTTTGTCTTTCAGAATATCAGATTCTAGGCCTTTCGATCCTTTAAGGTGGAAGCTGCTAAATCCTGGGTAATCTTGATTGTGACTCTTCAGTATTTATATTGTTTCTTTCTGGCTGCTTGCAATATTTTTTTCTTGGTCTGATAGTCCTGAAATTTAGCCACTATTCCAAGAAACTTTCATTTTAGGGTCTCTTTCAGGAGATGATCGGTGAATTCTTTCAATGGCTCTTTTACCTTCTGATTCTAGAACATCAGAGCAGTTTTCCTTTATGATTTCCTGTAAAATAATGTCTAGGTTCCTTTTTTTTCTTCTTTTTTTTTTTTTATTAAAGACTTTTATTTTCAAAACTTATTCCTGGGTAATTAAAAAAAATTTTTAAAAAATAATTATAACTTTCTATTGACAGAACCCATGCAAGGGTAATTTTTTACAATATTATCCCTTGCATTCGCTTCTTTTTTTCATCATGGCTTTCAGGAAGTCCAATAATCCTTAGATTGTCTCATCTATATCTGTTTTCCAGGTCAGTTGTTTTTCCTAGGAGGTATTTTATATTTTCTTCTATTTTTCTTTTATTTTGGTTTTGTTTGATTTTTGAAGTCTTATTGAGGCATTCATTTCCATTTATTCAATTCTACTGTATAATTTTCTTTAGTTACCTTTTTTAGCTCCTTTTGTATTTGGCTAATTGAATTGTTTTTTCATTGCATTTTTTCCATTTCACAAATTTTGTTTTTCAATGAATTGATCTTTTTCATTTCTATTTTGTAGGGAGTTATATGTTTTTCCCATTTCATCAAATCTATTTTTTGAGGAGTTTTCTTCAGATAATTTCTATTTTTCCTTTCCATACTTTCTTGCAAAGATCTCATTTCTTTTCCCCATTTTTATTTTAACTCTCTTTTAAGATCCTTTTTGAACTCTTCCAAGAAAACCTTGTGAAATGGGGACCAGCTTATATCCCTGGGTCTTCATCTGGTGTTGATTTGCCTTTAGGAACCTCAGGATTTGAGGCCTGTTCTTCTCTCTCTCCATAAAAGCTGTTCATGGTAAGAATTCTTTTTGGTTTTTTGCTCATTTTTTAAAAGGGTTGAGGTCTCTCTTAAGGCAAAGGAGCTACAGCTGCTTTATTTTTGCCTTGGGGCAATTCTGTTGATTGACTTCCAGTGCTGGGTAATTGTGGCTAGGCCCAGCATTTTTCTGGGGCTCAGCTGTTTACAATTTGCCTTTTGTAGTAAATCTGCCAAACAAACTGCTAGCCACCAGGACAAAGTAGCCTCACAGAAGGCTCCCAGAAGATTGCCAGATGTGTGGAAGCTGCAATCCTCTGACTCCCTGCCCCAGTTCCTTGCCCCGGGCTTCCTTTGCTGAGGTCTGGACTTGCAGAGTATTCCCCTGCCCATTTGAAACAGACTTGTTCTGAAGTTCTTCCAAAGTATCTTCTGGAAATGTATTGTATTCCAAATATTTGTGGGTTCTGTCATTTCAAAACCAGTTTAGAGGCTTAATTTATTGTTGGTTTGAATTCTCTCATAGAGGAAGTCATGGAAAGTGTCTGCTCTCTGCCATCTTCCAAACATATTCATTACAAAAACAAGCTTTGGGGCAGCTAGATGGCATAATGGATAGTGCACCAGATCTGAGTTCAAATCTACTCTCATGACTGCATGATCCTGGGCAAGTTATTTAACCTCAATTCTGGAGGTTGGGAGGGGCAAGAAGGAGGGGAAAAACATCCCCAAACAAATAAAAAATAAACTTCTAAGCAGACCTAGATTGCTTTCCTTACTGAGCCCATATAGTTTGCCTAAGATTCTTATGAATTTTAAGTCCATAGGATAAAGTTTGCTTAATAAAGATAAACCTCAACTAATTAGTTCTAAGTTGTTGCTGTTATTTTCTTGTTTCAGTCTTGTCTAATATTTTGTGACGCCATTTGGGGTTGTTTTGGCAAAGATGCTGGAGTGTTTTGTTATTTTCTTCTCATTTTACAGATGAGAAAACTGAGGCAGATAGAGTTAAGTGACTTGCCCAGGGTTGTACAGCTAGTATGAGTAACATCTGAGGCCAGATTTGAATTTAGGAACATGAATCTGATTTCAGACTTAGCACCTTATCTACTTTTGGAGAACCTTATACCTCTTTGGAATATTTCTGAGTTGTTTTTTTTAAAAGGTAGCTTGCTTGCTTGATGAAGGATAAGATTGGGTCTACATTTAGATTGCCATGTGTCTTGTGGAAGCCCATTTGGGATATTTGAGGTACTCTATGGTGGCAAGAAACTAGAGGAATTTTTACCTGTCAATTTGTCTGTGTCCAAGAGGGGCCCTTATTGAGAGAAAACATGAATTTTGGCTCCTACTGACTCCAGGGCACCAAGAAAAAGTACTTTGGTTTCTCATCTGAAGATGAAGGGCTTACTCCTAGTAGACTCTGGACAAAAACTGCATGTTTCACAATTTCTTTCCTTCTGAGTAGAAATGCAAGATTTTCTTTTCCATTTCTTCTTGTTTTTGTGTTGGGGGAAAGGAGATTACAAGCATTGAGGCAAATAATAACCTCTGCAACTTTTGGAAAATAATATTTTTTTTTTTTTGCTCAGGCAATTGAGGTTAAGTGACTTGACTAGGGTCACACAGCTAGATATTGTGTCTGAGGCTGGATTTGAACTCAGGTCCTTCTAACTCCAGAGTTGGTGCTCTATCCACTGTACCATTTAGCTGCCTCTGGAAAATAATTTTTAAAAAATATTAATAATAGCTACCATTTACATGATGCTTATTATGTGTTAGACACCATTCTAGGCTTTTTAGAAATGTATTAAAATTTTGATTTTCACAACCACCCTGGAAGGTGGATTCTATTTTTTTTCTCCACAATTGAAGAAACTGAGGGAAACAAGTTAAAGTTGTGTGCAGGGTCACACAACTAGTGTCTGACGTCAGCTTGGAATTTAGGTTTTCCTTTTTTTTTTTTTTTTTAAATAACTTTTTATTGATAGAACCCATGCTAGGGTAATGGAACTTAGGTTTTCCTAACTCCAGGTCCAGCACTGGGGTCATCATTTCACTGCTTTCCAATATGATGATTTTAGATATTTGTTGTTAAATATTGCATAACCATGAATTTGGGAGTATAATCCCAAGGCCCACTATGATAGGCCTGTATCTTCATGGATGTTAGTTAATAATTTTCTTGAAAGACACCCCATGGAATTCACCATGAAGCACCCCAGTTGGTTTGCTAGAGATAGTTCAGCTTTAATTAAGAGAAAGAGTACAAGGGAGGAGAAATTTGGTTGCCTTTTCCCTCTCAGTAGATTAGTCATGGGATTTAATCACTGGATGATAAGGTGTTAATGTAATTACAAGGTGTTAATACCTTGTTATCCCTTGAGGAAGTATAAACACCTCGCTAGATTGAGTCAATGGATGAACATTGATTAGTTACACCCAAGTGACTCTTAAAAGTTATAGTGGGGTCAGTTTGTCAAAGCTGGAACCAATAGTCCGCAAAGAACCTCTTGGGGGAGATTAAGAGATTTTTTTTCCTTTATTCTTCCCTTTTCCTCCTGATGTTTGTGAAGCTTCCTTTCTGCTTTGCTGACCAAAACCAGCTTTACACAGCACTTATGTAAATTAAATATATACAGACCAATTACAATTTGGGTTAACTAAAGTTTTAATTTTAATATCAACTTGTAGAGAGACTAGGTGAACAGCAGAGCACAAAATAAAAGTTTTAACGAACAGAGACAATCTTTGGAACAGCTACTAACTTTCTCTGGAGAAGAGGGTGAGGGAGGGGAAAGAGTACTGTTCTCATTTTCAGCATTTTAAAAAAAGAAACAAAAAACATGGAACTTCTCAAAGTTCAGCTCTGCCCCCAGTCATGGCATTGATGCATGGAGGCACAACTCTCCAATAATTTTTCCTATGCCCCTCTCTTAGGCTCTATACAGGAATACTCATCCTACCAGGTGAACTGCTCACTTGTTTATGCTGAGACTCTAGCTTCCTCTTCCTTTTCAGATGAAAGAAAAAGATCCTCTGCTTTTTTCAGGTATGGACATAAAGGAGTTCCCAAGAGTCAAGTTGGGTAGATCCTGAATCATCCATTTCCTGATAACATTGTCTCTAGTAATTCAATATATATATATATATAATATCAGCCAACTCATTTTTCCCCCCTTAGGCAATAGAGGTTAAGTGACTTGCCCAAAGTCACAAAGCTAGAAAGTGTTAAGTATCTAAGGCTGGATTTGAACTCCATTCCTTCTGACTTCAAGGTCAGTGCTCTATCCACTGTATCATCTAGCTGCTGTAATTCATATTTTTTCAATATGGAAATTATATTTTTTAAAAAGTTGCTTTCAGTTTTGAAGTGTGACTCCATAAGGAATTACTATTGTTCAGTCACTGTTCAATTGTTTTCAACTCTTCATGACCCCATTTGGGATTTTCTTGACAGATACTAGAGGAGTTTGTCATTTCCTACTCCAGCTCATTTTACAGATGAGGAAATTGAGGCAAAAAGTTATGTGACTTACTGAGGGTCACACAGCTAGGAAATGTCTCAGAATTTGCACCTAGGAAAATAAGTCTTTCTGGCTCCAGGGCCAACTCTCTATTCACTGCAACACCAGTGTCTAGGTCAATTTATTTAAGAGCATTTTAAAGTCCTTTCTCCATGAATCTACTGCAAGAAAATGAGGAATTATTATAATATACAAAAGAAGTAAAAAAGGGTTAATGTTGATATTTTGAGTTCCTATTAGAGTTTGAGACTGCCAGTAGAATGACTTTTAAATATTTTTGATAGCTTTTGTTTTTATATCCCTACATTTCCCAGTGTATCCTTTTATTTACTTCTAGAGATCCATCCTTTATGATAAAGAATAATAATTAAAAAACATTTAGCAATTAACCAAAACATTAACCAAGTGTGACATAATATATAATGGTCTATATCTGTAGACCTCTGCTTCAAAAATGGGAAGGAAGTGCATTTTCCTCTTTTCTTTGGGGGTCAACTTTGGATATCATCACTTCACAGCATTCTTTTTTTTTTTTTTTTTGACTATTTTGTTATTTGTCCCATTTACATGGTTGTATTCATTGTAGGTGTTATTTCTTGGATAAACTTATTTCACCATTAATCAGAGGACTGATTTTTATAATACATTTTCTGTAATGGTTAGGGATCCTTTGATTTCTAATTTAGTTAGGATAACTAACTAGGGGTTACATGCAGAGTTTGAATTTTCAATGAATATTTTATAGCACAAATGATAACATGTTATCTGTCTCCTAAGGCACTTTAAATATAAATGCTTATGTGGATTTAAATCTTTTTCTTCTCTTTCACAGAAGGCTACTAAATACTTTAATGAGTAGAGGTAATTAAAATCTGAATTTATCTTATGTTGCTTATTGGCATATACATTAAAATAGGCAACTAAATTATAAAAACATACTATTGGTTGTGTGTGTGTGTGTGTGTGTGTGTGTGTGTGTGTGTGTGTGTGTAGGATATTCTCTGACCTGCCTCCAAGGCATAGCTTGCTGGAAGGTTTCTATAATTATGTCAACCTGTGTCAGACAATCATCTTGTCACCTGGGTCAATACTAGGCCATGAATATATGGTGTCTCTGTTTTTTGTCTTTTTATTTTTGTTCCTTCCTATTCTTAGTTAACAGATTAGGCTAAGATCTTGTGATATCTTCAAAGATCCAAGAACTGCAATTTATAGCAGAACACTCTGACAGCTGAGGCAAATCAGATGCCAGCTAGGTCTTTAGGAGTGCTTCTTGCTTGTTCCAACCCAAGAGTAATTTACTTTTAGGTGGGATGTTTTACTAAAGCAAAAGATCCATCAGCTTTGCCATACTTGGAACTGGACATGATAGTAGGAATGTTTTGTAGCCATAGCTTTCAGTTTGAGCTCATTTCCCCAGGTAGCAGAGGTGAATTGCTGATGCTTTGTACATTTATTCTTGCTGTATCTTCTCAGTAAATACCCCTTTGGAAGAGTTAATTGACTCTTCTTGATGGTAACTGATTAAATGATATGGCAGGTAGAATAGAGTGCCAAACCTAGAATCTGGAAGACTCATTTTTTGAGTTCAAATTTGGCCTCCGACATTTATTAAATATATGACTCTTGGCAAATCACTTCCCCCTGTGTGCCTCAGTTTCCTCATCTGCAAAATGAACTGGAGAAGGAAATGGCAAATTACTCCAGTATCTTTGCTAAGAAAACCCCAAATTGGGTCATGAAGAGTTGAACTGATAAAACAATTCGACAGCAGCAATACCATCGCTGGGTCAATTAAAGATAAAGGGAGATGTATAATTATAATGGAGCAAACACACTGGAATGGGGCTGAAGCTGATAACATTAGAAAAACACCCCAGCGCCCTTCAGAGCAGAAAGATTTTTCACTACCCTCTAGAAATTTGAGAAAGAAAGAAGTTGGGATAAGAATCCCAATTGTCTTTATGTTCAATAAATTTATATTTAGTATCATTTAAAATCATGGCATCATAGCTTTTCAGTAGGATTTTTTTTTTTTTGGTGGATCCTGTAATTTTCCAAAGCTTTACAAAAGAGTCTACTTTCTGGAATTTTGAGTGTGGAACCATATTTTGATATATTCTTATCATGGGATTGTAGAATCATAGGATAATAGACTGAAACAAAGCCCAGAGGCCAATTAGTCCAATTCACCTCATTTTATGGATAAGGAAATTGAGTTCAGGGGAGACTGAGAGACTTGATACTGGATGAACCCCCGGAGAGATCTTCAGGGACATGGATGTTGTTTCAGCTTATTAAATAGGCCACAGCATGGTTGTTGTGGTACAGTGTAGTGGCCTGGAATTCATTCTTGAAGGAGATTGGCCAATAAAACATTCTCAGTTTTCTCTTTGCTCAAAGCACACAATGATCACCAACAGGAGTCAGTCCTGCTGAATTTCTTAGAAAGCCTTGTCTCAAAATGTATTTCCCCTCTGACTTGGATAAAAGATTTAAGACAAGATTAGATCATGTATTCAACTATTCACTCTAATTATTATTTTTGCCACAAGTCTTTTTTTAAAAATAAACCACAGACCTAGGCCAAAATGGGCTCCCATCATTACAATTCACAGGACATGTGCTAAACAAGGTGCAGGGAATTTATATGCTGGTATACACAGCCACACTGATCAGCTGCAAAAGCATTCCTTCTTAGATGACATGACAATAACAGACACATTAAAAGCATCTCCTCTGTAACCATCCTGCATTGATTATTTTTGACTACATCTCCTGAGGACTCAATAGAGTCACTTAGTAAAGTGGATAATAATTCTTTTCTGCCTACTACAGCTGGTGAAATGGAATCACCTGCCATTTCTATGCACACTATTATAATATACAAAGATATCTGGTTGTAGTTAGATTCCTTGCTAGTCAAAATATTCTTAAATATGGAATTAAGGATTATATATATATATATATACACACACACATACACACACACACACATACACATATATATATATATACACACACACAGAGAGATATCAAGGGGTTCTGTGGTTCATACAAAATTGATTATCTTCTCCCCTAAAGCTATCCTTCCTTCAAATTTTTCTGTTTCTATTGAGGGCAACACAATCCACACTTCCCTTTACCTCATTCATAATCTTGGAGACATTCTTGACTTCTCTGTTTCCTGAAGCTCAAATTTCTCATCATTCTTATCCATTCTTTCTCTACATCTTTTGCATCTATCACTTTCTCTCCCCTCATATAGAAATTCCTAGAACATATTGGCTCTCCTGTGGATTATTGTAAAATACTTCTAATCGATTTCATGCTTTCACTTCCCTTGTCAATCTACTGCTCACAGGACAATGATTATCTTTCTAAGGCATAATTAAGGTATTTTAATCTTCTTAAGGTATAATTATCTGGCCATATCATTTGTTGTTACTGAATTGTTTCAGTCATCTCCAACCCTCTGTGATGAACCCAATTTGGGATTTTCATGGCAAGGATAAGAGAGTGGTTTGCCATTTCCTTTTCCAGCTCATTTTACAGATGAAGAAACTAAAGCAGATAAGAATTAAGTGATTTGTCCAACATCACATAGCCCGTAAGTATTTGAGGGCTGATTTGAACACACAAAGATGACTCTTCCTGACTCCAGGTCTTCTACTCTAGCCATTAGTGCTCTATTATGTTCCTGCTTAAAAATCATTAATGGCTCCCTATTGCTTCTAGGATGAAAACAAGTTCTTGAATCTGTCATTTAAAGTTCTCCACAACCTGAATTTAGCCTATTTTTCCAATCTTATTGCATATAAGTCCTCTTATGTACTCTAATTATAGCTAAACTAGATTACTAAAATAAACTGTTCACTGAACTCACTATTTCATCTTGTTATCTCTGTATACTTGTACAATCCATGACTTGGAATACCCTCTCTTTTTATCTTTCCCTCTTGGGATAGTTAGCTTCCTTCAAGGTTCAGCTTATATTATACCTGCTATGTGAAGCCATCTTATAAATGCCCTCTTTTCTCAAATTACTTTGAATCTCCATATGTGTATACATGTTTATATCCCCTAGTACTCAAGTCTAACAAACATTCATTAAGCACTTACTATATGCCAGGTACTGGGTACTGAGTAAATTAATCAAGAAGTATGTCCTTCTATTCACAATATCTGGAACAATGCCTTGAACTTACCAATGCTCAGTAACTGTTTGATGAACTCAATTCACTTGATGCTTTTAAAAAAAAATTTCTTTTTAGTTTTTATAATTATATCCTGGAGAGATTTATGGATGGCTTTAGCCCCACGTAGTTAGGATAGCAATAAAGAATTCTTTCTTTCCACTAAATTAATGATTTTCAAAATATGAGAATCCTTGAAAAAACTTTCAAGGGGTCCACAAAATCAAAACTATTTTCATAATAGTATTAAGATTTAAAATTATAATATAAGAAACATGTAATCCAATTTTAAAAGGTGCACAATAATTTTTAAAAGAGTAAATGGATCCTGAAACTTAAAAGTCTGAGAACTACTAAACCACTATTGCCTCTCAGAGTTGGGAAAGCAGGCATATTTAAATCTGGTCTCTGAATCATATTGCCATGTAACATTGGCCAAGTCACATAATCTCTCACTGCTCCAGTCAACTAAGCCCCTAAATTGTGAATGGACCAAGTGCTTTGGTAAAATAGGTTTTCACCAGAAGTAACATCCTGATGGGACCTGATGGGACCAGAGGTCTGGCTGCTCTGTTAAAGGCTTGCCCAACTCATGACTATTTTTAATGAATCTCCAGTCTAGGTGCAGCTAGGCAGTGCCACAGTGCACAGAGCATCAGGTCTAGACTGAGGAAGACACCTACATATTAACTACATCATACAATCTGAATGTCAAATTTACAGGAACTTTGTTGTTCAGAGGTGATTCAATCCAAACTCCTTATTTTTGCAAATTTGCTCAGAGGTTAATTATATTGCATTACATGAATAAGCAAGCTGAAACATCATTGAAAGACTTAGCTTAATTTACCCAATTATTTTATGTATATTTTTTTCCATTTAAAATTTTCATTTTATTTTTTCAAAAAAAATTTTCAAAATTTTACTTTTAAATATTGCTCTCCTCTCCTCCTCCTCCCTCCCGCAAGCCTTAAGCACATCTTGTCCTTTCTGAAATTGTTTTGGTTAAAGCTTGAATTAGACTCTGATGACCAACTACCTACATGCTGATAATAAGAAATGACAGCAGAGAATGGCCATCTTTTTGGGGGGAGAAAGGAAAGCCATTTTTTCCCATTTCAATTAGAAAGTATTTAATATATTGTTTATTTATCTCTATTTCATTTTAGATTTAATATAATAAAAAAGACCAAAAATACTTACTTATAAGACTTTTTAAAAGTATATAACCTAAAATAGAAAGTTAAAATTAGAAAAAATGAATTTAGGTTTCTAGAATTACAAAATCTTCACATTTCTACCTGGGATGGAAGAATCAGTTAGATGACCTCTAAAGTCCTTTCTTACCAGCCCCTTTAGCCTCTATGTCAACATCTACCAGTAGCTTGCATTCTTTTAGTGGCTTAAGCATAAATGAAACATGGCTCATTTTACAGCCAACCTTAGGATACAAATATTTGATATTTTACTCCATTAGTGGTCAAATCATATTCCAAGGTCATATCCACATATTCAGTACCTGTTGTAACAGAAAAAAGTTGTCTTTTTTGTTTTTCTTTTTAATTTTTGCTTTATTTTGAACTTACAAGAAGAACCCAGAAGAACAACAAAAAATTGTATATGAAACCACAAATCTCCATTTTATAAAAAGTATACAAATTTCCACATTCCTTTCAAAATGGTCCTGTTTGTTGTGTTTTCTTTATTCCCAACTGGGGATTTCTTTTTGCAGGACATCACTATTGCTAATCCCTTCATTTCTTCTTTTAACCTCCCAAAACCAACACAATCTTGTAAAAATTCAGTATAATGAAGCAAAATGCATCTATACAGTGGTTAATGTCTTTTTGGATTGTACATGTTAAATCTATATCAGATTGCTTGCTGTCTTGGGGAGGGGTAGTAGGAAGGGAGGGATAAAATTTTGGAACACAAAATCTTACAAAAATGAATTTGGAAACTATCTTTATATGTATTTGAAAAAATAAAATACTGTTGAGGAAAACGATTTTTAAAAAAGATATATATGTGTGGGTATTACAGATGTGGAATGTTGCATGCATTTTCAGATGAATTCATTGTATTATTAGTTTTATTCAATTGTTTTACTTTGTCACAAGAGACCTTTCACAGAGTGGGAATACTCTATACAAAATTATAATAAAACAAATCATCAGACAGCTTGCTGTTTTGGGAAGAAAGAAGGAGGGGAAAGGGAGAAAAATTTGAATCAAAATCTTATAAAAATGAATGTTGAAAACTATCTTTACACATAATTTGAAAAATGAATAAAATTTTAAAAATCATAAAAGTTGCCTTTTTTGAATTGTATATTAGGACTTGAGGTGTAATTACAACATGGAAACACAAGAGGGTACTCCAACCAACCAGCAATATTTAATCTAAATAAGTGTCATAAAAAGGATCACAGGGTCATGGATCTAAATCATAGCTTAAAAGGACTTTAAAAGTCAAAAAGTCCAAGGCTTTCATTTTAAAGATGTGGAAAATGAGACACAAGAAGTTAAAATACTTATGTTTCTTCAGGTCACAGAATTAGAAAATGTCAGATGTGAGATTTGAACTCAGTTCTTTGTATTACAAATCTGGTTTTCCATCCACTATGCCACAATATTTCAACACTTGAATGGCCTTCAAAGATCATTCAGTATCATAGAATCACAAATTTAAAACTGGTTGAGATACAAAATTATAAAGAATGAGCATGACTCTAAAGGAGAGAAGAGAATATACCCTCACTCCACCCCTTTCCAGAGGTGGGAGGACCATAAACATTATTTATTTACTTATTTTACTGAGGCAATTGGGGTTAAGGGTCACACAGCCAGGAAGTGTTAAGTGTCTGAGGCCACTTTTGAACTCAGATCCTCCTGACTTTAGGGCTGGTGCTCTACCCACTGTGCCTCCTAGCTGCCTTGGACCACAAGTATTGAACAGTGCACATATTTTCGGATTTTCTTTTTCTCCATAAATTGATCATCATGTTGATTTGTTTTCCTTTTTTGTTTTTAATTTTTTTGTTTGTTTTGGCTGTTGTTTAGAAGAGATCCTGGGGGAAAATTATGGTGATATAAAAAAATCAATTATATTTATTTTAAAAAATTGGGAGCAAATAGGTGGGGCAGTACCCAGTCTGCAGTTAGGAAGACTCATTTGTTTGAATTCAAATCTGACGTCAGACAATTACAAGCTGTGTGTCTCTGGGCAAATACTTAACCTGGTTTGCATCATCTGTAAAAAGAACTGCAGAAGGAAATGGCAAATTACTCCAGTATCTTTGCCAAGAAAATCTAAAATGAGGTCATAAAGTCAGACATGACTGAACTGACTGAACAACATAGCAATTGGATAGAACTTTAGAGATCATTTTACCTGTGAGGAAATTGAGATGGAAGAAAGGTTGCATGACTTGCTGTAGGTGATAGAAACAAGTTCTAACTCTTTCCATTGTACTCTACTATCTCTTAGCATTTTCTATTCTAGAACTATAGGGCAACCTGGTAAAAACATATAGATTCTGTCACATTTTGCTTTAATAATTTAGGAATAATTTTTCCAAAGAATGCAAACCACTTTATTTCAATCTTCTTTTACATCATCACTGGAAAAAAGCCCCCAAAGCCTACTTACTAATAATAAAAATAGCTAGCATTTGTGTATTACTTTAAAGTTTGAAAACTTTTTTGTTTTTTTAACAAATTTTGTTCAGTCATTTTATAGTCACACCTGTCTGACTTTTCATGATACCATTTGGAATTTTCTTGGCAAAGATACTGGAGTGGTTTATCATTTCCTTCTCTAGCTCATTTTACAGATGAGAAAACTGAGGCAAACAGGGTTAAGTGACATGATCAGGGTCTTAATCCAGATTTGAACTCAGAAAGATGAGTCTGCCTGACTCCAAGCTCAGAACTCTCTCCAATGCAATAGTAGCTATCCTGTTTTACAAATATGATCTCATTTTGTCCTCAAAACAACTCTAGGAGGTGGTGCTATTATTATCCCTTTTTTTGCAGATGGGGAAACTGAGGCAGATCGAGGTTAAATGGCTTGCCCAGTATTGCATAGCTCGTAATTTCTGAGGCTCAATTTGACTTGGGTTTTCCTGACTCCAGGGCCACTATACATGAACATAGATGCAAAACTATCATGCCCAAATATGTATAATAATAAGAAATTGTTGTTTCTTTTTAAATTTTTTTATCCTTAGGGTAAAATATGTTTTAGGACATAGATTAAAGCCAGATGCCTGAAGATTTCTTTGCTTCAAATTTAATTCAGAAATTTATGATGAGGCACTTCCTTGACCAATGGAAATTTCATGGCCTTTGAAGACAATCTTTATGCTATCACAGTATTATAGCTTAGAAGTAAAGAAGGAATCCAATTCCTGAATATTGTGGTCCACAAAAATTGTCACCTGAATACTCACCTTCTGATGATATGCAGTGGGGCAGGGTGGGTAGTGGAAACGAGGGATGATGAGAAGCCGAGGAGGATAGGATATTATAGAAAAAATGCTAGACTTAGAAACAGAGGACCTGGATTCAAATCCTAATTTTTCCACTTTTCCCTTTGTGACCTTGTCATGATCTCTCTCTGGACCTCAGTTGTCTCATCTATAAAATGAAGTGTTTCCAATAGTCGACGACTAAGTCTTCTTCCAGTTCTAAATCTATGGTCCTTATTCTTCAAACTTCAGTAGACAAGAGCTTGGAAAACAGCTCCACTATTCATTACTGCTACCAGACTCCAAATCTTTCCTGCTCAGTAGGACCTGCATAAACTGTTGTACTCTCCTCTGGAAAACCAGAATCACCTTCATGAAATATTGAGGTGTTGGAGTAGGGCTGCAGTGGGGTACTTTGTGTTTTTTTAAATCATCACAATGGTTTTTTTTTTTCTGAGAGCAAGTAAAAATCAATTAAATAAGTGATTTTTCATTTAATGAGTACTTTTAAAAAGAACTCCATTGGCATTTCATTTTGAGAGATTCTTGCTCATAGAGCAATTGATGAATTTTCTGTTTCTCAAGGTTTTGTACTCAAATGTCAAGAAAGCTTTGCTAGTTACATTTTTTTTTTTTTTTGCTAAATAAAACATCTCTACCAATGATGTGCTACTTTTTGGGAAGGAAAAGAAATAAACATTTATGTAGTGCCTACTACATGCTTTTATAAATATTATCTTATTTGAGCTTTGTGAATTCTGCTATATTTCACACAAAATTTAATATCATAAGTGTTATATTTTCAGATAACACTGAATGTTTTTTTCTTTTGAAGTGGTCAGTTGAGTTCTGATTTATTTTTTTATCACTAAGCGCTTTGGAGGCAGATAGGTGGTTTAGTGAATAGCATGCCTAACCTGAAATCATGAAGACCTGAGTTGAAATCCCACCTCTAACACTTATTAACTGTGTGACCCCAGGCAAGTCATTTAACTTTTGCTTCAATTTCTTCATCTGTAAAAAAAGGATAATAATCAGACCTACCTCCCAGGGTTGTTGTGAGGATTAAATGAGAAAATAATTATAAGTGCTTAGCAGAGTCCCTGGAACAGTAAGTGCCATGTAAATGTGAATTGTTATTATTATTAAGCATAGGCAAATGAAGGCAGTCAATAACCCTTGGATTTTTTTTCCCATTTATTTATGAATTCCTTATATTTTGTTATTTATGTTAATGAAAAGTATTAATAACAGCTTGCACTTATATATAGTATTATGTTTAATTTTGTAAGCTTGTACTGTAGGAATTATTCTTTGCTCATCTTTAAACTTCTATAGCAGTTGCATCAGAGGCTTACCAAAAGATCTGGATTCATTTGGGGAACTTTCTGCTTTTCTGGATCCAGATAATCTGCAATTTCAATACCTGATTTTTCACAAGGGTAATCACAAGTTCCCCTTACAAGCAAATAAGCTCACAAGGTTTAAATAATGATCCATTTTATTTATGATTTATTTTTTTAAAAAAATAGACACATTTTCACTCTCAGAAAGTGAAATAAAACACCTCAGGTAATTGTACAGTCTCCTAGATTTATAATGTAAGTCTGGGTAGGACTCCAATCAGGATTTGTTCACTCACATTGTTGCTCTTCTTCTTGTTTCCTCTGTCTGCACTATGTTGCTTCCCCCAGCTCTTGCCTTTATGATTCTCAATAGGCATTGCTGGTTTACTTCTCAACACATATCTTTCCACTGGCACCATCCTCCACAGCCCCCTGTTTTCTGCCCCTTAGCTGCTCTCGTCAGCTTAGGTTTCTTCCAGCAGAGGGCACTCATCTCTTTCCCAGAGAAACAGCTGCCCAACTACTCCTGGATGGGACAAGACAAATCTCAAACTCCTACCTCTCTTATTCTTAAGTGTTCTGTTATATGTCCTTCCCATTCCCCCTACCCTCACATTTCAGGTTTCTGGGAGAGGGGATTATCTATTGGAACGTCTCTTTCTTACATTATTCATACTGATGACTTTTTTTTATCCTATGCGTGCTGTTGGAATATAAGCAACTTTGGGGTAGAAATTATTTCATTTTTTGTCACATTCTGTATTAAATGAGTAATACATGATTGCCAATTAATTAAATGATCTATACAGACTTACAGGAGGTCAATACCATCTGCCTCTTCTCTCCTCCTTTGCTGGGATGTTACATCTTTAATTTGACTTAATACTGAACAGAGTACTGTGAAATTCAGGAGAGCAACTTGAGTTTCTTACCAATGTCTAGCTCTTTGTACCTGTCATCCCATAGGGAAATGAGGGCTGTTTTTATAAGGAGACAAGGAGTAGCATTAGTGACTCCCATTATGAGTTCCTGTAAGCCATGAAGGAGGAGGGATTTGTTGTTCCTGCCATAGATTTGAATCTCATTTAGTTTCTGTACCAATGACTCGGATTTCCAACATTTGTCAGGAGCTCATCATATATTTCTATATATCTCCTGATTATGTCCACTTGGATATCCTACATTCACTTCATTTAAAAAATAATTTTTTTATTGATGACCATGTTTTTTTACATCATCATAATTATCTTAAATATTAATGTTCTCCATCAATGAAAGCCCCTATATAACAAATAGTATTTTTGTAGAGAAGGAAAAAAATCAGCATAACTGATCAATACATTGAAAAAGTCCCTAAAACTTGTTCAATGTGCAAAATTGATGTATCTTTTCCCTTCATGAAAGAATGGGTTGGAGGTGGCCTCTCGTATCTCTTCATTTGAATCCTGCTTGTTCTTTGTAATTTTGTTACATTCTCCTTTCAAATTTTGGTTTACATTTGTTTTTTCTACAACATAGTCTTAATTACTATATATATATATTATTTTCTTGGCTCTGCTTACTTCCCTCTACATCAGTTCATATAGAACTTTCCATCCTTCTCTGTAGTAATCACACATATTGCTTTATAGCAGTCATAAACCACAATTTGTTCAGCTGTTTCCCATTTGATGGACACCTATTTTGTTTCTAATTATTTTGCTGTCACAAAAAAAAATGCCCTACTCTCCCTGCAATCTCACTGTGTCCATACTTGAAATCCTCAGAAGACTATAGGATCATAGTTTTAAACTTCAGAGAACAACAATCCTCATTTTACAAAGGAAGAAACTGAGACAAAATAAAGGGATACAAGAGTCTCAGCAAGATAAAGTGACTTGCCTGCTACCCAGGTAAGAGGCTGGATTTAAACTCAGGTCTATTAACTCTAGAGTCCATGAATTTTCCTTGTTACACCTTTTCCCCTCAATCTGTTTTTTCTCTTAACTACACTATTCCTATTAATGACACCATTCTCTCAGATGTTGTTAAGTCATTCAGTTGTGTCCAACTGTATGTGACCTCCATGGACTTTTGTCCATAGCGTTTCCATGGCAAAGATACTAGAGTGGTTTACCATTTCCTTCTCCAGTGTGTCCCTATTTTACAGATGAGGAACTGAGGCAAATAAGGACCAAATGTGTTCAGACTCACATAGCTAGTAAGTGTTAGAGGTCAAATTTGAACTCAGATCTTCTTGATGCAGTCTTGAGGCTCTATCCAGGTCAGACCATTCCAGGATGTTCATGTGACTCTAGAGTTGGAGCCCTTTGTAGGAAGAGGTCTCCCATGTACCACAGGGTCACCAGAGGATTCTGGGGGGCAGAGATGAGGAGGGAATACATGCCAGAGCATAACCATTATTATGATGTGTAATCTTTCCTCCACATTCTGGAGTGGATATTGGTCTAACGTCTTCCCTTTCTCTCTGACACTTTGATGTGGCTTGAGGAATGTTTCCCTATGAAAGGATTGCCTGATAGCAGGAGTTTCTGAAATCAGAGCAGTGGAGAAAAAGTCCTGATTTCCATGATGCAGAGGTTTTCTTGGAAAGAACTAAGTTGGGAACCCAGCCATTGATGAGTTGACATAGAGTCACTTGGAGTTTTATTTTTTTGGACTGGATCTCTGATTTCATTGGTTTAGAGAATTTTCAATGACTCGTTCAGAGTCCAGAATTCCCAACGATTATGTTCCAGAGGCATAACTTGACCCTAGGTCTTCCTGACTCTGAAACTGGCTCTCCATTCATTATGTCATATTGCCAACCATGGTTTTTAAATTGCCTTTTAAAATAACCATTTCTTGTAGTAAAGATGCCCCAGACTGTACAATAAATATATTTCCTTGTGGGTCACATGAAGACAGAAAGGAGATAAGAATTTAATGGAAAACAAAGCCTGAGTTATCCCTAAACTATAATTGGAGATTTTCCTAGAGTAATCTTTAGATGGAAGCAAAATTAATGAGCTGAAGTTGATATTTATGAAATGTTACTTGCAAACTATTCTCTTATATAAAAAAGCCTAAACTGGATTTTTGTTTGTTTTTGTAAACTCCTTTTTTTAAAAAAGTATATTTTATTATTTCCCAATTATGTATAAAGACAAAATTTTAGTTGGTATTTAGTATTTTATTTTCTCCCAATTACATGTAAAAACAATTTTTTGACATTTGTTTTTAAAATTTTGAGTTTCAAATTCTTTCCCTCCTTCCCACCCCACTCATTGAGAAAGGAAGCAATTTGACATAGGTTATACATATGTGCTCATGAAAAACCCATTTCCATTATAATCATGTTGTAAAAGAAAACCTTAGACTTGAAAACAAAAAACCAAACAGCTCTTTCCCTAATAAAGTAAAAAATAATATGTTTTCATCTGTTTTCAGACTCCATAGTTCTTTCCATGGTCATTGATGTCATCTATGTTGTGGAGTTTGTCACCAAATGATGGCAGGCACCAAAAGTTGGGGCTTAATTATGTGAAGAATTCATAATGGCCGTTCTTTGGGCAAAAGGTAGATTTATTTAGGGAAATAGGATACAGACAAAATGAAGGGATACAATAGACACTGGGAAGGATTAATATGAAATTGAATTGGGAGAGCATATGAAAGATAAGTTCTTCAGGGGAACTCACAATTACCAGTAGAAAGGGAACACCCCATGAGGTTGGGGCATGCCCTTAGCTGGCAGGCTAATTCTTGAAAGGGACTTAGCACTCTGAAAGAATTAGCTGTAAAGAGAAGAAATGGAATTGGGAAGCACAGTAGAGTTAGGGGAGATACCACATGGCATGGTGGAATGGGAAGGGAAAAGACACCATAAGGCGGAGTGCTGTGATGGGTTGACCCAAAGGAATGTAGCAGCAAAATCATGGGCTATAAGTTGTTTAATAAGGAAAATTTAACCTCGGGGACATAATTGGGATTTCTGACAGGTATGGCAAGATGAGACTATTGGAGACCTCTACAAAGAGTGGGTCTTAGGAGTTTGACATAATTTGGATTTCAGACTGGACTACCTCTCCAAAGGGTGGGATCATGGAGCTAAACTGATCTCTATCAGAACCTTCTGCCTGCTTGCCTCAGGGATCAATTCTTTAGTTTTTCTTGGTCCAAAACAATATTCAGGATTTCATCAGTCATGGATAGCATTTTTCATCATAAGTTGGTTGGAGTTGTCTTGGATCATTGTATGGTTGAGAATAGCTAAAATTCACAGTTACATTTCATGTTACATTATTGCTACTACTGTATACAATGTTCTCCTGGTTCAATTCATTTCACTTTGCATCAGTTTGTGTAAGTTTTTCTGAGAGGATCTTGCTCATCATTTGTAAAGACAATTTTTGACATGCATTTTTTATAAAATTTTGAGTTCAGGTTTTCTCCATCTTCTCCCTCCCCAAGAGGGTAAGCAAATTCATATAAGTTATATATTGATTGCCTTTAAAGTTTCTATTTTATCCTGGAGGCAATAGAGAAAGTTTGAAGATGCTCTACCAAGTGCTCAGCATGGACGTACCTGTACCTTAGGGAAGATTATTTTTGTAGTTCTGTAGAAGAAGAAAGACTGGAAGCAGGAAGATCAATTAAAAGGCTGTAGCAATATTTCATCTTGAAAAGTTAATATTTACAGATTGATCACCTTAGAGAATTTACTGGAGTCACCAGTGCCTGCTTCTCGACAAATGCTTTTTTTTTAAACATCATTTTATATTCAAAGATGAATTTTAAGATAGAATTTAGCCTTTTAAAGTATCATTTCCCCCCAAAAATCTGCTTTGTTCACTGAGTGATCTTAAGGAAGTTTGATTAAAAGATTTCAGGGCCTCTTTTCTGTGAAGTTACCTCTTTCAATATTTTATATCCATGAAAAAGAGTAATTCCAGGGCAGGTTCTTTTAACATCCCTCCCTATCACCCCCCCTCATCAGAGGACAAAAGTGAAAATAGATTAGAATAATAGGGCCACTGAATTACTTTTGCTCTTCAATGGGAGTGGAAGGAGGGGAAGTAAAGTAAATCTTGATTAATGACATTACAAAAACAAACATCTTCTTTTGAGAAATGAGAACTCTTCCACTTTCTCATAAATGTCAAAATTGTCATGTAAAGACAATGGAGTCTGCTCACTCACTCACAACTCCAGGAGTTTGTCCTGGATTCCTGGCAAAATTCCGGAATATATCAAAGGGATTGTTAGTGAACTTCTAGAAAAGGAAGTAGTGATCACAAAGAGACAGAATGGCTTCATTAAAAACAGGTTATGTCAGATTGACCTCATTTCCTTTTTTGTTGACAGGGTTATTAGGCTACTGCTGAGAAAGCAGGAAAATGCTGAATTCACCTAGAATTTAGCAAAACATTTGACAGTCTTTTATGGACAAGATAGAGAATTGAGGGCTAGATGATACCATAAGTCATTAAATTCATTAATTCATTAAATGGCCAGATCCAAAGAGTCCTTAGTGAGTAAAAGCTAACTTGGAAAGAAGAGTCTCCCTTAGTTACCTCAAAGATCTGTGCTTGACTTTGGGTTAGTCATTTTCCCCCCAGTGGCTTAATAGAAAAATAGATAACTACAAATTTACATATGAGAAAATTTCTTTAAAATGGTTAATATATAGGCAGAGAGAATAAGGATCCCCAAAGACCTTAACAACTGAGAACTGAATAGAACAAGATGAAATGTAATTATATCTGACTTCAGAAAATCAACTTTCCAAGTATAAGATGGGTAGATAGTAAGTTTTTTTTTCTCCTAAACAAATGGATTTTTTTTTAATGGATTGCAAGTTCAACCTCACATAGAAGAGCCTAAAATGTTCAAAAGAGCTGATGTAATTTTGGGCTGTATCCAAAAAGGCAAAGTATCCAGAATTAGAGGCAAAGGGCAAAATGGATAGAGACATTTAACTAGACCTAGGTTCAAGTTCTGCATTTAACACTGGTATGGGATACTAGATAAATCACTTATCTTCTCAGTGTTGAAGGTAGTTCTCTCAGGAAATTATAGACAAATTGTGAATTTTCATGAGGTCATTTCTATTTTGTCTTAAAGGAGAATTCTATATAAGCTCATATGAACTATTTTCCTAAGAACCACTTTATATTCAGTACCGCTCCTGTTTTTAAAAGCCCAAATCTTTAACTTTTTTCTATATTCCTTGTCCTTATATGTGAAATTTCTTCTCACATTTGCTGGTGTGAATGGGAACCAGAGAATCAAGGATAGAAAACAGGTTATTCAGATGAGAAAATCAGTGTTTGAAGTATTTTACTAGTGAATCTTGAACACTGATGTAGACAGGACAACATAAAAGCCCTGAATTGCAGGATGATCACTACTTTTTGGACATTGACCCTTTGGTGGAAAATCCAAAGGCAGATAGCCTCCTAGCTGGGAACAATGGGAAGAGGAATTGAGTTCTTTAGTTCTTCTTCTTGCTTGGAGAAAGAGGGGCTGGGCTTGCACCGAAGAAGTTCAAATGTGCTGGGAGAAAATGCCTTATTGGGCACATTGGTATATTTAGGCTTTTATACACTTCTAATGATTAAAGAGCTGTGTATAGTTAATTATGCTTTAATATAGGATCTCCAAAGAAATGCAGCAGGGATGCTTAAGTAGGGCAGGGGTTGAACCATAATCTAGTTGGATAAAGTCATACATAAACCAACCCTATATTACAAGAAGGAATCTGGGCCAGGACTCCTTTGGGCCAGAGGTTAGAAGGTATGAGTTATAAAAACTGTCATAAAGCCTGGGGCCCTGGAAGCTGTTGTTACTACTCAGCTCCCTCTGGTGTTGGTGATATGCCTAACAGATGAGAATGAGCATTTGAATGACATTCTAAAGACAGATTAGGTTTGACTGTTGCTCCACGATACTCTGTGACTGAATAAGGAATTTGTTCAACTGAAAATATTGATTGGTAGCAATATTCCTGTGGGACATAAATTTTTGTCTATATAAGTTCAAGTCCATTAGTCAGTTTGAAAAATTCAGATGATACTGAAAAGGCAACATAGTATAGTGGAGAGAGAAAATTTATCTGGGAGCAAAGGACTTGTGTTCAAATCTTAATTCTTCAATTTATTACTTATATGGCCTTGGGCAGCCTCCATGGAACTCAGTAGCTGTGTCTGTGAAACGTGGGGGTTGGACTGGATGACTTTGTAAATCTATGATTTCATAGTAGTAACACTTAAAACTAATTATTATCATTAACTCTATTTTACACAAGCACAATAAAGATCAGAGAGGTGAATAGCTTGTCCAGAGTCACACCCCTAGTAAATATTAAAATCAGGACTTGAGCTCAGGTTTTCTCACTTCAAGATTGATGTTCTTATTTATTATGCCGAATCTCAAAAAAATGAACAAAGGAAAGAAGGAAAGAAAAAAGGAATAAAAGAGAAGGAAGAAACAAAGAAAAGAGAAAAAAAGAGAAACATTTACGCTTATTTACTATATCATATGGTTGTAGCTGTGGCATTTATTTTTCCTTATTTCAATGCAGAAGATTGTAATGATTTCAACAATGAAACAAAATTGATTTTTTAATTCAGCAGAAAGAAGACTTGACTTCTCAGGCAAAGAGCTAGCTTTAAGTCTTAACTTTGCTGATTACTATTTGGTGAATTGTGAGTAATCAAGCTCCCATAAGCTTTGTTAAGCACTTAGTATGCACTAGGTACTGTTCAAGGCACTGAGGAAACAATACAGTTTGTCAGTCAAGAAGCATTTATCAGTCACCTACTATGTGCCAGGCAATATGCTAAACATCAGAAATACAAAGAAAGGCAAAAGACAATTGCTGTCTTCAAAAAGTATACAATCTAACAGGAAGACCACATGCAAATAGCTATATTTAAGAAATACAGAATAAGTGGAAAGTAATCTGAGAGGGAAAGCTCAAGCACCTGGTGGGGATGGCTGGGTGGCCTGAAAGACTTCCTGGAGAAATTAGGATTTGAACTGAGTATTGAAGGAAGCCAGAGAGATGAAGAGGAAAAAGTGAAGAAAGAGGCAGGAAAAACCCTGATGGACTTGGAGATGGAATGTTATGTTCCAGACCTGTAAGTGTGCCAGTGTAGTTGAGTCATAAAATCAGTATAATAAGAAGACTCTTTCTCGGGGCACAGACAATGTCAACTTTTCCTTAGACTTTTAGCGAGGAGGTGGAGTGGGGATAACCTTCCCTCCATCTCTCAAACATGGTGGCTATATACATATCATAGAGAGACATATTTACATAGAGTTCTTCCCAGATCATCCATTAGGTAGAGCACTCAGGGCAGTCATCTCATCCTTTCCCAGCTGGCTGAACTCTTCTGGATTTCATCAACCGCTCAGCCTCCTCTCTCTCTCTATCCCATTCCCCCCACATCTACATCCATTTCTTCACTCTCATCTTCTCATTAGATTGTGAAAGAAGGGGCTGTCTTTTGCCTTTCTTTGTATCTTTAAGACTTAACCAAGTGCCTGGCACATAGTAGGTGCTAAATGAATGCTTATTTCCTTTGATTGTGATCAGATAGATCTGAGACAGAACTTGAAGTCCCTATTTATCTCTCTTGCAATTCTTTTTCTTCAGCACAGGTTACTGAATAGCAATTTTTAGAGATGGCTATTGCTAGCCAAGAAAGCTACCTTGTGAGTACAAGAGGTGGGGAATTTCTGAATCGGGACAAGTTGTCCATTAAGATGTATTTCCAGGAACCACACTGATTTTCAGAGAGGCAGATGCATCATTGCTGCAGGAGAAATTACACACACACAGAGTATTTTATATCTGAACAGCTAAAGCCCAACCCATTCTCTGGCTTTCAAAGGGAATGGGATTTGTAAGTTGCACAGGCAGAGCAACTAAGAGGTAAAGACCAATCAGTTAATAAACATTTATTAAGTGCTTACTATGTGCTAAGTGCTAGAGAGACTGCGCTACTGAAACACTTCAATCAATTCATTCACTGAATATTTAACAGTACCACAAAGTGTTCCATATTTTAAGTATTTGTTAATATCACTTATGAATCTTTTGTGTTTTAAGCATTTCTTCTGGGGTGGATAACTGATATCTAATAGTTTGTATAGTGAGAACTTTTCTAGAAGTTACTGTAGGCATGAAGTATACCTATACTTAATTCAAGAAGTTTTCCTTAGAATCCTGGGAAGAAGAAAAAAATGAACCATGGAATATAAAAAAAGGTTCTTTCCTTTTCTTTTAAGGGGCAGGCTCCCTTGAGGGATGGGGAACCCTTGGATCATGGTTTATATTATTTAATCTTTCATCAATTATTTATTTAAATATACATTTAAAGTCTTCATTTAAATATATCTTTTGATCACATCTTCTTTATTGAATATAACTTTATATTGTTCTGTGTAAAGAATTGATGTATATGTCTGTAAAGAATGTTTGTGAAGAATTTCCCAAATATTTCTGCATTTATTTATGAGTTCTTTATTGTCTTGTCTGGACTAGTTTTCTGGAGGATCTCGGGACCAGTCCAAGTCCTTGGTCTTAGTAGAGAAGTGATGAAGGCAGGACAGCCACCCTGAGGCTGGTCAAAGATGGAGTCTGTCTGTGGCTGAGAGAGCTGTGACTGAGTAAGTCTTCTGTGTCTGAGACTCCCTTAAATACCTCAGTATAATTACATCACTATAGCACATTGAGCATGCTCCAACTGTTGCCATTTCATCACCATATTACACTAAGTATGTGCTTAGAGAACCATTATCTCACACTGAGTAGGTGCTTAACTATACATACTATGCTGTCCTTGATTCAAGTATACCTTTTCAGAGTTCTGGCCCTCTACATCTCCCACTTTCTTTTGTTTTAGAACACAAGTGGTCACACCCTCCCAGACTTCTCAGGAAGGGAAACAAAAACACCAAAAGGAAATGGGGAGTCAAACCAGATATTGTTAGTGGGTTTTCTCTGGGCTGAAGAATCTTATGGGAAGAATTACACAAGCACATAGTAATACAACTCAGGCTAGTAGTGATGTAATAAACAACATGAATCAACATAGTGATGTAACAAACAATATGAATATACATGTCCAGAAGTCCTAGAAGGAGGGTATATAAATAACAGTCATACATACACCTCCTTCAGCAGCCAAAAGATAGTTAAAAACCAATCTATTTAAAAAAAAAAAAACAATCTATTGTCCATTATTTCACATGTCAGGGAATCCAATGATTCCTGCTGGTTTTAAAGTCCTGCTGCAGTCTTATTAACTATTTTTGATGTTTATGAGTCAATTGCCATAACTGCCATACTCTTTCAGTGGTGGGCACAGTCAGCATTGGAATCACCACATGTTTCTTGGGTCTTCTCAAATTTTGTAAAGGAGCCATAAAATGCTAAAAAATAGGCATCTTCTTTAAGGTTCCCATTCAATAATTTCCAAAGGTCTTATCAAATTTAATTTTTTTCTCATTTCATTTAGATCCTTAGTTTCTTTCCTGAATATCTTTTCTAAAAATGTTTTATAAGTGACTTTTGCTTTTATATCACTGTCACTTTCAGATTTATCTGGTTTGAACCTACCATATTACAAAGTTAAACTTTTTCTTGTAAATATATAAAAAACCAATATAAAACAAAAACCTTTGATCTTTCTGTGAAATTTGTTTAAATCAGAAAAGACTATGCTGAAGTCTTTAAAAATTAGTCTTGAGTGACCCTGAGTAAGTCACTTGACCCCAATTGCTTCAGCAAAAAAAATAATAGTCTTGAAATTCACTTAATTTTTCCTTCAAGTACTTAAATACTATTTTATTTGATTAACATATATACATATATGTTTAATTCTTTATAATGTAGCTTTTCTATTTGTTTCTCTCTTAATTATAATTGTTTTTATTGTTGCCTTGTCTGAAATCACAATTGCCACTACTGCTTTTTAAAAAATTCATATGAGGCTTAGCAAATTCTACTTCCAGTTCATTTTAATTTTGTATCAACCTTCATGTTTTAATTTTTTGTTGTATACAGAGAATTATCCTCTCTTGCTTTCTAATGCATTCTTTGGTCATCCTCCATTTTGTGGGTAAGTTCATCCTGTTGATATTTATGATTATCACTAAGTTAACTTTTATCTCCATTAAATGCTACTATAATATTTCTTTAGAAATTAGTGCAGGAATCTTCAGTTTATATATATTTTATTATATATATAATGTGTGTGTATATATATGTCTATATAATATTATATTCTATGCAATATGCAATATATTCTATGCAATAGTTCTGTGCTATCTGATTTTACTCCCCCTGCCATTTTTCTCGACATAGATCTGAATCAATGGTTCTTGACTTTCTGATTCTATTTTCAGAGTAATCAGACCTCTAAAACTATAATTCATTTTTCTTGAGTCAGTTCTCCAAACTTCATCTCCAACACAGATATCTGTCATATTCTTCCTATTTGTCTTAGGAAACTTTGTTTTTGCTTGCTTATTTCTTTAATCTCTGGTAGTATTTTTCCCCCTGGAAATTTCCTGTTTTCCCTCATTTTCTTTACTCCATGAATTTCTAGTCATTTTGAGGTGATTAGAGGAGTGAGTTTAAACAAAACTGCCATCTCACCAAGAGATATTTTTCAGAGTTGTCTTTTTCTGGAAAGGAAAAAAAGTACTACTGATAAACATTGAGATATTTATTACTTACCTTGTCATTAGAAAAGTAAAATTTCCAAAGCCAATTATCCTTATACATTAATAACTGGCATTTGTATAATTCTCTAATGTTTCCACATGTAAGATATATGTGCATATTGTCTAAATATATATAAGCATGGCTTGCAGGTGGTGCATCTGTCCATTCCACCTCCAAAGGGACTTCTTTTCCACCTTTGCAGAAAGTAGCAGAAGGGCTACACCTTTACTGGAAACCTAGATGTGGGGAAGGAGAAGCAGGATTCAGGATTACAGAAGCTAGGCAAGCTCTTCTTTCATCACCAGGAGGGATATTGGGTTGCAATTATATATGTCTGTAATTCCTCAAATATTTCTGGTGTAAGTATGATTCTAGAGATTCAGCAGGAAAACTGCTTCACTGTCAAAGAGGATGGATAACCCTTAACTTGTACTCCATAGTTCAGCCCCTTTCATTAAGCATTGGTTACACAAAAGATCATCATGAAAAGTGAATATCAATTAAAATCATTTATCCAAACAAAATATTAAACAGAATTGGGAAGTTATACATATTGGTAGAGAAGAAAGAAACATAATAATAACAGAGTTCTTCAGCTGAAAGTGAGATAAAATATCTTACTTCAAACTAAGAGAGAAAGGGAACGATCTCTATAGAAGTTTTATGGACATCAATATTCTGTTTTTCTTAAACTCTAGTCTGTCATTTAAAAGTTTGTATCTTATCTCTCTCTATAATTTCCCATAAGATCCTCTCTTAAAGTGGTTCTAGAATGAACTGAGATATCTTATAATATTCTTTCAACCAATCAGGAGTTATATCTTGCTTTGAAAATGCCACATGTATGTGTTTAAAATGATTGTACATGGATAGCCTGTATCAGATTGTGTAAGGAAGGGGGTAGATGAGGGAGAGGAAGAAAAAATTGGGGATTCAAAATTTTACAAAAATGAATATTGAAAACTATTTTTACATGTAATTGGAAAAATAAAATACTATTGAAAATGTCATATATAGCATAAAGCTGTCACTTAGGTAAAGTGGAATAGAATAGGAATGACTATTCTGTATTATCTCATTTGACATTGTTAGCAAATTCTTTTTTAAATTTATACACAACTTTGATTAAAGGCGAGAGCCTTTTCTTTGCATACTTCTCCTAAATTAAAATAAACACAAGATTAGATGCTCTCAGTTTCTTACCAGTCATGGATGTGAAATGTAACCAATTGCTTTCTTTCACTTATTTTTCAGATCCAGAAGGCACAAACTACTACAAATTTATCTCATATGTCTAGGTGATAGATATTAATATTGTTGGTAGTTCTTAGGGATAATACAAGGTATGAGAAATGTAAAAAAGGTAAGCTTTTGGGAGTCAGAGGGCTTGAGTTTAATTTTATCTCTGATGTTTACGACCCATGTGACCATGGAGATATCATTTAATTTGTCTGAACATTTGTAAAATGAGGGAGATTGTATTAGAGGGACTCTCAGCTCCCTTCCATCTCTATGATAGTGGGTGCTAAGTGAGGAGACCAAGTTATTAGGAGAAAATCCAGAATTTTTGTCTTTTTAGTGTTCAATATTTTAACTATACTGAAATGGCATAAAGTAAATCATTAAGGGTCTTTATAACTAAAAAAAAGAGGTGAGCAAAAATGGGCAAAAACAGATGGACAGAATGCCCATTAAGTTTTAATAATCCTAGAGGAAGGCTTCCATATCGAAAGGCCTATGGAAGATTTATGCAAAAATACGGACAAGAATCATAGAGGATAAGAAGACATGGACTGGCTGGATTGTACTAAGGGAGGGGGGAGCCCACATCAATGAAATCATGAATCCTTCAAAATACAGAAATATCAGAGAAAATACTCTGGTACATTCAGCCTTAAGTTAGCCAACTACATGGTTTACAGTTTATTATTCATCCAAGGAAAGACATAAATATGGAAATGTCCCTCTAAAGGGAGAGAAGTAAGCACAAAAGCTGTGATGATTGGAATTTTCATGCACTTTTGGGGTATTATGTCGGTCTAGATTGCTATTCTGCTCATTAAAGATAATACACCACTAAAACAATATATTCTTTAAAAATTCTCAAATTTGAAAGAAAAACTCATTTTAGAATGCATGATAATTAAAATATTTTCTATATATAGAGAGTTATTTGATCTCGCTTTGTTAAACAGCTCAATGAAGTTTTCTTGTGCTTATTTTATGAAGATTGGCCTCCTTAAGCTCAGCCATTTTAGATGTTTCAGCATTCAGTGCAGCAAGGAAAATTTACCGCTTTAAATCTGGCTCACTAGTAGATAGAGGCCAACATGTTAGATTTAGTACAACTGTAGAATTAATGTTTAAAACCCCCATGCTGCACAGTTGTCCCATATGCTGCATAAAAATGCTTCATAGTTTCTCACTCAAAAGCTGCTATATTAGGGTGCTGGTGGATTTTATGCCTTCAACTTGGTTAATGTTTTCATTTATATACAACACAGTTTTACACCGCATCAGTCAAACAATCTATTGCAAAATAATTTACAGCAAAATCATCATAAATTTATACAAAGTATTGATTTAGCATTAATTTTGAAACTGTGAAAGTCAATGAACCATAAATCTGCAAGTAAATTGGCGAAGCAAAAGACATAAATGACACCAAAAATTAGCCACTAGAGAGTTGCATGTGTTGCCTGCACTCTTTTAAAGATAGCTACATGAGAGAAATATATTGGAGGAAGCTCTGTAAATTGCAAAATTAGTAACATAAAATAATATAATGCTCAGACTCTCTCAATAAAATAGTGAAGAAAACCACCCAAGAATCTGGTTCATCATCTCAATGTACTGTAAATGAAGGGATTGCCTCATTATTCTGCAACCAAAGAATTTTGGAGGATGAGGGACCAAATCTGAGATATTGTGTCAGCTGGTTGTTCTCCAACCTGTGGGTCATGGACCCAGGGAGTTGTTGCAGAGGGTTCCTATTTAGTCACATATTTTATTAAAGGATATCTATTAATAATACAGCTATTGTCACTTTGAAATTTTCATACTTAGAGAGGAAGCATGGCAGAGAATAAAGTATTAGATTTGAGTTCAAAGGTCTTAGATTTAAGTCCTTACTCCCATTTACCCAGGCCTGTCAACTGAGTCTCTTCATCCTAGTCTCTTCACTCACAAAGTATATCCAATCTGTTGCCAAATCTTGTCATTCCTATCTTCATGACATCTCTTGAATATGTCCCTTTTTCTCCATTCACATAGCCACACTCTAGGTTCAGGCTCTCATCTCTTGCCTTAATTTTCATAATAACTTTTAAACTAATTCCCCTTGATTTTATACACACACACACACACACACACACACACACATATTATGTATACATACATACACACATATTTGTATTTAATGGTGGCCATTTCTAGGGGCTTGAGGGAGGGACGAAAAAAAGAATTTTACATGATAGTTGTATTTTATATTTAAAAGAAATAGCAAGTTGTACATAATTGATTTGCAACTTCCCATCCAAGCATTTTTTAAAAAATTAGACTATGTTATGGAAATGCTTATTTTATTCCATAAATTAAAAATAAGATAAATAGAAGTAAATGACTCCTCCTGTCTCAAGTCTCTCCTCACTACAATCTCTCTTCTACTCAGCTGCCAAAGTGATTTTTCTGAGTGCAAATGTCTTTTCATCAATCCTTCAGCCTTCAAGGAATTCTAGTGAATTCCTATTACCTCTGGAATCAAATGTAAAACGTGTTGTTTGGTGTTAAATTCTATTCATGATCTGGACTCTTCCTTTGGTTGTTCAGTTGTTTTTCTATCATTCCAACTCTTTGTGACCATATTTAGAGAGTTTATTGGCAGAGATTCTAGCAGCGTTTGCTATTTTCTTCTCCAACTCATTTTATAGCTGGGCATCCTGAGGTAAACAGGGTTAAGTGACTTGGCCAGGGTCACACAGCTAGTACATTTCTGAGGCCAGATTTGAATTCTGGAGATGACTGCATTCTATCCACTGTGCTATCTGGCTTTCTCAGACTCTTATCTTTCCAGTATTCTTATAGTAACTACCTTCCTCATGCTTTGTGATACAGCCTCATTGGTCTCCTCAAACCCAACACTCATGTACTGTCTCTGTATTTTTGAACTGATTGTTCCCCTAAACTTAGGGGAGTCTCTGCCCCTCCCTTGCTTTACTTGGCTTCAGGACTCAGCTCAAGTCCCAATTTCTGCATCAAGAAGCTTTTTCTGGTCCCTCCAGCTGCTAGTGCCATTTTCTCTCAAATTGCCTTCTATATCCATCTTAATATACACACATACACACATATATATACATTAGTTTATACCAACATATATTAGAACTAGTACTAAGAAACATTAGTTTTTACATTATGTATACACATGTAATATAAACCAAAATATTAATATTAAGAATATAAAATATACATATATACAAACATGTATGTCTTTATCTATATCCATACCTATTTATTTACATGCAGTTTTCTCTATTAGAAAGTAAACGCTAAAGGGCAGGGACTGTCTTCCTTTCTTCATGTCTTAGATGCTTAGCCCAGTGCCTAGCACAGAGCAGGAGTTTAATCAATTATTTTTATTTGAATGCTAATTGACTCATAATAGATGTATGAGAGAAGGGATAAGCCACTTTATCAATCTGAATTTTATTTCTTCATTTCTAAAATGTGGTTAATAATAACTTTAATACCTCACTGTGTTATTGTAAGACTCAAGTGAGAGAATATATGTAAAGTGCTTTCCAAACTTAAAGCACTATGTGTATGTCAATTTTTTAAAAAAAATTATTATTGTACTCGGAAAGGTAGAAAATCCCTGATCTATACTAATCCTCTAAATTTTATATTTGCCTATTTATACATGTGAATATCTATTTTGTGTAATATATGTAGTTTTGTTGAATGTAGCTGTGACATTTATTCAAAGGTTATATGTATTTTGCAATATTTGCTGTGTTGCTTGTGTACTTTGCAGTATGAATAGTTGGAATTTGTTCTGTAATCTGCCTCCCTTATAGAAAGGCAGAGTGACACTATATTAATTATCCTGCAAGGGAATATAATAATTAACTTGTCCTTTAGATGGCACTCTACTCAAACCACCAGCCCAATGCTATTCAGTATCTTTAAGAAGTAGTACAAGAATAGCCTCTGACACTACTGCAGTCCACATCTTTAAGTGATTGAGCAATTAAAAACCCATGATTGCTCAGTTCTGAACTTAAACTGGGGAATAATATGAACATTTCCCCTAAATACTAAAAAAAATTAGAAATTATAGTTCTAATCCTATCCCACACCTAGAACCTCTCCTTTTTATTGAACAACTCCTTCTCTTCCTTTCACATATTCACAAAACAGAGGCAGTCAACATATGTAGCCACATACTTGTTAGATATTGTAAAAATGAAAGAAAAATTTTATTTCTATGCAGAAGCTTCTTAATAATCAGGTGTCTTTCATATGCTTCCAAATTATTTCATTCCTCAACTGTTATGGGGGATTTCCAAATTATACTGTCCTATAGAACATAGAAAGAGAATGAGGGATAAGGGAAATGTATTCAAGACCTCAGATGAAAGACCCAGAAATATACAAAAAGGAAATATTTTCTCTTCTATCTTGCCAACCAATGAGACTTTTGATCAGTTAATTCTTACTACTCCAGGCTTACCTCCATTAAACTATAATTCCATGGGTCGGGTTTCCAGTTGCAGTGGATTTGCAGATATTTATTCTATGTGTTTGACAATTCCTTCAATCCTCATCACTGATGGAGGGGCTTGAGCCACAATAGTAGCAACAATTAATGGCCTCGAGGCTTAGAAATTAATGTAATTGTGTTGGCTCTTCATTCCAAGAGTCTTGCTTGGTCAACAAAATTTGCCTCCCAACAGACAAAGCAAAGTGGTACTAGTAGACTTTACGCCTGCATATAGTTTTTTATCTATCTTTTGTTCTGTTGACAGGCTTTTAGTCAGAATTCTGAGGAAATGGAAATGGTGATCATCTGAAGTCAAACTCCTGATAGAGAGTAGAGGGATACTGATAAACTGTGTTCCCATTCTCTTTCTTTCTTAGTCATCTTTATTATTGTCATCATCACCCCAAGGTCAGGGGGAAATAATAACTAAAAAAAAAAAAAAAGCATAGACAGACACACAGATTAAGGAAGAGTGTGAGCAACGGTTATATTCTCCATTCATTATAGCATTTTGTGTGTGTGTGTGGGGGGGGGGAGGCTGTGTAGTAGAGTTGAAATACTTCAAGTCAGCAGACCTGGGTTCAAATCCTAGTTCTGACAAATAAAAATTTTGTGATTTCATGTAAATCACTTTATCTCTTTGAGAATCAGTTTCTTCATCTGTAAAATGGAAATAATAACATTTGCACTAAAAGAGGATTGTTGTGATATGAGGGCTTTGGAAACATTAAAATATTTTACAAATGTGAGTTGTTATTTTTCTGGGTGGTTTGATTCAGTTGAATAAAGAATAGTAATAATTATAATGAAGCATTAATTATTTGTTAAGTCCTTATAAGGGCTGGGGAGAGGGGGAAATCTTTTTCTACAACTGTAGAGCACAACCAATTCAATCTAACAAGTATTTGTTAAATACTTACTACCCAATTAGAGGCAATCAAGAAATTGGATTAGTGAAAAAAGAAACAGAAAAATGATCATTCCCACTACTGAAAAAAACTCAAGTAAAATAGCATTATTTTAACATTTCTAATTGATTATTGCCTTTGCACCGATTTTCCCTCTTGTCTGGAATGTTCTCTCATCTCACTTATGGCTCTTTGGAATCCCTAGCTTCACTCAAGATTCAGCTAAAGTGCTACTTCCTACCCAACACCTGGTGTAGGTCAGACCTGCCTTAGGCTGATCTGGTCCTTTAGGTTCTGAATTGCAAGGGCATGAATTATTCGTAGACTCCCAAACATCTAAGAAAAGGAAGTTTACTTAGCCAAAGCAGGAAAAGCAGGTAGGACACAACATAGATTCACTTAGGTATAGTGTCCTACTCTCTGTATTAGCAATGCTGATCTATTGGTCAGCAGCCTAAGGAAGGAGCTACTACTTTGTCCTTTTGGACTGGCTACTCTGCTTAGTCTATTAGGAAGCTAAATCAATGATCTGAACCTAAGTTAAGTTCTTTGAGAAGGTAAATCTTTTTATTTTTCTTAATCATATTTTATTTTTCCAAATACATGTAAAGATAGTTTTCAAAATTCATTTTTGTAAAACTTTGTGTTCCAAATTTTTCTTCTTCCCTTTCTTCTCCTCCCTAAGACAACAAACAATCTGATATAGGTTAAATATGTGACAGCCTTTTAAACATATTTCCATATTTGTCATATTGTGCAGACCAAATCAGATCAAATGGGAAAAAAATCATGAAAAAGAAAAAAGAAATAAGAAAGGTTAAAATACTAGGCTTTGATCCATATTTAGTCTCCATAGTTCTCTCTCTGTATGTGATTGGCATTTTCCATCTCAAACATATTGGAATTGCCTTGAATTATTGTTGAGAAGAGACAAGCCTATCACGGTTGATCATCACATAATATTATCACTGTATACAGTGTTCTCCTAGTTCTCATTTCACTCGGCATCAGTTCATGTAAGTCTTTCAAGGCTTTTCTGAAATTAGCCTGTTCATCATTTCTTAGAGAACAATAATATTCTATTCCATTACATTCATATATCCTAACATATTCAGCCATTCCTCAACTGATGAGCATTCATTTGCCAGTACAAAAAAAGACTGCTACAAACATTTTTGCACATATGGCTCCTTTTCCCTTAATCTCTTTGATTAGCTCTTGTCTTTTCATCAAAAATAAATGAAAATCTCCTATTTCACTGAATGCCCATCTTTTCCCTGAAAGATAGTGCTTAATTTTGCTAGATAGTTGATTCTTGACTGATGTACAAGTTTCTTTGCCCTCTGTAATAATATATTCTAGGCTCTTTAATCTTTTAAAGTGGGATCTACTAGGTTCTGGGTAATCCTGATTATAGCTCCTTGATAATTGTTTCTTTCTGGCTGTTTGCAGCATTTTCTCCTTGATCTGATCATTCTGGAATTTAGCTATAATATTCCTTGGAGTTTTCATTTTGGAGTCTCTTTCAGGAAGTGATCGAATTCTAGGACATCAGAGCAGATTTCCTTGATGATCTCTTGAAAGCTGTTGTTGAGGCTCTTTTTCATTGTTGTTTTCAGCTAGTCCAATAATTTTTAGATTGTCTCTCCTGGATCTATTTTCCAGGTCAGTTGTTTTTCTGATGAGGCATTTTACATTTTCTTTTTTTTTTTTTTCATTTTAGTGGGTTTTTTTGACTTATTCTTAATGTCTCATTGAATCATTTGCTTCCATTTGTTCAATTCTAATTTTTAGTGAATTATTTTCTTGTTAGCTTTTTAAAATCTCCTTTTGCATTTGGCTAATTGAACTTTTAAATGAGTTGTTTTGTTCATTGGATATTTTTTCATTTCACAAATTCTGTTGTTCAAGGAGTTGTTTTCTTTTTCTATTTCTCCAAAACTATTTTTTAAGAAGTGATTTTCTTCAAACAATTTTTGTGTTTCCTTTTCCAGATCTCCCATTTCCTGTCCCCTGTCTTTTAAGATCCTTTCTGAATTCTTCCAAGAGAACCTTGTAAGATGGAGATCAACTTATGTCTCTTTGAGGTTTCATGTAGAGATGTTTTATCTTTAGTGCTCTTAGGGTTTGAGGTCTGTTCTTAGCTGTTTCCATAAAAAACTATCTATGATCAGAGCTCTTTTTGCTTTTTTGCTCATTTTTAAAGATTAAGTTCTGCTCTTAGGGCAAAGAGTAAATATTGCAAGCTTTCTCTACAGATGTGGCTTCATGCTGCCCTGGGACCAGTGCTACTGGCACCTTTCTCATACTGAATGAGCATGACCAATCCCTCCTATTATGCTGGGCTTCAGGGGCTCAATATTTGCCTTCTCTAATTGTGTTGGATGTCTCACAGTCCACTGGCTTCTGAACCAGAATAGAGTAGCAAATGCTGCTGTATTTTGGCTATCAGCTTCTCACTAGATTCCCCCAAAATGTACAGAAGCCTTAGGTCTTCTGTCACTATGCTGTGTCTGTGCTGGGCTGTCTCCCCCTTTTTTCCCTCACATTGAGACAGACCTTTCTTCCAAAATATCTTCTGCTGGAAGTTTGTTATACTCCAACTATTTGTGGGTTCTGTCACTCCAAAACTGGTTCAGAGGCTTGATCTTGTGTTGCTCTGAGGGAAGTTACTTGCCAGTACAAAAAAAGACTGCTACAAACAGGAAGAGCTCAAAGACCTGTTTACTCTCCCTTTTTTAAAATCTCTTTGAGATAGTGAGATTGCTGGATCAAAGGGTATGTACAATTTTATATACCTTTGGGCATAGTTGGTAAATCTGAGAAGTTTTAATACCTTTTAAGGAAAAACAAGTTTGACCTATATGAAGGAGGAATGCTGGAGCCTGTTGTTAGCCAGAATCGTGTTAATTTTTCACTGTTACCCTTGACATTTAAGAAATCAACAAAACAAAAAATATCAGGGCTTGATTTATTGTTTTGTTGATTATCTGTGCTTAAAATGGTAATGGAGAAAATATCAGTTATGTAGATTAAACTTAAAAGTATGTGCTTTTCCTTCATAGAGCCAATATCAAACATTTATCAATACACTCCTGGCTATGGGGCAGATATTGTACTTACCATACCCCACATATAATTAGTATTCCTCATCCAACACACAAAATTATTTCATAGATATAATCTAGTTATTTGCTTATAAATTCTTTTCCCTTGGTAGAATATTAGCTTCCTGATGGCAGGAATTGCCTCTCCATTTTTTTTTTTTATATACTTGATTATTTAATTAAATTGAATTGGATTTAGTAGGTGTTGTTAGCATATGTCTGAACCTTGATAAGTGAGAATTCATATTTAATGACTATATCTCCTTTTTTCCCTCTGGTTCATTCATCCATCTGTTTTAGACATACCCCCATGGGACATACCAGGACATCATTTGCTCATAATCAAAGATGCGAAAGGCTCTCAAAATCCCATGGAATCTGCCAGTAACCACAGGAGGTCTAAAAGAAAGAAGCTTTTGTCCTCTTCCCTTGCATTTCTCTGTTGTTTCAAGAAACAGTTTTGAAACTCTTAAACCCACTACTTTGGACACTTACTGCCTTAGGACATTATCCAAGACAGCAAATGAATCCTTCTCCAAACTTGTTGCTGACAGCTGAGAATATAGGCGTAATGAAGATAGGCAGATCTGCATAGCACTTAGTTATCAAAACTCTTTATCTTGTTTGATTTGCACAATAGCTCCAGGAAGGTGTAGTTTTCACTATTTTATACTTGAAGAAACAGAAATGTGGAATAAATGACTTGTCCAAGATCACAAAATTACGCAGTTGTAGACTTGGGACACAAACCTATATGTCCCAACTCTTAGATTAGTGCTTTCTTTACTATGCTAGATGCACAGAAATGTATGGTAGTAGACTCTGCTTCAGTATCTGCCAACAAGGATTGACTGAAAAATAGAGAAAGAGAGAGAGAAGAGTGCTTATTGCAAATTTTTATTGCAATGGGAGAATAGCTAAGAGGCCAGGTGGGAAACAAATGATCTCTAGGGAAATGAGAGATGGATAGGTTTCAGAGGAGGCTGAAGGAAATAAAAACAGCCAGACAAAGCGAAATATGACCCAGAAACAAATATTTGATACTTCTGTGGGTTTGTGATCTCTTTGATATGAATATTCCTTCCATTAATTCAAATCACAACTTATCCAGGTCTTCTCATTCTATATGAATACCACTTATTTATCTTTCTGCTATCTATTTGTTCATCTATTTTTATCTATAATTGATTTATTTATCCATTCATTCATTTATGCATCTATCATCGATTTATCTATTTATTTTAACTATTATTTACTTATTTATACATTCATTGATTTATCCATCCATCTCTTTATCTATCTGTTTATATATCTGTTTGTCTATTTGTTCATCTATTTATATCTCTTATTTACTTATTTATACATTCATTAACTTATCCATTTATACATCTATCTATTTATCTATCCATCCATCTGTTTGTCTATTCTGCTTATATATCTATTTGTCCATCTATTTTTATCTATTATTTATTTATTGATTGATTTATCCATCCATCTTTCTACCTATTTATCTTCATTTATCACCTGTCTTACCTACTTATTTTATTTATCCACATATCCATCTATTAATTCATTTATCTATATATCTATTTATCTATTGCCAAATCTATGATTTCATTTGAATAAGAATTTCCATCATAGAAATGTCTTCTACCAATGCAGACTGGCTGGTACCTGTTGGACAATTTATAGCCTTAGGGAGTTGCCTCGAGCCCCAAGTAGTTGTATGAATTACGCAGGGACACACAGCCAATATGTGTCAGAGGGTCTTGAAATCTGATCTGTCTAAATCCCCACCATTGCTAAAGCTACCTCTTGTGTTTATATCCTCTTTAAAGACCCTACCTTTTGTTCTCTGCATTATGAAAGTACCAGTGGTGCATGGGGCTGTCCATTGGTTTTTATTTATTCTCATTGTATGAACAGCCACATTCTTTTCTGGTCACATGTTTCTTTCTGATGGCATTGTTTATGCTATTTCTCTTGCTTAATTATTTTTTATTAAAGCTTTTTATTTTCAATACATATGCATGGATAATTTTTCAATATTGATCCTTGTAAAACCTTGTGTTCCAAATCCCCCCTTTCTCTCCATAGCCTCCCCTAGATGGCAAGTAATTCAATATATGTTAAACATGTTAAAAATGTTAAACCCAATATATGTATATATATTTACACAATTATTGTTTTTGCTTAATTCTTAATGTTCATAGCGTCACAGTCTACTCACTTCCAGGATGTATCTCCGTTGTCCACCCCTACCTTGCATGTGAATGTAATTTCAATGGAGAAGACATAGGAAGTTAAATTAACAGCTCCTATGGAAGAAGATAAAATAAACCAGTAATGCTAACACATACCTACCTACATACATAGGCGATTAGCTTGCTGATCTTTGGTGTTTGGGGATGGAAAAAATCACATATGCTGATTTTTGAATTTATTCTTGTTATATTCTTCTTTCCAGGTTATGAATGGAGTGATCTTTACATTTTGTGATCTTTCAATGGTATCTTACAAATAAATTAGAATTTGTCCAATTTGGGGGACACCTATTGTTCAGTTGCCACAAACTTTTTCAATTTTCCAAAGTGTTAAAACTAGAAAAGATCATCTCTTTTCATTCCTTCATTTTTTTCTTATTTTTAAAAAAAGTTATACATGTACATTCGGTTTTTTATATATTTCCATATGAGTCAGGTTTGATGAGAAAAATCAGCACAAAATAGAAAAACCATGAGAAAGAAGGAAAAAAGAAGGAAACAAAGGTGAAAATAGTGTGCATTGATCCACCTTCAATTTCCATAGTTCTTTGTCTGCATGCAATTAGCATTTTCCATCTAAAATCTATTGGAATTGTTTTGGATCATGGTGTTGCTGAGAAAGGCTAAATTTATTATAGTTGTTCATCACACAATCTTCTTGTTGCTGTGTACAATGCTTTCTTGGGTGTGCTTGCTTCACTCAGTATCAGTAAATTTATATCTTTCCAGGATTTTCTATCAGCTTCTTCATCGTTTTTTTATAGAATAATAATATTCCATTATTTTTATATACCATAGCTTATTCAGCCATTCCCTGATAGATGGGCATCAACTTATTTTCCAATTTTTTTTTGCCACCACAGAAAAATTGCTACAAACATGTTTGCACATATGGGTTCTTTCCCCTCTTCTATGATTTCTTTGGGATACAAACCCAGTAGTGGCACTTCTGGATCAAAAGATATACATAATTTTATAGCTCTTTCGGCATAGTTCCAAACTGCTATCCAGAATGATTGGATCAGTTCAACAACTCTACCAACAAAGCATTAGTCTTCCAGTTTTTCTATATCACCTCCAATATTTATCATTATATTTTCCTGTTATCTTGGGTCAATCTGATAGATGCTAGGCAATAATTCAGAGTTGTTTTAATTTGTATTTCTCTAATTAATAGTGATTTAGAGCATTTTTTCATATGACTATAAATAGCTTTAATTTCTTCATCTGAAAATTGTTCATATCCTTTGACCATTTATCAGTTGGGGAGTGACTTTTATTTTTTACTAATTAGATCCAGTTTTCTATATATTTTAGAAATGAGGCTTTTATCAGTAACACTGGCTATAAAAATTTCCTCCCAGCTTTCTGTACCCCTTGGTTTTGTTTGTGTAAAACCTTTTTAATTTATATAATCAAAATCATCCATTTTGTATTTCACAATGTTCTCTAGTTCTTCTTTGGCCATACATTTCTCCCTTCTCCAAAGATAAATATAGCTTTCCTAATTTGCTTATAGTATAACCCTTTATTCCTAAATCATGTTCCCATTTTGACATACGAGATGTATGTAGGTCTATGCCAAGTTGGTCACATACTATTTTCCAGTGTTCCCAACAATTTTTTTCAAATAGTGAGTTCCACCAGAAGCTGGATTTAGCTTTATCAAACAATAAATTACTATAGTCATTGATTTTTGTGTCTTGTGAGCCTAACCTATTCCACTGATCCACCACTCCATTTCTCAACCAGTACTAGATGGTTTTGATAACTGCTGCTTTAGAATAGAGTTTTAGGTCTGGTTCTGCAGATACCAGGTCACCATTCTTTACATTTTTTTTTTCATTAATTCCCTTAATATTCTTAACTTTTTCTTTTTTTTCAGATGAATTTTGTTATTTTTTCTAACTCTATAAACTATTTTTTTGGCAGTTTGATCAGTATGGCACTGAACAAGTAGACTAAATTAGGTGGAATTGTCATTTGTATTATGTTAGCTAGGCCAAGCCACGAGAGATATTTATCTAGTTGGTTAGATCTAACTTTATTTGTGTGAAAAATGTTTTGTAATTGTGTTTATATAGTTTCTACGTTTGTCTTGGCAACTAAACACCTAGATATTTTGTTTTGTCTCCAGTTATTTTAAATGTTATTGGGCTTTGTTGGTAATATATAAATGCTGATGATTTGTGTGGGCTTATTTTACATCTTGCAACTTTGCTAAAGTTGTTAATTATTTCAAGAAGATTTTTTTTGATGATTCTCTAGGATTCTCTAACTGTACCATCATAGCTTTTTCAAAGACTGGTAGTTTTATTTCCTCATTGTCTATTCTAATTCCTTCTATTTATTTTTCATTTCTTATTACTAAGACCAACATTTCTAGTACAATATTAAATAATAGTGATGAAAATGGGCATCCTTGTTTCATCCCTGATATTACTGGGAATGTGTTTAGCTTCTCCTCATTACATATAGGTAAATGCTGCTTATCATTTTAAGGAAAATTCCATTTTTCCTATGCTTTTTAATATTTTTAATAGAAATTGGTACTGTATTTTGTCAAAAGCTTTTTTTCTGCATATATTGAGATTATTATATGATTTCTGTTAGTTTTGTTATTTATATAGGCAATTATGTCAATAGTTGTTCTTATTTGGACCAGCCCTGCATTCCTGGTATAACTTGCATTTGGTCATAGTCTATTATCCTGCTGATAAGTTGTTGTATTACAGTCCCTCTGATCTGTTATTGTAGCAGCTGCCAGATCCTGGGTAATCCTGATGGTGGTTCCTCGATACTTGAACTGTTTTTTTTTTTTCCTGGAAGCTTGCAGTATTTTTTCCTTGAGATTATAATTTTGGAGTTTTGCAATGATGTTTCTTGGAGTTTTCCTTGTAAGATTTCTTTCTGGAGGTGATCAATGGATTTTTTTCAGTGATTATTGCTCTCTAGTTCTAGTATATCAGAGCAGTTTTTCTTGATGATTTATTGAAGGATGCTATCCAGGCTCTTTTTTTTGGTCATGGCCTTCAGTTAGTCCAATAATTTTTAAATTATCTCTTTTAATTAGATGTTTTTCCAATGAGGTATTTTACATTTTCTTCCATTTTTTCATTCTTTTTAGCTTGTTTGACTGATTCTTTATGTCTCATAGGGACATTAGCTCCTACTTGCCAGGTTCTCATTTTTAATGTATGATTTTCTTCAGTTAGTTTTTGTATCTCCTTTACTACTTGATTAATTCTACTTTTAAAGATATTATTTTCTTCAGGCTGTTTTTTTTTTTTTAAAGAATTGTTTTCATTTTCCAAGCTTTTCACTCTCTATTGTTTCTTTTCTCAATTTTTCTTATATCTTATTTCTTATTTGATTTTAAAATATTTTATAAGAAAGCTCTTTGGGCTTGAAACCAATTCACATCTCCTTTCGAAATTTTACACGTGGGCATTTTGTCCTCTCCTGTTTTGGTGTTTTGGTCTTCCTTGTCACCATAGTAGTTTTCTACGGTTAAGGTTCTTTTCTGTTTCTTGTTAATTTTCTTTCTTTCTTTTTCCTATTTTATGACTTTTAAAGTCAGGCTCTGCTCCTAGGGCACAGGGAGTGCTGTCCCAAACTTCTTGTGCAGTTTTGAGCCTTGACTTTGAGCATAGGGGTCCTTGTATCTGGTGAGTAACTCACAATGCTGGGGGCAGCCAGACTTAGTCTTGCCTATTGCTGCCTGGTTTCTCAGACTGGCAATTTGTCTTCCACACTGGGACTCAAGGCTGGTCACTGATTTGTTCTACCACTGTTTTTTTGAGCCAGGATTGAAGTCTTCAGTTGCCAATCTACTGTGATTAAGACTCTCTTCCTGTCTTTCCTGGACACCATTTGAGCTGGGTTGTAAACCCCTTTCAGTCCACTGAGACTGACCTTTCTTGAAGTCATTACAATGTCTTTTGAGCTGGAATATTGTTTCATTCCATCTCTTCATAGGCTCTGTCATTCCAGACTTAGTTTCATGTGGTTTCAAGGAAATTTCAAGGAACTTCTGAGCTCCACTCTATCATCTTGGTTCTATCTCCAGAACTTCATTCCTTCATTTTAAAGAGAATGAAGTCATAGTCTCAAAGAGATGTTCTCTTAGGTATATTAGTAGCAAAATCTGAACTCAAACCCCAGGTCCCCAGGACTCTTTGTCTGCTTAATTGAAAATCAAATATAAAAAATTTTAACAATTCTTTGCTATAATTGGCATATTTATACATCTAATTAAAAATTGGAGTACAACAGATTCCCTCTGTCCTTTCTTTGCTTCAATCTTTACTATTTGGATTGTTGTAAGATATACCATTCATAGAGTATTCATTAGCCTGAAACAGTCTTGTAAATAATTTGTCACCCATATGATTTGGAGCATGTAATAACCCAAACCAAGTGTATAGCATCTTATTTCTTTACTGTCTCAATGTCTTCCAAGAGAAATGCCAACTGAAAAAAATATTTGTATGTCAATGAATGTCTTAGTCATAGGTTAAAAAGTCATTCTAAAACACATTATAATTACAATATACTGATACAATATTCAATAGTAAATCTGACAATGATTATTGGGAATAGGATTTATTCCAAAAAATATGAATTTACTCATTAACTTTTCTTTTCCTGACTTAAAAAATAAAACAAGCTGAAAAATGATAAAATGAGGAAAACAATAGAATAAATGTTAAGGCTATATATATATATTCTATAATTGTTTAAACTTGCTTGCATCATCTCTGACAGGAAGATCAGATGCTTTTGAAGATATTTATCAATCTTTTGTATCAAGAGGAATATTCTATAGGTTCCTAGAGTCATAATTTGGGTGATGAGATTTTCATTCCACCTGCAAGTTAACTAGATGATTAGAAATTTTTTAAAAATTTCATTGATGCCCTTTGTTTTGACATCATAGTTATTTCTAAATACTCCTCTCCCTCTCCCTTCAGGAGAGTTTTCTCTTATAACAAAGAAAAAACAAAACAGTTAAGCAGAACCAATCAATACTCCAATTTTGATTCTGACAGTACAAACAACATTCCATCTCATAAGTGTTTTCCAGTGAAAGGAACATGGTACATTTCCTTATAGCTCTTCTGGGCCAAGAAGTCATTATAACTGCATAGTATTTTGTTTTAGGGTTTTTTTTTTCATTTGTAATACATTGTTGCTGACATTGTATGTATTGTTTTGCTGGTTTTGCTTACTTCATTCTCTGTAAGTTTCATTTAGGAGTTCCAATATTTATCTGAATTTCTCATATTTATTCTATTACATTTATAAATCACAATTTGTTAATCCCTTCTCCAAGTGATGAACAGCCACCTAATTTTTTTTCTTTGATACCTCAGAAAATTTTGTTATGAATAAGACTTTTCCTCACATCCTGTACTGCTTGGGGTATCTGTATAGCAGTGGAATCTCTAAGTCAAAGGATGTAGACATTTTAGTCACACTTTAAGAACAATTCTAAATTGTTCTTCAGAATGATTAGATCAATGTTCACAGCTTTTCCAGTGATGTATTTTTCTCCCAATAAGCCTTTCAACAATGATTATTTCTCTTATATAATCCAATTTTTATTATGGAAGATAACGCATGAGTTGTTTTAAATTAGTTTTCTCTTATTAATGATTTAAACCATTTTTCATATGGTTGTTAATAGTTGGCATTTCTACTTTTGAAGACTGTTCATATCCTTTGAGCATTTATCCATTGAGAAATGATTCTTGACTTTGTACATTTATACTAATGTGCTAAATATCTTGGAAATCAGTTTTTTTCTTGGGATGTTGGCTGCAAAAGTTTTTTTTTTTCTTCCTGATCAATAGTTTCCCTTTTTATTCTGGAAGGATTAATTTAGTTCATGTAGGTTACATATGTGCCTTCTGGTCTAAATATTTGTTAATTGTCCATTTTATCCTTTGTAATCTCCTCTTTCTCTTATTTGATTGTCTCCATATAGGCTTATATCTTTTGTTTATACTCTTGTGTTAGTGACTGTTTCATAACATTATGGTCTCTGGTAGATGAATTTAATATCTCTACTTTTTAGTATTTATTTATTTTGCTTTGTCCTAGCACATGGTTCATTTTTGTAAAGTATCGTGTTATGCTGGGATATACGTATGTATATTCTTTAATGTTTTTATTCAGAGAATTCCATAGAACTTTTCAAATTTCTTCAATAGTCTGCTAAGTATATATATTTTATTGAATTTATTCAATTCTGAAAGAGGAACATTAAAGTTTCCTATAATTATGTTACAATCCATTTCTTTTTGCAATCCAATTAACTGTTTTAAAAAATGAATTTAGATGTCACACCATTTTGTGTATATATAGATTAAATAATTATTTAGTTTCTTTGATTGTAGTAACTTTGGTATAATGTAATTTCTCTTTTTAGCTCTCTTGACACTGAGTTTTTATTTTTTTCTAATATCATGACTGTAATTCCTAATTTTTAAAAATTAGATACACACAGTAAATATTATTCCAGATAATCTTTTTCATCCTGAATGCGTATTTTTCAAATGTGTTTTTAGTATGCAGCAAGGCATTGGATTTTGTTTTCTTATGTATTCAGCCATTCTCTTTCTTTTTTTTTTATTAAAAAACTCACATTTAAGGTCATGACTGTTGAGTTTGCATTTTTCTCTATTTCTTTCATATTGATTTTTATGCTCTTCCTTTTTTAAGTCAGCATTCTTCCTATTATTAGCTTTGTTTACATTTATTTGGTCCTAGTTTATTCTCATATATTCTCTTCATTTCTGCTCTATCCCAAGTTTCTTAGATCTATTTAAATTGTTCATTTTTTTTTCTTTCTGTTTTTACCTATGTTAGCCTGTCTTTGGCCCTTCTTGTCCCCCCACCCAAGTGGGGTGCTTAGCCTACCTCATTCAACTTCTTAAGTAATAGGTTTGTGGAGTTTTTTGTGACTTCTTTTCCTAAGAAGTTTTCATTTCCTTTTCCCTCTTTCATTCTACTCTACTCTTCTGTTCATGGATTATACTCTTGTATGTTCTTTCATTATTCTATGTCCCTTATGTCAGAATATTAGATTATCATTTTTGTATTTTCTATTCTATTTCTATTATTTCTTCATCCTTCTTTCCCTTATTTATTATACGTTTTATCTTTTTCTTAATGGAGCCCTTTTCTGCTATATCTTATTCCTAGAGATATGAATTCATTAAAGAGGCAGTAAGGTATTCTAGAAATCATTCTTTATCCTGAATCATAAGACATCTTCTACTTAAAGCCAGGATATATTATGTATTCCTTATGATTTGGAGAGCAGACTGTCCCTAAGTATCTATACATCTCTTTTCTTTGACTGTGCAGTTCAAGGAAGAAGGTAGTCCCCTATTATGCTCATTCCTCCTGATTAAACTCATTACAAGGCCTCTGTCTCTCATCACAGATTATTATCACCATACATTAGGCCTAGCTATGGAAATGATCTTTAATAGCACCCTCTCATTTCTTCTTCTAGGCAAAAGCATATCATTTATCCTACCTTCATCCCAGTTTTGTTTTGACCTTTTTAGAAAAATTATTGGGGCAGCTAGGTGGCACAGTGGATAGAGCACCAGCCCTGAAGTCAGGAGGACATGAGTTCAAGTCTGGCCTCAGACACTTCCTGGCTGTGTGACCCTGGGCAAATCACTTAACCCCAACTGCCTAAGCAAAAAACAAAACAAAACCAAAAAAACCTTATTTCTCCTTTCAGCATCTGTGAGAGAGTCAGGGATAGGAGGATGAAAGGACTCTTTAAGTGTGAAGCATATTGTGGGTTTATCTGCTTGGAAGATAGTTTATACACAGACTTTTTCTCTTAGATTTATTATTTTCCTAATGATGAAAGTGAGGAGAGCAACTGGTATCAAATGATGGGGTTCTGGAGCAATTCACATATGAAGAATTCACAAGGGCCTTTCTCCTTGCCTAAGGGTAGATTAATTTACAAGGAGAAGTGTCAAGAAGAGACAAAATGAAGAGGTAAAATAGACACCAAAAGTGGAAAATAAGAAATAGATTTGGGAGAGCATATAGTTATCAAGGAAAAGGGTTTAAGTTCCCTAGTGGAACTTATAATTCACTAGGAGGAAGGGAATACACCATGAAGTGGGAGTATGCCATTAACTGACAGAATATATCCATAGAGGAGTTTAAAACCTTAAAACATTTAGCTATAACAAGGAGAAAGACATTATGAGGTATGGAGGAGGGAAGATGGGATGAAAAATATCATGAAGCAGAATGTTATGGCTGGCTAATTCAAAAGAGATTCAGCAAAGATGGTATAGGCCATGTATAGATTTATAGGAGAAATTTAACCTCAGCAGTTTGACATCATAACTTGATTTTCTGATTGAATACAGTAAGATGGAGTTACCCCCCCCCCAAAAAAGTACCTTTTCCTCTTCCACTGTGGGCCTACACTTGTTTTTTCTGCATGGATCCCTCTAACTCAACATCTTTAACTTTTTTGATTTGGGGAGTGTCCTTGCCCAAACTTAACACCAACGAGAAAAAAAAACTGACCTCAGTCTGGATAAGCAAGAGCTCCCTTATATTGACTGCAGAGCCAATTTTTAAATTTTTGTGAGCCTTTACACCTCAGAAATTGGCAGAGGCTACAAATCAGGATTTGATTTAGTGTTTTGTTGATTGTCTAGACTTAAGAAAATTACAGTGAAATATTAGTAGTGTGAATTAAATTTAAAAGTTTGTTATACATATCTTCTCCCTTCCAGAGAACTTCTCCAGAGAACCATTTGTTAAGCATTTACAGCCTTACTCTATTTCAACTCTTCTTTCTTTCAGAAAAGGAAGCTCCTTCCTTTCAGCCAATTTTCTGCTGCTTTGTCTTCTACTCTCTTCTCCACAGCTGTACCTCCTTTCCTCCTCCCTTTTTATGAGGCTGGGTAGAATCAAGGTTTTTGTAACTCTTCTGTGGTAGTAGAAGGTTTCAGATTAAATCAGCACAACCCTAAAATGTGAGCCTGTGAATAGGCTTGTGCTGACTATACCCATGGGGGAGCTGAAGTAGTAGGATGAATAAATATTTTAGCCATTTCAGTTCTCCAATGTAATTCCAAAACCTGGTGCTATATTTCTGTCTTCCTTCTGTCTTATCTTGTTGATATGATTTTTCAAATAGTATTTTATTTTTTCTAAATACATATAGAGGCAAATTTTAACATTAATTTAAAATTTTTGAATTCCAAACTTTCCCCTCTCATTCACTTCCCATTCCCCAAGATGGTAAGCATTTTGATACAGGTTATATATGTGTACAGTATTTCCATATTAGTCGTGTTGTGAAAGAAGAACAATACCAAAAGAAAAAAAAAGAAAAAAAAGAAGTGAAAATAGTATGCTCTGATCTTCATTTGGATTTCATCAGTTCTTCCTCTGGATATGGACAGGATTTTTCCTCATGAGTCCTTTATAATTTCTTGAATCATTGTATTGCTCGAAAAAGATATGGTTTTAATTAATATAGATTTTACACAATTCCCCTTTTGGAGTTTTTTAGTTTGGGAAAATATCTAGAAAATAAATATTCTGCCATCTTGATGATCATGGGATCTTCCTCAACCACATAATCTATAAGGTAGATTCCATTATACATCTGATATGCAAATAAGAAAACTTCTAATACTCCTTAATATCTTTTAATAGATTAATTACTTATAAGAAGCAGCATGGAATGGAAAGTAAAAGGATAACTTTAGAATCAGGAAGACCAGAGTTCAAATCTGGCTTCCTACACATATTGGTTATGTGACTCTGGGCAAGTCATTTAACATCTTAACATCCCAGAAAATGCTTTAAGTTTTGAAATGACAGCTCAGATATCTATCAGTAGAAGAAATTACATCTCTCCCTGGGAGTTTCCCATAGCAAAGAAATCACAGGTCCAGATGAAAGAAAGAAAAAAGAAAGAGAGAGAGAGAGAGGAAGAAAGAGAAAAAAGAGGAGGAAGGAAGGGGGAAAAGAAAGGAAGGAAGGAAATAAAGAAAAAAGAGAGAAAGAAAGGAAGAAAGTTAAGAAGGAAGAAGAAAAAAGAAGGGAAGAAGAAAGAAATATAAAGAGAGAAAGAAAAAAAGAAAAAGAAAGAGTGAGCTAAGTAATAATCTTTTATTCTGGCTGACTTGCCTCAAGGCAAAACTATAATGAAGTCATCCTAGATAGTGAATGATCCATCCTATTTTAAAATATACTAAGTAAGAGTTTATAGGCTGGGTTGGAGGAAGGGAGAAAGCAGTTAATAAACTGTTGCAATTATCCAAGCAAGAGGTGATGAAAAATTGAATATTGTGGTATCAGTGACAGAAAAAGAGGCAGCATTGAAAGATATTGTTAACAGTGAAGATCAAAAGAGAGGGGGAAACTAGAGAAAGGGAGAAAGTCTTCTTCTGAATTTCTAGTAAACCATTATTTTGCCAATATATAATTGCTTTTGAGATCTGCTTTGGCATTTGAGAAATGAATCTAAACAGAACTTTAGTGAGAAGATAGCTTTCTCCTCCTTCATAAAAAACTTTACACTTGGGGCATCTAGGTGGCGCAGTGGACAGAGTCAGAGTGAACTCTGAAGTCAGAAGGACCTGAGTTCAAATTTGACCTCAGACACTTAACACTTCCTAACTGTGTGACCCTGGGCAAGTCACTTAACCCCAATTGCCTCAGCAAAAACAAAATAAAACACAAATGCTAAATTTTATAGTCTGATAAGGTTTCTATTGTGCGATTGTCCCTGAACCCTAAATATCTAAGTAAATAGATAACAACAACTCATATTTATATAGTTCTTTATATCCTAAAAAGTGCTCACTACACAACAATGCTACAGTGGTGTGAGGTTGGCAACGTAAATATTATCATTCCCATTTTACTGCAAATCTCTGCCACAAGTATGATCTGTGTGATGGTAACCATGGAGAGAGAGATGCTTTTTCAGGATTCCATTGGTCACTGAGGTCATGAGCTAGGTGATCTCAGGGACAGTTAAGAAAGGATTTGGGAATGAAAAAGGAAAGATTATCAAGATCAAGAGAATGAAAGTCAGGAGCATCCTTGACTTTTGATATGATGTGGACATTACAGAGCCGAGTTTCTTTGCCCTTCTCCTTTGCTGTGATAGTTACTGGTCAGAAGTATGCTGTGGCTCCTAACGACAGCAGACAGGGCTGTTGTCACACAGATTGCTATAGATGGGACTCTGGTTAATAAAGTTCTTCCTGTCCATTTTATTTCTTTGAAATTCCATTGCTCTCTTCCCTGCAAAAGGAAAGACAAACCTGAATTGGGGAACCTCCCCTGTTCTGAGTGGTAGGGTGGTCAGAAACATTTTTCGATGGCCACATTTTTAAATTTCTAATGAACCTTACTAGCCATCCCTTCCTGCTTCCCCTCTCTTTGTGCGTTTGGTCTGACCCTTATCTCTATTATCTAAGGAAATGATATGTTCACATTTTTTTTGTGTGTCTTGTTATTTGGACCATAGAGTTGAGGAGCAAACATAGTCTGGATAATATAGTAGAAACACTCAACATCTGTTACAGGTGGTGATAAGTGGGGATTAGGAACCCAATGAGAATCATAAATTTCTCTCTAAAAATGTAGTAAGTTACTTGAGTGTGATGAGTATCTTTTTTAAAATGCCAAATCAGTTCTCTCCTGCATTCCTCATTAGTATAACTTTCCCCTTGAATAATATTGTTAGTGAGCCAAGAGCTTGGGATGAATGGAGACAAAGTGAGAATTTAGTTCCAGTGAATTCCCTGGATTCCTCTCTCTTCCTTTCCCCTAATTCTTTGGAACATACAGGGTTGTCTCACCATAGCATACTCTGGTACATGTAGAACACCAGACTTAACCCATCACATGAGTATTGCATATCACATAGAGAGAACTGATCCCCTGAGTTAAGCTCTCCATCCTTTTTTTTTTTTAATGTCTGTGTTATTCATAGATAGAGAAACAAGCTGAGAGATATGTTAAGTGACTTTTCCAAAGTCACACGGCTAATGAATCTCAGAGGAGGAATTTAAATCTGAGTTTCCTGCCTCTAAGTCCAGTGCTATTTCCAGTATACCGCAACCATCCATCATAGGTCTTGTTAGCATTTCTCCTTTTCAACTCCTGCGACCCATAGAATTACTTTGGCAATGCTGAGACTGATGAATTGAAAGCAGAGAGAATTCTCAATCAGCACCTCATTCTTCCTCTTTGCTGCCTTGCAGAATCCCACCTTGTACAAACAAAGCATATGAACATGTGTATGGGAGAGGGAAGGGACAAGAGGGAAATGATATTAGAACAGGTAATTTTTTTTATTATAGCTTTTTATTTACAAGATATATGCTTGGGTAATTTTTCAGCATTGACAGTTGCAAATCCTTTTGTTCCAACTTTTTCCCTTCTTCCCTCCCCACCCCACCCCCACTCAAATGGCAGGTAGACCAATACATGTTAAAGTATAAGTTAAATACGTGTCCATACAGTTATTTTGCTGCACAAGAAGAATCAGACTTTGAAATAGTATACAATTAGCCTGTGAAGGAAATAAAAAATGCAGGCAGACAAAAATAGAGGGATTGGGAATTCTATGTAGTGGTTCACAGTCATCTCCCAAAGTTCTTTCCCTGGGTGTAGCTGGTTCAGTTCATTACTGCTCTATTGGAAGTGAGCTGGTTCATCTCATTGTTGAAGAGGGCCACGTCCATCAGAATTGATCATCATATAGTATTGTTGAAGTATATAATGATCTCCTGGTCCTGCCCGTTTCACTCAGCATCAGTTCATGTAAGTCTCTTCAAGCTTTTCTGAAATCATCCTGCTGGTCATTTCTTACCGAACAATAATATTCCATAACATTCATATACCACAATTTATTCAGCCATTCTCCAATTGATGGGCATCCACTCAATTTCCAGTTTCTGGCCACTACAAAGAGATCTGCCACAAACATTCTTGCACATACAGATCCCTTTCCCTTCTTTAAGATCTCTTTGGGATATAAGCCCAGTAGTAACACTGCTGGGTCAAAGATTATTCACAGTTCGATAACTTTTTGAGCATAGTTCCAAATTGCTCTCCAGAATGGCTGGATGTATTCACAATTCCACCAACACCCAATTTTCACACATCCCCTCCAACATTCTGCATTATCTTTCCCTGTCATTCTAGCCAATCTGACAGGTATGTAGTGTTATCTCAGAGTTGTCTTAATTCACATTTCTCTGGTTAATAATGACTTGGAGCATCTTTTCATATGGCTATAAATAGTTTTAATTTCATCATCTGAGAATTGCCTGTTTATATCCTTTGATGATTTATCAATTGGAGAATGGCTTGATTTCTTATAAATTAGAGTAAATTCTTTATATATTTTGGAAATGAGGCCTTTATCAGAACCTTTGACTGTAAAAATAGAACAGGTAATTTTTAAAGGCCTTTTTCAGCTCTACAAGTTCTATAATTCTCTGTTTCCATAATTGACTCATACCAGTTTTGCAAAATAGAATATGACTTTTGTTACTGGTTTTTGGAGACAAATGGGTCTAAGTGACTTGCCCAGGACCACATAGTTAGTAAGTATCTGAGGCTGAATTTGAACTCAGATTTTCCTGACTCAAGGGTTGATGTTCTATCTACTCACCACCTATCCATCCCAAAATGGAATACTACTTTCTACAACACAAAACAAAGCACATAAAAACCCCTAAACTTAACATCTGCAAACAGGAAGTTTTAGAAAATTCCTTTTGTCCATTTATTCCCTTCTTGTATTCTATCAATCATTAAGAATTTATTAAATTCCTTTTAGATTCCTAACTTTTTTATATGTCTTATTTGGCTTGTGGCAAACTGGCCAGAAATAAGGTTCTATATGAAATGTATTGGGTTTCTCATAATGCGTAGGATAATTAAAAACAAATCAATTTTATATGCAACTTAACTCTATTTGATTTAAGCATGAATAGCAAACATACCTCTCCCTTCACTATTTTGAGAAACCAAAGATAAGACAAATGTACTATTTATTAGTGGACATAAGTTATTTCCAGACAATTGTACCAATTATGGCTTTGAGCTGACACATTTTCTTGAGCATTTCCAATGCTTACTTTTTTCCCCCCACAAAATCTATCATTCCAAGATCAAAGAGTGATAAATACTGACAGCATCCAAGCCATAGATGCCAGGATGTTTCTCTAAGTTCATACAGGGGATTTAGATTTTGCAACTCTTATTTCATTTGATTAATAAAATGAATTTCTTTAATTTTGTCTTTACTCTTGTGACTTTTCTTTTTTTATTATTATGGAGAGTATTAAAATTGATATGCATTGAAATAAACTTCTACTGTTAGAAATGATCATTTTTCTTAATTATGCCACAGAGGTGGTGAACTTTCAGTAAGGGATATTTAGCCTCTGAGCTAGGTCACTGAAATAGAAATGATCATGCTTCCTAAATCAATTTACAAATTTAGTGCCATATCAAGCAAACTGCCAAATGGATGCTTTGCAGGCCTATACAAAAACAAAACTCATGTAGAGGAACTGTGAAAAAAAATTAAGTTTAGGCTTAATGTTAGGAAAGAAAAAATTGGAGTTGTCCAAATAGACAAATGGAGTAAAAATGGAGTGCTTTGTATGATTGTATGTATAGTTTCACTAGGTCTTCATGAAAAGACTAAATAACTCCTTGGATATGTTGTAGAAAAGATTCTTATTCATGGGTTGATTAGACTAGATGAACTCTGAAATACCTCCCAACTAAGATTCAGTGAATGTTTGGTGTGTCCCTATCAATGAAATTATAGCTTTTTAAATCATAGAGCATTTTTTCTATTAATTTAAGGTTTTTAAGTATTGGGCAGTAATGTTGAGTAAGCAGATGATAAAGTAGTTTAGTAGATACAGATGTAAAATAATCTGTGAACAAAAAATCAATTTAAGAAATATGAGCAGTAGTATGGTGGAATGAATTGAAGGATGATGTTGGAGAAAGGAAGAATTCTGCCTGGGATAAATATTAGTTGGGTAAATCATTTGACTTTTCAGTGTTTGAGACAGCTCTACAGTTATAAATGAGTTGCTTATTGTTGTTCAGTTGTTTTAGTCATGTCTAACACTTTGTGACCCCATTAGGGTTTTTTTTGGCAAAGATATTGGAATGCTTTGCCATTTCCTTCTCCTTCCTTGCTTTTCTAATGAGTAGCTTAGCTAGCTGCATTGATGGAAGGAATTTCCAGAAAAGGAGATTTCCAAACTGAGGAAATTATAGATTTGAATCAAATAAAAAAAGAAGAAAAAGAAATCTGTGTCAGAAAAAATCATCACTAAGTATGTATACACTTTATATACACAGATATGTATATGCATACACATATATGTATATATGTTATACATATGTGTGTGTGGGGGGTAGTTATGTGGTACAGCAGATAGAGTTCTGAGCCTGGAGTCAGGAAGATCTGAATTCAAAAATGGCCTTAGACATTTACTAACTGTATGAGCCTAAGCAAGTCATGTAATCCTGTTTGCCTCAGTTTTCTCATCTGTAAAATGAGCAGAGAAGGAAATAGCAAACGTCTCTAGTATATTTGCCCAGAAGGTCTTTTATGAAGACTTAGACACATCTAAAATGATTAAACAACCACCACAATAAATGCTATACAAGAGAGGCAGCTAGTTAGCACAGTACATAGGATGCTACAGCTAAAGTCAGGAAGACTTATCTTCAAACCCAACCTTAGACACTTATAAACTGTGTGAACCTGGGCAAGCATTAATTTCCTAATCTGTAAAATGAGCCAGAAAAGAAAATGGTAAACTCCTCTAGTATCTAGTATCCTTGCATCTGGGAGGCAACAAGAGTCAAATAAGGCTTTAAGCTCTAAGGGTAAACTTTACAACATTCCCACAATAGTTCTAGAAGATATCTAGGATTGTAAGAACAAATAGATGGGATCTAATATTATTTCCTGGGACACTGATATGACACAGATGTTTAATGGGCCTGGATCATTTTGCTCCCCATAAATATTTTTCTGCATCTATCTTTTTCTTTCCAGTACCAGTGCCTCTGCTTTAGTCTAGGACCTTTATAACTCTTACCTAGCTTTTTATAATAGTCTCCTAACCAGTCCCTTCTTCTAGCCTCTATTTTAATCCATCTTGCATAATTGTTCAATCAATCAATAAGCATTCTTTAAGCCCCTACTTTGCACCAAGGACTATTCTAGATGATGTGATACAATAACAAAAATGAAATCTTTTCTGGCTTCAGGAAACTTCTATTCTATTAGAAGATAACGTATTTGTAGTTTGGAATACACAATATATATGAAATATAGGCTAATTTTGAGAAGAAAGACATTGGTAGCATTAGGTGTCAGAGAAGGCTTCATGCAGATCATAGTACTGAGCTGAGTCTTAAAGATTACATAGGATTGATTCTAAGTAGCAGAGATAAGGAGCAAGCATGGGGCACAGAGTATAAAGATGTGCAGGTAAGAGATGGAGTATCAGGTCTGAGAAAGACCAGATGTGAAAATATATGATTTTAAGTAAGTCTCTGCTTCCAAAACTTTAATGATTCATCATTGCCTACTAAACAAAATCCAAATTTCTTATCCTGGCATTCAAGCTCAATATAATCTGGCTCTAACCTAATTTTCCAGATTTACATTCCATTACTCATTTAAATGACATCTCTCTACATGCTAATGAAATTGAATTTCTCATTTTTTTCACAAATAAATATATACCTTGGGCTTTCCGTCTTCCGTACTTTATTTGGAATGGCTCTCTTTTCTTAGCCAACCCCACCCCCATCATTGCTTCGTCTTAAAATTATTTTAAATCCAGCTCAAAAACCACTTTTCTTCATGAAATTTTTACTTCACAGTCAGAACAAACTTCTTTTCCCTCTAAACTCCATCATTCTGTGCTACTCTTATAGTGGCACATTATCTATTGATATTTGATTATATATTTTATCTCCCCAATTCAATTGCTGACTTTTGAATGCAAAGATTATTTCTTATTCCTTTTTTTTTTTTTTAACATCCTCACAACCACAGTACTTAGTACAATGAACATAATGGGTTTCAGAAAATATTCTTTAGATGAATTAATGTATGTTTAGATTACCATTCTCAGCAAGTAGCGATTTGTTTATTCCTAGATATTTTTCTCTTACTTGCTTTAATTAAAATGCTATTTTAAAAAGTTTCTCCTTCGGGGCAGCTAGGTGGCTCAGTGGATACAGCACCTGTGCTGAAGTCAGAAGGACCTGAGTTCAAATTTGGTTTCACACACCTAACACTTCCTGGCTGTGTGACCCTGGGCAAGTCACTTAACCCTAATTGCCTCAGGGGAACAAAGTTTCTCCTTCAATGCCTTGCTAAGTAACTCTGGATTCTCAATGACTATTCATGCATTTCACATGCTTTGAAGCAGATCTTACCTTTACTTAGTTTGGAAAACTTTGTCTAGGAGTCCAGTGACAGACTTTCCCCACTAACACTGGTCTCCTTAGTTTAGAGTTTTACCACTAGGTTTATGGCAGACAAATGAATTTTTTAGCCACAGCAACTCACAAACATAGTTTTTCAAGACCCAAAGGTCTTATAAACTATACTGATAGAAGGAGGACCCAATACCCTTGAAAGTGTGGACATTCAAGATTAGCTGCCACGAGGTGAGCAAGGTTGTTTTTGTGTAGCCTGTGGTTTGAATGACAAGACAACAGAGGCACCTACTTTATATGTGGAACTTCACTAGTCCCTCTAAGAAATAATGGTTGACATTTCTATTGCTCTCTGAAGTTTATAAAGTGTTTTAAATATATGATTTCACTTGAGCCTCGCAAAAGCCCTGCCATGAAGGCAGCTAGGTAGTACATGGACTTGAAGTTAGGAAGTCCAACCTCAGATGCCGTGTGATTTTGAGCAAATTATTTAGCTCATCTTTTCTTATCTGTAAAATGAGAGACCGCAAAGGCTCCTTCCAGATCTAAAGCTATGATTTTCTGTATCATTTTACAAATGAGAAAACTAAAGCTCGGAAGAGTCATGCAATTTGAAAGGGGATTAATGTATCCCATACCATTCTGGAACCCTTTGCCATCCTGGATTCAGTGTGGCTGTTTGGGTGCCTCCATCCATTACAATCTTTATTATCTGGCACAACAATTTATATAATACACACAGCAATCCAATAGCAGAAATGTACTACCCATCATACCTTACAATTGCCTTTTGATCCTAGGGAGTACTAGAGGTATAAAACATGATAAAAGGGCAGGCAGATTAATGCTGGATATCAAGAAGATAAAGATATAGAATTCACAAATCTGATAAGAGATGCATGATAAACAATATTTGAGTAAGAATCACAGGAGGGAGAAAAAATAATATGAATAATAGGCCTATGGTCAGATGGAGGAAATGGATGATGAAATACTGACAGAGATCATAAAATTGACATAGCTATGAGATATAATTGTGTTGGAGATCTTCAAAAACCTGCCTGACTTATAGAGGTCCCTTTGCTAAATGGAGAACATCAGAGAAATTCCTGATGTTTCTTGATAATAATTTCACTTTTAAGAAAGTAGAGGAAATAATTATTCTGGATCCAGTTTTGACTAATATAAAGCTAATTAACTTGTGAAGTGAAAATGTTTGAATTCTTAGAGTAATAGATATGGAGGGTAACAATGAGTAGATTCTAAAATGTACCTTAAACTTCAGAAGTAGATTCCAAAGAGTTCACAGAAAAGTCCAATAAAATTGTATAGTCCAAAACTCTAAAAAGGTAGTCAGCGTAAGAGGAATGATGACTAAAGAAAAAGCATCTTGATGAATCAGGTGATCAAGTTTCTACTTGACAGTCAACTATGGTGTATGGAATGGTTTCTTTGCATAATATTTTGGGATTCAGTAATTTGTTCTAAGCTTAGTGATATAAAATCTTTGCTGATGGCAGAAACTTTTCTATAAGGACTCCCATCTCTTATAGAAATGAATGGGGCATTTCAGCATTAAACTCAACAGGATTTAAAAACTTGGATTTAAAGTGCTTTAGTTTTACCACATATTCACTTGGAGAAAGATAAAGTTCAAATTACAGTGGGACTGAGATTTGTTCAAAGGAAGGACATTCTCATGATAAGGATTTAAATATTAAGCAGGAATCCCTGGTAAAAATTTAGGAAATTGCCTTTCTTAAATATCTACAAGTTGAATTGACCATCATTCTTTTTTTTTTTTTTTAGAGAAATCTTTGTATTTTATAATCAACACTCATTATAGGAAGATTTCATTTCTGAATACCAGACCCTGTAGAGGCATTAGAAACAACTTTTTTATTCCTCTCTAGCAAATTATTTTCCTTGATACCTCTCCCAGGCATTTACTTGACCATGCAAAAAACCATTGCCTAAAATTACTGAAGTATTACTTCTTATGAAACTCTGATCTTGCTATTCAAAAGAGACATAGATTGGTCTGCCTGTCCCTAAAATCCCTGCCCATAATCTTATCTTATAAAGGATCACTGGAACTGCTACAAGCCTGTCTTACTTGGGTAGATGTTACAGTTCAAATCCAGAAAACAGCTAATGTCCTTCAACAAAAGGCAAGGTAATTGTGCTTCTATTCATAACCTCACACTAAGTTTATTTAACTCTATTATGAAGTTTTAGGACAAAACTGCAAAAAAAAAAACACTAAAAATAATACAATTATAATGTATCACTAGCTCAACAAACTTATTTATATATGACAGGCCCTAATATAAACAGGAACATGGTAAGATGGAAGTTCTGTTTCTGGACTGATAAGGTCTAAGGTCAAATTCCACCTGTGATATTTAACTTGGGCAAATCATTTAACCTCCTTGGGTCTGGATTTGTATAATTGGGTAGCTGGGTGATACAGTAGACAACTAGTACTATACTTGGACTCAACAAGATCTGAATTTAAATCCTACCTCAGATATTTACTAGCTATGTGATCTTGGGGATGTCATTTAATTGCCTTCTGCTTCAACTTCCTTATCCACAAAATGGAGTAATAACACCCACCTCCCAGGGTTCTTGTGAGAACCAAATGAGGCGACATTTGTAAAGCACTCAGGAAAGTGTCTGGCACATAGTAGGTACTTCATAAATATTAGTTATTATAATTTTACTCTCCTGCTATGAAATTCAAATGAGATAATATAGATAAAACTATATTGCAATGAAGTACTATATCATCATCAATATCTATAAAATTAAGAGATTAGATTATTTTGTCTCTAAGTTTCCTTCCATCTCTATTTTTTTTATTCTTTTTTTTAAATTTTTTTTTTATTGTTCCGATTTTTTTTCCCTCCCTCCCTCCCTCTGCCCCCTCCCCTAGATGGCAAGCGGTCCTTTATATGTTGGATATGTTGCAGTATATCCTAGATACAATATATATTTGCAGAACTAAACAGTTCTCTTGTTGCATAGGGAGAATTGGATTCAGAAGGTATAAATAACCCGGGAAGAAAAACAAAAATGCAGATAGTTCACATTCGTTTCCCAGTGTTCTTTCTTTGGGTGTAGCTGCTTTTGTCCGTCATTTATCAATTGAAACTCAGGTCTCTTTGTCAAAGAAATCCACTTCCATCAAAATATGTCCTCATACAATATCGTTGTCGAAGTGTATAATGATCTCCTGGTTCTGCTCATTTCACTTAGCATCAGTTCATGTAAGTCTCGCCAGTCCTCTCTGTATTCATCCTGCTGGTCATTTCTTACAGAACAATAATATTCCATAACATTCATATACCACAATTTATCCAGCCATTCTCCGATTGATGGGCATCCATTCATTTTCCAGTTTCTAGCCACTACAAACAGGGCTGCTACAAACATTTTGGCACATACAGGTCCCTTTCCCTTCTTTAGTATTTCTTTGGGATATAAGCCCAATAGAAACACTGCTGGATCAAAGGGTATGCACAATTTGATAATTTTTGGGGCATAATTCCAGATTGCTCTCCAGAATGGTTGGATTCGTTCACAACTCCACCAACAATGCATTAGTGTCCCAGTTTTCCCGCATCCCCTCCAACATTCATCATTATTTTTTCCTGTCATCTTAGCCAATTTGACAGGTGTGTAGTGGTATCTCAGAGTTGTCTTAATTTGCATTTCTCTGATCAATAATGATTTGGAATACTCTTTCATATGAGTGGTAATAGTTTCAATTTCATCCTCTGAAAATTGTCTGTTCATATCCTTTGACCATTTATCAATTGGAGAATGGCTTGATTTCTTATAAATTTGAGTCAGTTCTCTATATATTTTAGAAATGAGGCCTTTATCAGAACCTTTAACTATGAAAATGTTTTCCCAGTTTGTTGCTTCCCATCTAATCTTGTTTGCATTAGTTTTGTTTGTACAAAGGCTTTTTAATTTGATGTAATCAAAATTTTCTATTTTGTGATCAGTAATGGTCTCTAGTTCATCTTTGGTCACAAATTTCTTTCTCCTCCACAAGTCTGAGAGATAAACTATTCTATGTTCCTCTAATTTATTTATAATCTCGTTCTTTATGCCTAGGTCATAGACCCATTTTGATCTTATCTTGGTATATGGTGTTAAGTGTGGGTCCATGCCTGACCATCATTCTTGTAGGCTTAGCTAGAACTGTGCTTGGAGGCAAAAGTTAGACTAAATGATCTCTTGGGGCTCCTTCCAGTTCCACTAATCAATGGTCCCTGACAGTCTCCTCTCCTACTGTCCTTATTGCAAATTATTATGGCATGGGAGCAATGTGGAGAGGCTGGTCTGGGTGATGGTGGTGACATTTGGGATTACTCTCTCAGCAGTAATTGGGAACAGATGATTACAGGGTTTGGTCAGTTCATCAATTGAATAGCCAATGTTAGTTGGCTGTAAAGTATAATCCTTTAGTGATTTCTCAAACTTGAGCAAAACCTTTGAATCAAGCAAACCCTTCTTGGGCAGGTGAGGGAAATAATTATTCCATCCCGGTAGAAACACAGTTACTATTATTCCATCTCGAAGAAGATAATGTTGAGAATGTAACAAAAACGTGTTGTGGAAACACAGTCTTTGGATAACAATGACCCACAATTGTAGCGCATCTGGTAGAGCACATCTGGGTATATCCACTTTGCAGTATACAGACAAATATTGCTACCTTCATGTCTTACCCCTATTTAAATACAAGTGTTTGAAGGAATTTTTTAAAATATAATTTATTTTGACTACACTGCATATTTACGGAAAAGAGTAGGAAATGTGTGATTAATGATAAAGGAACCACTGTCCCCTTGAGATCATTGGAATGAGAGATAGTCTGATATAATGGATAGTGCTCTGAATAGAGACAGCAAGATTAGTTTGAATTGTTTGAATTGACATTTATCAGTAATGTAACAAGGATAAACCATTTGTAAAAATACCCATCTATAAAAAGGAGAATAAATACCTGTAGTGCCCTCTTCATAGAGTGATTGTGAAATTCAAATGTGATTCTAAATGTAAAAACTCTTTGTAAACTTTAAAACATTCCATTAATATTAGATTGCACAATACATTCTGTGCAACAGAAAAATCTTGCAAACCTGATATTATTATCCCCATTTTCCATATGGAGAAACTGAAATTCAGAAAGATTTAGTCTTTTGCTTGGGGGATAACACAATTGGTGTTAAGGGGTAGGATTTAAAACTAAGATTTTCTCCTGTCTCCAAGCCCATCACTCTTTCTAATATATCACCCTGCTATCGCCAAGAAGCATAGTGAAAGTGAGAGTGGGTTGATTTTGTGGAAAAGAAGAATGAAGTTTCCAGTCCTATTCCTGACACAAACTAAATATGCAATCATTGGCAGATTACTGAACCTTCTCAGTGTCCTAGGAAGTTCCTGAGCTGGATCAGCAAAGGAAATTTCAACACTAGGACTTCTCTACATGAAGGAAATCACAGATCTAGATCCTCCCGTTCAAATTAACATCAGTTATCATCAATCATCATCATCACCATCATCTGAAATGTCCCCTAGAAAGCACCAGTACCAAAATAAAAGTCTACAAAGCTGTTGTGCTGACTTCATTCTTTCATGCTTTTGAAACCTGGACAGTTCACCAGCACTCTGCCAGAAAATTTAACTACTTTCATTTCAATTTTCTTAGGAAGAGTTTGAAGATTGCCTGGCAAGATAAGGGATTGGACACTGAGATTCTCTATTGAATTGAACTTCCAGGTATCTAAATTCTACTGCAGAGAATTTGCACCTCTGAGAGGTGGCCATGTTGCCTGAATGCCAAATATATGTTTACCTAAAAAATTATTTATGAAGAACTTACACAAAACAGGTGTTCTCAGAAGAATTGGTACAAGGATCCTCTCAGTCTCTCTGAAGAGTTTTAGTATCGATTGTGAGACTTGGGAGATGCTGGCTGATACAGCACCTCCCAATATGGTGTGCCCACATCAAAGAAGGCTCTGTGCTCCATGAACAAAGCAGAATCAGCAGAACAAAGGAAACACGAGATGAGCCAATCTAGAGACATTTCTAACCCGAATGTTCAAATGGACTGTTTGTGCCCCACCTTTGCCCAAAGCCTTCTGATGATCTATCAGACTGTGGAGCCACAGTTAAACATAGCATATCTTGACCCCAACTTCATGATGTTATTGGTCCTCTTTGATTATGAAGGACAAGCAATAGAAAGCACTGAGTGTGTAAATCTTAGATCTTTCAAAGAACAGTTGTCTTCCATTCTATTCATTTAACTTTCCATGATTTGAGTCCAATAAAGTCTTATCCTGCATGATAGGGAGAAAATAGAAGCTACCAGAAAATACATGTAGTAATCTTGTTAAAAGAACATAAGTATAGCTACCTGTTGCTTGCTTAAGGTTTCAGCTGATTTTATCTGAAATTGTATGGATGAGGAAGGTGATAAAAATCAAGATAATCAAGATCAAAAAGAGAGGATGTCTTTGATCATCTCTTGGACTGAAATTAGTCAACACATGTAGCCTCAGTGCCTTGCATGTACTAGCATGTTCACATCAACCCTTTCTTCTCCAATGAAAAAACAGCAGATGAGAGCTACGGGAAAAAGTTTTTTTTTTTTTTTTTTTTTTTTAAGTAGGGAATGAAATAGATATTTCCCAATTTTCCCTTACCTTGGAGGAAGGAAAGAAACATTTTAAGTTTAGGATCTTGAAGACATGATCTCAAGCTTACAGCTGTCACCCCAGGGCAAGGATTCATTTGTTGTGCAGAATCCCTATTCAATACACTCCAGTGGCTTATAGGATAAAATACAAATTTTTCTGTTTGGCACTTAAAGTTCTTCACAATTAGTTCCAATCTACTGTATTATGTATCATTCCTCTTCATGATCTCATCAGTCAAGTCAAACTGGTCTCACTGTTCTTCACACATGAAATTACTTCTCCCACATCTGTCTTTAGAGTGTTCAGGGCTACCTTCTCTGCCTCAAATGCAGTTTTTCCTCATTCTGCTTTTAAAATATGCCCCGGTTTCCTGCAGAAATCAGCTCAAAGACCTAAGGTCTTTCACGATACTCTCAGCTGCTAGATCCTCCCCAAAGATTTCATTTGCTACAGGAAACCCCAAGGTGAGAAAAACACTTTTACCAATGCAGATTGGCATTGTCTGGAAAACTGAAAGAGTAAGGAGCTTGTGCAGCCTGAGTGACACACGTATATATGTGTGTGAAGCTCACGCATATACTCTCACAGACATGGGAGTGACATCAAGTCTGTCCTTTGGGAATATCGCCTTGCAAGGTATGGGAGAGATGGATTAGAGATAGGATAGACTCACCCTAAGACAGGAATTCAACTAGGAGATCATTGCTGAAGCCCCAGTAAGGGTAATAAACCCAGTTCCTGCTTTCAATCTAATAGTGCCATTTAGGAAATGAATGGCTGGAAAGAATTATCAAAAATCATTTCCACCATTAGCCTTTGATAGATAGATTTTTACTAATCATTACTAATATTAGACAATCAAACGAGTTGGTAATACCTCCTAAAGAGCACATTTCTTGAATTCCAGGAGCCTAAAAATTTACATTCTCTATCTAAGAATAATTTAAAGTGGACATCAGGAACAACCAAGTTGTTTATAATGAATAAAGTACAATAAGAAATGACAAAGACTAAGAATATAGAGAAGAATTGGGAGATTTGAAATAGTGCCATGTGAACAAAAGAGAGCCAGGAAAATGATATAGTCCTGTGATTATTAGGTAAATGGAATGAACAACTACCAAAAAACAACAACAAAAAATTAATTTCTGCAAAATTAAAAAAAAAATTGGCCCCAAAGGAGACATATGAAAAGACATTCTACTGGTGGTGCAATGGTTAGAGTGCTGGGTCTGGAATTGGGAAAACCTGAGTTCAAATCTAACCTCTGGCCCATATTAGCTGTATGACTCTGGGAGAGCCATTTAATTTCTGATTGCACCGTTTCCTGAACTGTAAAATAATAGTACTTGCCTCCCTGGAGTTTTAGTGAGAATTAAATGAGATAACATTTGTTAAAAAAAAAAAAAAAGGTACTTCATATAATATTTAGCACATAGTAGATGCAATATAAATGTGTATTCCCATTCCTCTCCCAACTCTATTGTAAAGAAGAATTGATGGTTGTGGAATATTACATAAAAAGTTAGATTTTTCACTTGGTTTTGCTTTTTTTCTTCTCTTCCTCTTTTTCTGTTTTTTTTTTAAATTATTTTATTTGAAGGGATGGCTTTCTGAGAGGGGGATTATATAAAAAGTCAATGTGTAGACTCATATGCACACACACACACACACACACACACACACACATCCAGAGGATGTATGTAACCTTTCTCTCACATACACACACATGTACACATATACATAACATGTATACACAAAGGATTTGTGTAGCCTCTCTCTCTTTCTCTCTGTTTCTCTCTCTGCCTCTCTATCTTTCTCTTTGTTTCTCTCTCTTTTTTTATCTCTTTCTTTCTCTCTTTCTCTGTCTCACTGTTTCTGTATCTGTCTGTCTGTCTGTCTGTCTCTCTCTCTCTCTCACACACACACATATATATCCAGAGGATGTATGTAACCTCTCTCTCTCTCTCACATACATATAACATGTATACACAAAGGATTTGTGTAGCCTCTCTCTCTTTCTCTCTGTTTCTCTCTCTGTCTCTCTCTCTCTTTTTCTATCTGTCTCCCTATCTTTTTCTTTCTCTCTTTCTCTGTCTCACTGTTTCTGTATCTGTCTGTCTGTCTGTCTGTCTGTCTCTCTCTCTCTCTCTCTCTCACACACACACACACACACACACACACACACACGTGGTATAGTGGATAGGGTGCTGGGCCTAGTGTCAGGAAGACTCATCTTTGTGAATTCAAACTTGGCTTCAGACACTTACTAGGTGTGTTACTCTGAGCAAGACACTTAACCCTAATTGCCTCAGTTTCTTCATCTGCAAAAAATAGTTGAAGAAGGAAATGGAAGTATTTTTGCCAAGAAAACTCCAAATGGACCACAAAGAATTGCACATTATTGAAAAATGACCCCACCACAATGAACAAATATTTTTGTGTAAAAATCCTGTATATATTAGAGATAGATCCTCCAGAGCTTCAGTTAATTCTCTATGCTGTTCAAGTTATATATATGTATATATGTATGTATGTTTACATACAATTCGAAACATAGGTATATTTTATATATGGGTATATTTAATAAAAATGCAAAATATGTCCCATCAAAATTCATTCCTTGAAGTCCATTGAAAAAGTACCTAGATCTATGATAGTTTTTGTACCTAATTCTATCTTCATTCCACTCAAGGCCCCCTAATTGCCAGGAAAGAATCTCTCAATAGAGTTCTGTTAAACACACACACACACACACACACACACACACACAACACACACACAACCTCCAAACCTGTTTACATGGCCCTGGAACAAGCCATACTCACCATGTTTGTTCAGGTTAAAATGAGTCTCCTAGAAGGAATAATCTTGTGCAACCAGAGCTTTATCTGATTTGCAACTTCTGAATTGTCACTACTGTTTGTATTAGAAACCCGGAAAGGACAAGAAGAATTGACTCAGACTTATCCCTGTCACCTGTTAGTCTGGGGATAGCAAATGGGGAGTCTATCTCGACAATTAGGAGTTTTTAGGAAAATGATCCCCGGGGATATGAGAGGGAACTATTCGTGCTTTGGGTCAGATTTGGCTTCTCTGGGGCCTTTTCAATTCCCAAATCATGCACTGAAAACAAATGACTTCCAATGAGCAGGAATATGGAGAATTCCAAGGATTTCCTCAGTGCCTGTCATGGGTCCAGCACTGATCCTGATACCAGACATACCATACTGGACAGACAGCTGGCTTTGAAGCTGGAAAAAAGTATTTTGTTCAGGTTCTGTGTGACTCAGGCAAGTCACTGAACCTGCTTGGTCCTCAGTTTTCTCATCTGTAAAATGAAGGGTGTTGGACTAGATGCTTTTGAAGATTCTTTCCAATTCTAAATCTGTGATGTTTATAGAAATCTATGTGATTCAACTCCCTGGCTTTAAGGAGTTCACAATATAGAGTAAGACATCAATAGATTGCATGCAATTCAATTATTATTTTTTTTGCCATCAAACTTGGCCTTGGCACTGGAAATGGGCAAGGTGACAATTATTTCTTAAGTACTTACTTTGTGCTAAGTGTTTTAGAAATAGTATTTCATGCACAAGTTTAACATATATTGGATTTTTGCTGTCTAGGGAGGGGTGGAGGGAAAGGGAGGGAGAAAAATTTGGAACACAACGCAAGTTGAAAACTATCTTTGCATATGTTTTGAAAATAAAAAACTACAATTTAAAAAAAGAAATTATTTCATTTGATCCTCTCAACAAACTTTGGAGGTAGGTGGTATTATTATCCCCATTTTATAGGAAGAGACTGAGGCAGAAAGAGGTCTAATGACTTGCCCAAACTCACACAGCTAGTAACTGTCTGAGTTTGAATTTGGTTCCAAGTATCCCTGACTCCAAGCCTAGTGCTATATCCACTGAACCACCTAGCTGCCTCAAGGGACTGTGTGCCTATATCTGAAAGCCAGCCTAATTAAATCTGGAAGAATTCATCACCCAATTGGGGATAAAGTGGGGAATGTTCTGCCCCCTCAGATTATCTACTGGGTCAGAGAGAGCTTGGGATCCATGGTGATGGACAGACTAGGGATCCACATTGATGAAATCATAGATCTTTATAATCCTGAACTATCTATCTTCACATTGCCCATACATGGCACATTTCCTCCTTGCCTCTGCCTCATAGGATCCTTCTCTTCCTTCAAGACCCAGCTCAGACAACATCTTCTGCAAGAAGCTTTTCCTAATCTTGCCTCCCTTTTAGACTACATTGTGTATTTAACCATTTTGTTTATACATTTGTACTCATTCACTTTATATTTATACTATACACTCATATGAACACATATTTATTTCTCTCATTAGAACACAAACTCTACAGATTGCTGTTTAGTTGTTTTCCGGCGGTATTTGACTCTTCATGACTCCATTTAGGGTTTTCTTGGCAATGACACTAGAGTGGTTGATCACTTCCTTCTCCAGCTTATTTTATAGATGAGGAAACTGAGACTAACAGGGTAAGTGATTTGTTTAGGGTCACGTGTCTTGTAAGTGTCAGATACTGGTCAGTCACTATTTATTTGCTCCTCCATGTAGCTGCCCCTTTCCTATGGCTAAGGATTCTTAAATTTTGTTGGTACTTGTATCTGTAGAACCTAGAACAGTCCCTGGCACATAATAGACATTTAATGAATACTTGTTAATTGATTTGCCCTCAAAGATCCATTATCCTTAACTGAGGCTGTGTGGAAAGTGAACACAAAGCCCTGGATTTTGAAACAGAAGAGCAGACTTTCCCTCTTATTATGTGTATGACTTTGGGAAATCTCCTCACCTTTCTGAATTTCCTCAACTGTAAAATGAAGGATTTGGACTAGCTTTAAATCTATGATTTGATTGTAACGAATCCTTCTTTCCCCATATCCTGTGGAGCATGGACAGATATTCTCTCCCTACTCTTGGAAGTCTTCAGGGTAGCTTCAGTATGCACAGCTATTTTCTTTCTGTTTCCTTCCAGTTATTTATGGCTAAAGAATCTTCTTATTGGAGGATGAAAAGGAGGAACCCAATGGATATTCAAAATGTTCATTCTGTTCTCCCTCCCTCCTTCCTTCTCTCCCCCTCTCTCCCTCTCTCCCTCCTTCTCTCCTTTTCCTTCTTTCCTTCTCTCATGTTCCCCTCCTTCTCCCTTTCCCTCTCTTCTCCCTATTCCTTCTCTCATTCCTTCCTTCTCTCCCTCTCTCTCTTTCTCCCTCTCTGTCTGATTCTCACTCTTTCTGTCTCTCTGTCTCTGTTTCTCTCTCTGTCTCTCTGTCTGTCTCTGTCTCTGTCTTTGTCTCGCTTCTCTCTCTCTCTCTCTCTCTTTCACACACACACACACACACACACACATACATACATACACACACACACACACACACACACACACACACACACACAGCAGATAGAATTCTGAGCCTAGAGAACCTATGAGCCTCAGGAAGATCTGAGTTAAAAAATGGCCTCAGACACTTCCTAAGTGTATGATCTTGGGCAAGTCATTTAATCCTGTTTGTCTCAGTTTCCTCATCTGTAAAATGATCTGCAGAAGGAAATGCAAACTATTCCAATATCTTTGCCAAGAAAAACCCAAATATTGGATCATGAAGAATGACTGAACAGTAACAAAAATATGTTCTGCATATAGCTTCTGTGTATATATTTATTTGCATATTCTTTCTCCCATTAAATCGTGACCTGCTTCTGAGCAGCCCTCTTTTTTGCCCTTTTTTTGTACCCCCAACTCTTGGCACAGTAGATACAATAAATACTGACTGAGGTGGGAGGGAGGCAGTGCACCTGCACTGGGCAGTTTGACCACTGACAGGAGGATGGCACCTGGAGAGCAGCACTAGTGGCCCAAGGAAAGAGCCAGAATCAGGTTCAGTTAAAAATGTGATTAATATGGCTTTTTGACTGGGCAATGCCTAGGACAAAAGTGAAATGTGAAATGGCAAATATACAGAATTGCCAAATTGTGTTATCCTGATGAAGTCTACTACCAATCTGCTCACAGATTGAAAATTAGCTATTATTTTAGTTTCTGCTATTTAAGTCATTTGGTGAATTTGTACTGTAATACTTTTTCTTTTCTATTTAGGAATAGACTACCTGTCTCATACGCAGTTTATATTTGAGCAGAGAATACTTTAAAAACACACCTAATTCCCTTTTTTGGGGACTAGAGTCCAAAATAGAATTGTTCTTAAAGTAGCCAAGGAGTGGGGGATAAACCAGCGAATTTAGAGAGGAAAGCCCAATCCTCTAAGGAGAGATTACTCTCCACAGGGCTGAGCCTGTACAAAGGCTTCTGGTAAGAGACAGGGACTGACACAGATCATCAGCCCTGGGGTCTTAGCAAGCCATTGCTTATGGTAGACTTTGATCTCAGTATAACAAGAAATCCTGATTTATTTGTTTGTTTGTTTGTTTTTTGCACTGAGGCACCTCCCATGTGGATCAACGTTCACTCTGGCTCCTCGATTGAAAGAGACAACCCTTTCTGGGATGACAGAGAAACTCCTGATTGGATCCTAAGTGAGTGATTGGGGTGGGGGGAAGAGAAGAGGGGGGCAATCTCAAAGCTGATTGCTCTCTGAAAGTCAGGAGGACAAACTTCTTTCGGGGTAAGAATTCTGGAAATGATTCCCCTTTTTCTCTCCCTGGACTTTCAGCAAAGAAAGAAGGGATTTCTTTTTTGCTCCTTCCTCAATCTCCCACAAGAATGATAGCTTACTATATACTTCCATGACATAATTTCCAAATGGACTTGACATTGCACCTTGAATCACTTTTGCATTTCTATCTTTTTCCAGAGCACAAGTTAGCAGCCGTGGTTATTGTTGTAGTTTGTCCTTCCTTCTTGAAGAAGACCAATGACATTACTATATGTGAAGTCTTGATTTGTCCATGAAAAATAGGGTAGGGCACAAAGTTGTCAGCCTCAATCTCCAGAATCATTTAAGTCCAGTGGCAAGATAAAAGTCCAGAGGAGTGGTGATGGCCAAGTCTTTCATAGTGGATCATCACACAATCTTTCTGTTACTGTGTACAGTGTAGTCCTGGTTCTGCTCAAGAAACAGACATTTCTAATCACTTTGGTTACTTTTTGATTTCTAGAGTTTTTGAACTCTCAAAATAGGCGCTTAATGAGAGATGTCCATTATAGCACATTTCTCCAGGATCATCCTGTAGCTGAAGGACTAGCTGATCAGGAGAGCTCCATCTTTTTTGTTGGTTAGACAGTACAGGTTCAAGGTGACTCCAAAATATCTGTTCAGCAAATTATTGCCCAGAACATTGTCTTAAATTTCAACTTTCTGGGGATAGTATGAGTGTTATGGGCCATTTGAATGTTTTATGTTATTTGAATTTATTCATCCATGACTTCATACCCTTAGCAGGTAAAAGCAGGTAAAAGAAATAAGCAGCTTTTCCAATCACCAATACTTCCATTGTTCTCAAAGTACAATGTTTATTTTAGTACAATTGAGTACAATGCAGATATGAAAAAGGGGTTGTTATCCATGTTTTGGAGATGATTCTAGACATAAATCATAGAGGCAGATATATACCCTTGCTGAAGGATCTAGGATGATACTAGAAAATGCTAAATGTGATCAGTCCCCCAGGTTGAATCAATAATTGGGGGTGGATAGGGCATTGGTCTGGAGTCAAGAAGACCTGAATTCAAATCTAGCTTCAGATATTTACTAGGTGTGTGACCTGGGCAAGTCACTTAAACTCTGTTTGCCTCAGTTTCCCCATCTGTAAAATCTCAGGATTGAATGAGATAATAATTGTAAAGCTCTTAGCACAGTGTCTGGCACATTTTTATTGTTGTCTAACCTTGTAATCCTATTCTGAGGGTTTCTTGGCAGAGATACAAGAGTGGTTTGCCATTTCCTTCTCCAGATCATTTTATAGCTGAGGAACTGAGGCAAACAGGGTTGACTTGGCCAGTGTCACACAGCTTGTAAGTGTTTGAGGTCAGGTTTGAACTCAGGAAGCTAAGTTTTCCTGATTCCAAGCCCAGTGTTTCATTCACTGCATCATCTACCTGCCTTGTCTGGCACATAGTAAGAGCTATGTAAATCTTAGCTGTTACTATTGTTATTTTCAATGTTTCTATAAATTCATAATTCCTTATGATATAACATTTCACTAGTCACATATCAACAAATTGTTTAGTTACTACTCCATTTATGTTTGCATAATTTATTTCTAATTTTCTGCTACTATAAAAAGTACTGCTACAAAATATTTTGGCACAGGTAGGACTGTTCTTTCCATCATTTACCTTCTTGGGGTATAAATTAACAACTGGGATTTTTGAATCAAAAGGTATGGATAATTTAGCTACTTTTCTAAAGTAATTTCAAATTAGTTTCCTTAAAAATTTTTTTCTCATTATGAAATTAACACACTAAATGAAAATGAACATTTCCTTATATAATATAAAAATAAAGATAAAAGAAGGATTGTACACAAAACTACAAATCTCTATTGTAATTAGTTTTTTTTAAATATATAATAAATTCAGGGCAGCTAGATGGCATAGTGGATAGAGCACCCGGCCCTGAAGTCAAGAGGACCTGAATTCAAATCTGGCTTCTCACACTTAACACTTTCTAGCTGTGTGACCCTGGGAAAGTCACTTAATCCCAATTGCCTCAGCAAAAAATATACATGTAATTCACCATGAATCTTTTTTGGATTTTCCATAATTTTTTAAAAAGATATTATATATATATATTTATTTTTAATGAAAGCTTTTTATTTTCAAAACATATGCATGAATAATTTTTCAACATTGACCCCTTGTGTTCTAAATTTTCCCCTTCTTTACTCCACCACCTCCCCTAGATGGCAAGTAATTGACTGTAACTTTCAGAACCGTCTTGATAATTTCTTTCCTTCTGACTTTTCTTTTGTTCTCTTTTGTTCATTAAAAAATGCTTCAATGATCCTTTTCTTTCTTTTCTTTTTCTATTATCCTATCACTCACTCTCTTTTTCTTTCCTTTTTTTCTTCCCAACCGACTCACCCACCCACTGACCATTAGCAAAAAAAAAAAAACCAAAAACCAAAAACAACAACTTTGTAACAAATATACTTACTCAAGCAAAACAAATCTAATATTGGCTGTGTCCAAAAAATATGAAAATATGCTTCATTATGCGCCTTCCATCCATTATCTTTCTGTTTTTGAAGACAACTAGAATATTTCATTATCCGTTCTCTAGAACTCTGCTTAGTCATTGTTATAATCTGAATTCTTTAAGTCTTTCACGGTTGCTTTTCTTTACAATGTTGTTGCTTTTGTATAATTTTCTGAGTTTTGATCACTTTATCCTGCATCAGTTCATAAATATCATCCCTTTTGGAATTTCTTATGGTACAATATATTCCATAACATGCATGTCTCATAGTTTGTTCAACCATTCCCCAGTTGATAAATTTTTTGTACATATAGGTCTTTCCCTCCTTTTTTGATTTCTCTAGGGATATAGGTAGAGTAGTAATATTGTTGGATCAAAGGATAGATACTGAATAAGTTTATTTTTTTTTGAAATAGTTCCAAATTGCTTTCCAAAATGAGTGGACCAATTCATATTTTGACCAAACTCTTCCAACACTGACCATTTCTTTTGTCATGAAAAGTAATTTCCTCATTACTTTTAACATCTTTGCCAGCTTGATGTGTGTTGTTGTTGTTGTTTTAATTTACATTTCTCTTAGACATTTGGAGAATTTTTTCATACACCAGTGACTCCTACTTGCTACTCCTCCCCTTAAATACACCAACCCTTGTGAAGAAACAGGTGCAATTCCCAGAGCTATTGCAGCACCTGCCTCTTCCCATTCCCACAGGGTGCTGTTGACAGGTTTAGTGACTTGTCCAACCTGTATATTGGTTAAAGTTCACATGCAGAAACTACTGTATCTGATAAATGGGATTAAGTATAAAGAAAAAATTTGACTCAAGGATGGTTTATAAAATTGTTTTATTGTTTTAAAAAAAAACAATGGGGTGATTTTTTCACTTGTATTTCAACTTCATTTTTCAGTGGAAATATTTTTAAATTTTCTTAATTTTGCTCCAGATTAAAGGTTTTTTTTAATATTTGTGTAAAACCTGTCTGTTCATCTGTACATGAACCACACCATTTGCAAGTGGGCCTTTGCACCTTACCTATAACACAATTATGCTACAAATTATACTATAAGTAAACTATTGGTGGTACAATGATATTTTTTATAAAAATGTTTACCTGGATTTACAAAGTACTTTAGAGGCAGCTAAGTGGGGGCAGTGCATAGATCATTGAACTTAGAGTTAGAAAGACTTGAGTTCACATCCTGCCTTAGACAACTGCTAGTTGTATGACCTTTAACTAGTCACTCAACTTCTCCAGCCTTCAGTTTCCTCATCTATAAAATGGGGATAATAGAATCTACTTCCCAGGGTCGTTGTGAAGATCAAATGAGATAACATATATGAAGTATTTTGTAAACCTTAAGAAATTACATAAATGTTAATTACTAATACTACTACTTTTGTAGTTATTGAGTCATTTCAGTCTCTTTGTGATCCCTAATTTTTTTTTTTGCCAAGATAATGGAGTCATTTTCCATCTCCTCCAATTTGTTTTTCAGATGAGGAAACTGAGGCAAACAGATTGAAGTGGCTTGCCCAGACTCATACAGTAAATAAGTGTCTGAGGCTAGATTTGAACTTATTAAGGAGATGACTCTTCCTGACCACTACCATCACCTCCACTAGAAAATAAGGGGAGGAGAAACATAGAAGCAGTTAAAAATATAGGTCTTCTGTTGAGAATTTATTAGACTTAATTTGGAACCAAGAGAGAGTCAGAATTAATTTTGTCCCATAACCTCATAAGTTTCATTAACATTCTCTCTCTACTCTGTTTTCTGTTTCACTTTTTCTATTTATTCCCAGTAACTGGCATGGAAAGCTTTCTGGGCACTGCTCTGTTCCTCCTAAAATCTTAACTACCCCAAAGCAAATTGTAAACAAAAAGTAACTATCTCCCATCTACCTTGAAAAGAGTTAAATTCCAGCTGCTCCTACATATTGTTGTCAGCCATCAAAGCAGTGTTTGAAGTGATAGGCTTTGTCATTAATGATTTGGTTCAACTCCTTTACCTGATACGATCGGGCACTTGAAATCTGATTGCGGGGAAGACAAAATTATCCTACTTCTGCTTCTTGCTGCACGCTCTCGTTGTCTTGATGAATTCCACCTGTCACCATTTACATTGGGGCATAAATATTTTTGAGTGTAAAACTCATTTTAATAAATGAATAAAGTAGTTGCTATTTAAAATGTAATTACTTTGTTAATTCAATGTTTTAAAAGTCATCAAATGTAGAACACAAACAGTTCTACCTGTAATCTTGTGAGGTTTTTGACTTGCTCTTTCTGACATTTTCTTTACTCTGGATTTAAATAACATAGAGTAATGAAATACTGGAGTTACTGCATTTGTAAAAGAATTATTTCATTTTAATGACACAGAGGTCTATAAATGAATACTGTAAATGTTCACTACTGTTACTCCAGACTGTCAGAATGAAGTAAATGGGGAAAAGATACTAAATGGAACAGAGCTTTGTACAAGGCTCTGTGCTTTCCCAGGGTACTAAGATTTGCTCTTTTATATTGTGTGATTCTCTGCATACGTATGTGTGGAGGAGACAGTGAGGTTTCATTATGGTCATAATAGAGTACAAAGGTCACAGACTTTTTTTGCTTGCAGATAAACACAATAAAGGGAGGAATCTTGTCCAGGAAGATAGAAAGCATTGACCTTGTCTTCTTCAATGAATTTTTGTTCTAGCTTTGTACTTTAGGTGCAAGCTAGCCAGAAAGGATCTTGGGAGCAAAATGGGCTTTATACCACTAACCTCCATAGAGAACCAGTTTTTTTTTTTAAACCTTAAAATGGATTTTGTGGGGCACAGGATCCCCATAAAGAATTCATTAAATGGTAATTAAAAGAAATTTCCAACCCTAATTTAGATGGTTGTCTGGGTACATGGATTTCAAATAAAAGAAGAGAAAGATACTCAAATAAAAAATAAAAGACACAAAAGATTAAAATAAAAATCCATGACTTGATATGTAAGAATTGTAGGACTTTGGCCATTAGGCGAAAGACAACTGTCATTGGTAAAGATAATCATTTGTGGCCCCCGAGCCTGTGTTTAAAAACTATCAAGCCAAGTGGGGAGTTTGGCCAGTCTAGTGGTGGAAGGGTGCCAGTTTTATATTTGCTAGAGTTGGAATTAGGAGTGGAGAAAGCAGGCCTCTAAGAGGGGAACCTTTCCCACATGATAAAGGTATCTGGCATAGGCAGCATGTTGGCTAAACACTAGGCATCTGTTTACACATGAAAACTTCATCAAGGTCTTAGTCTGATTACAGGATTGAAGCAGGAGGTATCAAATCCAAATAGAAATGGATCCCTCCTGCTGTGTATTGACTTAGAAAATCACAAAATACATTATATACTTTGTATTGTATTTTTTTTCAATTTTGCTAAACATTTTCTGTTTCCATTTTAATCTGGTTTTGCCCACTTGAGAGTTTTGAAGCTTTACAGATTATGATTTTGAAATAACGCTGGTGTTGAGCTTCTTCTTTACAAATACATCTCTATAGCTATATGCACATGTGGTCTCTCCCAATAAAATGTTCGCTCCCCCATAATAGGGATTGTTTCATTTTTTGAATTTGTATCCTGAGAGCCTAGCACAAGGCTCTGCATACAGTAGATATTCAATAAATGCTTTTAGATTGATTGGGTTCCCTGCTTCAAGTCTTTCCCCACTACAAGCCAGCCAACACACACTTATTGCGTGATTTTAGTAAAGGGCACGCCTGACCATGAACCCTCCTACCCCTCTAACTCAATAAACTCTAATGATTCTCTGTTGCCTCTGTGATCAAATATAAATTATATAGGACATTTAAAGCTTTTCACAATCTGGTCTCATCCTGTCTATCTTTATTATATACTCTATGAGTCAACCATTTGCTAATCCTCACACACCACACTCGATCCCTTGTCTTCTGCCTTTGGGGTGTCTGCCTCCCATGTCCAGAACTCAATCCTTTTTCCCTAATCTCTGTTTTTTGGAATTCCTCGTTTCCAAGGGTTTGGCAGGGAACAGAGCCCTGGAACCTGAGTTTAGATCTGGACTCAGATAAACTTACTAGCAGAGTCACCCTAGGCATGTCACTTAATTCTGTTTCCAGGACTCTCCTCCTCTGTGTGAATGAGCTGGAGAGCAAGTCATTTAACCTTTGTTTGCCTAGTTTCCTCATCTGTAAAATGGGGATAATAATAGCACCTATCTCTCAAGGTTATTGTGAGGATCAAATGAAATAATGTTTATAAAGCGCCTAGCACAATTCCTGGCCTATCATAAGCTCTATAAAAATGTTAGCTATAATGATAATGATATGCATAAACATGTATATTATACATGATTATATGTTATATAGTTGTAATAACAATTTTGTTTACTATGTGCCAGGAACTGTGCTAAATGCTTTATTTATTATATTTATTTTATTTTGATTATATTTCATTATTTATTATTTTAGCTTTAATATTTATCATGGTATATATCTACATATTTTAATATAGTTTTATATTTTAATTTGATATTTACTATTTTAATTATATGTTTAATAACAAAATTTATATTATAAACAAAATATATAAACAAAATAATATATTATAAACAAAATATATTATGTAATACATTCTAAATGTAGCATATTTATATATTATACTGTATTCAACATATAGTAAATAAATTTTTTTCATATTTATGTTATTATTATAGATATAGCCTTAAGGGACAGGTAGGTGGTTCAGTGGATAGTGTACCAGGTCAGGAAGTCTTATCTTCCTGAGTTCAAATCTGACTTCAGATACTTACTAGCAGTACGACCCTGTTCATGTCACTTAACCCAGTTTGTTTCCATTTCCTCATCTCTGTGAATGAACTAGAGAAGGAACTGCAAACACCTCCATTATCTTTGCCAAGAAAACTCCAAATGGGGTCATGAAGATTCAGACACAACTGAAAAAAAATGATGAATGGCAACAAATCCAATCTCAGACACTTACTAGCTGTGAGATTCTGGTCAAATCATTTAACGAGCCTCAGTTATTTCATCTGTAAAATAGGGATAATAATAGTCCCTATCTCCCTAGGTTCTTGAGAGGATCAAATGAGATATTATTTGTAAAGTGTTTAGCTAAATATATAGCATATAATAGGTTTTTAATTACTGTTTTTCTTTTCTTCTTCAAAACCATGCTCAAAATCTCAAGAAGCAAAAAGCTTCTCTTGGACTTTGAAGTTTTTAGGTCCCTCTGCTTAAATCTTACCTTGCATCTGCTTTTTATTTTTTGTATATGCCTGCATCTATATATGCATAATGTCTCTCCATTAGGTTAAGTCTTAATTAAGTATATCAACTGTTTCACTTTAGGCTTTCCTTAGCACTTTAGCAGATGGCTTGGATCATGTTATTGTTCAGTTATTTTTCAATTGTATCCAACTCTACCTGAGAGTTTTCCTGGCAAAGATACTGGAGTGGTTTGCCATTTCCTTTTCCAGCTCATTTTACAGACAAGGAAACCGAGGCAAACTTGATTAAATGATTTGCCGAGGGTTACACTCCATATCTGAGACCACATTTGAACTCAAGTAGATGAGTCTTTCTGACTCCAGGTTCAGCACTCTATCCATTGCCCCACCTAGGTGCCCTTAGCACATGTGGGCATTTAATAAAAGCTTATTGATTGAGCCCATAACATTACAAAAAATCACTAACATTACTAAAATATTTTTTAAAGTATTTTTATCATTCCTATTTAAAAGATGACCAACAAAAGGCAGATTAAGTGGCTTGTCCTGCTAGTTCATATCCCAGGCAGAACTCAAATCCAGGTCTTCCAGACTTAAATTCTACACTCTAACCACTGATTACACTCCTCTTGTAAAGGTTGATGAGTGAATGAATAACAATAGAAGCCTCATGGCATTGTAGACCTGGATTCAAATCCCAGCTCTGCTCTTTCCTGGGATCACTTACCTGGTTTGAATTGTCTGGCCCATTTAGAGCCAAGGTGCCATGCAAAAAGGGCCCTATGCAGCAGCTAAAGACTTTATGTGTTGATGGTTTTTAAATCTCAGGCATCTTCGGAGAGTTTAAAAGTTGTTATAAATGACTAAACCCAGGCAGGTAGGGGGCATAGAGAGTACTAGGGATTTGGAATCAGGAAGACTCATTCTCATAAGTTCAAAAATAGCTTCAGACACTAACTAGCTGGATGACCTCAAGTAAGACATTTAACCCTATTTTCTTAGTTTCTTCTGTAAAATGAGCTGGAGAAGAATTTGGCAAATCACTTTAATATCTTTGCTAAGAAAACCCCAATTAGGGATCACAAAAAATGAAGTGACTCCACAACAGCAACATATAACACTTTAAAATTTACCAAATTTTTGGGGTACACAATCTCAATATCTCACAGTGGATAGTAAGCTGGATCTGGAAGTCAGGACACTTCCTGGATTTGTATCCCAATTCCAACACCTGTTAGCTCTGTGAGTCATGGGCAAATAATTTCATCTCTCGGTCTCAGTGTCCTCTGAACTTTTGGAGATAGAGATATGTGTACTATTTACCTAACAGGGCCATTGTGGGGAAAGGACTTTGTAAACTTTAAAGGGCTATGTAAATGTTAGTTATCATTGCCATCAACATTCTTATTATCATTATTATATAAATATGAAATAGTATTATGATCCTATTTGATCTGCATAACAACCCTATGAGATAATAGAATACTATTACTCACATTCTTCACATGTAGCCTCAGAGAGACAAAGTGATATACTGAAGATGAGCTGTGATTTCTTCAGAGTGGTGCACTTCCCTGTGGGAACTCCCTTCACCAAAGCAGATCACACCCACCAGATGGCAACCCACCTATGACTTAGCAGATAAATTCTAGGGTAGTGATTCTCAAGGGTATGCCATGAGTTTTTCTGCATGGATCACAAAATTTTGTACATTATATTATTGCAGAAAAAAATTATAAATAAGTTTAATATGCAACCATAATAACTACCTGAACTAATAGGATATAGCACTTTCACTTTCTTTCTCTCCCTAAGGCCAATCTTTTTTTTTTTTTTTTTTTTTTGCATTTAAAAAGATTCAATCTTCAGCGGGCTCAATCCTGAGAGAGCATAACCTAAAAGGCTCACTTAGTAGAAAGGACAATCTCTTTTCTTCACATACCCTTTGGTTTATTATTACATCTCCCCAGCTAGATACCCAAGGGAAGATTTACTAAGTACTTAAATTTGGTTCATCTTTAGGATCTCTCCAAAGTGGATGATAGAAAGGCAATCAGTGTATAGAAAAAATCAGGTTTGAGAGAGCTATTTATTTCCTGCATACATCAGTAATGCTTTAACAAATGCAAGACCTATAAGAATCTATTTACAGAAAGACTTAACACAGGATTCAGTCATTTATAAAGTTGTTATAAACAGTTGATTTGACTCTGCCACGATTGTTGAGACCCCAAACCATTAAAACATAAAGCCTTTGACAGAACTACTGAATAGACATTTTTGCCTTGCCCCTTAGTTCTGTGTGGTCCAAACAATTCAATCCAGGTAAGTATCTTTCTATCAGACCAGGAAATTGAGCTCTATTCCCCTGCCAATGGTTTCCGTTCTAATACAACTCTTCCTGCCACTAATTAACTCAGAGCAAGGGTCCCAGGGTCTCCAACAGCTGGAATTCACAAGATAGTCTTCAAGATTATATGCGTACATCTCAACATCACCATCTGTCACCTGTACTTTGGGGGGAAACCCCCCCAAAATAGAAAAGGCAGCCAAGGGCTGCAGGCCCAGTCTATGCTTGGGCTTAAACACCTGCTCTCTCTCTCTAGGTGCCTTTTGGGAGCATTCGTCATGGGGCCAAGGTAGGGGAAAGGTTAACCCCTCCTCTTATCCCTCTTGGGAGAGATTCAACGAATTCTTATTCAAGTGGGAAAGAGAAGTGAGCTCCCAAGGGTGACTCATTTCCTTCTTAGGAACTCTGAGTCAGCAGATCTTCCTGGTCAATGGCCAATAAGGGGACGGTTTCTATCATGTCCAAAGCATCCACGTCCTTAGATGCTACCTGGAAGAAGGCGGGTCAGTTTTACACACGTTCTCTGGCTCCTGTTAGAAATATAAATTATAGTTACCCAGCATACATCATGTGGTCACTACAGTATTGACAAAATGAGCAAAACTTGTCTTTCTACCTCCATCAAAATGCATTAGATCTTGAATTCTCAAAGTGCTTGAAAAAACAGCTGCTCTTATTGAAGGGAAATTGAACATGCATGAGTTTGTATTCTTTTTAGTAATGTGGTCATTGTAAACAAATATATATATATTATTATTATGCTGTGAGGGAAACAAGTCTCAAAACCTTAGTATCAGAGATTGTTCTCAAGCATGCAGAAATTGTGAATCACCTAGGGACACAAGCTAAAAATGATCAGAGGCATAATCTGAACCCAGTTGTAGCACACTATCCATTGTGTCATCTTTCTTCTCATCCAAAATTATACAACTAGTAAATGGCAGATTGAACACTCCAAACTGCCTTCAAACTCATATTTTACCATTCTGTGTTCCTGAATGAATGAATGAATTATCCTGCCATGGGGACCACACCCAAATTACTCACCTACTCAGTGAATACAGTAGACGTTATAGAAAATTACCCTATATCAGATTATGTGGATGTTGTTTTTCAAATGATTATAAATGTCAGGGATTAATATTATAATGAACTCCTAGAGTAATCCCCCTTCTGGCAGATTCTCTCCTAGGAGACTAATTAACAGGACAAGTTAAATCCCTAGGGTTGACTTAGGAGACCAAATAAATAGATAACCTTCAAATAAAATAAAGAAAAATCAGTCTTTGAATGCTACCCTAGAGGACTCAGGTATACTTGCATCCCTCCCTTGGGAACAGATAACTAACTATATTGAATATAAGTCATGAGGTACTTAAAGTTTTATATATGTAGGATGCAGGCTGCATCTAGTTAACTAGATATGAGAGAGAAAGAGAGAAAACTTTTAAGTTCTTACTTTGTACAAGCCAAACCCAGTATTAACATCAGAGATATAACTACAAAAAATAAGATAGTCTCTACCTGTAAGAATCTTCTATTACAATGGGGTTCAGCCTGGGAGTTCATCAATCAGGAAAAGTGGATCTTAGGGCAGAGGCATCTCCAGGGTGGGGAAAGCTGCTAAATGACTATATAAGATATAGTACTTCCCCCAGGGGAATGTGAGCTTTTTAAGGGCAAGAATTATTTTATTTTTTCTTTCTATCACTAAGGACAATGTTTGGCACATAGTAGGCACTCAATAAGTGCTAGTTAAATTGAATCACATTACACAGTCTAGGACGTTTCTGTAAGAATTAGATGAGGGTTTAGTTTCCATAATTATATGGTTAGGCGAAGGTGAAATGAAACTTACAGAGGAAAGCCATAAATTAGAATATATTAGATGCAGAAGGGGTGTATACACACCTAAATAAGGCAAATGCCAAGGGGAGATGTAATTAGGGGTGGAGACTCACACTCATTTGTGGATAGGTTGTAATCTCTATAGTACCAAGTTAATGGGAAATCAGAGAAGGGAATTTTGTTGCCAGACAGGGAATAAAAGGCTGTGCTTTTGCACTTCAAGGGTGTGCCTGTTCTTTTAGACACCAGTTCTTGTAAAACAGTGAATAAAAATCTTTTCCTGGTTTCATCAACCAGTCTGTAAGGTTCTTGGTAAGAGGCTTGTCTCTTACAGTTTCTTTAAGCAAGTATCCACAAACTTGATTTTTGGTATTTTGATAACTGAATTTCAATATAATTGGATTCCTTTGTCAATCTATGTATTTCATTTTATCTTTTAAAAACGTGATTCTGAAGAGGGATCCAGTCTTCAATAGACTGTCAAGGGGATTGATGATACACAAAGAAAGCTTAAAAACCAAAGCCCTGAAGTATCACATTATCAACAAACAGTATTTTTTTTTTAAAGTTCTAATCAGTTCTTGGAAAATACATTCTAATTTGTTGATCTTAAGTTTTGGTCAGACGATTTTGATGAGGCAAAATAAGCCACAGGAATATAAATATGAAAGTTTTGGGAGAGCAATAAATTGAAAAAAAGAATATTATATGAAAATACCATAATAGAGATTCTTTTCACAGCATGAAATAACCATCACAAGACATCTATCACAGGTACAAAAGAGTGCTATTTATTATGTGAATTAACATACAGGAGTAGCAAGGAAAGGGGTTTTAACAATTAACAATAAACAAGGGGAAAGACAAGTTCCCTAGTGGAACGCACAATTAATCAGAAGGAAGATATTGTTAAAGAGAATAAACCATGAAGTTAGCAGACTAAGTCTATAGAGTTTAGCAGACTAGTCCCAAAAAAAGATGTAGTAGGGGAAGGAGATTATTCCACTGACTGGTGGGCTAACCCTAAAAGGGATTTAGCACCTAAAGGTGTTAGTCATAACAAGGAAAAAGATGTCCATGAGGCAAGGGGGGAAGGGAAGAAATGGGAAGAAAGACACCATGAGGCAGGATGCCATAGAGGGCTAACCCTAAAAGGGAAAATGTATATCAAGAGCAGATCTTTTATAGGTGAAATATAACCTGGGGGGGGGGGGTGTTGACATCATAACTTGACTTTCTGATTGAATAAGTAAAGGTGGAGTTTCAAAGACCTCCACCTGGAGACTATAATGAAAATCCACCAGAACAAAAACACCTACTTAAGAACAAAAGGATCACTTAAGGCTGATCCTTAACAAACTTGTTTGCTTGTTGTCTCCTCTAGTATATAGTGAGATTTTTGAAAGCAGGAATTGTCTTTTGCCTCTTTTTGTATCCTTGACACTTAAGCAGAATGACCGGCACGTGGTAGATATTTAATAAATGTTTATTGACTTACTGAAGCTTAGTTTTTTAAAGAGTGTTTTCTAAACTTATTTGATCATATACACCTATCAATAAAACAATTGTTAAATAGGTACTTAAAATGCCTGTGTAATTGGCCGTCCCAAGAAGTCTGCAGAGGGTTAAGTTTGAGATTTGAATACTCCAGGTAACACACGTTCTAGCTGGGACATTTCCCATGGAGTGCTGAGTCTATGCCTAAGCTATTTCTAGAGGGATATATATTTTGGCTTCTTGACAAAGGGTAAGGAAGGAGGTGGGAAGAAAAAGTGATGGAGAAAGGTAGTATATGGCCAGAAGCCAGAACCCTCTGTTTGTTTGAGTCCCTTCATCAAGATATCATGATAGTACTTGTTTTGCCCAAAGTAGCCTGGGCAAAGACTTTGCACCTGCTGGGAAGTATCCCAGGTGGAACACATGTGTCACCTGAAGCATCTAGGGCACAGATCTATTCCTATTTGCCCCATGGTTAGTTCACCCTCATATATATATATACATACATATATACATATGTATACATATATATGTAAATTTATTTATAAATTGATACATAAAATTTTATTATGCTAATGTATACATTATGGAACACAAAGTTGAAATTAAAAAAAATAAGATAAAGATAAAATTAATTATATTTTAAATATATTTTATTTTAGTTTCTAATAAATCTTTTTATATTCACTTAAATATGATTAATCAGAATGCTTTTTAGTGAGAGCAATGTGATTGAACATGCTTCAGTACTTAAGAACAATCACTATATATATGTATATGTATAAATCCTTGGGAAAAGGAGACTTGCCAATAATGATTATTAGGAATTTTTCAATTTTTATTTGTTAGGAATTAATTATTCAATTAGTTATTCACTTTGACTAATGTGCTTTGTCAAAGAACTGAAATTTTTTTGGCTCTATACTTTTTAAAATTGAGAGATATATAATGCAAACACTAAAATTATAGGTCATAACAAGTCAGTTAACCTAATACCTTTTAACAGGAGTCCTATTTCCAGGGGTGTGTTGGTAAATGTTTAACAACTGATTTTATAGAAGGAAAAATGTGCTCATGTCACTCTTTTAAGTTTAATCAGTATTATTAATATTTTCTCCCTTAGTTTTAAAACTCTTGACAATTAATAAAATAATAAATCAAGTCCTAATCTGGACCATTTGGTAATTTCTGAGATATGAAATATTGTGCTGAAAAATACAACAGTCAATTCTAAGGAGCCAGTTTAAGCTGGGTCCAGCATACTAGTACTAGTATCTTATTCCTACAGAGTTCTGCTTTGCAGGTAGTATTGGACCTTAATTTCCAATCACATATGGCTATTTTAGTTGTGTTTTATAGGAGCAACAAGGAAGCCGGTTTGACTGGAGTGTAGAGGATGGGCAGGAGAGTAACACTGAAAAAGTAGAGTGGGGCCAGCTTGCCAAACAGAGTGGACTATAGACCGCGGGGTTCTGTGTTAAATCTATTACTGAATTGTGAAATCAATAATGAATGTATTTCTCTGCCCTGCATGCTTTATTTGAAAAGACAAGGTGGCCCTTCAATTTGAAGGAAAAGAGGAAAATTGGCCAGGCAAAATGTGAAGTCTAGTATATGTGAATTTCAAATGGAGTTTTTCTGTAGTGAGGGCTGTCTTGTCTGACACTTGCGCTTGGGTCCTTCAGATTAGGAGACTGACATTTGGCCTGTTGTGCTAAGAAAACAGCACTTGACATAATAGGCCCCTGGCGTGCTGGATAGATCCCCTGTAGAGCATTCATAGGCAGACACTAACAAGAGTCCCATAGCATGACAGCTAAGATCACCTATCCATTGAAGCATTGAGGGTTTTTAAGAGTATCCCTGTGAGCTAAAAGGAAAAGTGAATGTTCAGTTTCATTCAAGAAATAACCATGACCTTCTCACGTTTTTCCAAAAGCCATTTGATATTTTACCTTTTCTTTAATCTCTTTGCTATTCTATAATAATGATAGGGTTAATAAGAGCTGGTCTTTATATAGTGCTTTAAAGGAAAGGGGAAATGGGAAAGAATATAATCCCTACTATGTGCCAGGTTCTATTCTAAATGCTTTACAAATGAATCTTCACTTTAAAGCTTGCAAACTACATTACAAAAATATTCTTTTTATTCTCAGCACAACCCTGAGGGGTAAGTGCTTATATTATACCTATTTTACAGATGAGGAAACTGAAGCAAGCAGAGGTTAAGTGTCTTGCCTGAAGTGAAATGTCCTACAGCTAATAAAGCTGAATTTAAGCATTCTGTTCACTGGGCCACCTAACTGCCTCTAGATCAGGGCTTCTTGATTTTTTTGTGTGTCATGGACCCTTTAGGCTGTCTAGGAATTCAATGAACCCCTTCTCAGAATAATGTTTTTAAATGTATAAAATAAAAGAGTATTAACAAAGAAAACCAATTATACTAAAATATAATAAAAACTTTTTTTTAACTCAAGTTCAGAGATCCCAAATTTAGAACCCTTGTTTGAAAGGAAAGGCTGACAGTAGCAATCACCATGGCATCTTTCTGTCTCTTTGTCACTGTCTCTTTCTGTTATAATGTCCTGAAAAGAATTTTTCTAGAACTGGTATAGAATGTTCTCTCATTTGATATTCCATTCATTCCTTCATTAATTCAAATGTTTGTTGAATACTTATTATGGGCACAGTACCATATATTTCCTAGAGAGGTAATGTGCCATCATGGATACAGAACTGGACTCCAAGCCAGCAAACCTAGGTTCAAGTCTGAATGCTTTATGGCCTGTGAAATTGGGAATTTGTAAGACCCCTGACAAGTTACTTAAAGAATGACCTGATTGGTAGAAAAAGCATTCTTGGAGTTTCCAGGAACCACTGAAATTACTGGTGTTATTTTTGTTGCACATTCAGTTCAGAAAATGTAGACAGAACACTAACACTACCAACAGCAGAGGATTATACATGGGGAGGAAGAACAGATGCTGACTCCATTTGGAAGTCCTAAAAGGAATATAAAATCATACCCCTAGGTAATAATGTTTCCTTAAACAGGAGCATTTACAAGTGGAAAGAGAAATATAGGTATTAATGCTTTATGTTGATCTGGTGTACATATATACACATGCATGTATATATGTGTATGTGATTTATATATAGATATACATAAAACACTCACATATGCACACACATATATTCTTTTAGATACTTTAGTGTTGGAAAAGTAGCATGTTATAGTCAGAAGACTTGCCTTAGAATCTGAAACTCTGGCTCTAAAACTTATTAAGTCAAGTCAATTTATATCTGAGCCTCAATCTCCAATATAAAATGGGATTGATAATACTTGCATTACCTAATAGAAAAAAAATTTAATGGATATACTTATATATTTGAAATATAGTAATAGAAATATACACAATTGGAAATAGCTAATTGATTCTACTTGGCACGTACTTTATAACATTGTTGTGAAGAAAGTGCTTTGTAAGCTGCAAAACACCTAATATGAACACTTTTAAAAAAGCATCTACCTTAATAGGAAACATATGCCCATGAGGCCATAGACCAGGTTTTCATTATCTTTGTGTCTCTTCTAATATGGTGTTTCATGGTTATTTAATGACTGAGTGAACAAATGAGCAAAAGAATGAATAAGTATGATATTCCAAAAAACAGACTTATTTTTTCAAAGCCAATCATGAAATAGAAGTATAACTTTAACCAATTAGCAAGCATTTATTTTTAAATAGTATTTTATTTTTCTACATACCATGCAAAGATAATTTTCAACATTCACCTTTGTAAAACCCTGTGTCCCAAATTTTTCTCTTTCTTTCCCCATTCCCCCTCCCCATGACAGCAAGCAATCCAATATAGGTAAAATATATGCATTTCTTCTAAAAATATTTCCATATTAGTCATGCTATGCAAGAATAATCAGATCAAGAGGGAAAAAACACAAGAAAGAAAAAAAATGCAAGCAAACAAACAACAACAATAACAAAGCTGAAAATATTATACTTTGATCCATAGTCATTCTCCATAGTTTTTTCCTCTGGATGGGGATGGCATTTTCCTACACAAATCTATTGGAATTGCCTTGAGTTACCTCATTGTTGAAAATCACATAATCTTGTTGTTACTGTATACAATGTTCTCTTGGTTCCACTCATATTTCACTCAGCATCAGTTCATATAAGTCTTTCCAGGCTTTTCTGAAATTAAGCTGAGCATCATTTCTTATAGGACAATAACATTCCATTACATTCATATACCATAATATTCAGGTATTCCTCAACTGATGCTTTCTACTCATTCCAGTTTCTTCCCATTACATAAAAGACTTCAGCAAGTATGTGTTAAGGGTGTACTTAGGTAGGATTTGGAGACAAAGATAGAATAGTTCCTTGCCCTCAAGGAGCTTCCCTTCTAACAGGGAAACTTCAGACATGAAATGTAGCCTGAATCTCTTATATCCTCAGTGAACATTCACAATTGATGAGAAAATAAAAAATACATGCCATGCTTCATAATATTTATGATAATCACAAAACATGTAAGCACCTGTTCTGGAATGTGAATACTAAAAGTATACTTAGCTGCAGAGAATTCTCTTAAGCAAAAGAGTCAAAACTTCAATATCACCTTTCTGAAGTTATCTCAAAGAAGAAATCATTCCAAGGTTAAAGGAATCACAAATTCACAAAATCTCAATCATAACTTTGGAAAGAAGCTCAGATCTAATGCAAACTGTACATGGACAGGAATCTCTTCTACAACATATGCAACAAGAGTTAAAACAAGCTTTTGCTTGAAGAATTTCAATAAAAGGAAACAGTTATCTCTCAATGCTGACTTGCATTTTGATGTAGCTTTTATCAGCTATGTGCTGGTAAATGTTTAACAACCAGCTATCTTGGGGGAAAATGCAAAGACAAACTTTAGTTTAATTTGTATTAACATTTTCTCTATCACTTTCTAAAGTCTAGAAAATCAATAAAACAATAAACCAAATCCTGAATTCCAGCATTTGTTGATTTCTGTAATATAAATGCTCCTACCGAAAATTTTACAACTGGTTCTCTCAAGCTAGAGGAGTTGGTTCCACCTCACAGCTAGTTCTGTGAAGATTTTTTTTTTTGAATCAAGCCCAAATTAGTGTCTTTGGACTTTCCACTTATTGCTATTAGTTGTGCCTTATGGGATCTGGAATAATAAGTGTAATTCCTCTTCCAGGTGAAGACGTTTTCCTTTCAAATGTTTTAAGGCCATTATATAGTGAGAAGAATACTGAATTGAGAAATTAGCTCATGTTCCACTTACTACTTGCATGTCTTTGGACAAATCATTGAATTTCCCTGGAGCCCAATTTCCTCATCTGTAAAATAAAGAGATCAGATTAAGTAAATGCTAGTTAACTCTAATTATGATTCCATGATTTTTTCCTTCCTCTCATCTCCCCAGTTCTTTGTTATCCTAGATAGACACAGTTCTTCCTTTGGTCCTCCTCATCCTGCCTGCCCTTTGAAGAAATTTGTGAAACGCCTTCCTAAGCTATGACATCTAAACATAAGACTTGATTACTTTGATCAAAATTATATTGTAGTTAAGAGTAAAACCAAAGTATTTAAAAATAGTTGACGTAGTCTTTAGTACAAGATTAAAATTGGAAGTGCTATTTTTTCTTTTATGATGTGGAAATGGTATTTCTTTTATTTTTACTTTTAACATTTGGAATATTTTTAATGCCATCCAGGCATGTATATTTCAAAATATAGAAGAAACTTATAGTCCTACCCTGACTCTGTATATCTTTTTTTTTTTTTTTTTAACAAGGAATTGGTTTTTACATAGGGTCATTTTTCCACTTGCTTGCTTTTTCAATTCTGTTCTTTGATTGCTTGAAGCATAGAAATCTCTTGCTGCCATCCCACAATTTTGATGAGATATTTGCTCGTAGCAACTGTGGCATGCAGTTGGATGGGCAGCCCATTGAGTTAGTCTATCAGTACATAGATATTGAACGGCACTGCAGAGGGACAATGAGCCAGACTCAGAATTGACGAGAAGGAAGAGAAACAGGCTGGATTGCTTTTGGGAGATTGTGCAGTGTTTTTAATGATCCCAGCTGCTCCCTGACACAAAACCAATCTTTTTAACATCGATATTCTTCTGGAGATGTGATATGGCTGCAAATCATGGATTTTCACAATCTCCAAAGAGTCAGAACTGTGGGTGACTTGAAGGTCAAAGGAGGGGTACATAAAGGACATTAAGTAGATAGTGTCATCTTACCCATGGTGACTTTTGCTTAAGAAGTAGTACCCAAAACATCATCTCAGAAAAACGTGATTGGAAAAGGAGGAGCATGAATCCGTGGGTGAGAGAAATGTGTGAGGATTACTACATTGCTACCCACAGAATGTTACAAGCCCTGGAGCAGTAGTTCTTTACATGGACATCTTCATTCAAGCTCCGTTCTTTACCCCATGCCCTCTTATTCTTCATTTCCACTCCCCTCAACCCTTCTACGCCAAAGTTTCATCCTAATTTCACCCAGTTCTTCCACTTTGCCCTCTGGAATGCCTATTCCATCAACAGCAAACTTCCCTTCATTTTTAATCTTCTCCCATTCCTAAAACCCCACTTTCCTATAACTACAAAGCCATCCTGACTACCTTTTTCAGAATTGGCTACACATTCACATACTCTTCTTGGCTCACTTGACAAGGGATTTGGAATACTTTTTGCCCCCATTGCCACTTTTAGGTTTTCCCCCTTTCCCCCATCACTCAGATTATCATTTCTTCATTTGAGATTATCTACTATCCAATCAAAATCCTATTACCTGTTGTCTACAGAGTCCCAGACAGATCACTCTCTTTCCATTCTCAATGAGTTTTATACCTGGCTTATAATTTTTCTCTCCTCCTCAGCTCCTCCATTGTAATGATTTTTCCTCAAATACCCTAACCATTAAGTTCCTCAACCTATTCAATTCCCATGAACTACTCCTCCACCCTCCCACATTAAAAAATAGTTATATCTTTGAGGTTGTCATCACCATGTTCCATCACCATGTTCAAGAATTCTGAAATCCCCCTAACAATAATCCTTCCTTTACATAACCCTATTCTTCATTCACACCAAGACCTCCAATCCTTTGACCTTTCAGTTATCTCCCAAGTCATCTTCCATGTACTAACCACTTTCTCTTCTTCTCCTCATCTTGATTCCTTAGGGAATCAATTCACTTTATACTGTCTTCCATTCTTTATTCTATATTCCTCTTATCACATCACCAATTATGTCCGGCCACACCTCAGTCTTGGATGACTCCCACCATTTGTTGCCCTTATTCCCACACACATGTTGCCAAATGAAAATGGAGAAAATCATGCAACCATTCTGACTGAATTCACCAATAATATAACTTCAACTGGGCCCTAACTGCTGCTAGGTAATCATACTTTCCTTTCCTACTAATTTATTATCCTACTCTCCATAGCAGCTCTTCCAACTTTTATATTCATCCTCAAACCTCCCATAGCACCTCCTCCTCCACTCATTCAGCTGAGAATTCAGAAAAAAATAGATGCCATCTGCCATGAGCTCCATATTCTCCTTACTTTTTTGTCTCTTATCAGATATTTTCTCTACTTTCTCCTCCTTCACACCTTTCTCACCTAATAAAATAGTTTTATTCCTTACCATGGCTAATCCTTCTACTCGTTCAAGAGATCTTATTTTATCCTATCTCCTCCAACAGATTGACCCCTGTCATCTATACTTTATCACTTATTTTCAATCTCAACCTGTATAATGGCTCAATTTCAACTCATGACAAACATTTCTCTCCCATTCTGAAAAAAATCTCACTTGAGCTTTTCATCTCAACTCTTATCATCTTATATCTCCTCTGCCTTTTGTAGCTAACCTCTTTGAAAGGTGTTTACAAAATGCTGTTGCCTCCATTTTGACTCCTCTTACTCTCTATTATCTTGAGGAATATAACTTATTATTTTTACAAATTTTTTCCATTCTCCTTCCATTTGTTGTGCTGATGATTTTACTTTGTTGGCTATCTGGTTAGATTTTCTTTAAAATGGTTTAATCCTCCACTTTTCCTCCTCCTCTTCTTTGTCATCATCATCATCTTATTGTTCTTATTATTCTTATTGTTCTTCTTCTTGTTCTTCTCCCCCTTAGAGGAACTGATGGTCTGAATATATATATATATATTCAGACCATCAGTATATATATATACTGACCACTTAGGGATGATTCTCACATGCCTTTTCCTGTCAATTAAAATATATTTTATTTTGTTTTTTTATGACATTTTATGGTGCTCACCATGTCCAGTACCTATTCATTTTTCTTTTGAGTAAATATTCATAATATAAACATTTCTGTGCAATCTGCATGTCTTTGGACTTTCTTGTTCCTTTTTACTTGAACCATACTTTCACATATTCTTTTTCCTCATCATTACCCTTTCATAAAAACATTACAAGAAAGCTAAAATGTATGATTAGAAGTATTGTTTTGGTCACATTATGGATAGAGAAAAATTCAATAAACATCAGTATAAGGGCACATCCATGTGACTGCATATGATAAAACACCCTATTGACCAACTATGAGTCCATCATACATTACTAATCAGGAAAGAACAGTGTAGATAGTGATGCTCTCTTCTATAAGTCCCATGTATCAAAACCTTGCTGATTATCATGAAAGGATGACTGTGATCTGTGGCATGGAGAGAATCACAAGGATTCCTGGAGTCAGAGGCTTCTTCCACAAAGTGCATCTTCAAGGGAAACAAAGACTGTAATCCTGAATCAGCCACCACTATTCCCAATTGCCCATGGACAATTAGTGAGCTGCAGTATGAATATCTACTTAAATTCTGCAGGACAAGAGAAAGGGATATGACCCTTGGGACTCACAATTATCTCTCTAAGATGTGCCTTGCTATTATTGAAAGATTAGCCGAAGTTGATGCTCAGTACCTTCCAGCCTCTAATTGCTTCTACAAAAATTACGAGGCTGCTGGGTGGTATAGTAGATTAAATGATGAACTTGGAGTCAGAATGACATTAGTTTGAATCTTCATTGAAGCCTCATATAGTTATTAGTTTATATGACCCTAGGTAAATCTCACGATTGGTTTCTTCATCCATAAAATGAGGACAATAAGAGTACCTTTCTGTTATGATTCTTACAAGGTACTAAGTCAGTGGAATTGATAGAGACAATAATTATCTAATTTAGCATGGTTCAGTATGATTGATCTGATCCTACAAGGATCTTGAAATAAGGTACTAAGTGGAATTGAGGAGACAATGTTTAAATCTAGTTTAGCACTGATTTAATCCTACAACAAATAATGGTTTCCTAGTGATGTAATGATTGGTGTATACTCAGTGCACAGCATATAAGCAAGAAGCTCTAAGGGCCAGACCCAGAAGCCCACAAGCCCACTCTCAGAGGCAGAGTCAGATTCATTCCCTATTCCACCTTTGTGCTGGCTGGAGACTCGGAGGGAGCTAGAAGCAGAAGCTGGCAAAGGCAAAAGACTAGCAGCAGGAGCTCTAGGAACTAAGGAGGAAGATAGGCCTCTAAGAAAGCTAACTGGACGCCAGGAAGGAGACAAGACTTGGAAAGAGAAAATAAAGGCTCTGGATTTTAACTCCTGGCTGCATTTGGGGTGATTACTCTGAACTGAAACTAAGGCTGCCTCCAGAAGCCCCACCAAGAAACCTGCTCCAAAAGAACAATTATATTTTTAGAGAAGAGAATATAACACCTTTCTCCCAAAGCTGTTGTAGAGTTCTTATAGAGTGCTGGACCTACAATTAGGAAGATGAATTAAAATTCTCCCTAAGACACTTAACAGCTGGGTGACCCCCGGGGGGGGGAGGGGAGGAAGGGAAATCACTTGACCTTTCTAAGCCTCAGTTTCCTAATATGTAAAATAGAGATAATTATAGAACCTATTTCACAGGTTGTTGTGAGGAACAAATGAGATAATAATTGTAAAGCACTTTGCAAATCTTAAAATGTTATATAATAATAATAATAATAAATGTTTATAGATTAATTAGTGCTAAGCACCTGATACATAGTGTGTGTGTGTGTGTGTGTGTGTGTGTGTGTGTGTATGCACACATACGTCTATTTATTGGTTTTTTTAGGTACTATTATTGTTGTTGTTGCAAGACTCAAATGAGATAATATATTTAAAATATTTTCCAAATAACAAAGTGCAATATGAATACTGGCCATTGTTATTGTTACAAGAAGACAGTTGATATGAGCAAAGACCTATCAATCCACGGCTATGAAAAACTTCATGATGATTGTGGACACTGGGGCCAAGAGAAAACTCTGCAGCTGGTATGGATCAGGTCCTACTGGCCCAAGATGGCAGCAGATGTGTGGAGGAAATGTGAGACATGTGCTCCATGTATGCAAAAGAAAGTATTACTGACTCAAGCTGTTTATCTGGAGAACATAAGCATCAGTAAAGCTTTTCAATCTGGTGTATATACATTTCTGGTCTCTGGAAGGAGACTGAGAGAACATATGCAATATGGTAGCGATGACAGACGACTTCTCCCGGTACGCACAGGCTTATCCAGCCAGGAACCAGAAGGTTTCTACATTAGCCAAGGTGTCTTGGGAGAAGTATTCCTCTGTGTATGGTTTCTCTGCCAGGATACATTCTGATCAAGCTTGAGATTATTCAAGAGCAAGCTCTTCAAAGAGGTGCCAGGCTTGGCAAACACCAATAGCTACACCATAAGCTCCTTGAGGAGAGCCACTGCTAGAGCATTTTAATCACACACCATTGAATTTTCTGGAGAAACTGAGGCTCAGTGAGATCCGTCTGTGGCTTTTCTCGTACCTGCATTTAATGCCACCAAGAATGACGCCGCAGGTTTTATGTACCTGTTGATGTTTGGACAAGAGCCATAGGAAGCGTGTGTCTGTTTTGGAGTCCGGGAAGATGGAAAAGATGTGGAGACTCAGTCCTTTAGTGGAGAAGGAGGTCTGTGGCCTGGCTATGGTCTTAGCTCAATAAAACAAGGGGACAAGCCAGTAATTGTGTGTATGATGATCAAGCTGTAGGCTACAATCACAGGTAATATCTTACCAAGAAAATTTTTGTACTTGTTCGATTATTTCAGGTATTTCTGATTCTTTGTGGCACCACCCCAACCCTGCCGTTTTTAGCAGAGATATTGGAGAGATTTGACATTCCTTCTCTAGCTCAGTTCACAGGTGAGGAAAGTGAGGCAAACAGGTTTAAATGACTCACCCAGGTTACACAACTAGTAAGAGTCTGAATCCAGATTTGAACTCATGAAGATGAATCTTTCTGATTCCCAGCCTAAGAAAATATTTGAAAATTAAGAAATCATAATGTCCAAGGAAAGCATAATATAGGAGGTCCTTGTTATCTGAGGATAATTGGCACTTGAAAAAGACCACTTAAAAGTGAATCTACTTAAAACCAGATCCAATATTGAACTGCAATAGTGACATTACTTGACATTTTTAAAAGAGCTAAAATTAGAAAAAATAAGCTTAATCTTTTACTTAGAAAAATAAATTTATTTTGTCTTTTATTTGACAAAATTTAGATTGCCATTGAAACTATGCACTACTTCATGCCAACAACAACAACAAAAATCACTTGTTGATTGAGTTTTGGAGGTCATGGTTTTTCTGACAAAGCATACCATTTTTCATTTCACATTTGACTTTCACAGAATAATCATAGAGGGTCATTGCCACAAAAATATTCTAGAGCGTTATCAATCTTCCTAAGGGCTCCTTTTAATCCTTTGATATTCAAACCATTCTCTTTTGAAGCCCTGACAGAGAAGTTGTTATTTGATGGGTGGAGATGGCCAGTGCTGGATAGACTCTAGTATTCAGTGAGGAATGCTGGAGTGGGGACTAATTTTACAAATGGGCAGTTCCCAAGTGAGTATTTTCATGTTATGACATCTTTTGCTTTCTTATGCAAAACAGTCTTCCCACTCTGCCTTAAAGCCAGCTCTCTTCCGTGGTAAGTTCTTAACCCAAACCCAAACCTCATTTCATGAGACTCCCAGGCTACGTTTACTTCACTCCTGGCTCCATTCCTCACACTTGGGACTTCCCCATCACCTAACCAGAAGTTTGGCAGCTTTTCTCCCTAGTGAGTACCCTTCCTCTTTTCCACCTCCCCTTTATACGTTTTATTTCTCCTTTAGAATGCAAAATCCCTGAAAGCGGAGGCAGAGAGGGGTGGGGGGAGGGGGAAGGTGGTCACCTGGGGAAGGTTGAAAGACCTTCCCCGCATCACACAGCCCGTAAATAACGGAAGCAGAATTCAAACATGTGTTGGTTTCCCCCTCCAACCCCTCCCACCCCGCTCTGATTCCAAGTCTGGTGTTCTATCCATTTTGCTACCTAGCAGCAAAGATGATAGGCACCTTGAGACTCAGGAGCAAGGATTTTCATGACGTGACCCGTCCCTCCCCATGATTTATAAAAACACGCTGTGAAACCAACTTTCTCTGTCTTTCGCTGTCTCTCTGTCTCTCTCTTTCTCTCTGTGTGTGTGTGTCTGTCTCTGTTTCTCTGTGTCTCTGTCTCTGTCTTTCTGTCTCTCTCTCTCTTTCACTCTCTCCCTTTTCCTTTCCCCCTACCTCTCCCTCTCCTTCTTCCTCTCTTTCTTCCCCTCCCCCTGCACTTTCCCCTCTTCCCTCTCCCCCCTTTCCTCCTTCTTCTCTCTCTTTCCCTCTTTCCCTCTTCCCCTTCTCCCCTGACTCTGGTTTCACTTTATTACTTGTAACTTTTTCCAGTGAGCAGAAAACTAGTGATTGGTAGTGGTGCACATTTCTTCTTTTTGCCTTTCCCCCATTCCCATTCCAAGCATGCCCAAGAACCAATTGTTGAAACTTATGACTTGCACACTGCTTTGTTAGGATAAGCTCATAGATAATATTCTTGATCCCCAATCTCCCACATAGAAGAGAGGGGATTTAGAATCCTCTGGACAATGAGGTCCTGAAATCTAACTTTCAAGTTAGAAAATGAAGACTTCCTGGTTAGTGCCAGCTCTCTCGTCTCTCTCTCTCTCTTTCTGTCTGTCTCTCTGTGTCTCTCTTTGTGTATCTGTCTCCGTATCTCTGTCTATCTCTCTGAAGAAGAAGAGAGAGGGAAGGAGGAAAGAAGGGAGGGAAAGAGGGAGAGATGGAGGGAGGGAGAAGAAGGTAGGAAGAACTGAGCCTGGACTCAGGAAATCCTGAGTTCAAATCCTACTTTCAGATATTTACTGTGTGACTGTGGGAAAAGTCCCTTAACTGCTTTTTGCCTCAGTTTCCTAAACTGTAAAATGAGGAAAATAATAGTGCCTATCTCAGATAAGATAATGTTTGTAAAGCACTCAACATAGTAGCTGACACAAGAAGATATACATGTATGTGTGTGTGTGCACATATGTCTACAGAGACATATATACCTATCCTCCTCTCTTACTTTTTAAGGGTATCACTAATCACTCAAATTCACAATCTCAATTGTCTTTGACTCTATGAGATAGCTAGGTGACATAGTGGATAGAATGCAGGTCCTGGAATCAGACAAACCTGAGTACTCAGGTACTTACCAACTATATGATCCTGGGAAAATCATTTAACTTCTCCCTCCATTTCCTCATCTGTAAAATGGGAATAATAATAACATTTACCTCTCAGAATTGTGAGGATCAAATAAGATATGTGTAAAGTGCTTAGCATAGTGCCTGGCCCATAGTAGACACTATGTAAATAGGAGCTGTTATTAATTTATCTGTCAAAGAATTAAATACTTTAATCTAAATTATAGCTGGAAGATCATACCTGATTCCAAGCTGAGCACTCTACCCATTGCACCACCTAGCTCCCATCATCATAATTATCTGAGACTCATAGTTTTGTTACATATGTTACAAATTAGAATTGTATCTATGAGATATAATACATAGATCACAAGTAACAACTTTCTTATTTTACAGATGAGAAAAATAAGGCTTAAGAAGGTTTTGTGAGTTGCCTAAATTCACACATCATATATTATCCTTTGTTGTTGTTTAGTCTTTTCAATTGAGTCCAACTCTGCATGACTTCATTTGGGGTTTTCTTATTGAGAATACTGGAGTGATTTGCCAATTATTCACATTATAAATGGGGAAACTGAGGCAAACTGTGTTAAGTGACTTGCCCAGAATCACTCAGCTAGTGTCTGAGGTTGGACTTAAACTCATGAAGATGAGTCTTCCAGATTCCAAACTGATGCTCTACCCACTGCACCACTTAATTCCCATCATCACGGTCAGTTATCTCAGACTCATAGGTTTTGTTGCAGATATTTAATATATAGCAGCCAAATTAGAATTGTATCTATTTGATATAATATATAGGTCACTAGTAAATATATAATATTACATGTAAGATATGCATACAATCAATCTAATAGGTTACATGCAAACATGTAGTACATGACATTATCACATGTAAAGTACACCTTAAATATATTTCTCTATCAGGAAGTATCATCTAGCTACATAGACCCAGGGCCGCCCAGAGATTCTGGGCTTTCGCAAACTGGATGCAATCTTAAGAAGCTGTGTCTAAGAGGGTCCATTTTATGTACTGTTCTAGCTACTTTATATTTATTCACATTCTATTTTTGCTGTATATATTTTTATATGTACTTGTCTCCCCCATTATACCAAGAGCTTATTGCCAGTAAGGATTGCTTCATTCTCTGTGTTCACTTCCCCAGTACCTAGCACAGTGCTTAATTTTGCACTCAGTGTACCTAGATACTTACAGCACAGTTTTTATTTTATGTATAAAATGTAGATAATCAAATACTTCACAGGAAACAGTAAACAAATACAGAAATGCAAATATTATTGATCGATACATTGATTTTTAAGTGTTTTGATCTCTTTAGGTAGTTTCTACATAATGTAAAATGATATTTTAAATTCCTCATAGGAATACTGTAATTTTTCAAAAAATAAACTTACATATAATCTTGGGCAAGTCACATGATTTCTCTGGTTTTCATTTCTTCATCCATAAAGTGAAAATATTGGTCTAGATGCCCTCTGAGATTCTTTTTAGTCCTGGATCTATGCTCTATCGATCCTACTATTTTGTGATGAGTAAAAATTTAATGGAAATTACAATAAAACCACATCCTAATGTAATTATTTATTCTATGGATTGGTTACAGTGGGTTAAATCCTGCCAAGTGAGACATAAACTCTCAAATACACAAATGGACCTGTGAGCTTATCCATCTGGATGCTTCCCCAACTTCTAGCCCCAAACCAGAAATGCATATTGCAACCCATCCACACGCACTATGACATAGCAGAAAACCTTAGTATAATATTAATAGTGTAATTCCTTATTGCTAAGGAAACTGATGGGATGTGTAGTTTATCTCAGCTGGAAAGAGAGACTGAATGATCATGGGAGGCAGAAGTTGCTAGAGATCAAATTTTTCAGCCCCTAAAGAGGATAAGGACTCAGGAGTATGTGAATGTGTGGCAGCGCCAATGGCCAGGGATCAGTGGCAAGGGAAAGGACTGGCTATCTCAATCTGAATGTGTGATAATCCTGGGGTAGCAGGAACCTCATATGGTTCACCGACTCACTTAAGGAGTGACCTGCCTGGACAAAAATTGCAGCTTCACTGGGACTTCACTGTATCCCTTTCCCACTTCCCCCTCCTCCACTGCCTCACCACTGTCTAGTGAACTGAAATCACTTCCTCTTAAATCTCGCTTATTTGCTGTCTGCACTTTTATAATGGGCTTTGTCTCCAGATAAAAGCCACGATGATTTTTATGGCATTCTGAGCAATGTCTGCTATAAATGAGTGGGGAAGGACTTAACTTCAAGGGTGTATTGAAGCTTTCGATCTCAATGGACACAAAGAGGAGCTGCATTAGTCCACAAGGCAGTTGGATTTGGAGTTAGGTAGAACCGGGTTCCCATATCTCTCTCCTTGGACACATGATACCAGAGGGAAATCCCTCAACCTCTCTGAGCTTTAGGGAACTCTTTGCTTGCCATCTGTTTCACTGGGAGGAGCTCTCATGTCAGGAATTTTAAACAGTATCATATAAGGCAGACATCAATCCTGACTCTCCAATGAAATTCCACCATCCTGCTAACTTTGGACTTAGATCCATGCAGGGATTCCTTGGGTCAGGAAGGGAGGGACAACCAGCTAGAGGCACTTTTTGCCCTTTGGCTTCAGTGTTTCCACAAAGACAAAAATCTAATTTAGAGGAAGAACAGGAGCATAGCCTTATTCAACAGAATTAAGAGAAATAGGAAGAGAGAGTTTTGTTACAGGGGAAAAGACGTAGTCAAAGGGAAGCAGATGTCATACTCTTCCTTGGGGACTTACCCCTAGAATAAGGAGAAAAGAGAAAGGGAATGTCATGTGTCACAGAAGAAAAGGGGAGAGGGGGGAGGGGAAGAGATTGTGGAGTAGCCGAGGGTTCAAGCTATATCTGAGATGACAGTGGCAACCTGGGGGGCAGGGGTGAGGCAAAGTTGGTGAGAAGCAAGTTTTAGGGGCATCTGGTGGTAAGGAATGGAGAAAAGACAAGGTTAATTCGGAGGAGAGGTGTAGAGGACAGGGGGAGGTGTTAAGGACCCCCTGGGCTAAAAGAACAGAAAAGTGAGAATTCTCTTCTCCCTGTTGGTTGCAAGGAGAGAAGCCCAAAGGCATTGTTATAGGGACTAGGACAGGAAGACTCCTGGGACCCAGACAGGCAGCAAGCTGCAGCCTCTTCGGGGGGCTGTAGCCTGGGGAGAAAGGGCTGCAGGTGTCTGTGGAGGAGGGTTCAAGGGGTGGAGTGTGCAAAACGGGGAGGATAGAGACATGCTGGCTGACAGCCAGTCCCAGTCCTTCCCATGTTGCCTTGGTGATGGTGAAAGGAAGCAGGGCAGTGGTTGGGGTGTGGATGCACTGATAGGGAACATGAACACTACTGGTAGGATCTTTAGTCCTTTTTTTAGCACCAACTGTTAGTTCTGCTTTCTTTTCAGTCTTAAGCCCCCAACATCTCAAGTCTGCCTTTCTGGAGCTGTTAGTGTGGAACCCCCTACAATGTGGGATCCAGAATATTTGATCCGAGGACAGCTTTGGTCTCTATTAGTGCATCGGGATGACAAAAATATAACCATGTATACACGTATATGTATACATATGCATATGTGTATATATGTGTGCATGCATATATACATATAGGTATGTATCTATATATTTTTTTATTAATGTTACTTTTAAACATCTTCCTAGTAATAGAGAGGAAAGAAAAACAGATCAGTTCCTTGGCCACCTCAGATGACATATGTCTCATTACACACCCATAGTCTACCACCTTCATGCTTCAGCTTTAAATATTCTGAAATCATATTTGGTCAGAGTTGTGTAGTCTTTTCATATTATTTTCCTTTTTCATTACTTCCCCTCATTTCTTTACATGTGATTCTTCTTGTTCCCTCCTCACATTCTGTCAATTACTCAAAACATTTCATTTTATTCTAACTCCATTTTCTAACCCTATTGCCAGTCTCGTTTCAGTGAAGACTGAATGTTTACCTATGTGTAAATTATGTAATATTGACACTTGCAGCCACATGCTTGTGAGTATCTTTTTATCTATTCTCAAGGTAGATGCAGCAAAGGTATCTGGTAAATGTTTAACAACAGGCTCTCTGAGGGGAAAACTGTAGACAAGACACACTTCGTTATTAACTTTCTCCATCACATTCTTAAGTCTAGAAAGGCAACAACACAATAGGTCAGGCTGCAATCTGTAGCATTTGTTGTTGTCTAATGCTCACACTGAAAATTTAACTTCCATCTCTCTAACATGCCTCTGCTCTCTAAGCAAAGAAAAATACTGTCCTATGAGCAAAAAAGTTTGAAAATCATTGTTTTGAAGGGAAAAAAATGTATATCTATGAATGTGTATATATATATTTATGCATACATATTGAAAGATAGTACATATTAGTTTGAGCAATTGGGTTCTATAAAAGCCCGTGAGACATATATTTAAACCAATATGGTACTATATTCATACTCCTTGGATGACAATGGGCACTCGATTTGAAGTCATAGGGTCTGAATTTGACTCTACTGTCTCCTAACCTGTATGATCTCAGGAAAATTATGTCCTCTTTCTGGGCCTCAGTTTTCTCATGTGTAGAATAAATGGATTAGGACAGATAATCTAGATTTATGATCAAATGATTTCTAATTTCTCTTCCAGATCTATATCCAATTTTTAAAATTTTATTTTCAATGTGGCTCTCCCCTGGAGTTGGATGGTAAGGGGAAAGGCTAAAAGAAAGGGGAAAGTCTAACAGATTGACTCGGTGGGTGGGTGGGGTCAGAGGAAGAACTCTAAGCATACTAATCCCTCCATTAAATTGGGAGCACTTTGAGGGCAGAGACTATTTTTTGCCTCTTTCTGTATCCCCAGCACTTTAGCTCAGTGCTTGTTGATTGATAATCAGAAAAGGTGGTAGGCTGGCAGATCAGTCTAAAGAACAATCAGCAAAAGAATATAACAGAAGACAAGAGACTCCAATTCAGCATTTGATAGCAGAGACGGAATGGTTCAAATTTCCAGGGAAAATGAAGCAAGAAACATCAGGGAAATATAAACATGTCCACAATCCAGAGGCATTGTAGTGATGTAGAAGATGATGTAGAAGAAAGAGGAACTGACTTGGAGTCAGGAGAAATCTGAATTCAAGAAATTCTTGTATTAAAATTCTTTGTTATATGGGATGATTTTCTGGGAGGGGAAAGAATAAAGAAAGAAATTTAGGTTATGGAAAAGCATAAGATATTAATAAAAATTTATTTAAACAAAGAATCCCTTTTCTGAGGCTTACTAGTTGTTTGTCTCTAGCCCATTTAATCATCTGAAAGTAGAAGGACAGCTAGGTGATGTAGTGCACAGAGTACCAGACCTAGGGTCAAGAAGATTGGAGTTCAAACTTAGTCTTAGACACTTATTAGCTGGGTGACCCTGTTTGCCTCAGTTTCCTCATCTATAAAATGACCTGGAAGAGGAAATGGCAAACTACTCCAGTATCTCTTCCAAAAAAACCCGAAATGGAGGAGCCCGTAGATGGTGCAGTGGATAGAGCACTGGCTCTGAAGTCAGGAGGATTTGAATTCAAATCCAGACTCAGACATTTAATACTTATGAACTGTGTCACCCTAGGCAAGTCACTTAACCCCAATTACCTTAAAGAAAGAAAGAAAGAAAGAAAGAAAGAAAGAAAGAAAGAAAGAAAGAAAGATAGATAGAAAAGAAAAGAAAAGAAAAGAAAAGAAAAGAAAAGAAAAGAAAAGAAAAAAAGGTTTTTTATAAGGGTAGCTAGATGGCTCAGTGAATAGAACACCAACCCTGACATCGGGAGAACCTGAGTTCAAATTTATTCTCAAATCAAACTCTTACTACAAGCTTTGTGACTCCGGGCAAGTCATATAACCAATTGCCTCTTCAAAAACAAATAAACAAATGAAAAACAGTGCAGTGCAAAGATAATGATAAATGTTGGAGGGGATGTGGGAAAACTGGGATACTAATGCACTGTTGGTGGAGTTGTGAAATGATCCAAATGTGATCCCAAATGGGATCACAAAGAATTGGACAAGACTGAAAATGACTAAATAACAAGAAAAATATGAATAATAATATCTGCAATATTGACTTAAAAAGTTTTTTGGAAGACAAGATGGTATAGTGGAAAAGAATATGAAGTTGGAGGGAAACAGAGGATCTGAATTCACACTTCAACTCAGTCACTTACTATGGTTATCCCTTACACATCATGACTTTCCCTATCATGGTTTCAATATGTCATGGTTCAGCATAAGAAATTAAATGGGAATTTTGGGGGATTTTTTTGTAAGATGAAGATGATACAGGAAAAAATTTAAAACTCAGAAAGACATAAAATATATGTACAGTATTACATGATATTCATGTATTTTATCTTTTAATACCATAATAATTCAGACTTCTTCTCTGGTATGATGGAAGGCCAAAAGTTTTACATGGATTTTCCAGATCACAAGGGCAACATACTCCTAACCCCTGTTAGGTTGTGGTGTGGTGTGGTGTGAAAGGAATAGCTGTATAATGGCTGTCCTTCAAAGGATGCAAACAAACAATTTTCAGATGAAGAAATTAAATCCATTTCTAATCATCTGAAAAATATCAAAATCACTATTTATTAGAGAAATGCAAATTAAGACAACTGTGAGATATTACTTCATACTTCTCAAATTGGCTAAGATGACAGGAAAAGATAATGATAAATGTTGGAAAGGATTGGGAAAACTGGGACACGAATACATTATTGGTGGAGTTGTGAACTGATCCAACCATTCTAGAAAGCAATTTGAAATTGTGCCCAAAGGGCTATCAAACTGTGCATACCCTTTGATCCAGCGGTGTCTCTACTGGGTCTGTATCTCAAAGAGATCATAAAAAAGGGAAAAAGAGCCACATGTGCAAAAATGTTTATTGCAGCTCTTTTTGCAGTGGCAAGGAATTGGAAATTGAATGGAGGCCCATCAGTTGGGGAATGGCTGAATAAGTTATGATGTTTGAATATAATGGAATATTATTGTTCTATAAAAAATGGTGAGCAGGCTGATTTCAGAAAAGTCTGGAGAGACTCACATGAACTGATGCTGAGTGAAGTGAGCAGAACCAGGAGATCATTGTACATAATAACAGCAAGACTGTGTGATGATCACCTGTGATGGACTTGGTTTTTTTTTCAACAATGCAGTGATTCAAGACAATTCTAATAAACTTGAGATGGAAAATGCCAATAACATCCAGAGACAGAGAGAACTGTGGATTGAAGCATAGTATTTTCATCTTTTTTTGTTTAGTTCTTGCTTGTTTTTTCTTTCTCATGATTTTTTCCTTTTTGATATGATTTTTCTTGCCCAACATAATAAATATGGAAATTGTTTAAAAGAATGACTTGCTGTCTTGAGAAGAGTAGAAGCAGTGGAAGGGGGGGAAATTGGAACACAAAGTCTTACAAAAATGAATATTGAAAATTATCTTAACATGTATTTGGGGGGAAATACTTTTAAGAAAAACAAATAAAAAATAAAATTCTGCCAAATTACCTGAAGGGCCCAAAGGTTAAGAACCTTTGGATCAAATGAACTTGTAACTCTAGATCTAAGATCCCATGATTCTTCCAGTAACAAATGTTGGGTTACTAGTGTTTGTTTGTAAGCGATATATGGGAGCCTTTCATTCTTGCTCGGGAAAAAGGGTGATAAAGGGGTCCCTGGATAATAAGCTCTAGATTTTCTTGATGAGAACCAATTGCTTCCCTCAATAAGGATTATTATCTGGGGCACTTCAGGAAATTCTAAGAATGAGACATTTACCTCTAGAGAGACATCTCTAGATCAATTGGTCTAGATCAATAAGATCAATTGATCAGATACTACATATGTAAACTACCTGGAGAAATGGAATGGGGAGAGGGAATGACCTATTTCCCCTACCAATCCTCCAGTGGCCTTTAATATTCTTAGGGTCTACCTTCCCTTTAACCATCATAGGGTTATAACCAGAGAAAGACCATGAGACATGAGGGTTGTGCCTCTTCAGGAAGCATCTTCCACTCCCACCCGTGTTGGGATTTGGAACAAAGTCCTGGCTGCCTTCCCTTGCTAGGACTTTGTTTTGGGGATGAAACTATTGAATATTGGTCTGAACCCTTTAACATTGGATTTCCCAAATCAGGGCAAACAAAGTTTCAGAGAAAGAGACAAAAAAAAAAAAAGAGAAGAAGGAGGAAGAGGAGAAGAAGGAAGGGAGGAAAGGAAGCAAAGAGAAGTGCTGTTAGACAAGAGCAGACTTTGGTCTCTAGATCCAGGGTTGTGGTGAAGCTAACACAGCCATCCAAAGACTACCCACCCAAGCTCTAGCTCCAGAGATACCAGAGATCAGATGGCAAGTTCTTTGATCCAGACATGAGGTCAGTGGAGGAACCTCTAAGCCTTAAAGATAGTAGCCATGGAGAAGGGAATTTCCAGAAAAGAAGAAATCATTATACTCTGGAGGCGGGAGCAGTCTCTTTATCCAGCTTCCTAGAGTGAGGAGGAGAGAATTTTGGACAAAGCCAAATTCCTGCATCCTGTTTTCTGGAGAGAAGACATAACCCCCATGGCTTCTCCTGGTATTATAAAGGAATTATGAATGAAGAAGGGTTGATTTTGAACTGATTCCACATGCTTTCCTCTTAAGAGGAGTTGGCTACAATCAGAGTGCCACTCTGAATTAGACATAGAGAAGGAGAATTGTTTAAAATTGATAGTGGGATATTATGGTCCTATATGTTATTTTGCCATCCTTTCTGCTAGGATGTGATAAGGGCTGCTTTGTGTCTGGAACAGCATTAGCTGAGTGCTTAGAGTAGGGAAAACATAAGTTATGTATATTCTGAGATTACCAGGGGAAACTTTGGGCAAGGGCAAAATGAATCAAAGTATTTATTGTTTTAGCCCTTCAGAATGAGACCCAGTCCATAAAACCCCAAACTGAGCTATAGGTATTTACATGGGCAGAGTGAAGGAAGTTACACAAAACAGAATTAAACGTGATAAATACACGGCTAATAGGTTTACAACCAAAAGAAAAACTTGTCTCTAATGCATTAAAGTGCACCTGCTCACTCTTTCGCTCACAAACAATCCTTATTGGGAAGGAGATGTGTTCCTTTACTGTATCTTTCATTGGTTGGAGTTCAAAGGGTCACTATTCTTTATATCCAAAATTGCTTCCTAAAAGTTTTCTAGGTGAAAGATTTCTTAGATGAAAGAGAAAAATTCAGAATATAGTAAAAAAAAAATGCTTGTGTTTGCTTGAGGCAAGTAGGGTTTATGGGTCCTATGAGCCATTACTTTTGAATATAGTCATTCCTTTGGATGATTTGAGTTAGTGGTTTTTAAAAATCATTTTTAGAAAAACTACCACTCATATTCTTATAAATTTGAGTCAGCTCCTTATATATCTTGGAAATGAGACCTTTATCAGAGATACTTGCTATACTTTTTTTTGAGTTAACTGTTTGCCTTCTAATCTTAGCTACGTTGGATTTACTTATGCAAAATCTTTTAAGTTTTATATAATCAAAATGGTTCATTCCTCACTCATAAATGGATGTGAACAGAAAGTTCTCAAGGGAAGAAATACTAGCTATTTATAACCATATTTTTTTTAAAGCTCCAAATCACTAATAATTAGAAAAAAGCAACTTGAGGATCAAATAGAAAATCTTCTCTTTGGCTTTTAAAGTTCTTTATAACACAGTCCTTTCCTACTTTACTGATATTCTTACATCTTCTTCTTTTCCACTTACTCTTCAATCCAATGATTCTGGCCTCTTTGCTGTTCTTTGAACATGTCACTCTATTGTGCCCGACTCCAGACATTTTGACTGAGCCTGGCTCCAGACATTTTGACTAGCCATCATTCATTCTTGAAACTTTCTATCTTTTCATTTCAGTCTCCTGGCGTCCCTGAGTTCTTTCAAGTCCCAGCTTAAAATTTCACCTTCTCCAAGAAGCTTTTTCTTATCCCTCTTAAAAGCAGTGCCTTTCCTTTACTGATTATCTCCAATTTATTCTTTTTTACCCAGAGTCGTTTGTATATTAACTCTCCCAGTAGATGTTGAGATCCTTGAGAACAAAGGCTAGAGTTTTGTTGTTGTTGTTTTGCCTTTCACTGTATCCCTAGTACAGCACACTTTTTGATTAAAAGAATTCTGAGGTTCTCCTCACATCCATCAGATTAGCAAAACAAAAAGAAAAAAGAAAAAGAAAAGAAAATTAAACTGTTAAAAGGAACTTGGGAAAACAGATCCATTGTATGTGTTTGCACTGTTGGCAAAGCTGTGAATTGGTCTAACCATTCTGAAGAGCAATTTGGAATCAATATATTAAATGTTTCTAAATATGACCCAGCATTTTTAGTTCAAAGAGATGTAAAGAAAGAGAAAAATGTCCTATATGTACAAAAATATTTATAGCAGCTCTTTTTGTGGGGACAAAAAAACTGGGTGTCCAGCAACTGAGAAATGGCTGAACAAGTTGTAGTATTTAAATACAATGAAATATGATTGTGCTGCTAAAAAATGAGGGATAGATGGCTTTAAAGAGACATAAAAAGTCAAGTACGGATGGGTACAGAGTGAAACAAGTGTAATCAGAAGGACAACTTATCTTATAATGTCAATATTATAAAAATGAACTGAGAACTATGGTCATCAAAATAATCCACCTTGATTTGAGAAGACTGATGTTGAAGAATGCTCTCCACCTCCTGACAGAGAGGTGGTTGACTTAGTATGTAGGATAAAAAAATCTGTTTTGGGACATGATCAGTCTAGGGTTCCAAACTCCTGCTCCCTTCCTGGTATGAGTCAAAGCCTCTCTTGGGGAAGGAAAGGAGGGAAGAGGAAATTCTAGAGATAATTATTCATGAGTCCCCGAGAGTCATAAACTACATGGGAACACAAATATATCCTCTGTGTGTGTGTGTGTGTGTGTGTATAAACACATGTATGTGTGTATGTGTAATATATATATATATATATATATATATATATATATATATTTACACTGATTCCTCATTAACTCCTTAAGGGCAAGGATTATTTCCTTTTTTGTCCTTTTGGTCCTTGAATCCCTCCTATCTGGCACCTAGTAGCTACTTAATAAGTATTTATTTACTTATTGATTGATGATTATACCAAACTGCCTCTAGGTCACCAGGAAGCTTCAAATCCTACAGGAAGATAAAAATGAAGAGAATAGAAGCCTTTCTTGTTGAATATTTTATAAGCTAAGCATTGGGCTCACTTATTCTAGGTAAAGGAAAGAGTATAGTAGACATGGACTGTTAAGATTAAGGGTCTAATAAAAACATGAAGAAATCATATTAAATTGGCCTATTAATTTTTTTATTAGCATGAAAAGCTAACACAATTTAATCTGTAGACCCAATTTATAAAAGTGTGATATGAAAATATCTTTCAATTGTGATTTTACTTTCTTGATAATTGTCATCTTATTCTCTCTCTGCATATATAAATATACATGTATAGTTTAAATTTGGGGTTGAAAGGCCTTTTCAAAAATTCAGAAAACTGTACAAAGAATAATAAAAACATTTGCATAAATTGAGAAAAGAGCAATTAGTACTTGATTAATATGCAAATTTTGTCCAGTACAAATACATCTATATCTGAGGTTTGATTCATCCAAGTTTGTCTTATTGTGTTAGGAATCCAGATGCTTTTATTTACTTTGGAATTGAGGGATTTGGTTAATGATATTATTGACAGGAAAATATGAATGTATTATATGTTCGTGTTCTTAATTTAGCCGAGATACACAAAAAAACTCTAAAACATCTAGGATGGCAATTTTATTTATGAGAAAATATTAAGTACAAAATAGAGCTAGTATTTCTAGAGTAGTTATCCCATTAAACAAATTTCCCCCCAAATAGTCATTGTCTTATCCTTTCTGGGAAAAATGAAATATAAATTATATGAATGTCATGCTGCCTTTTAGAGAGATCTATTACTGATTGTTCATTGCTAGTGGTGTTGCACAGTTATAGAATCTTTTTGGAGAACAATCTAGTAGTAAGTAATATGTTACAAAAAATTTCCTTCTCTGACTATAATTCTATTGTTAGGAATATACATCAAAAGAGATACTTTAAAAAGAAACAGATATATATTCAAATAGTTTCATAATAGCATTATTTGTAATTTTTCTTTCATTACAAATAATGCTATTATGAAACTATTTGAATATATATCTGTTTCTTTTTAAAGAAAACAAATCAATCTAAATATTTTTAAAAAGTAGGAGGAGAGGGAAATAGTAAAATAAAGTATGACACAATTATGCAATAAAGGTTTTATTTAATCTAGTTCTATGCAGATTAGAGACTTATCTGCAATTTCTAGTTTCAAATATTTGCTTTTTATACTAAGAGGTAAACCACCTTGCCCATGACCACATAGTTATCATGGAGTAGAGCAGTAGGCATAAAACTAATCTGGAAGTCAGAACATTCTGTCTTCCATGCAATGGAATAATATCATGCAATTAATACCAACACTTAAGGAAACAAATGCTGTATTTGGAGTCAGAGAATCTGGGTTCAAATTCCAGCTATCCCATCTACTAGCTAATAACTTGGAAGCTATCTTCTGGCTTAAAAGGTACGTCTATGATAAGTACAGAGAACTCTAGAAAATACTTTAAGAGATGAAGCAAAGACAAAAAATTGGATCAGAGGACACATAGACTACAAACCATATAAGAAGAAAAATAATTGAGAATGAGATAACAAAAAATACCACTGGGAATTTAAGAAGGAGGGAACTTAAAAATTATGATCTTCAAACATTGAAAATAATTGATTTAAATGTAAATAATTAGTATGTTTAGTTGGTTGTATTGATGTTCCATATTGTGCTTAATGAAATAGATAAGAATAATGATAACAGTTGAAATACTTTGCATGAGTGTCAGGTGTATTTGGAGAATTTGTATAAGCCTGAGAATGAAGAGGTCCAGACCTTGCAATGATGTCCATCCTTGTCTTTTATTAATTATGTGGAAAGCTTTTCTGAGATTCCATTCAGAGACCTAAGAAAACCTAAGAGATTCATACACCAAAAGAATCTGATTAGCCCTATTCCCTCCCCTCAAAATCCATGACCTTACATTAAGTGTCTGGCCAAGTCAATTGGAGAACATTATTTAAAAAAAAAAAAAAGATTTGAGTCCTTTAGCAATATTGCTTACTCAAGAATCACTTATGACTGGAGCCTATGTCTGTTTTTACTGATTCTATAAAATTATTAAGTCATTTTCATCAGAAAGCAAGGCCCTTTTCCTGAGAATAGCAGCTCTCAAAGAAAATGTGCAGTTTCTGATTTCCTTCATCCAATGATTTCCTTTCTGGAAGCAATGGAAAGTACAGAGGATTCCCCTAGACATGGTAAGTACTATCATAGATCTTGATTATCTGGACAGGTTTTAGGGTTTCATCTGAGTAGTGCTGAGAAGTATTTTATAGTTCGGCATCCCTCAAAAGTGCCTACTTTCATAAAACTCCCAGCCGGAGGAAATAATGCTTTCTTTGAATTTTTGAGAAATGTTGTTTCTACTTTGAAAAAAAGTAAAAATATAGTCTCTTTGGATGAGATGCTAGATTGCGATTTGTACAGCTGTGTAATTGTAGCAACCACAGAACAAGTTAATAGATTATTCTGCTCCCAGAACTGCCGTCTGATTCCTGAGACTCCTTGGCACATCTGTCTGGGAGATAAATTCTAACCAGCACTTAGTTTCTAAATCTTCAAAATGCTGTCCTAAGCAAAGAGCCTTTAGAGTAGTTAAAGAAAGAGGGAAAAAGGATCAGCTCCATAATAAGCACAGTACCCTAAACATACTGCACAATGGAGGCAAAAGAATGATCAGTCATAACTAAGGCAGGGTGACTAGGACATAGTCCAGGGTTCTAAAATTTAGAGGACACTGAGAGGCTTTGTAGTCTTTTAGCACCTAAAAACAACTGAGTTTAGCATTTAATCAACAAGAATAATTAGTTAAAATAGGACACTAGCAGATGGTAGATTTCTTTCCCCATTAACTAGCCGTACCCTAAGGAGTTGCTCCTTGCCTCAGTCCACCCAATTCTGCCTACTTATAGACTTCCAATAGTGAATTTGCAGTATTCATAGGTCTCAGTATTCGATAATGGGTTGTATCTTAAGAGTCTCACTTCCCCCATTCCTGAACTAAAATTTGTCTTTAAAAACCTACTTGAGAATATACTTCAAACCACTTGCTCTGGGAGCAGAAATTGCCAGTGATAGCTCTGTAGATGATAGTAAACATGGGAGTAGGTACACGTTGAGTTGGGTAAAGTCTAACATGTAAGAATCTGCCATAGGCAATAAAGGAGTCCTGCCTAGTTAAATTACTTTATCAGCTTGTTTAACACTTTGAGGCCTTAGTTATAGATCCACAAATATTTGTTAAAGACTTGCTACAAGCCAGGCACTATGCTAGATGCTGGAGACAGTACAAAGAAGGAAACAATTTCTAGGGCTTGCATACTAATAGGTGATGTTGAACAGGTTCAAAAATAAGTCTAGCATAAAAGGCTGAATATAATACCTTGATGATGATGATGGGTCTTTCAGGGGTCAGAACTCCACTCTTCCAATTTGGAAACCCACCATGTGTTTGTGGATGGGATTGGTTGCTTTGTCAATGAATGGTATTTCTAACTCAATATGGAATTGAATTCTAATTGTAGATATAGTTACACGTATAAATGACATTCAGGCATCTTATCCAAAGAACCTGTTGTTATTGTTCAGTTGTTTAGTCATATCTGCTTCTTATTGATCCTGTGGACCACAGCATATCAATGCTATCTATGGGGTTTTCTTGGCAGAATGAAAAAAAAAATAGCCATTTCCTTCTTCATTGGATTAAGGCAAACAAGAGATTAAATGACTTGCTCAGGGTCACACAACCAATAAAGTTTCTTGTAGTTTCTTGGATTCTTCCTGTTCCTCTTCCTTTTCCTCTTCTTCTTTCTTCTCCTCTTCCTTTTCCTCTTCTCCTTCTCCTGCTCCTCCTCCTTCTCTTCCTCTTCTCCCCTCTTCCTCCTCCTCTTCTTTTTCCTCTTTCTCTTCCTCCTCCTTCTCCTTCTTCTTCTTTGTCATCATCATCATCATCATCATTATCATGCTAGCGTTATATGGCACTTGAAGCTTTGCTTGATCTGCCTTTTAAAGAAAAGAGGAATTTTAAGAGGCCAAACTTATTAAAGAATCCATTTTAGATATGGGCAATGGCCAGTGTAAAGTGCAGTTTATATTTGTATGAGTGCTTATGTGCCTCTGTGTGTGTATGTGGGAAAGGAAGAGTGGAAAAAATAGGTTAATTCCAATCCAATTATTTACTACTATATTCAGAATCATGCTTTGCCGATTCACTTGATTACCTTTTGGGGGTTTTTTTTGTATATGAACAAAAAGGAAAGGGGAAAATCATAATTAGAATTATGATATATTTGTTTTAGATATTTCTATCTAAAGCCAGGTACTGATTGCCCCAGATGTGTAATTGGTTTGACTTCTTAATACTTCAAAAGACTCTTGATCCAGTGGATGTGGTACCCCTTCCCTTGGAATACATCACAATCTAATTTGTATTTCATCCCAATTTAATTCTTGTCATAATATACAAATTATTCTCTCTGTCTCCTCTGTCTCTCTGCCTTTCTCTGTGTCTCTCTTTGCCTCTCTCTGTCTCTCTCTGTCTTTCTCCCTCCTCTTTCTCCATACATACATATATAGAAAATTATGTGAGAGGTGGGATAATATTAAAGTGCTTCATTATTCCAAGGTTACCTCAATGGGTAAAAGTTGTGGAAAGGCATATTTCTGCTCAGCATTTGAGATATTTTCCTAAGAATCAGAACTATTTGAAAATAAAATAAATCCTCTGCTTTAAGAGGTAGTGAATTCCCCTTCATGGGAGATATTCAAGCAGAGCCTGAGATGCTATAGAGAATATTCCCGTTAGACTTCTAACTCAGAGGTACTAGGATTTTATGAAATCTACTAATTATGCTATAAGATATTACATGAATTCTTAACTTGGAGCCTCTTAACTTTTTAAAAAAGATTTTATAACTATATTTTAATATAATTGGTTTCCTTTTTAATCCTTTATACTTTGTTTTATGTGTTTAAAATCATTTTATTTTATTTATTAAGTGAATATTTTATGTATTTAAAAACATTCTCCAGAGGAGAGAAGAGGTTCATAGACTTCACTAGATTGCCACAGAGGTCTATACACAGAAAAGTTGTTATAGGAAAAGATTCTATCCTCTTATTACTTTGTTTCTCCCTTGAATGAGAAGAAAAGAAACAAGTTGATAAATGAAATGCAGAAATACTAAGTAAGGATTCTTATCACTTGTTGGACCTCAAAATTATTCTTGCTTTATTTTGCCAAAAATTCACAAGATAATTTTGGTGACTTGCCAGTTTGGATTAATTGCAAACTGTGGTTGGAATGTGATTTTTTTTCCTTCTTAGATAATTATATTTTAATATTTTCTTAAAAAGAATAGTAGAGAATTGATATTTTAATGGAGAAGGGGAAAAATTTCTGATACAACTTTAAAAAACAAGATAAAATAATTAAAAATGAGAGCTGGTGTTCATGAGCACTTTGAGAGCTGCAAAAGTGCTTTATTTATATAAAACCCAATTACTACTCAAGGCTGCGGTGTTTTGCATGTTGCTGCATGTGCAGAAAGAGACCTGATTCCTGGCTGGTGAAGAAAAAGTTGAGGGATACTGTTTACCACAAGGGACTTGTCTAGTTGGAGGTGGGTAAAAGAGAGGAAAAATCTTTGGGAGAGGCAAGGGTGAGAGAGAAACAGCAGACATGTAGAGAAGGCTGGCTCCTCTACATATTCCTAATCTCTAGCTTGCCTCTCTAGATACTGCAAGAATAGATCTCTTTGGGTGAAATTGGGCTTTTTCTTGATGTGAGCAGAGATCTCATTTCACTCCCATCTAAAGTAATCATTTACTCTTGTATATTTTGGTATATCCTAATCTATATAACTTCTGAGATTTATATTTGCTCTTTTGCTTGGATAAATGGCTTTACTGGCTATGCACTATATGTGATGGTCTTTTGTGTAATCAGCATTTGGCAGAAAGGAGCTTAGTTGGTAAGTGTAAGCTAAGGGCTACCCTTTCCTTTAAGAATCACCTTGGAAGCAGATTTCTTTCTGAATTAAACTGAGACCTCCATATGCCAATATTTGGTGGGTGAAAAATAGAATCAATTCTAGCTTGGATTAGAGAAGTATCTTGGAGATACTGAGGAGAAGGGATGAGAAAGTATCCAATGACAGTCCTTTCCCTATTTTCCTCAGGGCAGAAATCACAGCCTACCTTAAAGAGAGATGGGGTAGATTCTAGACCTATCTATACATGTCACTTTTAAGCCATATTTATACATTTAGACAACTCATGTATACATGTCATACTTATCTTTTTATTGGTGTTTAATCACTTTGCAGTCATGTCCAACTCTTCGTGACCCTATTTAGAATTTTCTTGGCAAAGATATTGGAGTGATTTACCATTTTCTTCTCCAATTCATTTTATAGATGAGAAAACTGAGACAGATAGGGTAACTTGCCCAAGGTTACACAGCTAGTGTTAAGTATCTGAGGTCAGATTTGAATACAGGTCCTCCTGATTCCAGATCCAACATTCTATCCATTGTACCACCTAGCTCTGTCTCTCTTGTGTATGACATATACCGTGTTTATGCATTTTCACATGTGTATGTATACATGTGTGTGTATGCATGTGTGCACATATACATACATATACAGGAATTTTAAGAGGCTAGGACAAAGAAGTGAGAGATTTTAGTTATGAGATGTAACTGATGCAAAGTAACAGAGATGAGAGATGGATATGCAAAATTTTGAGATCAGTTTAGATTAAAGAAAGAATTTTAGAAAGAGAATAGTATAGTATATAAGCCTAGAAGGGTAAATTGGGGCCAGGTTTGTAAAGGACTTTAAAAGACAAAAGGAGATTGCATTGGATCCTGGAAGAAATAAAGTGCCAGTAGAGCGGCTGGGATCACACTTGTACTTTAGGAAAATCATTTGGGAAACTCTGTAGGGGATGAATCAGAAAAGGAAAAGAATTAAGGCAAGGAAACCTATTAAGAAGGGTGTTTTAATAGTCTATTTAAGCAGGATGAGGGCCAGAACCAGGAAGCTGGCTGTGAGGGTGGAGAAAAGGAGATGGATTCAGTCATTCTATTGATCAATAAACATTTAAGTGCCTGCTAAGTGGCAGGCCCTATGCTAAGTGCTGGGAATACAAAAAACAGCAAAAGACAATGCCCACCCTCAAGGAGTTCACAATATAATGAGGAAGACAACACACAGCATACAAACATACAAACCAATCTATATATAGAGATAAATAAGAAATGATCAGTCACTATGGGAAATGAATGTGGACCACAACATAGCATTTCACTCTTTCTGTTATTGTTTGCTTGCATTTTTGTTTTCCTTCTTTTTTTTTCTTCTTTCTAGATCTGATCTTTCTTGAGTAGCAAGATAACTGTATGAATATATATACATATATTGTATTTAACATATACTTTAACATATTTAACATGTATTGGTCTACTTGCCATCTAGGGGAGGAGGTGGGGGAAAATAGAGGAAAAGTTGGAACAGAAGGTTTTGTAAGAGTCAGTGGTGAAAAACTACCCATGCATATGTTTTGTAAATAAAAAGCTATATAAAAAAGAAATAATCAGTCAATAAATATTTGTTAAATAACCTATTATGTTCCAAGCACTGTGCTAAGTGTTGGGGATACAAAAAGAGATAGTCCCTGTCCCCAAGGAGCTCAAAATATAATAAATATAAATAAATATATACGAACCTAGAAGATAAATGAGAAATAATTACAGAGATGTGAAGGTAGAAAGACAAGACATTTAGGATCACAATGATCTTATAGTCTTTGCCTGAAGCTTTGGAGGCTGCATGCTCAAGGTCACATAGTCGGTAATCATCAAGGACGGAATGTGACTTCAAGTCCTACCTTCTATGGACATGTCCGCCATGCTGCCTTACATTTAAATGAGATTAACGTCGGTTTTATTCATCTGACAGGATGATGGACATGATTTTTTTCAAATTATTTGAGTTAGTTCTACTTTATTATATTTTCCAGTTGGAAGACTTTAAATAATTAGCAAGTGCTGGTGTCTCCTTTAGGCACAAGCTGTAACACGAAGCCTGGCTCGAAAACATTACATACTTAACATATGTTCTGGCCCAGATTACTACAGAATAGATTCCACTCTTCCTTACCCTGCTCTGATGTAATCCAGCAGTTGGCAATTGTAGGCCCCATATGTTAACGCTGGAATGTCCTGCCCTTTGGCTCCTGTTCTTGTCTTTTGTTTGACCTCTCCTCTGTCTTTTTGCTGTTCCCACTGCAAGGAATTAATGCAAGTAAAGGAACTTGCTGCTTTCATCTGGGGGATGGGCCAAGCCTGATTCCTCTCAAACCCTTGTTTTCATGTAGATGGTGATATTTTCAGACTAGAGATATGTTCTTTGCCATTTTTTAAACTGCTATTGTTTGATAAAAAATATTTTTAGACTTTCTCATGGTCTTATCAGCTATCCATTGTTAACTATTTTGATACCTTAGGAAGAGGCCTAAAGGAAATGTGGTTTTTAAGCCTCAATAAAAGAAGGCTGGAAGGATAAGGCATACTCCAGTAGGGTATGGGTCCAATAGTTCTCTTCTCCCTTTCATAGATAAAATCTTAAAAAGAGTATATATTCTGTGCCTCCACTTCCTCACCACCCACTCATTCAACCTCTTGCCATCTGGCTTCCTATCCCATCACTCTTCTAAAATAATTTTTCTCTCAAAGGTTACCAATGACCTTTTTTTTTTTTAAAGAAAAAAAAAGGTATCGCTATTTTTTATTTTTACATAACCTCCTTTTCCAAATATATCCCTCCTGTCTCATACTCAGAAAGACAAACTTTGTAACTAAGAATAAGAAAGAGGGAAAAGGCAGTCCCACAAAGCTAACCAAAATACTATTCTCTTTTAACAGGATGTGAAGGGTTCCACACCCATAGTCCCCCACTTCTACAAAGAAAGAAGGGAGATATATTCTCATATCTCTTCTTTGAGGTCAACCTAATTATGCAGCATTCAATTTCTATTTCGCTGTTGTTGTTCTTTCCATTTACATCATTTTAGTCATTATGTATATCATTTTCCTGATTCAGCTTACTCTATTTTTTATTACTCCTATAAGTCTTCCTATTTTTCTCTATATTCTTCACATTCATTGTTTCTTACAATAGTGATATTCCATTATATTAATGTGCCACAATTTATTTAGTCACACCGATATTAATAGGCATTTTACTTTGTTTCCAGTTTTTTGTTACTACAAAAACTGTTGCCATAAATATTACCAGTAGCCTTTTGTTTGCTAAATCCTATGGTCTTTTCCTCATTTTTCTTGACCCTTTTCTTCCTTAGCTTCCATGACACTTCCTAGTTCTCATACTATTTCATAGGTTTCTTCTTAAGTCTCTATGCTGGTTCCCTTTCATCACCTACTCCTTAAGCCTGGGTATCAGCCAAATCTGTTTTCTAGGCACTTTTCTCTTAACACTTTACTCAGTCTCCTTGGCAATCTTATCAGCTCCCATGGGTTCAATTAACACCTCTACCACTAAATTGACAGTGTTTAGTTTGGGGAACCTATCTATTTAGCACTAATCTTTCCCTTGAACTTCTATCCTACATCTCCAGTTGCCACTTGGTGTCCCACAGGCATCTTAAATTCAACACATCCAAAATGGAACTCATCCCCTTCCTTCCTAAATGAGCCTCTCCTTCCAACTTTCCTATTTCTGTTGAAGACAGCACTATCCTCTCACAATCCTAGAATTGTGTCAAAATTTCTGAGCACTCTTCCCTCTCTTCCCTTCCTTACATTATCTAATCAGTTTCAAAGTTCTATCGATTCAATCTCTCAATATCTCTAATACCCTTTCTCTTTTCTCCCTCTATGCTGCACTATCCTAGGTTAGCTTTATCCCCTTTACTTCATTTGGAGCCAGCATCAGAATTATCTTTTTTTTTTTTCCCCTAGCCTATTGCAATGTTGCAATAGTCTTCTATTAAGTATCCCTGCCTCAAGTCTTTCTGTCCTCTATACAGCTGCCAGAGCAATCTTCCTGATGTCTGGATCTGATCAAGCCAATCTCCTGCTTAAAAACATCAGTGACTCCGTATTTTCTCTAGGATAAAAGACAATCTCCCTAGTGTGACATTTAAGGCTCCAATTGTCATCTGGCTCCAATCTACTTTTCCAACCATTTTTCTTTTTTAAAATTTTATTTATTTTATTTTTAATTTATGGAATAAAACAATCATTTTCATAACATAGTGATGACAAAACAAAAGATGAGTGCTTATTCTTCTATCATACGGCATTTAATCAAGCCATCAATAGGCATTTATTATACTGCTTAACCTGTTATGTGCCAGTACTATGCTATAAATGCGGGACTGTCCCTGTCCTCAAGGATCATAGATTTAAAACAGAAGGCACCTAGAAACCATCTGCTCTCTGTTTTGTAGGTGAAGAAATTGTTGCAAAGGGGAACAAGTAATTTGTAAAATTCTTGTAAAAAGTCTGAATCAAAATTTGAACTTAGGTTTGTCTTCCTGACTTAAAGTTCAGTGTTTTATCCCCTGTACCATAGACACAGAACATACAAGTACAGGAACTATACAAAATAAATACACAATAATTTGGAAGAATACCACCTGGTATCCAATGCTAGGTTAGAAAGATATTTATTAGGAGTCTTTGCACTCTAGATGAAGTGTCCTAAATTCCCTTTTAAGATGTCCCCAGGATGCAGCTTCTTCCCTGCTTTGAACACACTGTTCTGGATACACATTGCATGCCTCCTTTTGTGCTATTTCTTCTTGAAATATAGGTGGTTTAGAAATTTATGGCTTGTAATGCAATGTGTAGCATGTAAAAAAGAGAATTAATGAGAGGGTAAATAAGAAGACATAATCCTATGGATGGTAAGACTTTGTAAGGGAGACAAGGGAGATGTAAGCATCTCAAAACATCCCATTTCTACTGAGGTTTCCTAGAGGCTTCAATCAATTTCCTTTCTGGTGAGACAGGAGTCTCTTAGTTGATCTGAAACACCTCTTGTAGATCTTAATCTATATAGCTTCTCTGATCTCTGTGAGCTCTTTGCTTAAATAAATAAGTTTACTTGCTTTTTGCTAATTGTGTTCCTCTTTTTGGTAACGAGCATTTAATGCGCAGCAGTCAGCCTTCTATATAAGCTTGAGGACCACTTTCCTTTAAGGGATAACAATCAGGAAAGCTACTTGAACTCAGGGGAAAAAAATTCTCCTAAACTAACACTATTTGGGGAAAGAGTTAAGTAGATATCACTTTAATCTGGTACTTCCTCTCCTAAAAGAGCAGAATAGCCAACCCAATACCCCTCTTTTCTGTTACCCTCCTTGTAGGAATCAAAGTTTCCTTTGGAGACAAGTAGACAAGATTCCAGGAATATCTCTTCAAAGCCTCTCTTCAAATCAAATTTACACAAATTCATGTGGACTTACACAGGACTTATGACATATAGGGAAAGACACATAGCCTAAATCTATATTTTCTGAAGGCAAATAAATTTTCTTGAAATGAAATTGCTATTAAATTTGCTTATGAATTTCTGTCATGTGTGCATAATTATCTGGAGAGACAAATTTGGTTTCTTTAAATTGGTAATTATTTAACATTCAAAAGCTTTTTTTTTTTTTGCAAGACTGAAATCGAACAAGAAAATGAAATTTTTTTATGATCCACATTTTTTTTGGTTTAAAAGTTAATTCCTTTTTGTTTATACATACTTTTTTTTTCCAACATGAGCTTTGTAATCTTTTAATACCTGTCAAATTTTCTTCTCTGTCTATGTTAAGATGATGCAATATTTTCTGCTACAGTCAATGAACTGTTTTCAATGTTCTTCAGATTTTCAAAATAAAAGTAGGCATAAATCAGAAAGATGCGCTCTCACCTGAAATGTTCACTGTTATGGAGGAGATATAGAATCCAAATTTCCTATAAATTCTGAGACCATTCAGATATTTCTGTTTGTGAAAGACATTATGACCATTATAACAAGCCTTAGAATACTAAGGTATCTTTATGAGATCCACAGTTACTTAAAAGATTTCAGTCTAGTAATTCCCATAGGAAAAATCAGAAGATGCCTATAACGGTCTGATTGCAACATGCCCCTGGAAAAACAAAACATTGAATTAATCCATCTGGACATATATCTTGGCATCAAGGGTAATCTGGGCCCTCAATTTAATTGATGAAAGAAAACAAATTGAATTACATTTGGAAAAATACAATGTCTTCCACAATGCCATGCTGTTCCCCGACACAAAACCCCATCCTTTGGAAACCAATGATTTTCCCCTTTGTACTAGATGGCCAAAATTCATGGAATACCACAGTCTCCATGGAATTATGGAATTCACATGGATTCATGTGTATGACCCCAGGAACAATTAATTGAGAGATGCATTGGGTGGGGGAGGAATATCATAAAAAACATAGTCAACAAAATGTGGAAAATTAGAAAAGTTGAGCTAGACATGTCAGAAGAATGAAAAAGAACAGATGTGGAGTTTGATTACTCCACTGACAGCCATGAAATGTTAGAAGACTAGAAAAAGGCTATCTAGTTCATTGTGTGGGTCTGCTCTAGATCATACTACTCTCATGATGGTCTGGATTTTACGACATACTGCATCTTTTCCTGCTCTTAGTCAGGCAATCTTGGCCAAACCAATAGGAGCTTAAAAATCCACAACCGAGGGATGTCCTACAAGACAAACATCTGACCTTATAGTCTCTTTCTCATAGCTCAATCTATGCCACTGAGGTGGACACTAGCAACAAAAATCAGTCCCCTCCATTGGCGATTTTGTTTTTTTCATACCCATTCTCATAGGGTATTGCCCTGACCTTCCATGCACTGACTCATTTATTTTCCCAGAATAAAATTGTTGAGGAATCCCCATTATACCAAATCCACTTCTGCTATCCTTTCCCATTCTATTCAAGGACTTTTTAGTCTTACTCCAACATGTTCATTAGAATTATTTGGGTTCATTAAAGTGCCTTCAGTGCTTTCCAATCACTACTGTCATTCTTTCAACCTCCTTACTTTATAGATGACAGAAGAGATCGTAGATCTGGAACAGAAAAAGACTTCAAAGGCCAACTTATCTAATCCCCTCATTTTGATGAGGAGGAAACTATGATGCAGTTTATAGATCTTCTTCACATTTATGAGTTCACATGTCCCATCTGATATATCCCTGTCCATTATCAGTTTAGTTAATATTATCCCAATGTCCTCTAACCAGTGATTACAAACCAGAGACTAATTAACCAACTCGCATCAATAGGATTGAGAAAATATAACAAGATACAAAGTATAGAACTCTCTGAAACTTGGAAGGAACTCTTCTCTATGACCTTAGTCCCTAGGGTGGTGAACTGAAAGTGGTAATTACCAACATTCCTCCCACCAAGTTCACTTCTGTGGTTTGCAATGGACAAATTGCCTTCTGGCTTGGAAAAAAAAAAAAAAACAACTATTGTTCCTCTGCACTGGTTCAGCAGCTTCTGCTGTGGTTTCCCATTGCTAGATCTCTGGTGGTTCTTTCCACCTTTCAAAACTCACAAGGTCTATTCTGCTTCCTCCGCTGTGATTAGGAAAAAATAAACATTACAAAGAGAGAAGAAATAGCAGAGGTATGCATTCATGGCCACAAGGAGACCCATTGGAGAATAATTATCTGATGCTGCTTCATTTCTACCGAGGGTCTTATAGGAGTTCTCCCTCTTCACCTGAAAACCACTAGGAAGATGTCTGTTTATGCCTTTTATATGCACATTCATTGCTGGCTCAATTGCCAGTTAAAAAGTTTTGCATCTCCAGATAATAAGCTAACAGGAAATAATTAAAAGGTACAGATGCATGCTCTGAATTAGGAACATTGCATATCTTGTATTTCTTTCCCAGGCTGCGCCCTGGACTTCTCCATCATGCCCCAGGACTCTCTTCATCCTGGAAGATGATTTCAATGTTGGAACTGACACCCTGGAAGAGCATTCATCCCTTATCGGGGCATTTTAAACTTTTTTCACTTGTGGTCCCTTTTCCCCTGAGAAATTTTTATGTGACTCCCGAGTATATAGGTATATAAAATAGATATTCAAATCAAACATTTACTGATAATAAGTCACTATTTCATGACCCCCACATTCTGTTATGAGACCCCATTATTGGGTTGGGACCCACAGTTTAAGAAGCTAAATCTTAGACTGGATGATTCCCTTCAGAACCTCCATTTAAGGAGGAAGCCAACTCCTCCTTTCCCACCAGACTGCGATCTATATTTCTCCAACCAGATTCAGCACCAAAAACTCTTTTACACTTCCTTGTATGTATTCCTTAGAATTCAAGCTCTTTAGCACTGTATCTGGCTCTTGGTAAGCACTTTACACTTGTTAAACTGATTTTCAGAAGCAGTCTCACCATACTTCCTCCAACTTCCCAGCAAGTAGAACACATGGTGCACGTTCTAATGTTTGAGCTCCCAGCGACCACAGTCGCTGCTCTTGTCCTCGGCTATCCTAGCTCTCCACTAGACAAGGAGATTCCATCTTTGCTAGTCAAGGGGTTTTTGACGCTCTTGTTGTGGTTGATTTACATTGGTTTAACTTCCTCAAGTTAACCAGAGGATCCTGATGGTCTGTGTCAGTGTCTATTCTCATTCATTTTTTAATATCAACAACTTGTTTAAATAGGTAAGATTGTAATCGCCTCAGTTGCATGCTGTGTTTATTTGTTTATTTTCTTTGATAGACAAAGAGGAAGGGAGAGGTGGAGGTGAAAGACACACACACAGAGACAGAGACAGACAGAGACACACACACAGAGACAGGCAGAGATAGACAGACGGATAGAGAGACAGAAAGATGGAGAGAGAGACAGAAAGAGACAGAGAGAGGGAGGGAAGGAGGGAGTCAGAGAGAGAGGAAAGGCAAGAGAAAAGGGAGAGGGAGAGGAAGAGGGAAATAGAGGGAGGAGGTGTGAGGGAGGAGGCAACATTTATTAAGCACTTGCTATGTGTTAGATACTGTGCTAAGCTATTCTAATTTAATATTGATTTTTATCTTTTCTCAAGGAAGTTAAGGGTCTGACTGTACACTGCTGATTCAGAAATTATTCCCACATAATTTACTAATTATTTTCTTTGATAGGAGATTTAATTTCCAGTTTTGTATGTGAGTGAAATAATTCATTTTCACAATAGTCAGTACCCCTCCCCTTAAAAAAAAAAAAACATATCCATGATACATAGGCATTTTGGATCAGTCTATAAGTCTTTCAATACTTTTTGTTTCTTATAACTGAGCCATGTTTTCCAACATATCTTTTATTGTCTTCCCCTACACCCCTCTTTGCATCAAAGTTGTATAATCCAGGGCAACAAATGTTGACACTTAAATTGTGGTTACCTTCATGGGAATCTTTTTATAAATGCTTATTTATGAGCATCGAAATATGAGATAAATAAAGATACCATGAAAATGAACTGGACCCAGTTCAGGCTCAGTGTTATACACCCAGCACCTAAGAACCATCCCAGTTCTATCTGAACAATTTCATCACTAAAAGATTGATAATGATAATAATATGATTTTTTTAAACAAAAACAGATTGTGAAATGTATTCACTAAGGCTCAGAGGGATATCCATTTTTATCAGTAGAGAGAGGAATAAAATTGTGGATTCATACACATACACACCCACACCATCACACAGAGATTACAATTCAATTTATTATTAGTATTACTGGCATTATTATTAAAATTTACTCATTAATCAATTGATAGTTACTTGTAAAATTAATTAAAATAACTTTACTGATAAATTAATATGATTGATATGGATTATTTATCATAATTAGTAGCAATGCTAATGTTATTAGTATTAGAATCTTATTAGTTTTATTATTGGGCAAGTTTTATTATTTTAATTTTATTCTTGAGCAAGAATCTTATTAGTTTTATTATTGCACAAATCTTTTAATCTCTATGTGCCTTTAGCAACTTCATAGCTCTTATCTACTAAGTCAGAGATAAACAGATTCTTCTCCAATATCCAAAAGAGGTCTCAGCCATTTTCCTTTTATTATTATTATTATAGCTTTTTATGGATAAAATATATGCATGGGTAATTTTTTCAACATTGACCCTTGTAAAAACTTCGGTTCCAACTTTTTCCTTCCTTCTCTCCACCCCCTCCCCTAGGTAGCAGGTAGTCCCATATATATTAAATATGTTAAAGTATAAGTTAAATACAATATATGCATATATATAATTTATACAGTTGTCTTGCTACACAAGAAAAATTGGATTTAGAAAGAAGATAAAAATAACCTGGGAAGAAAAACAAAAGTGTAAGCAAACAATAACAAAAGAGTGTAAATTCAGTTATTTTCTTTAATGAACTTCCTCACACAGAAAGTCTCCAGCCCTGACTCCTATCAGGGTAAGTAGAGCTACTTCCTTGCCTCACATAGCTAGTTAATGAGACAGCTGAGACTGGACAGGCCTGCTGATTACTTATCCAGTGCACTTTCTACTACATATCACTACCATAGGTAGGGGTTAAATGATTTTTTAATATACTAGCCTGGGAATCTTACCATCATGCACAATATTGTTTCTATGGAACACGTGTTCCAAATTCCAAACAATAGTCTTACAGATGGTGAACTTTTGGAACACCATTCATTTGAAGTCAAGGACAGCTTCTCCTGAAACCTTCACTCCAGATGATGATGGGACAGCTCTGTAAGTCCACAGGTTTTCAGTGCCATCAAGGCTGGAATCTTTGTTGGCAGAGACACTAGCTGCACAAGCCCAGGACTCATCCACAGCTGTTGCTTTGCTGGATGGTTTGACACCTTAGTTCCTCTTTTGCTGAAAAATTTTAATGCCAAACTGCGAAGGCTCATCATCCAGCACAGCTTCTATTCTAAGTCTGCCCAAAGGTATTGCATTTCTTGATGAAAAGACAATTATCAAAAGGCAAAGGGGAGAACCTGATGTTGGGAAATATGGACCAAGTGATCCAAGCTCTCAATAAAAACTATGGGGAGAGGGGACTCAACACATGCTACAGAAATTTATTCCAGGAACTCCATTATGAAGATAGGAAACTTGCTTGGAGGGCTGAATTTGAATCCAGCTCTTTCACTTATTACCTACATGAATTTAGGCAAATGACTCAGGTATTTGGTTTCTTCATTTACAAAATAAAAAAACTCTGACTCACTGGCCCTTGACGTCCGTTCTAGCACTACATCTATGATGTAAGGATTAGAGACCTGGGATCCATGAGATTTTTTTTTTAATTCTAATAACTATTTCAGGAATGATCCTTAGAGTCAGGAAGATCTGCGTTCAAATCTAACCTCAAATATTTACTGTGTTACCCTTGGCAAATCACTTAATCTCTGTTTGCCTCAATTTCCTCAAGAGTAAAATGAGGATTATATACCTCCCAAGGTTTTTGTGAGGATCAAATGAAATAAAATTTGTAAATAATACATTTATTTCCTGACACATTGTTGTTACTAAGTCGTTTCAGGTTTGTCTAGCTCTTTGTGATTCTAGTTGGTGTTTTCTTGAGAATTTATGAGATTCTGTGGATTTACTCTGCAACTCTTCAGGTCATCCAAAGAGATTTTCATAGCTGAGAAGGTAGGCTGGCTCACTGACCTTAAAGAATACTGTTGTTTTTTACTGTATTACTGCAGACTTTTTATTCTCTACTGTAGACAAGGGCCCAGCCCCCATATTAAAAATAAGTTGCATTAGCAGTTACTCCAGCTGAACCAAAGGACCTTAGCTTTTTCTGTGCTAACATGGATTGTGATTGACTGAATTTACAGGAGATGTAAGGAAGAATTTTTTGATCTTCTTCCTTCCAATGCCTCCAGGGAAACATATCCCAAATTAGGGATGGAAAGGATAGAGATGAAGAGAAAATGTGACCAGCATCAGAGGCCAAGAAACAAAACCACAAGTCCCTCAATCACTGTCTTTCCCATGCAAAATCTGGGCACTGTTTAACTGATACCCAGTGAGACCATCTGTCACTTCTGCCCAAAGAAATAACATGTCGCAGACATGCTACTGGGGCCATAGTAAGGTCCAATATTTAAAGAGCCTTAGTATCTAGATGTTGCTTTTAGCAAATGGTTTAGGGGCAGAGAAACTCAGTTGGGGCCACACATGGGAGATGAGCTTCAGAAACTCTACTCACACTTGGGTCAGCAAATAGGAACAAGGTCTAGCAGAGATTTGTTGCTTAATCATTTCCTTGGGAAGATCTTAGAATTGGAATGGGATCTCTTTTGATTTGGCAAGGATCATATAGATAGAAAATATTTGAGGTAGGTTTTAAACCCTGGAAGTCAGGTCTTCCCAATCTAACCTTCTAGCTACTATGTGCATAGAATGAGATAACATAGGTAAAGAGCTTTAAAAACCTTAAAATATATATAACATACTATATTCTAGCTATTATTATGCCATATCTTCTGCAAATGATAATTCAGGGTAGTCAATGTTATCAGAAAACTCTTATCCTCTCCCAAAGATTATGTTGTACCCTGAAAGCTTCACAATACACTAATCTGGTTAGATTTCAGGACTCCCTTGGAACATTTTGGTAGCCAGAGACCCCTCCTATCAGTTCCAGCTTCCTGTTCTTCCCTTTAAGAGCATCCATCACAGATGGACTGCTATGTTTCTTGTCTTACAAACTCATCACACTTAGGGGAATTCTGATCAAGATCATTCAGCTCAACCAGGAACTCACTTACAAGTCATCTTATGTTTTTTGAGATTTTGCATGTGATCATCCAGGAAATATTTTATGGATGACAAATTTAGTAATTGAGTTTTTGATGGTCTGTCCAAATAAACAAATAATTAATGATAATAATTAACACATAGAAAGACTTAAAGTTTGTGAAATCCCTTGTAAATATTATCTCATTGTGTCCTCATAACAACTATGGGAGATGGGTACTATGGCTGTCCCCTTTTTATAGAAAAAGAAATAGAGGCAGTAAAATAAAGGTGTTGAGATTTGCCTAGTATCACACAGCTATTACGTACCTAAGACTGAATTTGAATTCAGATCTGACTTCAAGTCCATTATTTTGTCTTTTAGATCACTTGTGTCTCTGAACCAAATATCAAATGTGCATTCTCCAAGAAGTGTTCTACATAATTTAATGAACAGGAATATAAAAACAAGGATGTAGCAAACTATCAGACCTTTTTCATCATAATAATAAATAGACCAGGTCAAGATGTATCCCTTTATCACAGATCTCCTGGGAGTTTCCACCTTTATCATGTCTGGATCTTCTGCCATTAGAATATAAGCTCCTTGAAGAGAGGATTGTCTTTCTTTTTCTTATTTTTATCTCCAGGGCTTAGCATAGTGCCCAGTACTTAGGAGATACTTAATAAATGTTTATTGAAATGAATTTGCACTTAATAGTGCTTTAAACATGTTTGTTCTACTTCAGGGGATTTGTGATCTCATTGATTCAGGAGAACTCTCCAACACTGCAGAACATAAATCATCCACATTTGCCCATCCTCTGTAAATCATGTGGATGACCTCCCATAATTTCCCCCCAGGGGATCTACCCAAAGTGGTCTTTCTCATGTTTTCCTGATATTACAAGAGTACGAGAACACTAGCTAGATATCTGTACAAGACAGAGTCCAATTCAAACTATTAAATCTTGTTTCAGGAAATTAAATATGATGAAAACAAAGGGGATCCAAAGTGTACAAGGCTGACACATGGGTCCAAGAAGGGATATGTTCAAGTAAATATGCAAGGTCAAGCACAGATGAAGAGCTGAAATGTGGAGGGTTCAGAGGCAATTGAGACAAAATAGTTTTCTGATATCTGACAATTAAGCATGACCAGTCAGTTTGATTCTAGGCTAAGGGGAATGCTGAACAGTATTCTCGGAATGGGAGATGAAGATAAAATGAGTTTAGATTCTATGTGAATAACCTTAAAAAAAGATTACTTTTACAGGTTACAAAAGTTACAAAGTGGTTACTTTGGTAGTTATGGAGTTGTAGTATGAAAGGAAGTGTGCTCACGATAATCCAAGGTAAACTGATAATCCAATTTGCTGATAACAAGCAAGATACTATCATAGTCCCAGATGTAATGAACTCATCAACAAATTCCAAAGATTGCTGTTCAAAAAAAAATTAGGAATTTGCAGGCCTTTTGATACAGCAATAACATTACTAGGCCTATAACCCAAAGAGAGAAAAAAAGAGGGGTAGGGAGATAGAGGAAAGGACCTATAAGTGTAAAAGTATTTATAGTATCTCTTTTTATAATGGCAAATAATTGGAAAATGAGGGAATGCCCATCAATTGGGGAATGGCTAAACAAGTTATGAGATATGATTGTGATGAAATACTATTGTGCTATAAGAAATGACGAGCAGGATTCTTTCAAAATAACTTGAAAAGACTTACACAAACTGATTCAGAGTGAAGTGAGCATAACCAGGAGAACATTGTATACAATGACAGCAATATTGTATAATAGTCAACAGTGAATGACTTAGATTTCTCAGCAATACAATGATCCAAGAAAATTCTGAAGGATTTATGATAAAAAGTCTTATCTATCTCCAGAGAAAAAACTGATGGAGTCTGAAGGCAGATTGAATCATACTTTTTATTTTTTCTCACTTAGTAGTACTTTTCCAATTACATGCAAACATAGTTTTCAACACTCATTTTTGTAAGATTTTTAATTCTAAGCTTTTTTTTCTCCCTTCTTCTCTCCCCTCTCCCTAAAACAGCAAGCAATTTGATTTAGGTTGTACATGTACAATCATTTTAAACATATTTTCATAATAATTATGTTGGAAAAGGAAAATCAGAACAAAAAGGGGAAAACCTTGAGCAAGGAAAAACCAAAGAAAAGTGAAAATAGAATGTGAAGCATACTTTTTGAACTTTATTATTCTTTTTTAACCCAATATGGCTAATATGGAAATGTTTTGTATAACTACCCATGTATAATTGAAATCAAATTGCTTGCCTTCTCAATGTGGGGGGGGGAGAGGAAAGAGGAAGGAATTTGGGTCTCAAAATTTAAAAAAAGACATATGTTAAAATTTTGTTTATATGTAATTGAGAAAAAATAAACATTAAATATAAAATAACAACAACAAAAGAATAACTGCCTTTGGGGTTTCTCCTAGAGTCTGAGGGGAGCAGTCATCCCTCTGAGAACCCACCCTTTGAGTAGGAGTAGACATGGCCAAATAGCCTAAAAATATGTTAAAATAGCATGTTAGAGACTTTTGAGATGATCTAGCCTAATCTCTCTCTCTCTCTCTCTCTCTCTCTCTCTCTCTCTCTCTCTCTCTCTCTCTGTAAATGAGTAAATTGAGGCCCAGGAAAGGTAAGTGATTTTTGTTCAAGGTCACACAGAGAATCAGCATCAGAATTGAGATTCTTCCCACATCTTCTTATTCAGAAGTCAATGTTCCTTTCAAAATACCATGCCAAATCCTGCCTCTCTGGTGCCTTCTACCCACCATCACATACAACTCAATATAACAGTCATTCTCATTTGGGGACTATTCCCTTTTCCTATAGGCAAATGCTCAAGTGACATCAATCACCACTATACCAAGTTCCTATAACTTATTTTCCTCCCATAGCCTATCTCTTGTACTTCCCCCATTAATCTAAAGCTTTGTGTGTGGTCTAGTTATGAGAAAAAGAGGGGAAGAGAAAAAGCTCCAGGCACTTACTCTATGTCTTTTCTAATATATTCTCTAGTCCTTTTATCTAACATTTGGATTTGGGGGTGTTTGATGTGATTTTAGATCTTGTCTGAGGTTTTTGATAATCCCACCCCAAATTCTTCCAGTTTGTACAGTTAGATACCTATGTTATACAATTCACAAAGAGGTATTCATTTTACTCCTTCACAGTGAAACTGAGCACTTGACAAAACATCTCTAACTCTTCTCATGAATAAGATGAAGAGATGTGGACTAGACAATAATGCAATCAGATGGATTTCTAATTAGTTGAATGGCTAGACTCTAGGAGTTAACGATTTAGTATCAACTTGGCAGGCTACCAAAGAAGTACTCCAGGGATCTGGTACTATTTAACATTTCTATCAATGACTGGGGAAAGGCATAGATGGGATATTCATCAGATTTGGAGAGGACACATCTGAAAAGGATTGCTAACACACTGGGTAACAGGACACAAAAATATCCTAAGAGGCTAAATAAAACATGTTGAATCTATTAAGATGAAATTCATTTATAGATAAATGTACATTCTTACACTTGGGTACAAAAATTAGCTTTGTAAGTTGAGCATGAAGAGAGCATAGTTAGGGTGTAGTTTGTCTGGAAAAGATTTATGATATTAGTGGACTCAACATAATTCAACAGCCTGACCCATCAGTCAAAAAAGTAAAAACTATCGTAAGCTGGAAAGTGGTGAGGTGGTGTCATAGTGTACAGAACACAATGTCTAGAGTCAGAAAGAGTCATTTTCATGAATTCAGATATGGCCTCAAATACTTATGAGCTGTGTTACCTGGGGCAAGTCACTTAAATCCTGTTCACCTCAGTTTTCTTATCTAAAATGAGTTGAAGAAGAAAATGACAAATAACTAGAATCTTTGCCAAAAAAAAAAAAAAAATCCAGTGGTTTATGAAGAATTGGACACACTGAAAAGACAAACAACAAAAAATTGTAATCTGGAGTTCAAGTCTAGACATTTGTGTAGAACTTTCATCATTGGTGAGAGAATGATTAGTTGATAATCTGTGCCTGCATGAGGGATGGAGTTTCCCCTAAGACTTGGGGAAGGAAAGTTCTTCTGGCTTCAAGAGAGGACATGTGGCTCTAGGCACTCTTCAGGGAGCAACTGTTGGAGAGAAACTTTGGAAAGAAGCAAACACAAAGAAGGATCAGAGTCTTGACTGTGAATCTAATTTGTAGCTTCCCACACCAGAGACTTCAGGGAATTTCCTCTTGGGGGAAATCAAGGACTTTTTCTCTGTAGAACTGAGTTATCTCACTCCCAGTGGGAGAGCTCTTTCACTCTGTGTGTTATCTGATGTATGCTAATCTCAAATTTTCTTCTTCCTCACCTCAGCCTCAGGTTTTCCTTGGCTTCCATCAGGTCCCACCTTCTACAAGAAGCCCTTTTCAACTCCCCTTAATGCTTCTGCCTTCCCCCTAAAATTAGCTCAAATTTATCCATATATATTTCATTTGTTCATAGCTGTTTGCATATAGTCTCCTTTATCAAGTGGTAAACTCCTACAGATCAGAGACTTCCTGATGAGCTTTTCACCTGGGACAAAAAATTACCAGCTGAGGATGGAAAGATCACTCTTATAGAAAGGAACAGTCAAGCCTCTGTATTAAAAAGATTTTCAGAAAAAGTTTCCCTTTCCTCCCCCTTGGACCTGTTGTTTTTACGGCCGAAGCAAGGGCAGCTGCTTTTCAAAAAGAGATATAAAAAAAAGCCTCTGGCTTTGGAACCAGAAGAACATGCAGACAGAGCCCTCTTTTCTCAGGAGGAAGAGATAATCCTTTAGCTAAAGTGAGAAGCTAGAAGCAGCATAACAGGATCAAGTGGAAATTGTATCCTGGAGAATACTATCCAATGGAACAGTGTACAGCCAAGTAGTGTCTGAACAAAGCAGCAACCAGCAAAGACTACACGTACAACAGTGACCACTGATTAGCTGGCTCAGCAACAACATGATGGCATCACTAAAATATATCAGAGGTCCTGCGCTTTATGTGTGGCTTTGTATGTGATTTTCCAATTATGTGTCCTGGCCATATTCATTCCCATTGTATGTGCTCTCCACGTATCTATGTGTGCCCAGTCTTTCCACCAATGGCATATATATTGGAAGGAGCATGTGCTCCAGGCTTATGGGGGAAATATAAACTATATTTTTTACTATGTCATTTCAGTAAATGCCTTTACTTTGAACTGTGTCCTCTAGCTAAGTAATAAAAAGAAATACATTGGTGGGGGCCTGTGAACTATAAATTTAGTAACTACAGATTCAATTTGAATCTTAAATTTCTCTGAGGATCCCACCTTATGAATAAGGGGATACCCCCAGGATCGACATAATTTTAACTGCAAACAGCTAGCTTCATAATGAACACAGAAGTTAAAATCATAGTTCCCAGTTAGAGATATTTCCCAGATGTCATATTTGCATAGGAGTACCCAAAGGTATCCTGCAGTCTCTGATAAAAAAAATTAATAAGATCCTTTTGGAAAGTTCCACTTCTCTGGGGATAATGGATTGGATTAAGTTAGCTGTTAGCATCTAAAATAAAGCTTGGAGCAATTACTTTGAGGCAATGTTCTAGGGTTAGGAGCAATAGCTCTCCCTGGATAAATGACTAGTTATTGACTGGATCAGTGATCAATGAAAAGATAGAGGTCAGCTGATAGGAAAAAGTAAGTTGGAAGAGAAATCAAAGGGAGTCTAGAATTTTCAAACAGGAGGAAATAGCTTTCCATTTTCCATCAGCACCTCTGCTTGGTTTGGATTCCCATTCTTGACTAGGTTCTGAACAATTGTTCTTGAGTTTTCCTTATCACCAATAGGGTGAAACAAGGCTGTCTGCTTGCTCTCATTCTTTTAAACATGTGTTTTTCAGCCATGTTGTCAAATGCCTTCATTGAGGACAAAGATGGAATGAAAGTCAGCTATTTCCCTGATTCTTCATCTTGGAAAAAGCTACAAGCCAAAACTAAAGTGGAGGGAGTTTGGGTGCTTGATGTTTTGTTTGCAGATGATTGAGCACTCAATGCAGTCTTGGAAGCTGAGATGCAACAAAGTATGAATCGATTCTCTGCTGCTAATTTTGGCCTAACAATTAATTCAGGCTAACCAAGTCCTCCATCAGTCAGCACCACATCATCCATATGTGGAATCATCAGTTACAGCAAATGGAGAAGCTGTGGATAAGTTCTCTTACTTTGGCAATAATATACTTTCCAAGGATGTCCACATTAATAATGAGATTGACATGTATTTCCAGAGCTAGATCAGGATTTGGGAGGATCTGAAGAAAAGTGTGAGGGAAGAGAGGTATTGGACTGACGAGCAAAATGAAGATCTACAGAACTGTTGTGCTGACCTCATTGTTGTACGTCTGCAAAACTTAGTAGTGCCATGCCAGAAAGCTGAATCATTTTCATTTGAATTGTCTTAAAAAGATTCTGGAGATCATCTGGCAGGATAAGGTCTCAGACACTGAGGTCCTTTCTTGAACTAAACTGCTAAGCACTCAAACTCTACTACTACAAACTCTACTCAACTCTATTAGGCTGGCCACATTGTTCAAATACCAAATGTACACTTACCTAAAAGATTATTTTATGGAAAACTTACACAGAGCAACTCACAAAGTGGTCAGAAAAAGTGATACAAGGACACTCTCAAGATCTCTCTTAAAAACTGGGCAAGTCACTTAATCCCAATTGCCTCAACAACAACAACAACAAAAAAGAATTTTAGCATCTATTGAATGACATAGAGACACTGGCACAGGACTGCCCATCATGGGCATCAGAGAAGGTGCTATGCGCTTTGAGCAAAGCAGAATTGAATTAGCCCAAAAGAGATGTGCAAAATTTGTGAAGCTACTCCAAATGTTCATAGGGATTATTTGTGTCTGACTTATAGCAGAGAATCCCAAGCTTGTATTGATCTGATCAGTCACAGCTGGACACACTGTAAATCGACTCTAACATAGTGATGTCATTTTGGTCTCTTCGACAATAACCCATCATTCTACAGAAGGTGATACCCTTGTCCTGGGTACCCTGAATAGCATCCACATACTCATTTGAGAGTTTTCCTTTTTGTGTGATATCTTTCACCTTAGATTGTAAGCTCCATGAAGGCAGGAGTTTTCTTTTTCTTTTATGTATTTTTAGTTTAGCATGGTGCCTGCTATATAGTAAATGTTTAAAGAATTTTTATTGAATTGAAATAAATATGCACGAATCCATAAGTTATAAGGAACATCACTTAGGAAGCTTCAGTGGCTCTCTAGTCTATATGCCCTAGGATAAAAGGTAAACTCTTTTGCTGTTTAAAGTCTTTTATGATTTAACGCCAATCTACTTTCTAGACAGATTTCACATTAAACCTCTTTACATACTCCTTTCTCCAGTCAAAGTGGACTTCGTACTCTTCCATCTCTTATGCTCCATGCTTAGAATGTTTCCTTCCCTTTTGTATCTTATATTTTCTAGTGGGCCTACTCAAGGCTCCACATAAATGCTACCTCATCATGAGAGCTTTCCTAATCTCCCCTTCTCCAGCTGCTAATAGAATCAACTGACAGTACTCTCTCTTCTCAAATTATTTCATATTTGAGAATAAAGACTGTTTTGTTTTTGTCTTTTACAAAACTCAGTGCCTAACACAATGATTTGTACATGCTATATTCTTACTAAATGCCAATTGCAGTTTTTTTTTTTTCCTGAGGCAATTGGGATTGTGACTTGTCCAGAGTTCCACAGCCAGGAAAGTGTTATATATCTGAAATCATATTTGAACTCAGGTCATCCTGACTTCAGGGCTGGTGCTCTATCCACCTAGCTGCCCCTAAATTGCAGTTCTTAAAGTATGGTCCCTTAGAGGTCCTCAGATGCTTTTGGAAGTCCATTAGGTCAAAATTATTTTTATAATAATACTAAGATGTTTTAATTTCTAATATGATAAATATCAGTAGATACAGCACAATCAACAAACACTGTTATAGGGGAGGTCCTCAATATTTTTTAAGAATATAAAAGAGTTTTGGGACCAAAAAGTTAGAAAACCGTCGATCTAGGCCACAAAATCCCAAAGAAAGCATAGAACTGATATTGATTAGAATAAGTTAAAAAAAAAAAACACCCTAGATTCTCTTTAGAATGGTACCAATGATAAACAATTCTGTAATTCAACAAACATTTAGTAAGCATCCTAAATGGAGTCATGAAAAGTCAGACACTGCTAAAAATGGTTGAACAACAACAAAACAACAAAATGTCCCTGACATTAGCCTGAGTGCTAGCAATAGCTAATGATTTTATAAAGAGCCTAGTTTTATCAAGTTATTTTATGCATCCATATATATATCCATACAACCCCTTTGCCAGGTAGGCTTTAACAATGTTATTATGCCCATTTTACAAAGAATACAACTGAGGCTTAAAGGGATGACTTTCCCAGTACAAATTCCAGACTCTCCTAACTCCAAGTCTGACATTCTTTCCATTCCACCACGTTGCTTTCTTCCATAACAAGAAGCTTAATCAGTCAAAATATCTTCAGTTCAATGAGATTATTGGTGTAGGAATTAGATGAACCCAAAACTCATTCTCACAAAAAAAAATCCACTATGTATTTTTTTTTTTTTGCTTAGTTTCCTTAGTAAACACTTTGGAAAAATTCTAGTCATCCCTATGTAGGCTAAAGAGATTAGTTTTTATCTTTAGTTGGGTAGGAGTGGGAGAAAGGTATTAGAGCACCCTTATCAGCCAATAGCTTTACTGGTAGCAGAATTGAAGTTCCAAAGCCAGAGATAACTTGGAAATTGTAGATATTAAAAAGTTGACAAACAGACAGAGGGAATGGGGCGGGAGGGGAGGGGGGAGAGAGAGAGAGAGAGAGAGAGAGAGAGACAGAAAGAGAGACAGAGAAAGAGAGAGAGAGAGAGACAGAAAGAGAGACAGAGAAAGAGAAAGAGAGAGACAGAGAGAGACAGAGAGACAGAGAGAGAGAGAGAGAGAGAGAGAGAGAGAGAGAGAGAGAGAGACCGAAAGAAAGACAGAGAAAAAGAGAGAGAGAGCACAAAACCAACAACAGACTTTGAAACTTCCAGTGCCTTTCCTACATGGTATGTAGTCCCACAAACTTTGACAAAGACACTACCAAGAGAATGTTAGGGAGTGGTCAGATGTTGCCAAGGATGCTGCTGTTGATAAACGAGACACAGAATCATCTTCACTGAGCCCTTTAGATGTCATCTATACTCAAAACCTCAGGAAGTTTTCAGCACAGCCCAGTACATAAGACTTCTCTAGGAATGTACATAACAAAGGAAAGACATAAACACAGAGAAAGTAAACAAGGAGTCTCAGCTCCTCACAACCTTTGTGATTCTATTGCTTTCTCTCCTTTTAATGTAGAAAACCACACAAGAAGCATCATTAAACTTCTACACGGAGCACAGAAAGATTCTAAGAGGCCAAGGTGAGGAGTTAGTACATTCTAGAGACATGCAACATGGAAGCAGGAGTAGGTGGAACACTAAGCAAAAGAGTTTGACTCAAATATAGTGAATAAAAGGCAGTAATTTGAAATGTCAGGAAAGATGCTAGAGTCAAAGTGTAAATGACTTTTAATGCCAAGATGAAGAATTTGTGCTTAATCCTGGAGTCAACAGAGAATCCAGGAAGATTCTCAAATATGGGAGTGACACAGTCAGATCTGCTCTTTGAGAAGTTGTGTGGAGGATCATCAGTTGGACTGGGGAGAGACTGGAGACAAGGAAACTAAATAGGAGGCTATGGTCATCACACAAGTGAAATGGAAGGGGACAGACATAAGATGTAGAGATAGAATTGAGAAGTCTTTTCCACTGATTGCATATGGGTTTGGGATTGAGAGGAAGGGAAAGGAAAATGAAAAATCTCTCTTCTCTATGCCAAATATTGCAAGAGATATCTTTCCTCATATTACTTGGTTCATAGAGGAAGTGTTCAACAAATGTTTTTCATAAATTGGTGTGCATAAATATCAGACATTTAGTACTTATTGAATAAATTAATGAAATATTTGTTGAGTGTGTTGAAATAAATCAGGTAACTGCATAAACTTGTTTTGGCCAGGGTGGTTGTAACATCCTTGGCCCTTGTGGAGCAACCTCATGGGGGACATAAGAATAGTCTCAGATGATGGAATTAGATATACATATATCTGGTATCAAAGGGTACCAAAATCAATATGGTCATAGATTGATAATACCTAGACACAATAATCCACTCCCTAATGATTACCAAATAGTCACAGAGTAGAAGGTAATCAGTGGAAAATCATACCAACAAAATGAACATGCTCATGCTCTCAAGCTATTGTCATTACATTCCCCAGTTCTTCCTGAGCATCATGCCTCATTCTTCTTTCCCTCTTTTCTTGAGCATAATCCTTCTGCATAGCGGAATTATGCCAGCCAGTTGTCTCAAAATATACCTGCGATGTTCACATTTCTTTCTTTCTTTAAATAACTTGGTTAATGCAACTCAGAAGAAAATGCTGGTACAACCACACAGTGCCTTACCCCAGCTGCTCTCCTCCCACCTGCTTGCTCATTCATACATTCATTTGTTGACTACCAGAGGGTAGAGAGGATCAGGCCTTTTCCCATACCCCAAACCATTCCCCACCCAGATTCCATTAGGACTTCCCTTTCCCCTCAACTTTCCTCCTTTTCTTTTCCCCTTTTTAGCTACTCCTGAGAGAACCAAGATCATCAGAGTCACTCTGACCCATCACCTCTCCATCTCCCCCATGCATCCCTGTCCAAATTATTGGACAGACATGATCACTGCTTATACTGCTTTGACATGCAAGGTGTCACTAATGAGGCTGCTAAGTCTCACCTAACCATTTGCCTTGGTAAATTATACCTTAAGGCCCAGTGGGGTCTTTTCATCAGCCCTGCAATGATCCTATCTGTGCTCTCTCTCTTAAATAGAATATAATCTTCCTAAAATCAAGAATTCTAATTTTTCTGGTTTTATTCCCAGCTTTTACCATAATACTTGATATATGTTTTTAATAAAGATTTAACTAATTCCACAAACATTTATTAAATGACCTGTCATGTAGTAGCTACTGTAGTAAATGTAGAAAATACAGAATTAAAAATGAACTCCTCAAAGAGCTTATATTATCTTGGAGAAGTGGGGTGGAAATAATATGAAACCAGGTAATTAAATATAAAATATACAGAAAGTAAATAAAGAAATTTCCAAGAGGGTAGGAATTAACTGGGAGGATCAGAATAATTTCCATGTAAATTGAATGGATGCCCACCAATTAGAGAATGGCTGAATAAACTGTGGTATATGAATGTTATGGGATATTATTGTTCTATAAGAAATGACCAACAAGATGAATACAGAGAGGCTTGGAGAGACTTACATGAACTGATGCTGAGTAAAATGAGCAGAACCAGGAGATCATTATACACTTCAACAACAATACTATATGATGATTAGTTCTGATGGACGTGGCCCTCCTCAGAAATGAGAGGATCCAAATCAGTTCCAATTGATCTGTAATGAACAGAACCAGCTACACCCAGAGAAAGAACACTGGGAAATGTGTATGGACCACAACATAATATTTCCACTCTTTCTATTATCATTAGCTTACATTTTTGTTTTTTCTTCTCAGGTTATTTTTACCCTTTTTCTAAATCTAATCTTTCTTGTGCAGCAAGATAACTGTGTAAATATATATACACATATTGTATTAAACATATACTTTAACATGTTTATCATGTATGGGACTACCTGCCATCTAAGGCAGGGGGTGGAGGGAAAAAGTTGAAACAGAAGTTTTTGCAAGGGTCAGTGTTGAAAAATTTCCCATGCATATGTTTTGTATATAAAAACTATAATAAAAAATGTTTTAAAAAATAGTTTCCATGTGAATAGTGATAAACTATGCTCTGAAAGAAGCAAAGAACTCTGCAAGATAGAGATGAGGAGGGAGTACATGCTAGGCATAAAGCAGTTTGCCAACACATGGAAAAAAAAGATGTATAATAATATGTTGAAGAATAATAAGGCCAATTTGACCAGATTGTAGAGTATGTGGGAAGGAATAATGTTCAGAAAGCCTAGAAAGTTAAGTTAGATCAGGACTATAAAGGACTTTAAATGCTAAGCAGAGGAGTATGTACTTTATTCTAGAAGCAAGCGCAAAATACTGTAGCTTCCATAGATAGGAGAGTGATATATTCACACCCATATTTAAAAGATGGTACACCCGATTTCTCAGATGTAATAAGGGTAGATTTGAGAAGGGGGGGGTTAAGCATTGAGACCAATTAGGAGGCTTATAATATTCTCAGGGAGAGGCAGATAGCATGTTTCACTGTGAGTTCTTTGGAACTTGTGATTAGTCATAGTGTTGATCAAAACTATTAAGTCTTGCAAAGTTACAATGTTTCTGTTTTGGTTTAAATTATTCTCTTGGTTTTGCTCACTTCATTTTTGCATCAGTTTAAACAAGTATTCCTATGGTTTTCTGAAACTCTCTTTCATCATTTCTTGTAGTATAATATTTCATCACTTTCATATACTATAACTTGATCAGCTAATCACTAACTGATCAGCATCCTCTAAAATTTCCAATTCTTTTCCACCATAAAAAGAGCTGTTATGAATATTTTGTACACATGGGGTCTTTTCATTTTTCTTTGCTTTCTCTGGGGGTATAGTTTAGTAGTGGTATTGCTGAGCTGAAGAACATATACAGTTTAATAGTTTTTTGTACTTAATTTCAAATTGTTTTTCAGAATGTTTGGACTAATCCACAACTCCATCAACAATGCATTAGTGTTTCTGTTTTCTCCAAAACCTCTCAAGGAGCTTAAATTCTAATAGAAAGAGACAACATATATATAAGGGACAATATATGTAGAAGGGAATTTAGTCTATGGTATCAGAGTTGACCTACCCTTTCAAAAGCCATAATACTATTGATTCCAATACTAAATCCAGAACAAAATCAATTGAGCAATAAACATTTAGTAATCTAACTTTTCCTATTACTATAGAGGGCAACACCTCCTCCAATTTAATTTCCCAGGTGGCAACCTAGGGGTCATCCTGTATTCTGTTACCATCACATCCATGCCATTGCCAAGGTCTGTGGGTTTCACCTTTGCAACAGGGAAAAGGACCCACATGTTCAAAAATGTTTGTAGTAGCGAGAAACTGGAAACTGAGTGGATGCCCATCAGTTGGAGAATGGCTGAATAAGTTATAGCATATGAATGTTATGAAATATTATTGTTCTGTAAGAAACAATCAGCAAGATGATTTCAGAAAAGCCTGGAGAGACTTGCATGAACTGATGCTAAGTGAAGTGAGTAGAACCAAAAGAACATCATACATGGCAAGAGCAAGATTATATGATGATCAATTCTGATGGGCATAGCTCTTTTCAACAGCGAATTGATTCAGGCCAGTTCCAATGGTCTTGTGATAGAGGGAGCCATCTGGGTATAGAGAGAGGACTACGGGGACTGAGTGTGGATCACAACATAGCATTTTCATTTGTTTTGTTGTTGTTTGCTTGCATTTTTTCTTTCTCATTTTTTCCTCTTCGATCTGATTTTTCTTGTGCAGCATAATTGTGGAAATATGTATAGAAAAATTGCACATGTTTAACATATATTAGATTACTTGGGGAGATGTTGAGGGGAGGGGAAGGAGAAAAATATGGAGCACAAGGTTTTGCAAGGGTGACTATTGAAAACTAAGTTTTCTAAATAAAAAGCTTTAAAAAAATGAATCTTAAAAAATAGCAATTACAGCAGTGCTACTATTACCACTTTTGATGAGTGCAAAGTAATGCCACAAAGTTGTCCTAATTTGCATTTCTCTGATAATTAGTGAGACTGAACATTTTTAAAAGTGAAGTATATTCTTTTTGGGAAGGAAAATGATTTAATGGAGAGAGGGATGATCTGAGAATCAAGACTGGGGTTTAAGTTCTCTTAACTCAAAGTGTTGTTATAAGATTCAAATGAGATTATATATGTAAAGAGTTTAGAAAATCTCAAAGTACTAATTTGAGACAAATATGTGGCACAGTGGATAGAGCACTTGATTTGGATTCAGTAAGAGTAATGAGTTCAAGTATGACCTTAGACATTCATTAGTAATGTGAACTTGGGCAAGTCATTTAGCCTCTGTCTGCCTCAGTTTTCTCATTTGTAAAATTGAGATAATATCACGTACCTCACATAGTTGTTGTAAAGATGAAATGAGATAATATGTGGAAAATACTTTAAACCCCTCTGTAGCAAGGCTGGCTCCCATATGTAGCATGGAGTATCAGGTATGGTTTACGGAGAAATGATATCCCTTCTCCAAGGGAGACTTTATTTCCTTTCAGAAGGGTAAAGTAAAAATGCGGACCATTCTGTTCTCCTCAGAGAAAAGGGGTATCAAGATACAATTGTATTCATCTGCTCCTCTAAATATTGTTAGAATAGTGGTTATGATTTTTAGGTTCAAACTAAATCTCTGATCACTATTTCTTTTTTTTTAATCTTTCAATTTTAATGGTATGTTATTTTTCCAATTATAAATAAAATTATTTTCAACATACATTTTTGCAAGATTTTGAGTTTCAATTTTTTTTCTCCCTCCCTTTCTTACCTCTCCTATCCCTTCCCCCAAACAGCAAGCAAACCATTATAAGTTTTGACACATTTCCTTGAGTTATATTGGGAAAGAAAAATCAGAACAAAAGGGAAAAAGCACAAGAAAACAACAATTACCACTACAATAAAGGGTTTTAAAAAAAACACTATACTTTGATCCATATTCAGTCTCCATAGTTCTTTCTCTGGATGCAAATAGCATTTCCCATATAAAGTCTATTGAAATTGTCTTGGGTAACTATATTGCTGAGAAAGACTAAGTCTATCACAGTTGATCATCACACAATCTTGCTGTCCTTGTGTATAATGTTTTCCCGATTCCACTCACTCCACTCAGCATCAGTTTGTGTAAGTCTTTCCAGAGTTTTCTGAAATCAGTCTGCTCATCATTTATTATAGAACAATAATATTCCATTATATTCATATGCCATAACTTATTCAGTCATTCCCCAGCTGAGGGGTATCCATTAAGTTTCCAGTTCCTTGCTATCACAAAAAGGGCTGCTATGTGTTTCTACTTGGCTTATATCCCAAAGAGATCTTGAAGGAGGGAAAGGGACCTACACGTGCAAGAATGTTTGTAGTAGCCCTCTTTGAAGTGGCAAGAAACTGGAAAGTGGATGGATGCCCATCAACTGGAGAACAGTTGAATAAATTATAGTAAACGAATCTTATGATCCATAAAAAATGACCAGCAGGATGATTTCAGAGAGATCATCATATAGTCTTGTTGTTGCCATGTATAATGATCTCCTGATTCTACTCATTTCACTCAGCATCAATTCATGTAAGTCTCTCTGGGTCTCTCTGAAAGATCATCATATAGTCTTGTTGTTGCCATGTATAATGATCTCCTGATTCTACTCATTTCACTCAGCATCAATTCATGTAAGTCTCTGTGTCCAACTGTGGCTGATCAGACCAGCATGAGCTTGGAGTGCTCTGCCACACTTCAGACACAATCCCTATGGACATTTGGGGTAGCTTCTCTAATTTTGCACACTTCATGTGTCTTTGGGGCTAATTCAATTCTGCTTCATGGAGCACAGCACCTTCTCTGATGAAGGCATACCATGTTGGGCAGTCCTGTGCCAGTGTCTCCCATGTCATCCAATTGATTTTAAAGTTGTTAAGAGAGATCTTGAGAGTGTCCTGTCACTTTTTCTGACCAGCTTGTGAATGCTTGCCCTGTGTGAGTTCTATATTAACATTATATGTCACTGAAAAGAACAAAAATCTGAGTTAGTGAATAAACCAAAGAATAACAATGAAATGGAATGTTATGTTCTCATCAAAAATTATAAACATTTGGGTTTAAATAGGAAGATTTCCATGAAATAATGTAAAGAAAACAAAACTAAAGGAAGAGTGCACAACTTCACCTATATAAAGGGAACAAGGAATATGCACACAGACACAAACACATACACAGAGGAGGGAACCAATAAAAAAAAAGAGGAAATAGAGAGGGAGAAGCTAACAAATGTTATGGAAAAGTAAATGTCTTAATAAAGCCGCTAAATGGCCCAATAAATAGAGCATCAACCCGAAGTCAGGAGGATCCCATTTCAAATGTAGCTTCAGATGCTTACTAGTTGAATGACTCTGGGCAAGTCACTTAACCTTGTTTATCTCAATTTCTTCATGTAAAATGAAGGAGAAAGAGAAGGGAGAAATGTCAAACCACTACAGTGTCTTTGCCAAGAAAACTCCAATAAGGTCATTAAGAGTCAGACATGACTGAACAAGAAATGTCTTAATCCCCATGGCAATAGTCTTCTAATTGGTCTCCTGGCCTCAAGTCTTTCCCCTTCCCTGTTTATTGCTCCATACTGCCACCAAAATGATCCTGTTGAGCACAATTTTTACCATGTCACTCTCCAGACTGATAAATTTCTTGTTGCTCCCTATTATCTCTAGAATCAAATATAGATTTCACAAACTGGCTCCAAACTGTCTTTCCAAGTCTCTCTAATCTAACCAAGTTGGCCTTCTTTGCTGTTCTTCACACAAAATAGTACATTTCCTCTCTCCATACCTTTGCACAAGCCAGCCTTCTGTCTATAATGCCCTCCTAACTTACCTCCATCTCTAAGAACCCATAGCTGCTTATAAAACTGAGATTCCTTTTTTTTTTTTTTTTTTTTGCAAAGCAATTGGGATTAAATGACTTACCTAAGATCACATAGCCAGGAAGTGTTAAGTGTCTGAAGCCAGATCTGAATTCAGGTCCTCCTGATCCCAGGGCCAGTACTTTATTGCCTCACCTAGCTGACCCTCAGAGGCCATTTTCCTTCAAGAGATTTTTCCTGTCTTTCTTATTAGTAACTTCTTCCCCAAATTACCTTGTGTTTACCTTGTATATACTTTTGATATCTTCATGTTGCTATGCAATCATTTTTCAAACATACCCAACTCTGTGACTCCATTTGGGATTTTCTTATCAAAAGTACTGGAATGATTTATTTCCTTCTCCAAATCATTTTACAGACAAGGAAACTGAGGCACACAGAGACTTATACAGATGGTGTCTGAGGCTCAATTCGAACTCAGTCTTCCTGACTTCTGATAGGTGCTTGATCCACTGCACCCTTCTCACTGCCCAGATATACACTACATATATCTGTTGTTTCCCTCAATATTATTATTTCCTTGAATGCTGTGATTGTTATTTGCATAACCCCAGAATCTCCCAGAGAGCTTGGAACACAGTCAGAGTTTATTAAGTGTGTCTTGATTGATCAACTGTATCCAAATCCTTTATTCAGCAGCTAAGTGAACTGCAGAAGTTGATTTGTCCAAGGTCACCTAGGCTGTTGAGTCATTCCAGTCATATCCAACTCTCTGTGATACCATTTTGGTCACTATCTTGTCAAAGATAGTGAAATGGTTTTTCATCTCCTTCTTTAGCTCATTTTACAGATGAGGAAACTGAGGCAAACAGGGTGAAGTAACTCGCCTAGGGTCACACAGCTAGTATGTGTCTAAGGCTGGCTTTGAACTCAGGTCCTTTTGACTCCAGACCCAGCATTATATCCACTGACAGAAAATAGTAGAACCAAAACTCAAACTGAGATCCTCTGACTAAATCCAGTGCTTTTTCCTCTACAATAATATAAAGCTAAATAGAAGGAGAGGGACTGGCTTTGGTGAAGGTAGAGATTAGTGTGAATTCTGTGGGCCAAATGCTTTCGGAAAGCCATATGCCAAGCTATATATAACACATAGGGTATTGGAATCATGCCATACTAGAAGTAGTTGAAAGGAATTGAGGATATTTAGCAGAGAAAATAAGACTTGAGGGAAATGATAACTGTCTTCATGTATTTGAAAAGCTGTCAGATGGACAAGGAATTAGACATTTTTATTGCTTTGGCCCAAAGGACAAAAACTAGTAGCAATGGGTGGGAGTAGTTAAGTTGTTTTTGGCTCTATATAAGAGAAATATCCTGGAAAAATGATCACTAATCCCCCCCAAAATGATCAAACATTCCAAAAAGAATGGGACTCTTCAGGAGGAAGTGAGTTCTTTGTAATTCCAGATAATTAAGGAGAGACTGGAAGATTACTTGTGGATATTTTTAAAGGAATTATCATTTAGGTACATGTTGTACTACAATTGTACTTAATCTTTTTGTGTCATGGACTCCATCAGAAGTCTGGTGAAGCCTCTCTTTGCTGTGTTGAGTCATTTTTGAGTCATGTTTGGTTCTCCACGACCTTATTGGGTATTTTCTTTCTTTTTTATTTATTACTTTCCCCAGTTACATTTAAAAACATTTTTTACATTTATTTTAATATTTTTAATTATTAAAGCTTTTTATTTTCAAAATATTTGGATATATAATTTTCAACATTCAATTGTGCAAAACCTTTTGTTCCCAATTTTTTATTTTTAAAATTTTTGAATTCTAGGTTCTCTCCCTTATCTCCACCCACAGTTAAGAAACCACATGTAAAGTTATGCAAAACATTTCCATAAAAGTCAAGTTGTGAAAGAAAACATAGATCTCCCACCCTAATGAAAATAAAAACCCTCAAGAAAAATTAAGTTATGCTGTTTTGGGGAAGTGGTGAGGGGAGAAGAGGGAGAAAATTTTGGAACACCAGGTTTAGCAAGGGTAAATGTTGAAAACTATCTTGGTATATATTTTGAAAATAAAAAGCTATTTTTTAAAGAAAAAATTAAGTTAAAAAAGAGATACATTTTTTACTTTTTGATCTTATTTTTCTTGTGCAGCATGATAATTGTGGAAATATATATAGAAGAATTGCACATATTTAACATATATTGGATTACTTGCCATTTAGGGTAAGAAGTGGGGGAAGGGAGGGAAAAAATTTGGAACAAAGATTTTACTAGGATTAATGTTGAAAATTATGCATATGTTTTGAAAATAAAAAGCTTTGATAACTATTTTTAAAAAGAAGCAGTAATGTGATCTAGGATCACACAGCTAGTAACTGTTAAGTATCTGAGGTCAGATTTAAATTCAGGTCCTCCTGACCTCAAGGCTATTACTTCATTATGCCACCTAGCTGACCCTGAGAGGCCATTTTCCTTCAAGAAATTTTTCCTGGCTTTCTTATTAATAACTTCTTCCCCAAATTACCTTGAGTTTACTTTTTATATACTTACGATATATCCATGTTGCTATTCAGTCATTTTTCAGTCATATCCAACTCTTTGTGACTCCATTTGGAGTTTTCTTGATAAAAATACTGGAATGGTTTATTATTTCCTTTTCCAGCTCATTTTATAGATGAGGAAACTGAGGCACACAAGGTTAAGTGTTGGGTCATTTGGGTATCTATTTTTCCCAATTAACCCGCCTATGGATTTCCTTAATATTTGACTCAATTTAGTAAGCATTTATTAAATCCCTTCTTGCTATGAAGAGAGAGAGACAGAGACAGAGACAGAGAGACAGAGACAGACAGAGAGAGACAGAGACAGACAGAGAGAGACAGAGACAGAGAGACAGAGAGGGAGGGAGGGAGAGATAGAGAGAGGGGGGGAGAAGGAGAGGGAGAGAATGCTTCAATCTGTATTTAGATTACAATCAGTTCTTTCTCTGGGTGTGGATAGGATTTTTCTTTATAAGTCCTCCACAGTAGTCATCGATGATTGTACTGCTGAGAATAGCAAAGTCATTTACAGCAGATCATCTCAGAACATTGCTATTACTTTGTATACAATACATTTCACTTTGCTTGAATTCATTGAGGACTTTCCAAGTTTTGTTCTGTTTTTTTCTGAGAGCATCATGCTCATCATTTCCCATAGAACAATAATATTCCATCACAAACACATACCACAGTTTATTGAGCCATTCCCCAGTTGACAGGCATCCCCTCAATTTCCTCATTGGGTATTTTCTGGGCAAAGATACTAGATTGGTTTGCCATTTGTTTTTCCAGCTCATTTTACAGAAGAGAAAACTGAGGCAAACTGAGTTATGTGACTTGCCCAGGGTCACATAGCAAATAAATGTGTGGGGCTACATTTGAACTCAGGTCTTCCCGACTCTAGCCTGAAGCTACCTGCCCTATCGTCTATGGAACCCTCCTCAAAAATAATTGAGACTATACAGGACTGGATTATTGCAATAGCCTGCTAAGTGGATCTGCCTAACTGAATTCAGTTCAGTCCACATTCCTTCCATTTAGCCACCAAAGTGGTTATCTTACAGCGCAGGTTCAACTGGGATCAAATACTAAATACTCTAGTTTTCATAGCTCTTTATAACTTAACACCTTACTACCTTTCAAGTCTTCTTATACCTTTACTTTCTGACATGTTTTCCTTGATCCAGTGACAATGGCCTGGATGTTCTATAAACAAGACACTATTTCTCAGTTCTGGGCATTTTCTCTAGCTATTCCCCCATGCCCAAAATGTTCTCCTTCCTGATTTCTGTCTATTGGATTCCCTGATTTCTTCAAGTTCAAACTAAAATCCCACATTCTAAAGGAAAGTTTCCCCAACCTTTCTTAATTCTAATGCCTTTCCTCTATTTATCCTTTATCTTATTTGTACATATTTGTTTGCTTATTATCTCCCTCACTAAAATGAAAGTTCCTTGAGGACAGGGACTATCATTGCTTCTTTTTGTGTCCCTATTGCTTAACACAATTCTGGGCACATATTAGGCACTTAATAAATAATCTATTGATTTATTATTTATTCTTACACAGAAAGAAATGCTAATAATGGAAGAATCACAGTGGATAGTAACAGAATTAATAGGATTAATGGGGTTCCATAATTGAACTTATAATTATGATTATAATTGACTGGAAGACTAATATTTAAGCCTCATCATAAATTTTCAAGCCTGATATTCAGGCATTTTGTATTTCACCTCAGCATTACAATCTCTAACCATTCTTGGTATTTGTCTGCTGGTAACAAAAGCCAGGCTTAGAGCAATCCTCTTGTGAGTGGCCATCTTCCCTAATAAAGAAGTTTCTTTTGCCATCAACCATGGTCTCTCTGGGGATATTGCAGTTGCCACCTACCAGCCCTCTAAGGATTTTCGGATCTTTTCACAAGGAAGGGAAATACAAAAGAATCAAGAGCAACTGGAGACTGAGGTGTGAACTTGCTTATTTGTAGTGCTTAATACTAGCTGACATGTAAGAAAGATTGCCATAATAACAGAGTAGAGAAGGACCTTGTCCTTTCCTACCTCTCACTGGAGTCATATGTTTCCATCTGGAGAGTCAGAGCCAATAGGCCTATTTTTTTTTCCTCAATAATATTTCTTCAATAATAAATAGAATTATTTTCTAATTACTTGCAAAGACAGTTTGCGGCACTCATTTTTGTAAGATTTTGAATTGCGAATTTCTCCCCTTCCTCCTTGCCCAAGACAGCAAATAATCTTATATAGGTTATACATGTAGAAACATTTAAAAATTTTCCATCTTAATCATATTGTGAAAAAAAAACTTAAAAGAGAAAAAAATAAGAAAAAAGGCCCCCAAAAGGTGAAAATAGTGTGGTTTAATCTGCATTCAGTCTCCATAGTTGTCTCAGATTGTAGATAGACCTTTTTCTTCTTTTTCCATCAAGGAATCCAGGAAAGCCAGTAGGGGAAGTTGAGGAAAGAGAAAATGACTGGAGCTGAATAATGGACTGTCTTGTTTGTAGAGTAGCAAGGAGGCTAGTATCAGTGGATCAAAAAGTACATATCAAGGAGTAAAGTGCAAGAAGATTGGAAAGGTAGAAAAAGGCTATGTTATGAGGGACTCTAAATGCCAAACAGGGCATTTTGTATTTGATCCTGGAGGCAATAGGAAATCACTGGAGTTTATTGAATGCGTATATACGTGGAGGCTTGTGATATGGAATGACCTGCAGCTTAACAATATCACTTTAGTGACTAAATAGAGGATGGATTGCAGTGGAGAGAGCTCTGAGGCAGGCAGAACCACCAACAGGCTATTGCAATAGTCCAGGCAGGAAGGAGCTGATGAGGGCCTTTACTTGAGTGGAAATGGTGTCAGAGGAGAGAAGGAGTCGTATTTGTGAGATGTTACAAAGGTGAAATCCACAGAGGAAACTCGCTGTCCCATTTCTAATTCATTTTTCTTCATTAAATGCTTTTGCTACTTTCCCATTTGGAGGGGAATCCTAGAATTGTACATCATAACTTTTACTACAATTAGCATCATTCCAAGGATATCTGGGTGTCTGGGGGCTGACAAGCTGATGAATCAGAGAGAAGGTAATCCCCTTTCCCTAGAAGCCAGGCTTTCCTCAGCACTGAACCCTGGTCCAAAAACCTTAGTAGCTGGATCGGAGGCAGATCCTTCAAAGGGGAATGTTTATATTGAAAAAAGAAGAACCCAACTCTAGAGAGGAAATAGCTTTTCATCTTCTCCTTGGGGAGAGTTTCTCAAAGGCATGGTCATTTTGCAGTGGAGAAACTCAAACAGCAGGAGATGCTGTGCCCAGCAGAGAGCAGGGTCCAAAGAAGCTAGTTGTTGCTGAGTCGAGTTGAGCTGAACTGGGGAACTGGCCCTACCCAGTAGATTCACTGTACTCTGGGAAGCTACTGAGGACACCATGAAAAAAGATTTTAGAGACCTGCAGTTCCAGAGATGTGAGTTGCTTTGATTATGTACATTTCTCTATCAGTGTCTTTTTTGTAGGTATTTACACTTTCCGATGCCTTTCTCTGTATTAGTGGGAGACTATAGACGAAATAGTTGTATAACTGATCTTACTATTAAATTTAAATGCCTTTGATTTAAGCTAATTGTGTTTTCTGATTTATCCTCAAAAGTGAGCTTCTGAACTATAGTTTTAGGAGTATGGACAGAGTATCCTGAAAGGGAGGTAGTTGTTTCTTGAGGACACAATCTCCGAGTCTGAGTTGTGAAGGATAATGGGAAAGGGAAGACTGCTACAAGTGAAGAAACTTGGCTAGATGGAAAAGAAGATAGAGTACCTGCCTTGGAGTCAGGAGGATATGAGTTCAAATGCAGATTTAATGCTTACTAGCTGTATGACCCTGGGCAAGTCACTTAACCCCAATTGCCTCAAGCAAAAGATTTTTTTTTTAATTAAAGCTTTTTATTTTCAAAATTTATGCATGGATAATTTTCAATATTCACTCTTGCAAAACCTTGTGTTCCAAATTTTTTTTCCCTCCTTTCTCCCAACTCCTTCCTCTAGATGGCAAGTAATCCAATATATGTTAAATATGTGCAATTCTTATATATACATGTATATATATATATGTATATATATACATATATATATTTCCACAAATATCATGCTGCACAAGAAAAATCAGATCAAAAAGGAAAAAAAATGAGAAAAACAAAATGCAAGTAAACAACAAAAAGAGTGAAAATGCTATGCTGAGATCCATATTCAGTCCCCACAGTCCTCTCTCTGAGTGCAGATGGCGCTCTTTATCACAAGACTGACCATTGGAACTGGCCTGAATCATCTCTTTGTTGAAGAGAGCCACATCCATCAATTGTATAATCTTGTTGTTGTCATGTATAATGAGCTCCTAGTTCTGCTCATTTTACTCAGCATCAGTTTATGTAAGTTTCTACAAGCCTCTCTGAAATCATCCTGCTGATTATTTTTTATAGATCAAAGATACCCCATAATATTCATATACACAATTTATTCAGCCGTTCTCCAATTGATGGGCATCCATTCAGTTTCCATTTTCTTGCCACTACAAGAAGGACTGCTACAAACATTTTTTGCACACGTGGGTCCCTTTTCTTCTTTTACTAGCTCTATGATATATAAGCCCAATAGAAACACTGCTGGATCAAAGGGTATGCACAGTTTGATAGCCGTTTGGGCATAGTTCCAAATTGCTCTCCAGAATGGTTGAATCAGTTCACAACTCCTCCAACAATATATTAGGAGCAAAATATTTTTTTTAAAAATGAGGACACTCATGCCCGAAAGGTTTAAGTGACTTGTCTGAAGTCACATAGCACTACAGGATTTGAACTCAAATCTTTGGACTGCAACTCCAGAATCCTTTCCACTGAGCTACACATTCTGAAAACTGGCATAATGAAGTTTAAATAATAAACAAGTTTTGTGGCTTTTTTTATAAACATTCTTAATTTGACATTGATCAACTGCTTTACTCTAATGCAAACAGCACAATATTAGGAGAAGCAAAAAACTTCATTCTCACTAGAATTTTAATGAATCCCCCCTCCATATCTTGTGCTTTCTTCTCTTATCACTGTTAATAAGGAAGGCAAAGGGAAGGGGACAAAATCAAAAATAAACAAACAAACAACCAGAAAACTCAAATGCTACCTTAAAAATGCAATTAAGGAGAAATTTCACTGAAACATTTACTTTTGCATAATAACAATCAAAACCTCAAAGAATTGTTTCCCTTCTTTAACATGGTGCATGCCTCTTTCACCTGATGTTTTTCACTTTACTGTGTGGATATAAAAAAGAATATTCAGCCAAATACTTTACAATAGTAGCAGCAAAGGGAGGAAGGGTTGAAGGTTGAGGCAGAGATAGAGACAGCCAGATGGGGTGGTGCAGATGAGAGTTGGAGGAGCAGGGACAGAAAAAGAGAGGGAGAAGGGAGAGGATGCAAAGGAGTTCCTTTAAATATCCACTTTTCTTTCCCATTTGATTCAGTGAAGCTTTAGTTTTGGGCGCAGAATACAACAGAAATTATAATTAAATAGCTACATTGGATAGAGCACTGGGTTTGGAGTCAAGAAGACTAGAGTTTAAATTCCCCCTCAGACACCAGCTGTGTGATCCTGGGCAATTCACTTAACTCCTATCTTAATCCCTTGGAGCAGGTAATGGAAAACCATTTCATCGTCTTTGCCAAAACAAACAAAAATCCTTGGTTCCTTGGATCACAAGGCAACAGACAGGACTGAATGACTGAATAACAACATAGTGGAACCAAGGTTCAAATCCCAGTTCTATTATGTATGTCTCTGGACCTCAATTTCCTTCTCCATAAAACATGAGGGCTAGACTATTTGTTGTTCAATTGCATCTGACTCTTTGTGATCTCATAGACCATATGATCCATAGTTCTGGTGTTTGTTTGTTTTGGCAAATATATTGAAATGGTTTGCTATTTCCTTCTCTAGCTCATTTTATAGATGAGGAAATTGAGGCAAATAGAGTTAAGCGACTTACCGAGGATCACACAATTAATAAATGTTTGAGGCTGGATTTGAATTCATGTCTTGCCGACTCCATGCCAATTTCTATCCACTGAGCCATCTAGCTGCCTCCAAAAGGGCTGGACTAAGTGATCTCTAAAATGCGTTCTAGCTCTTAGCCTATGCTCCTATAATTTAAAGGATGAATATTCTTTTAAACTGGCAAATTATATCTAAATCAAAAACAAAATAAGCCATTCCATATAATCCAGAAATAAACTCCAACCCCAATTCATTATATAATGTATAAATAAATAAATAAATCTAAATAAAGTGACAAATAAATAATAAGAAGTGTCTATTAGTGGCTCTTTCCCCTTTCAAAACTAACAAATTCAATTAGATACATCTAAGGAGGATAAGGACCTTTGACATCACCCTAGCACAAGAGTTGCCAGTTCCGTCCTACCCCATCCAGTGTGTTTCCAAGTGTTTACTTGAGAGTTATCAAAATTTCATGGCCAGGTGCTAACTTCCAGAAGCATGATGGGAATTGAAAGAGAAATGAAAATTGGTGTATTTGTTTACAATAACTCCAGGAAAGTTCTGGGCAGACTGTGTGAGTGTTGCATAATGTATATTCTGGGCTGGAAAAAAAAATACTAAAGGATTTCATTATATCTAACCTGGTTATAAATTAAGGTTGGGGACTTTATTGAGAGATCTTTATTCTTTTGGGGACAGTTAGTGGATAGAATATGAGGACTGGAGTCAGGAAGACTGAATTCAAATTCTGCCTCAAACACTTAGCTGGGTGATTCTGGGCAAGTCACTTAACCCTGTTTGCCTCAGTTTCTTTCTTTATCTGCAAAATAAGCTGGAGAAGGAAATAGCAGACCACTCCAGTATCTTTGCCAAGAAAACTTCAAACAGGTTCATAAAGAGTCAAACAGGACTGAACAATAACTGAATTTGATTCTTTCATATGTTAACTATCACTCCTTTGAGAAGAAAGTCAAGGCAGACAAGCTTCAGTGGATGGCAGCAACAACTTTATGGAGAAACAATAGTGTGGCTTTGGAAGTTTAGAGCAATAGGAGCAGATGGAGCGTCAGTGCATGAAGGCTGAGCAGCTGACAATGGATCAACAACATCAGAGGAACTCTAGGACCAGTTGAGCTGTGAAAGATAAGACAGAGAAACGGGAAGGTTAATAAGTAAGTTTCCAGGAGATAAAGCAGAAAGAACTCAGGGAGACATGTTCTAATCATAATACAGCCCTTCCTCATCTTATTTTAAAGGCAACAAGGTGGCAAAATGGATAGAATACTGGGCCTGAAATCAGAAAGAACTCAGTTCAAATTCAGCTGTACATGCCTATTATTTGCCTTAGTTTTATTAACTGTAAAATGGAGCTAATAACACCCCCTACCTAGAGGGATTGTTGTGGAAATTAAATGAGATAATATCTGTAAAGTGCTTAGCAAAGTGCCTGGCATTCTCTTTCCCCTTTGCCTTTTATAATAATAAACAGGTTTTGGACCCAGGTATTCTCCACTCTAAGAACAACATATATTCATTTTACAAGCTTGCCTCTCTAAAAAGCTGCAGTTCCTTTTGGTATGAACTTTTGATAATTTCCCAATGTAAAGTTAACAGCTATATAGATAAGGGACCCCAAGATATTGCTTTGTGTAGTCAGGAAGCAAGAGGCTTCTGAGTTATAAACACTGAGGCTGAGGGAGTTAAAAGAAAAGTGACAATTTTTTTTAACTCCCTCAGCCTCAGTGTTTACAACTCAGTAAGCCACAAATCACTATTTTCTGTCATCCACTGACCCAAGCTGGACCCTTACACTATTTCTCCTAGACTAGTTATTAAGACAGAAAGCTTCCTCAAAGCCTGGAGTCTAATTTTTTCTCTTTTTCTTTGTGAGGTAGTTAGGGTTAAGTGGCTTGCCTAGGGTCACACAGCTAGGAAATATCAAGCTTTCTGAGATCAGATTCGAACCCAGGTCCTCCTGACTCTATCCACTGTATCATCTAATTGCTCCTAGAGTATAATTCTGAGGCTGAAAAAAATCTAAATTTAAATCTGACCTCGGACACTTGGCTTATATGAAGCATTGGGCAAGTCACTTTGTCTCAGTTGCCTCTACTGTAAAATGGTTTGTTATTAGGATCAAACGATATAATAATTGTAAAGCACTGAGCACAGTGCCCACACATAGTAAGTGCTATATAAATGCTAGTTATTATTACTACTGATTCCCTTACCCCTTAGCATGAGAGTTTATGAGAGATTAATACTATTTATATATGATAAGGTGCTAACCAATATTCTTTTAAAGAGTGCTTTTTTCTTCCTTTATTTATTTATACTTTGCTGTTCTATCTTAATTAAATGCTTTGCTATTTGATTTATGTTTCTTCTCTGATCTGTTAGTTAGGAACTCAAGATAAATTTAAATTCTCAGATTGAATAAAACATTTTATATTCTGTGGGGACTTATCTAAGAGGTTTATGAATTTATGTTTAATTGATTTAAGTTAATACTATATACAATAGCATTTTGGTGATATATTAAAAGTCTTTGGTTGCGTGTATAGGGAAATTTAGGCTATTATTTTAAGGTACAAATTGTTTATGCCAATAGGGTTGAAACAGTAAATTGAATTGCTTAAGTTACTTATCAGCAAGAACAATTTTTTCCAACCTCTCTCCCTTTTCCTTCAAGTCCTGGGCAACAATTTAGGGTTTTTTTTGTTGTTGTTGTTGTTTATTTTTTAAATAATGCACTACAACCACCTCATGAAGACCTTATTAGCAAATTGGAGTCTTTACAGTCAGAGAACTAATTTGTTAGGATCAAATGAGAGATTATTTAGAAGAATACTTAGCATAGTTCCTGACACATAGTAGGTTATATAATTGGGTATTACCCCCAAATAATTGTTTTTAATTAAATTTTAATTTCTTCAATCAATGAAAATCCATCTTCTCTCCTACTCATCTCTTTCTTTCCTCCTCCCCATTGGAAAAGAAATACAAAATCTGTTACAAACATGTAACAGTCAAGCTTAATCAAGCAAAACATAGCCATGTTTTTTTTTTTTTTAAAGAAAAATTATCTCAGTCTACACTCAGAGTTCATCACCTTTCTGTCAGGTAAGTAACAAGTTTCATCATGAGTATATTGTTGATCAGTTTTAAAATCTTTCAAACTTGTTTGTCTTTACAATAATGTTACTGTATAAAACATTCTCCTGGTTCCACTTACCTTACTCTTCATTTGTTCATACAAGTCTCCTCAGGTTTCTCTGAAACTGTTATTTTTATCATTTGTTACAACATGATAGTATGCTATTGTATCTCATACTACAACTTGTTCAGCCATTCTTCAATTGATGGAAATCCCCTCAGTTCCTAATTCTTTTTCAAAACAAAAAAAAAGTTGTTATAAATATTTTTGTACATGTGGTATGTACAAAGGGTACATAGAACTTAATAACTTTTGGGGCATAGTTCCAAATTGCTTTCTAGAAAGACTGGGCCAGTTCACAGTTGTGCCAACAGTATCTTGATGGATTTTCCCCCCACAGCCTCTCCAGCACTTGTCATTTTGCTTTTTGTCAAATTGCTCAATCTGATGATTGTGAGGGTTGTTTTAATTTGTATTTCTTGAATTATTAGTGATTTAGAGGATTTTTTTAAAACTACTAATAATTTGTGTTTCTTCCTCTTAAAAGTTCATTTTCATTACGTATAATTATGTTAAAGTATCTTTGCATCCTTGGCAGAAGCAATTTGCAGAAGTGTCATTGAGTACAATGTTGAAATATATTGTTTATTGTGTTAAGCTAACATTGTTAATTGTCATTGTACATTGTATAACTGTGTGCTGAAGCAAATAGACACCCTAATTCCTTAACTATGAGGCAACTGGGGGTTGGGTTGGACTGTCATTAAGTACTGTCAGCTTTGGGAATACCTATTAACTATGATAATGGTGATATTGAAGATATTCTCTACAATGCTATGGACTTTGGATGGGCAGAGTTGTAAAACAGTATAATTGTAAAATGATGCAGAAAAGAAAGTGACAAAAAAAAGCTGAGATCTCACAACATAGCATTTTCACTCTTTTGTAGCTGTTTGCTTGCATTTTATTTTGCTTCTCTCTCTCTTTTTTTTATTTGTTTGATTTAATTTTTCTTGTGTAGCTCGATAATTATATAAATACGTATGCATATATTGGATTTTACATATATTTCTATCATGTTTAACATATGTTAGACTATTTGTCATCAAGGGGAGGGCATGGGGGAAGGGAAGGAACTGGAACACAAGGTTTTATATGGGCTAATGTTGAAGAATTGTCCAAGCATATGTTTTGAAAAATAAAAAGCTTTAATTTTTTTTAAAAAGCTGAGATCTTTTTATATTCCTAAAGATTTACTTTTTATACCATGTTGACTATTAAAGGAAGTCAATGAATCAACAATAGTCCATCAAGAGATATTTATTAAGTGCTAATGATATAACAGGCACTGTGTGAAGTGCTAAGATACAAAGAAAGGCAAAAAATAGCCTCTGTCCTCCAGGAAGTTACATTTTAATAGAAGAGGCAACGTGTAAAAGATATGTTTAAAAAATATGAAAGTAATCTAAAAGAAAAACAGCAGTTGGAGGAAAGATCAGAAAGGGCCTCTTGTAGGTCAGAACTGCACTGAATCCTGAAAGGAGCTTGGAAAATTAAGAGTTGAAAGGGACATTCCAGAACATTCTAGGCATGGAGAAAAGCCAGTGCAGGGGCATGATGTCTAGAGATGGATATTGTGTTTAAGAAACTGCAAGAAGGCTACTGTCACTGGATTAAAAAGAAAAAAATAACTACCTTGAATATTATTGTTCTGTAAGAAACGATCAACAGGATGATCTCACAGAGGCCTGGAGAAACTTACATGAACTGATGCTAAGTGAAATGAGCTGAACCAGGACATCATTGTATATGGCAACAGCAAGATTATACAACCATCAATTCTGATGGATGAGGCTCTTTTCAACAATGAGATGATTGAGGCCAGTTCCAATGATCTTGGGTTGAGGAGAGCCATCTGCCGCCTGTAGTGCTGTAGGGACTGAGTGTGGATCACAACATAGCATTTTTACTCTTTTTGTTGTTATTTGCTTGCATTTTGTTTTCTTTCTCATTTTTTCCCTTGTTGATCTGATTTTTCTTGTGCAGCAAGACAATGGTATAAATATGTATACATATATTGGATTTAACACATATTTCTTAACATGTTTAACATATATAGGATTACTTGTCATCTAGGGGAGGGAGTGAGGGAAAAGAGGGGGAAATTTGGAGTACAAGGTTTTGCAAGGGTTAATGTTGAAAAATTATCCATACATATGTTTTGAAAATAAAAAGCTTTCATTAAAAAAAAAAGCAACACAACACCTTGGCAGCTGAGGTGAGAATAAACTGGAGTGGAAAGAGATCTGAAGCAGGGAGACCAACCAGAAGATTATTGCAATATTCCAAGCAAGAGGTAATGGGCACCCATGCCAAGGAAACATCTATGTGACTAGAGAGAAGGGAACAGACATGAACAATGTTGTGAAGATAGAAATGATAAGAATTGGCAAGCCTAGATGTGTGTGGTCAATTAAGATCAAAGATGACAATGAAATATTGAATCTGGCTGACAGGAAGGATGGTGGTGCCCTTGATAATAAAAAGGAAGTGGGGAGGAAGAGTGTGGGAAAAAATAATAGTAAATTCTGTTTTACTCAATTTGAAATTCCTATAGAATATTCAGTTTGAGATGTCCCTTAGGAATGAAGTGATATGTGAATGTAGTTCATAGAGAAAGTAGGGCCACATTTATAGATTGTGGAATCACCAGGATAATGATGATAATTGAACTCATGGATGCCAATGAGACCAACAAGTGAGATAGTATAGAGTGAAAAGAAGTGAATAGAGAAGAATACCCAAGATGTACCTAAGGGAATCTTGGTAACCTACATGGTTAGCAGACATGTTAATGGGGATGAAAATCCAGCAAAAGACACTGAAAAGGAGATTAGATGGACAGGAAGAGACCCAGAAGGGAATAATTGTTATAAAAACCTAGAGGAGAATTAAGTATCTGGGAAAAGAAGGTGGTGAACATCTATCAGCAGAAATTCATCCTAGATGAGGGTGGTCAAACCTTGAAAAACTGAGAGCAGAAGCATGGCATATCATATTTTAGCTTGGGGTCTATGAAAAGCTAGCCTGATCGACCATGCTGCTTTGCTCTGTGGAGACAAATCTATAGAGTAAAGGTCTCATTGTCAGGAGAATCAAGCTCTTGAAGAAATCCTTCCATATTGATTAATGCAGAACTTTTTAATAAGATAAGGGGTGAACCTAATAGGCAGCCTCCCCCACAAGGAGCATAGCTTGAATGCTTCTTTGCCCTAGGCCATGGAGAATTTTGGGGGTTCTTGTTTATTCTTCACCAACTCTTCATGACCCTATTTGGGGTTTTCTTGCAAAGATACTGAAGCAGTTTTCCATTTCCTTCTCCAATTCATTTTACAAAAGATGAAACTGAGGCAAATGTTAAGTGACTTGTTCAGGGTCACGCAGTAATTGTCTAAGGCCAGATTTGAATTCAGAAAGATTCATCTTCCTGACTTCAGGCCTGGTACTTTTTCCACTGTGCCATCTAACTGCCCCTCTTTTTTCCAATTGAATAGTATTTTGTTTTTCCAATTATACTTAAAGATTACATTAATTAATTTTAACATTAATTAATTGAAGTTAACATTAATTTTTATAAGCTTTTTAAGTTCCATGTATAAGACTGCCTGCTATCTAGGGGAGGGGGTGGAGGGAAGGAAGGGAAAAGTCGGAACAGAAGTGAGTGCAAGGGATAATGTTGTAAAAAATTACCCATGCATATGTTCTGTCAATAAAAAGTTATTTAAAAAAAGATTTTTAAGTTCCAAATTTTTCTCCCTTCATGCTTCCCCAAGAAAACAATCTTATATAGGTTATACATGTATAATCATATTAAATATATCTCCACATTAATCACATTGAGAAAGAAGAATCAGAACAAAAGGGAAAGCCATGAAAAACAAAAAAACAAACAAGAAGTGAAAATAGTATTCTTCACTCTGCATTCAGGCTCATAGTTCTTTAGATGTGGATAGCATTTTCCATTATGAATTTTTTGGAATTGTTTTGTTTTGTTGTACCATTGAGATGTAGCTGCTCATCTTTGGGAGTAAAGCTCATAAATAAGGCCACAAATATTAGGGGAGAAAACTTGGGGAAAAAAACAGATTATAGGTGCTGTTTTCGACTATCTAATCTAGGAGTTTGTTTCCTTCTGAATCTCAACTGCCTCTGGAATCATCTCTATATGCTCAGAGGTTTGAGGCAATTGTTAAAAAGCCTCTGTGGTTTCTGGAGCGCTTTGCAATTGGGCTTGTTACTTTTCAAACAGCTCTGCTCTTAGCAACCACATATTTATTTCAATCAATTAATGAACCAAGAAGTCAACAAGTACTTTAGTAAGCACTTCCCATATGTTGGCACTTTGCTGAGTGCTAAGGACACAAAATGGGGCAAAAGCACAATTCTTGGCCTCAAGGAACTCACATTCTAAATAGAGAAGCAACATGTGAATAATTAAGTAGATGATAGATATAAATACCTCAATGGAAAATAACCTCAGTGGGACGGCACTTGTAGTGGAAGGAGTATAGAGAAAGGAATCTTCTCTTGCAGAAAGTGGGATTTGAGATGAGTCTTGAAGGAATCCTGGAAAGCCACAATACACAGACAAGGATGGAAGTATTCCAGACTTTGGGGACTACTAACGAAAAGGCACTAAATGAAGAGATGGAATTCTTAAGTACCTTGCTGGATTCTAGAGGAGGTGATGGGAGATGAAGTGTGTAGCCTAAGTTTCTCTGGACAGGCTTTGAGCATGATCAATTTCTCTAGTATAGAGTCTACTTTGTGGTGCCATGATCAGACAATACTCTTGTACAGATAGGCAAGTCTTTTCTGAGGGTAGAAAACGCAGAACCTAAATTGGGAGGTTGGTAATCTTAAAAGTCAAGATGAATTGATATCAAACCTTCAGAGTGCAAATATCCCGGGCAGCTAGATGGCATAGTGGATAGAGCACCAGCCCTGAAGTCAAGAGGACCTGAGTTCAAATTTGACCTCAGACACTTAACACTTCCTTTGATGTGACCCTAGGCAAGTCACTTAACCCCAATTGCCTCAGGAAAAAAAAAGTCATGCAGAGTGAAAATATCCAAGGGATTGAAACAAATAAGAAAACTAGGGGAAGCAGAGGTTCAGGGAATGAGGTCAATACAAAATCAGTAGTTGAAGTGCAAGTAGTTCAGGGGAGCTAAGCATCTAGCTCATCTTAATCCCCAAGTATCAGTCTTTATAGCAACTGCTTCTGTTTCCCATACTGCCATGCCAATGTGGAAAGGAGATAGTTCTAGCCAGACTCCTCATTCAGCTCTGCTCATCGGGCTGTAGGCTCAAACACATATGATATGGACCTGTCAAAAATCAGAATTAGAAAAAAGAAATAATTGTAATAGGGAAGCAAAGTGAAGTAAGCTGAGCCAGGAAAACAATGCATCTAACTACTAGAATAGAATACATGGAAAGAATAGCCATCAACAACAAAAACAGAACACAAAACTAAATATTGTAAAATTATAAAAAACAAATATGGTCCCAAATAACTATGAGAAGATATCTCCCCTTTCCCTCTCCACCCCAATTCCTTTACGCAGCCCAGACTCCACAGATATGGAACACTGTATATAATCTCAGATTTTTTTCATTATATTGATTACTTTTATGGGTTTTTTTTCTTTTTCTTTTATTCCTCCTTCCCCCCCAAAAAAAAGTTTCTTATAAGATATGGCTTTCTGTACAAAAACTTGATATGATAATTCTATGTCAGTTTATTGAATGAGAATAGAAAGGAATATACATATTTGTCATCTATTCACATTTACAAAAAACTAATCTTGTAAACTTCTTAAATAAATCCCAAAAAGCAAGAGTGTTTAAAAACCTCCTGACCGACTACAATGTATTAAAAATTGTAATTAATTAAGTGTAAACTTAAATGCAGACTAAATGAGTCCTAAAGAATTAGGGGCTCAAAAAAAAAAGCCCGAATCATAAAAGCAATAAATATTATCATTAAAGTTATAATGAAATAACATATCAAAACTTTCTTTGAGATGCAGTTAGAACAATCCATAGGAGAATATTTTTATCACAAATACTTTTAATCAGTAAAAAAAAAGTATAATAGCACAATAATGAATGGGTCATACAACAAAAACACAGAAAAACAACAAATTGAAAACTTTTAGGTAAATCCAAAAGTTTCTAGAATTAGAAATTCTAAAAATTAAAGAACAAAATTGAAAACAAAAAAATCACTGATTTGGTAAATAAAAATAGGAATTTTTTAAAATAGTGAAAAACAGATAAGCCATGAGTTAATCAGATTTTTAAAGTGAGAAAACCAAAATGCTAATATAAAAAAGGGAAAAAGAAAAAAAATTTAAGTTATTATAAACTCTTGTAACCCAATTATATGCCAACAAAATTGATAACAAATTAAGTGAATAAATATTTACCAAGGGGGAAGTATCAGTCAAATTAATAGAATAAGAAATAGAGAACTTAAGTAAGGCAATCTCAGGAAAGAAACTGAGCAACCCATCAAATAATTCATAAAAAGAAAAAAAATCTATAATCATGGATTAGATTTATAACTTAATTCTATCAAATAGGCAAAGAACAATTACTCCCATATTATATAAATTATTTGTTTTAAAAAAAAGATAGGGAAAAAAAGGATTTCTCACACATTCCCTTTATGAAAGGAATATGGTACTATTGCCTATATCAGGGGGAGATAAAATAGAGAACAAAAATCATAATCTACTACATACTTCTAATGAATATCAATACAAAATATTAAATGAGATAATAGCAAAAAAAGTTACAACATATTAGAAATGCTGTACAATATGACTAGTTGAATTTATATCAGGAACTCAGAATTGATTCAATATTAAAGAAAACTATAAACATAACTGATCATATTAATAACAAAAACAGTTTTTAAAACATAATTGTGTCAGTGAATACAGAAAAGGCTTTTTTTTGACAAAATACAATACATCTTTATGTTTAAAAAAATTAAAAAGCATAGAAATAAAGAGACCATTTTTTTAATGTCAAGTCACATTTATTTGAAATCAAGAGTTTTATTCATAAAGGATAAAAACTAGAGTTCTTTCCAATAAGAAGAGGACAAAATAAAGATACCCATTTTCCCCACTATTATTTGATAACCAACTATATAAAAATGCTAGCTATAATGATAAAATGAAGAAACTAAAGGAATAAGCAATGGCAAAAATGACATATATTTATCATTTTTTTACAGATGGTATGGTGTTTTATTTAGACAATTTTAATGCTTTAACCAAAATTAATTACAATAACTTCAACAAAATAGCAAGATATGAAATAAGCCTACAAAAATAATGACCCTTTCTGACTATAATGAACAAAACTAAGACAAAAAAGAAAGAAAAAGAAATTCTTTTCAAAATAATTAGAGACTAAGCATCTGGAAATTTATCCACCAATGGAAATACATGGATAGAACTTCAAAACATTCTTTACAGAAATAAAGAAAAGCAAATAATTGGAGAGAAATGAATTGTTTGTCTCTGGTTCATACCAACATACTAGAAATGTCAATACTACCTAAACTATTTTACTTATTCAATACTATACCAAACAACTACCAAAGTTGCTTTATAGAAATGGGAAAAATAATTTTAAAATGCATCTAGAAGAATAATAGGTCATATTACTCAAAGCATATAATGGGAGGAAAAGTGGGAAAGTGACTTCCAAAAATCTCAAATTCTACCACAAGTAGAAATTATTAAAATTAATTGGTATTAATTGTAAAATAGAAAAGTGGATGATTGAAACAGATTAAATATACAAGACCCAGAAGCAATTAAATATAGAAACATAATTTTCAAGAAATCCAAGGATACCAAATACTATGATAAGAATTTGCAATTTAACAAAAAATTCTGGGAAAATTGAGTGGAGTAGGATATAGTATGGCAGAAATCAGATGCCCTAAAAAGCAACATTTTACACACCACATATCCAAGTTTGAAATGGATACATAAACTAAGTATTAAAAGTCAGATCATAAACAAATTAGTGGAGCAAGAAGGGAAGCACCTTTCCTAATCATGGAAAGGCAAAGATCCCTTGACTAAACAGAGAGCACAGGAACATAGAGTCACAGGAAAATACTTACAGAAATATTGACTAAATAGAGATTAACTGGAAATAAAATGGACATTTTTGATTACATAAAACAGAAAAGGTTGTGCACAAAGCAAATTCAATCCTAGAATTAGAAATAGAATAATCAACTGGGGAAAGAAATCTTGGCATCATATTTCTTTGATAAAGGTCCTGTATACACAAATGTAAGAAAAACTATTCCTCACGAGATAAAAGGCCAAATGATATGAAGAGAACATTGTCAAAAAAATTGCAAGTTTTAAACAACCATATGAATTCTTTGAATCAGCAATAATAAGAGAAAATGCAGGAATTAAAGAAACCCTAATATTCTACCTCACACCTGACAGATTAGCAAAGTTGATAGCAAAAAAAAAAAAAAAAGAGAGATTTGGAGCAGCTATGAAAAAAATAGGTACACTAAAGCACTGTTATGGAATTGTTCCAGTTATTCGGGAAAATAATTTAGAAGTATGCCCCAAAGTCACTAAATTGTGCCTATTCTATGATCTTACAATATTACCTGTAGGCATATACCACCAAAAAATAATGAAGAAATAAAGATCCTATATATACAAAAATACTTATAGAAGAACTTTTATTTTAGCAAAGAACTGCAAACAAAATAGATGTCCATCAATCAGAGAAGAGATGAACCAATTATGATATATGAATGCAATGAAATAATTGTGACATTAAAAAACACCAAAGGAATAGATTCAGGGAAATTTCTATGATCTGCAGTAGAATGAAGTGAGAGGAACCAGGAAACTAATTTACACAATGACTGCAACAACAAAACAGTTATGAAAGACTTTAGAACTCTAATCAATACACTGCCCAACCATAATTCTGAAAAACTGATGATGAAGAGATGTGTTGGTAGATATGCAGAATGAGACATTCTTTTTCAAAGATATCCAGTGTATGGATTTATTTTGCTTAACTATGCTTATCTGGTATAAGGAAGAGCTTTTTTTAGGGAGGGTAATTATTGAGGAATGAGATTAGTATTATTGAAGGGGGGGAGAAGAAAAGAATATGGACAAAATGTTAAAAAATACACATAAAAGAAAACAGAAGAAAGTTCAGAAAGGGACACAGACAAGCTGGTCAACTTAAGAACTCTCAAGTTACATGTAATGTGTTTTAAAAAAAAAAAAAGGAAAAAAAAACAAACTATATATTGAATAGTATAGGGAATAGAGTATTGCAATAGAGTTTTGCACTTTTTTCTCCCCATCTCTGACATACACTAGCTATATGTGCTAGGAGAGTCATTTAATATCTCTGAATCTCAGTATTCTCTTCTGTAAAATGAGGGGTAAAACTATATCATATCTAATGTCCCTTCAGCTCTCAATCTATGAATCTACTATCCAACGTAACAGATTCATGTTTTTATGTGTGCACACACACACTCAAAACAAACAAACAAACACATTTATCTTTAACATTGCATTGTTGTTGTCGAGTTGTTTCATGCGCTTTGTGACCCCATTTGGGTTTTTCTTGGCAAAGATACTGGAATGGTTTACCATTTCCTTCTCCAACTCATTTTACAAATGACTAACTTGCCCAGAGTCACACAGCTATTAACTGTTTGAGGCTGGATTTGAACTCAAGTCCTTCTGACTCCAACCCAGTGCTCTATCCTCTGCATTACTTAGCTATCCTAACATAATATTTACCAATTCCTTACACTTAATTATTTTTACTGTTATATTTCTTCAAAAAAGAAAGATGTTAATTTCTCTTTATGCTTAGAACACCAGTCAAGAATTTCCTACTCACTTTCTAATTGGAGAAAAAGCAGATAAACGGCTTTTAGAATTTTGCTTTTGAAAATTCAAATCTCTAAAGTGACATCATCACAATGAACATCAATTACTCTGTTCTGCTGTGATAGGCTGATGACCTCACAGGCTATTGAGACATGTAAAGCTACTTGTCTCCACATTAAATAACTTCCAGCCAGCTTTTGTTTTTTCAAGATGGCATCAGTCTTGCTTTGACTTTGAACCTCAATGGCTGGTCTCCTATATTTCATTCCCTTGGTTTCCCAACATGCTGGGTCCCTGGCACCTCCTGTTAAATATTTCTGATGCTGATCTTCTGCCTCCATGGACCTTCACTGCTTGCCCATTGTTTGGATTTCTGCCAATTGCCAGCCCTGTCCCCTGCCTAGATTGATGTCCTGGACCATGGACTCATGCTTTGACTTTGGTTTATAGCTGTTTCCTGATGGAGACATTGTGCTTTAGGGATTTGTCAAATCCTTTGAAGTTTAATGTTTTCTCTCCAGACTGTGAGCTCAGAGTGTGAGTTGTTCCCTGAACTAATGCTGCATTTTGAGATATTTTGATATGAGAATTGAAATTTTAATCAGGCCTTTCTTGTAATGGAATTCAGTGAGAAGGTTTAGATTTACATATCTTTTGAGAGACACCTTTTTTTCATAACCACTGCCTGGAACACACTGGCCTTAAAATCCAGATATTTTGCTTGATATTTATCCTGTGGGGAAAGCAGCATTACTGGGGGAAAAAAACAGGCAAAACAAACTAGAATCCTAGTAAGCACAAAGCGCTCACTACCTACAAAATTACAGAAAAGCTTAAACTTGCTCTGAGGGTTACTGATACTCAGAGGAAAGATGAAATTCTGAAGATCATTGTCCTTGACAGAGAAAATAGAAAGAAAAAGCTGCGGAGTATTTTGATTATTTGAGTCTAGCTGCATCAAAGGAAGACGTGTGTACTTAATAAACTGTGTACTAATGAGATAACATCTAAAGTATTATGTCCAGTGGTAGGCAACATTTTAAGAAGGAGATAAAAAATTGGACCATATCCAAGAGAGAATGATCAGAAATGCTGAAGGGACTTAAAACTTGAAACCAATTCATACAGGAAATATTTCAAAGAACTAGGGTATTATTCTGAAGAAGACTTATTAGAGGGCAAAGGACAGAATTGGAGAAGGAATACAATTGTCATATGGAAAAGAAGTTACACTTTGTGTAGTGCCAAAGGCGAAAACTAGGATGAATGAATGAAGCAGCAAAGTGTGGTAGATTTCAAGTCAAAGGGTTTAGGTTACAATCTTGGTTCTAAAGAAAAATAATGAAGAAAAGTTATGAATGAGGGGGAAATAGTAGTTCCTAATGTCAAACTGTATTTCAAGCAGTGATTATCAAAAACACTGGGCTTTATAAACTCCGATTGATAAATGGTCGAAGGATATGAACAGATAATTTTCAGATGATGAAATTGAAACTATTTCTACTCATATGAAAGGATGTTCTAAATACTATTGATCAGAGAAATGCAAATTAAGACAACTCTGAGATACCACTATACACTTGTCAGATTGGCTAAGATGACAGAAAAAGATAGTGACGAATGTTGGAGGGGATGCGGGGAAAACTGGGACACTGATGCATTGTTGGTGGAGTTGTGAACAGATCCACTCATTCTGGAGAGCAATTTGGAACTATGCTCAAAAAGTTATCAAACTGTGCATACCCTTTGATCCAGCAGTGTTATTACTGGGCTTATATCACAAAGAGATATTAAAGAAGGGAAAGGGACCTGTATGTACAAGAATGTTTATGGCAGCCCTCTTTGTAATGGCTCGAAACTGGAAATTAAATGGATGCTCATCAATTGGAGAATGGTTGGATAAATTGTGGTATATAAATATTATGGAATATTATTGTCCTATAAGAAATGACCAGCAGGATGAATACAGAGAGGTTTGGAGAGACTTACATGAACTGATGCTAAGTGAAATGAGCAGAACCAGGAGATCATTATACACTTAACAACAATACTGTATGAAGATGTATTCTGATGGAAGTGGATATCTTAGACAAAGAGAAGATCTAACTCAGTTCCAATTAATCAGTGATGGACAGAATCAGCTATACCCAGAGAAGGAACACTGGGAAATGAATGTGGACTACTTGCATTTTTGTTTTTCTTCCCAGGTTATTTTTACCTTCTGAATCCAATTTTTCTTGTGCAACAAGAGAACTGTAAGGATCTGCATACATATATTGTATCTAGGATATACTTTAACATGTTTAACATATATGAAACTGCCTGCCATCTAGGGGAGGGAGTGGAGGGAGGGAAGGGAAAAGTTGGAACAGAAGTGAGTGCAAGGGACAATGTTGTAAAAATTACCCATGCATATGTTCTGTCAATAAAAAGCTATAATTAAAAAAATACATCTAAATGTATTAAAAAAAAACACTTGACTTTAGTTTAAATTTTTTTAAGTTGGTGAATGAAACAGACTACACAAAGATGAATCAGAAATAATTTCATTCAATAATCCCATGTTTTTTAAACTCCAAAACATAAATTGTTTGTCAAAGAACTCCTTGTCAAGAAAACTATAAAGCAGTAGGCAGAAATTAGGTTTAGACCAAAGAGTTACATCATAAATATATTCAAATTCAAATTGGATACATGACATGAATTTTTAATTTTAGTTTTTAATTTTAATTTAATTTATATATTGATTCATGTAATTGTAATTTAAAATTTTAAAGATCAGGCAATAAAAAAATTAGAAGAAAAGCAGATCATATTATGTTTTATAGGTATGGCAAAGGGTAATTCTTAACCATTTACAAAAAGTAGAAAATCATTTCAGTCACAAAAAACTAAAAAGTTTTTGCATGAGCAACATTAATACAATGAAGATAAGAATGGAAGTGGTGATTGGGAAAAAATAGTTCTCAAAAGAATTATGTACTATTAACAGCCATATGAAAGAATGTTCCAAATATCTAAAAAGAGAAATGCAAATCAAAACAACATTGATGTTTTATTTTAGATCCATAAAATTGACAAAGATAATAAATGGTGAAAGTAGTCCATGTACCTGACCTGGTGTCAGGAACTGAATTCAAATCTTAACATCAGACATTTACTAGTTATATGACTGGGCAAATCACTTAACTCAGTTTGCCTCAGTTCCTCCTCTATAAAATGAGCTAGAGAAGGAAATGGTGAAGCACTTCAATATTTTTGCCAAGAGAATCCCAAATGGAATCACAAAGAGTCCAAAATGACTGAAACAACTAAACAACAGTAATGAGAATCAATATTGAAGGGATTGTAGAAATATAGACATACTGTTAGCGAAGCCATAAATTGGTTTAATTATTCTGGAAAGCAATTTGGAATTATGTGAAGAGGATGATTAAAATGTCCATACTTTTTGACCACAAATTACTAGTAGGCACATACCTCAAGAAGGTCAATGACCAAAGGAAAAAGAAAGATTCCATATACACTCAAATATTTATAACGATACTTTTTATGGCAGCTCAAAGTAGATGTCTAGCAATTGCAGAACAGGTACATTGTGGTACTAGAATGCAATAGAACATTTCAGTGCTGTAAGAAATAATGAACATGATGAATACAGAAAAGCACAGAAAGTCTTAAGTGAATTGATTCAAAGTGATACAGAACACTAGGAAAACAATATATTCAATGAGCAAAATAACACAAATGGAAAGAATAACAGAAGAATCAAAACTGAATACTGTGATTATAATTGATCTTTCCCTCCAAAGAAGAGATGAGAATGTACCTCTCCTAACTTCTTTGAGAAGGCAGGGGATCATGGGTGAAGAATACTATACATAATATCAAACTTTGTCCAATGTATTAGAATTTTTTCTTCCACTCATTTTTGTTTTTAATTATGAATCATTAAGGAATGTTTTCTGGTAAAGGTAGAAAGAAGAAATATAGAGGGAAATATAGGTGATGTAAAAAATAAATACCCACACAAACATTTTTTTAAATTCCCCCCTTTCACTACTTAAGTATGTGAACTTGAGCAAATAATAAGTTTTGTCCTTTATAAAATGATGGGATTGAACTAGGTAGTCTTTATGTTTTCATCTACCTTATTTGGGCTCAGCATTAGAGCAATAAGTAAGCATTTCAGTGTCATTAATAGGATCTCTGCAGCACAAGTTCAAGTGCCCATATTGATATGACAAAGGAACTTTATTGTAAAAAAGTCCATTTTGTGCTATCCATCCCCAGAGAAGGAAATGATTGTGTCTGAATATAAATTGAAAGATATTTTTAAATTTTTGTCAAGTTTTTTTTTTGGAGGGAGGGATTTATATTTTATTTCACAACATGACTTTTATGGAAATGTTTTTTATGACTTCTCATGTGCCTTCTCAATGGGGGATATGGAGGGAGAAAATCTAAAACTCAAAGATTTAAAAACAAATATTATAAATTTTTTTCACATGTAACTGGGGAAAAACCAAATACTAAATAATTGTGATAAAGAAAGTTCATGTGAAAGAAATGAGACTGCCAGGTGGTGAACAGGATAAAATGTTAGTTGAAATCAGGAAAACCTGGATTCACATCCTGCCTCAGACTCTTACTAGCTGTCTGACCATGGACAAATCATTTCAACTCTCTCCTCAGTTCCCTCGTCTGTAAAGAGCATCTACCTCACAGGGTTGTTGTAATAATTAAATGAGATAGCATATGCCAAGTGCTTTGTAAATCTGAAAGTGTAGTGCAAATGCTAGTATGACAGCTGTTAAAAGAGTGCCAGGAAGTGGGGTTATACTTAAGCAGGTTCTGCAAATGGTTCCTCAAAGTGATATTCAGTCTTATATATGGTAGATACTTTATAAATGTTCATTTAATTGATTAGAATTTCCAAATGTTAAAAGATTTTGAATTTTTCCATATTTGTAATGTTCTATACCAGGACTTGAAGTCCCAGAACCTACTAATCAACTAAAATGAGGAACTAAGGCTCTCTGATTTGAAACATGGCTTGAGTCCTTGGCATCTTCATAAAATATTGCTTGTGTAATGGATACTCTTCTGACTTATCTCCTGGGGATATACCCAGTCATATTTCTACATCTAAGCAATCATATAGAAGTTTGTATTATCTCCTTTGGAGTTTTCTTGGCAAAGATATTGGATGGTTTGCTATTTATTTCTGTAGCTCATTTTACAGATGAGGAAACTGAGGCAAATAAGGTTAAGTGACTTGCCTAAGGTCACACAGTAAGTGTCTGGGGCAGGATTTGAATTCAGAAAGACTTCTCTTCCTGAATCCAGGCCCAGCACTCTATCCATTGTGCCATAGTCTATTGCTGAGCAATTATAATTTCTCCAGTGATTTAGTATTTCATTTCAATAAAAACTGTTTTATAATTGTATTCTTATAGTTCCTGTATGTCTTAGTGAGTCAACTCACAGATATTTTAATGGAATTTCTGTCTTTTTCCCAGATCAAACTCAATTCCTTTTCCATAAGACAGACAGTCAGACACTTGAAGACAGCTATGATTTTCTACCTGAGTCTTCTTCTTTCTGGGCTAATTCACCTAGTTCCTTTGACAAATATATATTTGATTCCAAACAACCAATTAATATTTATTAAGCACCTATTATATGTCAGACATTATTCTAGATGCTAGAGAATAACTATTGGGAATAACTATTGATAGGTGAATTAGATAAAGACAGATTTATTCTAAAATAGAGACACTCTGGTCCCAACGAAATGAATTAACTCCTTCAGGGAGTTGAGGGGAAAAGAGTTCAATATCTCTGAAAATCTTGTGGATTCCACTTATAGGTCCCTAGTATTTGTTCTGAACTTAACCCATTGTCCTCTATGGATCAGGCTGCTCTTCTGCTGGGACCTCACATGATGGGACCTAGGAAATTGTCAATGTGGGGATTTCTTAACTCTTCTTTCCTGATTCCTCTTTTGGAGAAAAATATAGTATGAAGAGATTGCTTCAGCTCCAGCTCTACTATCTAAGCCAAATGTTTTGATTTTATCTTGTGTGAGATGGGGGCTGAGATAAAGCATACATACCAGTCAGAGCCTGTACCCCTTTTCCTGTGCCCCTCCCCCATTTGCATGGATTTTATTTAATTTCATACATTGGCTCCTTTCCCACAAAGAGATGAAAAGCAGAAATATGACACATCTTTGAAGACTTTGAACAAAATTTTAAAACTAGGTCAAAAACCTTTCAAGTATCAGCTACGTGAGGAGTTTTATTTTTTTAAAAAAGGGAAATATTCTCTGTTATGTAACTTTGGGTAGGGGGGTAACTTTATGGTAAGAATATAAGCATTAAACATTATTTTAACATTAATTATAAACACATGTAATATTTTTTATAAAAATCCATCCTAGAAAAAGTCCTTGAAAATTGTTGCTTTTGCTTTCTCACCTCTGACTCACTTCTCAAAACCCTTGTAATCTGTCTTGCAGTCCCCACCAACTCACTGAAACTTTCTTCTTTAGAGTTGCTAAATCCAATTTTTTTTTCTCAGTACTGGTACTTTTTACCTCTCTGCAGCTCTTGACCCCATTTTCCCTTCTTCTCCCTAGTTTTTCATGACATTGATTTTTCCTAGTTCTCCTATTTCCTGTCAAACTGCTTCTAAGTCTCCTCTGCATGATCTTCATATATGTCCTGCCTCTTTAAGCACGAATGTACCCCTTTCTCCTGGACCCTTTTCTGTTCTGCCTCAGATATTCTTAACTTGCTACATATGAATTTCTTATATTTGATGGATATTTCAGAACATTGTTCTGAAGAATCTATAGTCTTCACCAGTCTGCCAAAGGAGTCCATGACCTAAAAATGGTTAATAACTTTTACTACTTTTTGTCTTTTGATAATCTTTGGTGCAGTTATTATCTGTATGCAGATGGCTCCCAAATTTATATAACCATGTCTTTCCTGATCTCCAATACCCTGTTTCAAAATTCTTGGTAGTTAGTTCCACTTAATTGACCCATCAAAGTTGTCATATTCAAAATGAAACCATCTAACTTCCCTATTGCTATTAAGAGCACCACTCACCTATGTTCACAAACTCAGGCATCCTACTATCTACCCTTGTTCAGGCCTCCCATTCCTCACCTAAATTATTAAATAACCTCCTAATTGATTTCCCTTCATCTCTTCTTTCCTCTCTCAAATCTATTCTTCATACAACTGCCAAATTAATATTCCTAAAATGTAGGTCTGCCCATGTTATCCTATCATCACTTATGAGCATTTTCCCTTATTTTCGCTCATGAATTCTAAGTTCCAAATAAACTATTGTTCCCTGTTCGTGACAGGGATTCCTAATTGTAAGCTCTTTGAAGTTAGGGATTGTCTTTTGTCTCTTTTTGTATCTCCAGCCCTTAGTACAGTGCCTGACACATAGTAGAAGCTTAAATGTTTACTGAATTGAATTGAAGAGAACGAGACAAATATATAGAAAACCCATTGACCATCTTAAATTTTAAAAATAAATACACATAAGACAGAAGTAAAGCCAAGTAATAGAGAACAAGTATCTCAAATACAAAATACAAAAGAATTACTTACTATTTACACTACATGAAAGAATATTTCAAATGACGAATAAGAGAAATGCACATTAAAGCAACATTGATGTTTTACTTCAGATCCAGCAAATTGACAAAGATGACAATTAATGAGGGTAGTCAAAAGTTAAAAGTCCTGTCCAATAGCATCAGGAATACTAAAATTCAGAATGAGCTGAAGCTGATGAGAAAAGTTAAGGATAAATAACAAAACCAAATTTGGGTTTATTGATTTTGATTTTGTTTTGTTTTAGCTTTACTGGAAAAAATAACATAGGATGTTTGCTTAAGGTAGATGGAACTGTAATATCTGATAACAGAGAAAATCTATTATCATTTTGTGTCTATTTTCTTTGGCAAGAATGATTTTATGCCAAACATGATGGAAGAAAAATGGCCAACAGAGTTTGTACCCAAGAGAGTAAGAGAGTACCAAATAGCTTAATTGATGAATTCAAATGGCTCCATCCTCCAAATTCCATCCCAAAAAACTGAAAGAAATAACAGATGTGATTTCTGAGCTGACATTACTAATATCAGTAATATTTGACAGATCGTGGAATATTAGAAAGGTAGCAAAGATGGGAGAAAGGTAAATGTTATCCTGATTAAAAAAAGAAAAAAGATCAGAGAATAATATGCCAACTATAGGCAAGTGGTCTTGATCTAGTAAACTTTTGGGGGGAAAAAATTAAAGAACTGATTATTAAAGAGGTGGTGGATGAATATTAAAAAAACAGTGATTATAAGGGAAGGACCTATCTGACTTCATCAGGAATAAGTTATAAGGCAAGATGGAAGAGTAGAAAGCAATGCAACTGAGCTCTATTCCACAACGCCTCCAAAAATCTATAAAAAAAAACTAAATTACTCCCAAGCTGGCATAGGGAAAGAGGCAGAGAAGTCTGTAAATGCCATGGACAGATTCTAGGCAGAAACACACAGACATGCAGAAGAAACCAGTAGTCATGGAGAGACTGTACCCCCGTACAAAAGGAGGTACCATTCTTGGGTCCCTACAGGAGAAACAGGGATAGGTTCCAAATTTTTTGTCACCCACTTCCCAATCCTGGCTCACAGAACCAGAGGAGAGTGAGAAGAGGATCACCACCATGGTCTTTGTCAGGTAGGAAAGCCCTGAGAAGTATATTGAGAAAGGAGAAATTTGAGTATCCAAAAGCAACAATAGTGTTGCTCAGACCTGAAAGCTCAGAGCACAATCTCACTTCCAACATCTACCCTATCTTCAGAGAGATAACTAAGACAGGAAATTTAGACCAAAGGGGAGCCTAAAATTCTGCCACTTTGAAATGACATTGTTGAACTTGTTGATAGGGGCAGAATCTAGCAGAATTCTGCTTGCACAGACCCAAACCCAGAGCAGAAATTAGCAATGCTAAACTGGTGGGGAGGGAGCAGCAATCAGACCTTGCCCTCAACCAGACCCCCTTTGGAAGCTCTGAAAGCCTGCTTGTCCTCAATCTGTCCTTGAGATCCTAAAATAACATAATACTCAATACATCCAAAAAAGTATCAACAGAACCATCCTAAACCTTACCTCCCCAAGAGGTGCAGAGCTCAGTCCTAACATCATTTCAAAGTCAGAAAATAGATTGAAAGATTGGGCAAAGAAACAAAAACTACATAATGATGAATTATTATAGTGGCAGGACACAAATGCAGAAAAAGAAAATGATTCTGAAATATCTTTAAGCAGTGCCTCTGATTAAAACATAGCTTGAGCACAAACTCAGAATTCCTGAAGGAGATGAAGAGTTCAAAAAAGAGTTTACAAATGTTTTTATAAATGGAATGAGAATGCTTGAGGAAAAAATTGGAAAAGAAATGAGAGTAAAGGAAGAAAGAATTGGAAAGAGAAGTAACAATTTGATACAAGAGGTATAAAAACTTGCCCAAGCAATAAACTCTTTGAAAATTTGAATGGATTAAATAGAAGCCAATGACTTCATGAAGCAACAAGAAATATTAAAACAAAGTCAAAAGATTAAAAAGGGGGAAAGAAATGTTAACTATGACATAGCAAAAGCAACTGAACTGGAAAATAAGTCAAGGAGAAAAAAAATTGAGAGCCATTGGAAGATCTGAACACTATAAACACCTCCCCCCCCAAAAAAAAAAGAAGGAAGAAAACTTCCCAGAGTTTGATAAAATAATGATAAAAATCATTTGAAAAAAAATCTATACCATTAATAAAATGATGAAAAGAAAAGGATGAAAAGAGAATAGCACTTTCAGACCTGTTTTATAAAGAAACAATCATCAAAATCATCTAGTGTTTTTCTTTAAAGAATAGAAACAGAAACAGATAAACAAAACAGACTAGACAAAGGAAAATTAAAAAAAAAACATAAAACTTTTTTTTTCAAGGCAATTGGGGTTAATTAAGTGATTTGCCTATGGTCACTCAGTTAGGAAGTGTTAAGTGTCTGAGATCAGATTTGAACTCTGGTCCTCTTGACGTCAGTGCTAGTGCTCTATCCACTACACCACCTAGCTGCCCCAAAAGCATAAAACTTAATGTTTTATAAAATGGAAAAATAGTTACCTAGAGGAAAATTCCTATTTAATAAAAACTGCTGGGAAAATTGAAAAGCATTCTGGTGAAAATTAGGCTTCAACAAACACTTATACCTTACTCTATGAGCATTCTAAATTCATATGTCACCTTAATATTAAAGATCATACAGTAACAAATTAAAAGAGAAACAAACCATTTATAGCTATGGGTAAGAGATATTTTCTTAATTAAATAAGAGAGAGAGAGGCAACTACAAAGGATAAAATATACCACTTTGATTACTTGAAGCTGAAAAGCTTCTGCATAGATAATATTAGTATATTTAGGATAAGAAAGGATGTCGTTAAATGAAAAAAATCTATGTATCAAATTTTTCTGATAAAGTTTTGATATAATGAACAATTAATAAATATGTCCAAGACTAATAACCATTCCCCAATAAACTAACAGTTCTGAAAAGAACTGCAAAGCATCCACAACTACATGAAAAAATGTTCCAAATCACTAATAATAAGAGAAATGCAAATCAAATCAACCCTGAAGTTTCATTTCACACCCTACAAATTGGCAAAAATAGCAATAGTCTATGTTGGAGGAATATGAGAAAATAGGTACACTATTACATTGTTTGTGGGGCAATAATTTTGGGAAACAATTTTGAAGTAGGAAATAAAGTGACTAAAATGTTCATACTCTTTGAACTTAGAGACTTCATTACAGGGCTTAAATTCAAAGGAAGCAATTGGCAAGAAAAAGATCCCCGTACTCTCCAAAATATTTAGAACAACACTTTTGTGAGAATAGTTGAGAAACAAAGCCAGTATCATTGCCAACAAACTTCAAATGAGGTCACAGAGTCAGATATGATTGAAACTACTGAACAACAAAAAAGAATTGGAAACAGAGTAAATACCTATCAATTGGGGAATGTCTAAACGAATTGTGGCACACGAATGTAATGGAATACTGTAGAATTGTAAGAAATTATGTAAGTTATGAATACAGAGAAGCATGGAAAGAACTATATGAACTGATATAGAATGAAGTCAGCAGAGTCAATAAAACAATATGCACAGTAACTACAGCAATACAAATGGAAGCAATGACACACCAAAAAAATCAAAAGTAAATGAATCAAGTTTCAGGGGTAAAGTCAAGATGGTGGAGCTTTCCTAGTTTCCCTCAAAAACCACATGAAACCAAGCTTCTGAACAGTCTAGAATGACAGAGATAGAAAGAAACAATTATGTAGCACAAGTAAATTGGAAGGACTTCAAGAAATGTTGGTCTCACTGAGGTGAAAAGCGTGCTCAACTCAACTCAGATGGTGTCTCGGAAAACCAATGGGAAGGTCTTAATCACAGTGGATCAGTGACTGAGACTCTCAGCACTGGCTCAGAAAAACAGTAGCATATCAGTGGGGCAGTGGGCAATTGTTGGTCCCAATGCAGAAGGCAAACTGCTAGTCCGGAAAACTAGGCAACAACAGGCAGACTAAGTCTGGCTACCCTCAGGGCTATGAGGAAGATAACAGGCAAAACACAAGAAACGCCTATGCACAAAGTCAAGGTTCAAAGCTGCACAAGAAGATTAGGATAGCAACTCCTGTACTGTAGGAGCAGGGAATACATTTTGGAGAAGGGAGGAATTTATGGCCAAAAAAGAACTAGAGAATATTATGAAATGCAAAGTGGATAATTTTGATTACATTAAATTAAAAAGGTTTTGCACAAACAAAAACAGTGCAGTCAAGATTAGAAAAGGAGCAGAAAGATGGGGTAAATTTGTTTTTACAATGTTTCTGATGCCTCATTTCTTATTAAAATATACAGAGAACTGAGTCAAATTTATAAGAATACAAATCACTTCCCAGGTGATAAATGGTCAAAGGATATATCAATAGACAGTTTTCAGATGAATACATTAAAGCCAACTATAATCATATGAAAAAATGCTGTAAATCAATATTGATTAGAGAAATGCAAATTAAAACAACTTAGAGGTATCACACCTATCAGATTGGCTAACATTACAGGAAAACTGGAATACTAATGCATTATTGGTGAAGTTGTGAACTGATCCAATTATTCTGGAAAACTATTTGGAATTATGCCCTAAAGGCTAGCAAACTGTGCGTCCCCTTTGACCTATCAGTGTCACCACTGAGTGTGTATCTCAAAGAAATCATAAAAGAGAGAAAAGGATCCACATGTACAAAAATGTTTGTAGTAGCTCTTTTTGTGATGGCAAAGAATTGGAAAATGAGTAGATATTCATCAATTGGGGAATGGCTGAATAAGTTATGGTATATGAAAGAAATGGAATATTATTGGTCTATGACAAAAATGATGAGCTGGCTGATTTTAGAAAGTCCTGGAAAGATTTACATGAATTGATGCTGAGTGAAGCAATCAGAACCAGGAAAACATTGTACATAGCAATAGTAGGATTGTGCAATGATAGAACTGATTCTTTTCAGTGGTTCCGTGATCCAAGGCAATCCCAGTAAACTTTAGATGCAAAATGCCATCCAGATCAGAGAGAGAACTACGCAGATTGAATTTAGATCAACACATACTATTTTCACTTTTTTGGAGTACTTATTTTTTTAATTATTATTCTCAACATGGCCTTTCTCACAGAATAGTGGTAGAAAAGAATATAGAGGAAGCATATTGGAAATAACTAATGTAAAAGTAAAGAGCATCAATAAAAATTTTTTAAAAAAGTAAATGAATCTACATTATAAAGATCAAGAATAACTAAAATTAAAAGATATAAGAAGATGCCTCTATTCTCCCTTCATGAAGTGGAAGATCCGCAGATGTTGCATATTGCATGTATTTTCAGATTTTTTTCAATGTATTGATCAATTGTGTTAACTTTTTTTCCCTGTCTAAAAAAAATGATTTGTCATCTGTAATAGCTCTCAGAGAGGGAGAAAGGGAATGATAGAAGGAATACTATGATAATGTATTATCAATTCATTAAAAAAAAAATATTTCTCAGATCTTTCAGAACCAGAAAGCAAAGTAAAAATAGAAAGTATCCATTAGTTACCTCCTGAAAAAAAAATCCAAAATGAAAACTCCTAGGAATATGATAAGTCAAAATCCTGAGCTTTCAGGTCAAAGAAAAAATATTACAAGCAGCCAAAAAAAAAAAAATTCAAGCATCATGAATCCTAAAAGGATCACACACATTTTAGCAGCTACCACTATAAAGCAGAACTTGGAATACAAAGTTCCAGAAAGTGAAATTACAGCCAAGAGCTTACAGCCAAGAATAATTTACCCAGAAAATTATATGAGTATAATTGCTACAGGGGAGAAAATGGAGCCTTAATAAAATAGATGACTTCCAAGCATTCCTGATGGAAAAAACTATAGTAGCAAAACAAAAACGAAAACAAAAACAAAAATTAAAAAAACTTTAACGTTCAAATATAAGGATGTGACAATGATAAAAGAATAAACAAGGATAAACAGCTTCCATTCAAATATAGGGAGATATGATATATGTCCACTATGAAACTTATCATCATCAGATTTCACACAGGGTATCCAATGAGACAATGCCTGTGATTGGTTCTGTTATGTCTTGATCTTAAGAATGGAAATAAAGTGGAAGAAGAATGCATTAGGGGAAACAGAAGGAAAGGTTCAGGGAAATTATCTCGTAAAATCAGGACACAAAAGCAGATATCTATACAAACACAAAAGTAGAAAGTAGATATCTATACAAACAAGAAGAAGTGGGGAGCAGCTGGTACTTGAGTCCCCTCTCATCTGAACTTCTCAATATAAAGGAAGAATACACACACACACACACACACACACACACACACACACACACAAAAGTTAGGTACAAAAATCCATTTCACGCAACAGGTAATACATAAATTTTACTCATGGGTTGTTTTTTATTTTGTTATGATTACACTAAAGGGGCCCAAGTGATGAAGAAAACCAATTAAGGACCTAAACTGTAGCCTAAGTCATAATAATTTCTGTGTTTATTGCTTTGCAATATATTTTAAAATATGTCCATATCAATCCCCATTATTGATTCTTTCCTATTCAGTCAGTCAATCAATAAGCATTTATTAAGTGCTACTATGGATTCAGCATTATGCTAGGTACTAAAAATACAAGCACAAAAAAAATTAAGTAGTTCCTGTAGTCATTGTTGCAAGAGATAAAACTATGTACTGGGGGAAATAATGTGCTTATATGTAAGTATACATAAACAAGTACAATGTTGATTTCTTTGACCATATATTTTTATTTAAATTTTTGGTTTAATTATATAAAGTAGTTAATTTGTATTTTGATTGGTATTACAATGAACATTGATAATTTTACTACATTAGCTAGACTTAACCTTGCATTACAGCTATCCATCTTCTTGTATATTTCTGCCTTAATTTGTATCAAAATAACTTTAAAAGTTGTCTTTTGTGAATATTTATTTTATCTGATAACTTAATAATGAAATATTTAATATGTTTTATCATAAATGTAAATGGTATTTCTCTTTTGATAAGTTTTTTGTTTTTATAGAGAGAGAAATAAAAATGGTATTATGGATTTATTCAATGTCCTCCTACTTTATTCAAATCATTTATTATCTCAATTTTTATTGAGTTACAGGTTTCAAAAATATTAAATCATGTCACCTACAAATAGAAACATTTTTGCTTCTTAGTTGCTAATACATATCCAGCTAATTGTTTAATAATCTTTATAATTAATATTTCTTAGCTTGTATCAAATAGAAGTAATGATGGGAGCAGGCTTGTTTACACATGTTGTTAAAGGAAATCTCTTCAATGTATATAATATTAACTCGGTTTAAAATAGATACGTTTTTATCATAATAAGAAAAGATCCTTCAATTACTATATTAAAAACCTTTTTTGTATACAATCTATACAATGATTGTATACAATCAAATAATTTTATTATATTTATTGCTTTCCTAATATTGAAATATCCTTGCATTCTAAGATAGTTTATATTCTACTTAGTCTTAGTAATTTTTGTGTATGTTATTTTATTCACTATGTTATAAGGGAAGTAAGTCTAGGTCATGATTGATTAGGGACAGAAGGATTTGTGGTTAGATGTGGGTTGGCGTTAATAACCTCGGTCTAAGATCCTTTCCAACTCTAAAGTTCCATGATTATGTGATTTGACAGTTCCTTATTTAATATATACATGGATATTCACTAATGATATTAGTATATAACCTTTTTTTCCCCAGCATTGTATTTGGGGATCAAAACTGATAGGAACACCAGAGGAAACAATTAGGTCATACGGTTGTTCAGTTATGCTCACTTCTTTGTGATCCTGTGGACTATACTGTCCATGGGATTTCCTTGATAGAAATATTGAAATGGTTTGCCATTTCCTTCTCTAGTGGATTAAGACAAACAGAGGCTGAGTGACTTGTCAGGGTCATACAACTAATAAGTGCCTGAGATGTATGAAGTGTTAAGGGAAGATTAGCTCTTCGAGTGTGAGGGCTTACCAAGCCCTTTTCAAGGCTGCTTATCCAACTTTGGTGTCCACCTGCACCCAGTTCTCACACGTGGCTCCAAAAAGCTGTAGCATATGCAGTGGCCAAACCCTGTAAATTTTCTCACAGATGGACTAAACCAGGTTCAGAGTAACCAACAAGTTCTGACCCATCAGTGAGTTAGGGAGATGTCTACCCCAAGCAAGTGAAGATTTTCCCCTAAATCCCCAATCTCACTCCTCTGTGGAATGAGTAGATGAGAATAATTTGTTCCAACAGTCATGAAGGTAGCTGAACAGATTCTGTAGAGAGCTTAAAGCTTGGTCAGGCTCTCTCAATTGTCCTGATTTGTCTTACCACTGGACATCTATGATTCTGGAAGAGAGAATGAGGCTAATGATTTTGTGCAATTCTGCATCTCTTAAATCCAATTCATGCATGAGTTAGACTTCACCTGAGAATGTCATTGGTACTCTTCAAAAATGAAGGATGAACAAATGTCTGTGGCCAAATTTTAAATTCAGATCTTCCTGATTCCAGGACCAGTGCTCTATTCACTGGGACATCCAGCTGCCCTTGGTCATATTTTAGTTTTACTAATATCTAAAAAAATCTACCAAATAAAAAAATTACTTATTCTTTTAAGGAGACATGATTTCATCTCATTCTAACACTTTTTTGCACCTACAGCTGATTCACAACCTGTTTGATTTCTTCTAAGAATAGATTAGGTTAGCCACTTCCTGTTTTGTGAGTTAAAACATTTTAGATTTCTGTAAATTCTCATCCATTTGTTATCATAGTGTGCACATTATAATTTCTGACAATTTTCTTAATTTCTTGTGCACGTATGATCTCTCCTTTTTAATTTAAAATTGTGGTAATTTGAGTTTTCTCTATTAAAATTTCTTTTCATACATTTTATGGTATTGTTCTTTTAAAAAATGATCTCTTGCATTCATTATCATTTTAATCATTATCTTATTTTCTATTTTACTTATCTCCACTATGATCTTAATCATTTATCATTTCCATTTTCCTTTTTTCTCTTTTGTAAGTTGTTTAAAAATGTATGCTCAGTGAGCTCTCATTTTCTTTTTTATTGACATAAAAAATAGGTATAAATCAGGCATTGTAAATTTGTACCTGAATATTGCTGTAGCTACATTCCCTAGATTGTTGCCTCTTCTCTCTGATTGGATAGTTGAACGATGGAGGGCTAAAGTCCTCCCAAAGTCTTCTTTTATAGTAGACTCACAAATTTCCTGGTAACTCCATTATCCATCAGCAACTCTACTTAACTTCTACTCCATAAACATCCTCCTCCACCCCTAGTTATCACTTGGTATTCCTTTCTCAGCTTCCTTTTGTGTGTTGTCTTCCCCGAATAAATTATAAGTCTCTTCAGAGCAGGAATAGTTAGTTGCTTTCTTATTTGTATCAATAACACAGTATAGTACGTGGCACAAAGTAGGCACTTAATAAATGTTTATTGAATTTAATTCAATTATGATATGTAAGGCACATATATTCTTTGTGCAGAAATCTGCTAGTTTTCAAAATTTTATCTTTCAGGCATTGTTTAATATGTCTTTAAAAAAAAGTTTTCATTGGGCCTGCATCTTTTGGTCATATTCTAATTTATATTTACTTTTATTGTATTATCATCTAGTAATGTGGAACATTTTTTGCTCTCTTAAATCTAAACTTCTTTATGCTCTAACATATTTGATTCCTGAAATTCCTGAAAAAAGTATAGTTTTTGTCTTCTTCCATTAAATTATTTCCATATATTTATAAAATACAGATTATGCAAAAGTGTCTTCCAGTCTATAATTTCCTTCTTAAATGTCCTAAATTTTTTTCATATCTTATAGTAGAATGCTGAAATTCCCTACCATTAGTTTTCCATATATTTGTTCTTGTCAAAAATAAGCCCTTCTGTTATAAATTTAACTACCAGATTATTTAGTGCATGCATATTTATAATTTATATATTCTCAGTTTGAATATTACCATTAAGCATAGTATTTCTTAAAAACCTTTAATTACTATTAGGCTCTTTTATGACCATGAGACAGATTTGAGAAAAATGGTCCAAATCCATAGTAATTCTGCTTTGGGGAATGTAGTCATAAAATGAGAGTGTATGCCCTTAGTTAGAAAGTGAAACTTTCTAACAATGTAGAGGTTCAGAGTCCAACTCTGCAATTTGCAGGAAGGGGGGAGGGCATTCTCTCTTGTGTAGCTTTCAGAATTGTCCCATCTCCTCATGCCTTGAATGAAGGGGAAATCAGGCAACAAAAGGACATGGTTGATAGCTATTGTTTATGAGAAATAAAAGTAAAATCCATCAATTATTATTTCTTAACAGAATTTTTTAAAAAAAGAAAGCTCAATTAAGTGAAAGTAAGATTGGAATCATTCTGTTTCTCTCTCAGTGCTCTGGTGACCTTAACAAATATTCATAATAAAAATAATTATATATATTATATATCTCACTTGTCATCTGGAGATCATCTCTCATTTATTAAAATTTGAAGAAGGAAGTTGAAGTGTAATATGCACTGACTATCTTGATTGTGCTTGATGGAAAACTTACTTCTCCCTTTCCTCCTTTTCCTCCCCTGCCAGCACTTCTTTCCCAGGCTATCACCTCTGCTCTGGATACATCCTCCTCCTTTACTTATTTCAATCCCTTATTAAACTAGAACAGTTCTAAATACCATCAACACTTTAGTCAGTCTCTTGCCCCTTTCACAAATCTTTTGCCTCTGTAAAATAGCACCAATAATGCTTTCCCAAGTTCCAAATGTGCATTACTCCCAGAATCTGTTCCCTTCAATTAAATTCATATACTACTTATTGTAAACACCATGTTATTAAATAGAGGTGGAGGAAAATAACCATACTATGAGTTGGGTCCTATACAAATTTACATTATACAACCTCAAAGAAGCCCTCACTGTCCCAAAGCAATCTTTTTTACAATTCTCTAATCCTGACTCCAGAAGGCAGCTAAGTGGCTTAGTGGATACAGAGTTGGACCTGGGTTCAAAATCATCTTCCCTGAGTCACCTAGCTGCCCTTACTGTGCTAGGTATTGAGAATGTAAAGACAAAAAAAAAAAAATGTTTTCTCAGTAATTTATTTTTCCAAACACATAAAAAGATAGTTTTAAACATTCATTTTTGTAAAACTTTGTGTTCCAATTTTCTCCTTCCCTTCCTTACTCAAGGGATAACTCCCCAAGAAAGCAAGCAATCTGATATAGTAAAGATTTTGTGTAATCCATAAAGACAAAAATTAAACAAATAATGACCTTAAGAAGCTAACATTGAATGGGGAGAGTTGAGATAGACATACACAAACACACACACACACACACACACACACACACACACACACACACACATAGAGACAGAAAGAGTCAGAGAGACACATACACAGAGACACACACAGACATACACACACACACACACACACACACACACACACACACAAAGAGAGAGGCAGAGAGAGACAGAGACAGAGACAGAGAGAGACAGAGACAGAGAAAGAGAGTTACATGTATGTGTATGTATGTAAAATAAATACATGGTAATTATAGGGATGCAATTAAAACTAGGACCAACTCTGACCCTGTTGCACAGTCTTCTCACCGCTAACTTGAAACACAGTACATTCTTTATTTTCAAAATTCTTATATTGTCTGTATACTCAGCAAATATTTATGTATGTGTGTGTATTTGTATATATTTGAATATATAGAGACAAATATAAACAAAAATTATATACATTCATACACTCATACACGTGTATGTTTCCCATTTGCCTTATTCTAATCACAGTTCTGGCGTCTAGTTCTAGCTTTATTAATAACTAATTGTGACTGGGATGGTCGTTTAACCTTTTGGTGACTCCATTTTTCTATCTGCAAAATATATAAGGAAAAGTTAAGATTTTTAGGGAATCCTTAGTACTGATAGGAGATTTACAAATTATTATCTTGTATTATTTTGGTTCCACACTATAGTGCTTTGAATATGGATATAGTTGGTCAACAATCATTAATTAAGCACCTACTATGTGCCATATACTTTGCTAAGTGCTGAAGATGCAAAGAAAGGCAAAAGACTTTTCCCATCCTCAAAGATCTCATTAACTAATGAGAGAGACAACACATGAATACCTGTATACAAACAAGCTATGTAAACGATAAATAGGAAATAATGAACAGAAGGAAGGCACTGTGATAAAGAGGAATTGGTCACTTCCTGAAAAAAGTGGAATTTTAGCTGGGATTTGAAGGAAGCAAGGGAAGCCAGGAGATCCAAATCTAGTGTCAAGAGAGAGCACACCTGGACCCCAAACCACATGCAGGGCTCCTGTGAATACAAGGGGGATACTGCAATTGAAGCAGATTTAGTCACCTCAGTTGGAAATGTAACAAGATCCCAGAGGATTTGTTTTATTCCTTTTGTGGTATTTGAGGACTCCAGCCTGGTTCACTCAGGCAATTAAAAGCATAACAATAGATTTTATTTATAGTCTTTTACTGAATCAAAATTCACTGTAAAATAATTATTTAACCCACCCCTTCACCCATCTCCTGTGTTTTGTCTTAAAAAGAGTAAAAAAAAGTTCAACAAAAACCTAAGTAATTTTTTCATTCAGTAAACTAAAGAGAAAAAATAAGAATGGATCTTTTCCTCAGAGAAGCTACATGCTATATTTAGAGGCTTATAACCCATTAGTAGCCATGTTTTCTTTCAACAATCAGATTATAAGCAATTTAGAAATATAATTGAGGGCTATTTCTCTTTTTCTTTCAGTTTTCCTAGTGACATTGGAGGAAAGGGGAGAGGCACTGGGAAAGGTGGGGACACTGTTTAGCTTCCCTTCCCCCCAAAAGGGTAGTTCCATCCTAGAGTAATTTGAATATTCCCACCCAGTTGCCTTCGATTCCCTGGAATCTGACAGGCTAGAGAGGAGAAATGAGGGAGGGGGTTATTTTGTCAAGCTCAAGTGTTCACTTAAGGGGGTGTGTCTGACTAAGAGAGGACATTGGGCTTTAAACTTACAGTGTTTGAACCTGGTGTCACTGACTGAGACCTACTTGGAAAGGTTAGGAGACAGGGTGTTACTGATCCCTGGGCAAACTTCTTCCAAGCCAAAGTCCATTAGCAACAAGTAAAGCTCTATAAGCAGAAGGACCTCTTAGAGCCCTGGGTCAGAACTAAGCCAAAGGAAGAATTGTGTGTCTTAACAAAACAAGAAAGTTCTGAAGTATTTGCTCTCTGTAGGTTAGAGCAATGCCCACAATAGTGAAGGATTTCCCTTGTAAATAACTACTGGTACCTGAACATCTATTGCGTATATCAATTGTAGGAGGTCCTGGGATAATATGTCATAGATCTAGGAAGAGAAGGGATCTCATAGGGCATTTGATCTAATTTACAGATGAGGAAACTGAGACCCAGAGAAGTAAAGATCACACAGGAAATGTGACACTCCCTAGGTCCCCAGTCGAAAGATCCAATCTTTTTTCCTCTCCACCATATTGATGGAAATCTTGACATCATGATGCAGTGGGAAAAGTGCTAGCTCAGAAGTCTGAGGTTCAAATCTCAGTACTTACCACCTTTGTGGTTTTGACCAGTCACCCTACCTTCCAATACTTCCAGTTCTTTACCCATTTAAACCAAAGTGTTTGGACTAAGTCCTTGACATCCCTCCCATCTGTGGGTGTGTGATTCTATTATCCTAGGAAATTAAGACACCATGTAGGAAGTTCGACTACAGGGAACAGCATCATTATGCAGAACTGTAGGAGGAGGTACCCGCTGAAGATCTGGGAGAGGCTATACCTCCTAGGAGCCCTGATTAAACATTGCTGAGTGCTATGCATGCTATAGCATCTTGGGCTAAACCAAGTTGAGGGTAATTGAGGCCTCAAACCCATCAGTGAGTTAGGGAATGGGTAGATAAGGGCAATATAGTCCAACAACCATGAAGGTGGCTGAAGCAGGCTTTGTGGAGTTGCTAGAGTTTGATCGGGTATGGATAGTGCTAATGTCATCCACTGTGTCCCAAGCCAATACCAGTTGTTTTGACTATCGCCCTCTTATTATACTTCTGTGACTCCACAAAACATACTTTGCTTCACTTAAATCCAATTCACTTGAAAGTCAAGACATCACCCTGTGACATCACTGGTCTTTTTTAAAAACAAAGAAAGAACAACAAACATGACCACAAGAGACTAGGACACCTTACAGGTTTCTGGAGATAATGTTCTCTGGGGATTATCTTTGATTTCTAGGAGGCTGTTTTGAGTTCTCTCCTGTTTTGTTTTGTTTTTTCAATCTGTAAATAAAACGTTGCTTCTTTGAACTTTTGAACAACATGCTTGTAAAATAGTTTTGTGTCAACACCCTGGGTCATATAGAGAGTTCCTCAGAATTGTGGCTATTATCCAGAGAGGTTAAGAAATCTCCTAAAGGATATCTGGCTCCTTCATTTCATGTGAATGTTGCTGACACAAAAATTACAGATGAACATTCATTTGCAGCAATTGTGAAAAAAAATGGTATCAATATTTTTCTTCATTATTTCATGAATTAATAATTCATTTGGTATATGCACTTCCTTCAACTAATGAAGAGCCTACATGTATGTTTTAATAGATAGTCTTCATGAGTTGGTACAACCTGAATGTGCTGGAATCTGTGTTCTGTTTGCATAACCATTAAGAACCCAGATTCCCCATCCCATGGTAAGGTGTTATGTTTTGGTAGTCAGTGGGTAAACCTGTTAGAAGCATCGAAAGCCAGGAATAAGAGAAAAAGCAGCTAATGGAGTGGGGTAAAGAACTGGCCAAACAGGCTCAAAGCTCTCTATAGCCTAAGAATGTAACCTTAATTAATTTACAACTTTATTTTTAGAAACCTCTAGACCTATTATTATTTTTTCAGGTTAACACCTCCTCTAAGATATTCCCCCAACTTCTAGTTACACTCACTGATTGGGGCTACAGAAGGTGAAAGCTACCTTGGATCAGACCCTTTGGGTGTCTACTCCATGAGTTAAAACTCACAAGCCCCTATGGCTGTTCTTCCCATCAGCTATCAGCCATTGCCTCTATTAGCTCTTAGCAAAGGAAACTGCTCAAATGAAATAGTAAGAAGAGTAGTTAAAAAAAAAATAAGCAAAACTTCTTCCATAAACTTGGTGTAAAATATAAAGCATCCATTGGAAGGAGTGAGTTAAAATTTACTGTGGCATTTAATCTTTTATTTCTCCCAACAACCATTGGCTTATTTTATTGGTATAATCATGGTCTCTATAGCCTTGAGACTTCACAGAAATGGTCCTTTTAAAATACAGGTTCCTTTTGGGGATTTATCAGAATGTGGGTTATAATTTTTATTGCCCAGTCAATCTAGCTTGCTACTTTTTTTTTTTAACAAAATTTTTTTTATTTTCAAAACACATGCATAGATAGTTTTCAACAAAAACTTTGAACATTGCCAAACATTGTGTTCCAAATTTTTTTCCCTTCCTTTTCCTCACTCCTCCCCTAAATGGCAAGCAATCCAATATATGTTAAACATGTGCAATCCTTCTATACATATTTCTACAATCATCATGCTACACAAGAAAAATCAGATCAAAAAGAAAAAAATGAGAAAGAAAACTAAATGCAAGCAAATGACAACAACAAAAATGAAAATACTACATTGTGATCCACACTCAGTACCCACAGTCTTCTCTGAATGCAGATGGCTCTTTCCACTGCAAAACCATTATAATTGGCCTGAATCACGTTGCTGTTAAAAAGAGCCAAGTCCATCAGAATTGATCATCACATAATCTTGTTGTTGCTGTGTATAATGTTCTCCTGGTTCTACTCACTTTGTTTAACATCAGTTCATGTAAAGTCCCTCTGAAATCATCCTGCTGATTGTTTCTTATAGAACAATAATATTCCATAACATTTGTATACTATAATTTATTCAGACATTCTCCAATTGATAGGTATCCAATCAGTTTCCAATTCCTTGCCCCTACAAAAAGAGCTGCTACAAACATTTTTTTTACCCATGTGGGTCCTTTTCCCTTTTTTATTATCTCTTTGGGATATAGGCCCAGTAGAGATACTGCTAGCATTTAATTTTAAGATATCCACATGTGAATAAGAAAGAATCTTTGAAGCTGAAATACAAATAAAAGTTCTTGCTTTACCCATTTAAGGAGGGCGGCTATCTCCCAGAAGCCACAGGAATACTATATCATCAAGAACAACTTGAAGACAGTTGACACACAAACAAAATAAAAATATTGCTAAGATAATAAAGGAGTATGTTCCCTAAAATTTGAACTGAACATGAATGAGATGATGCCATGTAAAGCACTAGATAGCAATAGGCTGGAGTCAAAAAGACCTGAGTTCAAATGTGGCCTTGGGTACTTATTAACTGTATTCCCTGAGCAAGTCACTTAAACCTATCTGCCTCAGTTTACTCATCTGCAAAATGATCTGGAGAAGGAAATGGCAAGGTACTCCATTTTCTTTGCCAAGAAAACCCCAAATGGAGTTATGAAGAGTCTGATATGATTGAAATGACTGAACAAATACCATTGTATCCAAATGATAATTGAGGGTAAATAACCACAGAAGTAGAACATCCCAGTCTCTTATTAAGTGACATTTGGAAAGAATTAGTAGGAGCAAAGCTAAGCATGATGAGTTTGATAAGGCAAAGAAATATTTCTTGTAATAAACTGTACATATTTCTGGAAGAATTTGGAATTTAGCCATGGTGGGCACTGACAACTTTTTCCACATAGCTACTAACTAGAACTATATGAACCAGTCAAGATCCTGCAAGGATCTTAAAAACCATTTCCCCTGTGATGCTGATGGAGATAGCTCAAAAGCCTTGTCATTATACCTAACTTCTTCATTACCTTCCATACCAACTATTGACCAAAAGTCATAACCTTGAGAGTCCCAGGAACAGCAGTTCCCTTGGTCCTGATCATTTATCCTGTTTCTAACCCAATCTCTAAAGCCATAATCAAAGGAAATAACCATGGTCAAAATGTGACCTTGCAATTCCTCTTCAGGTGCTACAGCCTCCACTTCCTCAGTATCCACAGCTACTAAAAATTCAGAAAAGAAAATCTCATCACCAAAGTTCTTGGCAGAATCAAATGACTCAATAATAAAGAAAAATTATGTGATCTTATCAATGGAAATGACATTGAAGAACATGCAATACTATGTTTTATTACTGTCCACTAAGGCTCACTAGGACTTTCCAACTTCCCAGTTGCTGAAACTTCCTATCTGTGTTATCTTCTTCTTAGAAAGTGAGCTCCTAGAGAGTAGAGATAATCTTACTTTTCTGTTTATATTTCTGTCCCTTGTCTGGTGCTTCCACATGGCAAGTAACTAGGAAATGCTATTTCATTAATTTCATTCATTCAACAAAGTATTTTTTAAACATTTTTTTAATATTTAGAAAAATTCAGTTTTTTGCAATATTATTACCTATCCTGGTCACAACAGAGAGAGGGCTAGGAACAACACTATGAAGGAAGACTTTACCTCCCTAAAACTAATAGCTGACATTTAGTAGAGGAAACATTCTTATCTGCCATTGAATTTCATTTATTCTTGAATAATATTTCTTCTTATTTTATTTCAGGATACTCTCACTAGCTATGGTCCTCTGTGTATTATCATCAAGCTGAACAACAACAAAAAAAGATATCCAATGAACATAATCAAGTGTTACTTTATGTTACCATCTTTGGTACTTAAAAAATAAGACTATCTACAGCTTTTAGAAAGTCTTAATTAGCATGGAGATGGGGAGAGCATAGAGAGTTCTGCCACAGGATTCAAGGAATTACTTCTACTCTATGGGAGCCTCCATCTCCAAACCTAGTCTAGAGGCCTTCCACCAACACTACTGTGAGATAACAGCCATTTCCCTCAGGGCTTAGTTATTTAAGGTTTCCCTACTAGCTCATCCCTTTTTACCCTACTACCTGGGTTTTTGCCCCAGGTGAAAAAATTCTAGTTTGGCTCTAGTATATGGAAAAGTAACATATTTTTAGAGTGGATTTTTCAAGAGACTTTTTCCTAAAAATGAGCCCATGTATTTTGTATGCATATTTTCAAAATATTATATACTTCCTTAACTTTTTTTTAACATGTAGATTTTTTTAAAAAGAGGAATAAAGCATAAATATATACAAGGCATAAAGCACTATGATTTTACATTGAAGACTTTCTACCCCATTTACTACTGATTCAGATATGTACATTTTGAGATTCCTGATTATACTTGGTAATTTTCCTCTTTTATCAAGGATATTCTTCATTTGAATATAAAAGGGCTTTGGGAAGTTCTATCTCTTTTTTCTCCTTTTTCATCAAGAAATGAGGAGAAATTTTTCTTAACAAAGGTGACTACCCATGTTCACTCTTTAACTGGACTTCTCAAAAAGGTCTCAAGAACCTAAGTTGTTTTTTTTCCTCTTCCAAAGTCCTCAGGGCAGTTTAGAACAAAATACAACCTAATGACCCTTTTGTCATTCAACAGTTTCCAGGTCTCTTTGGGTTTTGTTTTGTTTTGGAAATTCATTATATACATGAAAGGGGAAAAGGATCCTTTGGTTTCTATCTCATATTTGAATTCCTAGGTTGATTGGGCCCCTTTGCATCCCAATCATAGTGAAGAAGAAAGGCCTAAAGACCCAAAAGATAATTAAATCAGATTTATTAAGTATATTTGCTTTTTTTTTTTTTACTTATTTTTATTTATTATTCTTTTTATTTATTCGATTTGAGTTCAGCAAGACCAAATGGGAGTATGAAAGGCAGTCATGGTGTAGTCAACCAAACAATGAGAAACTATTAAGTAAGGACCTACTAAGTAAGTGCCAGGCACTGTGCAAGACACTAGTTATATTAGTACAAAGAATAAAACAAATCTTGTGAAGAGTTTACCATTTTAATGAGGAAACTAAAAAGAACATATCCAAATATATTCATGCATATAGAATAAATATAAAATGAATAAATACTAATTAATTATTAGGTAGTTAAATTTAAGATAGCTTGGGAGTGTTGACCACTAGCAACTGAGGGTATGCAAAAGATAAGGCTTGGGCAGCATCTTAAAGAAAGCAAGAGACAGTTTAGGGAAGGCAAAGAGTGGTAAGATAACTAAATTAGGTTTCAGAGGATCTGGCTTCATGTCCTGCCTCTGACATATATGCCTAAATGTCCATAGGCAAGCAAGACATTTTAAGTTCTCCCTACTGCCTGACAACATTCTAAGCCTGTTAAGTTACATCAGAATGATTGATCATCCTCTGTAGAGGGAGTTTCCATGAACAATGCTCCCTATACTGTTGAAATCACAGGTCCAAAACAACACAACAAATGATGGTGCATTTTAGGATAGAAAGAGCACTGGCAAGGACACAATACTCAAAATAACTACAATATTTTTTAAAAGAAAGAACAAAAAATAGAAAGTTAATTACATGTTAGTAACATGTAATTATAATTACCAAGCTTGACCGCAAAGAAAATACATGAAGGTGAACCTCCCTCCCTCCTTCTTTGTCGAGTCGGGGTACTTCAGGTGTGAAACATTGCATATAATGTCAGACATAGTTGGGATGGTGCCAACTGTTTTGATGAATTATTTTTATTTTCTCTTTCTCATTTATTCTTTGTCATAAGGGACAGCTCTCTGACTGGAGAAAGGGGACGGATATATTGGAAAACAAAGCTGATGTAAATGTTTTTTAACTGAAGGAATTCTGGATTTGGAGTTAGCCAAATCAGTCAATTATTAAGTGCTTGCTGGACACTTGTAGAGAGTACTGAGACTGAAGTCAGGAAGACCTGAGTTTAAATCTGGCCTCAGATACTTACTAGCTTCGAGACACTGGGCAAGTCATTTAACCCTGTTTCCCTTAGTCCCCTGGAGTGGCAAACCACTCCGATATCTTTGCCAAGAAAAGCCCATGGACATAAGAACCATGGAATACTATCATGGGGTCCAAGAGTCCAAAGAACAACTGAATATGCTTACTATGTGCTAATTACTGAGTATACAAAGAAAAGTAAAAGATTCCCCACCTTCGAGGAGCTCACAATCTAATGGCCAAAGACAACACTTAAAAGAAGCTTTAAAAAAAGGAGGAAAGGAGTGGAGTGAGGTGGGGATAGTGAAGTCCAGGAGACTGCAGCTAAGTGGTGAAAGAAGAGGTGCCCTCTTTAAACAGAGGTTCTGGGAGAGCTTTCTGCTGTCTATTCTACACTCTAATAAGAGGAGAAGAGGGGCGTTGGGGACAGGGGTACAGAAGATGTGTGAGGTTTAAGGTTGATGTGATATTCCAGGATGATGAGATTCCGATGTACTCCAGGAGTACAGCCAGTTGGGAAATGATGATCTCATCATCAGCCATCTGGCTGCCCTGGGAGTCCTCCTGAAGTGGAATCAGAGGATATAAGGGGGAAATTCCCTGAGGATGAGAGCTGTGCAAAAATGCAGTGGACTATTCTGGGAAAAACTAGATAACTAATCATTAGAAATATTTAAATAAAAACTAGATGAGGATTTATTTGATAGTGATGTTGGTTTGGACTAAATGACCCTGCAAAGATTCTTCCAAATCTAAGATGAGGGAATTCTGTTGTTGAGGTTGGGAAGGGGAAGACCCCAAAAGTTTGGGGTCCTAGATGTCTCAAGACACAAGGTTACAAGATGTGTGTGACAAGATGTCTCAAAAGAATTTGCAGGCTTGAACCCATCTCCTTAGCCAAGGAGCAAAAGCTTTATTTCTAAAGATAAAATGGGGATAAATGGAGCGTGTAAGTATGTGTCATTTGCCATTTTTAGGAGGAAAGCATATAATGATGAAATAATGTTAAGGCAACATAACTCAACAATATCCGATAATCACCATTTTTATAGAATGAAGTAGATATTCTAAAAATGGGGAAAGGTCTTAGAAACTATACCATATCACTGTGACAAAGAACCCAGTTTCTTAACTCTGGGTCATGACCCACCATGGAATCTCATAACTGAATGTAGGAGTTACAAAATTATGATATATTATCAGAAAATGTTCGGTTTGTATACCCAGTTATATACTCAGGGTCACGGAAAAATTTCTTGGACAAAAAAGCGTCATTTGTGGAAAAAGTTTAAGAAGCCTTAACCCAGACTCAAATCAAATCCTTGCTCATTTGCTACCTGTCTATCCACAGGCAGATTATTTTACGTTTTTGGAGTTTTTTAGTTTCTTCTAAAACTGAAAGGTGAAGATGATCTCTAAGCCCCCTCACACCAACCTTGCCCCAGCTCTATTATCTGGTTCACAAAGACTCTACTTGCTCTAAGTAAGTGGTTTGAATTACTATGCAAAAGCCTACTTTTAAAATAGCCTGGAGCGAGGCATAGGAATCTGCCCCAATCCTAGTTCCAGGCTTTTCTAAAGAGCAAGAGGGAAATCCACTTTAACAATGATCACATAGCTTACATTTGCTTCGATGTTTTTACTAAATGATCCTTAATTAAAGAGGAAAAATGTTTTCCCAACATAAGTAGCTTGGGACTTGTTGAAGATAAAAAGATAACCACTGAACTTGGCCAAGCTTTTGTTTATTAAAGAAGGAATGCTTAAAGTAATAGTTTGGGTTCTCGTTAATTGAAGTCCAGCACAAATGAAGTCACTTCTAACATGGGTATGTTAGCAAGAGAATGGGGGAGGGGCATCAGCTGTTGCTCATTGGATTTCTCTTCAGAAGTGGACTTTGATCCCACTGATAAATCTCTGTGAAACATTCATTACCAAACATATCTGGATGACATGCTGCTCAAGATGGGAATCTCTCAGCTTTCTTCATTCTTCAGTTCCTCAAAGAGTTTGACTCTCATGATGATATGGCCAGAATGCACAAGGACTTGTGATTGACAAGCTCATCCTCGAATCATAAGGGAAAGAATCGGGAGAAGAAACAATCCCATGCACCTGACCCAAGAAGCATGGAGTGAAGGTATAAGCTAGATGAGGCAAGGAGATATAGGGCCTGTTCAGGTAGGCAGATGGCGAGCAGATGCTCGCTGCTGCAATAGGCAGACTTGGAGAAGAGCTAGGATTACTGGATCCATTGTCCCCCACAGGCTCCTGCATCAGGGGAGAGGTGAGCAGGAGAGAAGCTGAGAAGCAGACAAATAATCAATAAGTAAACATTAATTAAGCGCCAGCAGTGCCAGACATCACGCTAAGTGCTGGGGAAACAAAGACACACTACTGGAAAGGAACTTCTGCAAAAACATAAAGACAAGGACAGTGTACCCAGATTATGCTGGAGGCCCTTAGAGCTCACTAAATTGCAGGAAATGAGAAATTCCTCACTTTCCCAAGCCTTTCCCTTTTAATACTCTCCCTTCTCTGGAGAGACAAATGTCTGTTTTCCAATCTCTTATTTCTTGAGAATTTGTTTGCTTTCTGTTTCAATCAGTTTTCTAAGATAATGTGGTTAACCATTGCATTGTTCATTTGTATGTGTTCATGTACAAATGTAAGTGGAAAGAAAAGGTAATAGAGAGTTTAATTCTCTTCTAAATAGCCTTTCTTGAAAAGTATAGATACAGTTAGTATAGCTTTAAGAGGTATTTGGATCTTAAGAAGACATTAGTTTGATGCTCTTTTCTACAGAAATTGTAATCATGGCCAAAGAGAGATCGAAATGATGAAACATACTATCTACCTCCAAAGAGTTGATGGATTCAAGAGTAAAGACTGAAATATCTTTTTTACTTTTACCTCCCTTCTTCCTTTCCTCCTCCTTCCCATCATCTTTTTTCTCCTTTTCCTTCTCCTCCTTCTTGTCCTTGTCCTCCTCCTCTTCTTCCTCCTCCTCCTTCTCCTTCTCCTCCTCCTCTTCTTCTTCCTTCTCCAGTTTATCCATCTCCTCCTCCTCTCCCTTTTTCCCTCCCTCCCTTCTCAATGGGAGAGGGAAAAGAAGGAAAAGAACTTAAAACTGAAAATGAAATGAAATTGAATATTAAAAAAGATAAAGAATGAGTATGATACACAGAGAAAGAGGATAAAAAGAACTTCTTTCCTGAGAGAATCATTTTAATTTTTTATTTTGCAAAGAATTATCTAAAGAGAATTTTTGAAAGGTTTTGACTACTATTTTAAGAAATCTAAATGATAGGAGTACATTCCAGAATTGCAGAGAAGTTAGCAATTACTTTAAAGTAATTGCAGCTATGTGGCATAATGGATAAAGTGTTGGATTTAGAGTCAGGAAAACCTGGGTTCAAATACCTCAGACACTTACTAGTAGTGAAAACATAAGCAAGTCACTTAATCTTTATGTCTAGTTTTCCTCATTTATAAAATAACTCACTAACTCACAGGGTTATTGGAGGGATCAAATTTATATTGTGTATGTGTGTGTGTGTACTTTTCTGAAGTGAAATAATGTGTAAAATGCTTAAAGTACTATATAACTTTTAGCTATTTCTTATATTGTGACATAAGTAAGCAAAGATCAGTTCTGAAGGCTCTACAAACTCCATTTTTTTCTCCTCTAAGAAGGCTGGTTCCAGAAGACTACATCTTATGGCCAGACCAGGCAATATCTTTACAAGTGAATGAGCTATTATATCATCAGTGTCCCCATTCCCAAGAGACGCTGATCTACAGTAAGACCAAAGCAACATCTTGGTGCTAGTCAGAATCATGCAGTGCACAGACAGAAAGAGTTCTTATATAGGAGATCATTGCCAACTTGCTCTTCTGCAGCCATCCTATTGAACTAAAAGGTGATAATAGTTGATAGTAGGAATAGGAACATCCTATAGGAAATAGTGAATGTAGTCTATGAATGTAGTCAGTGATCCAATATGAGACTAATGAGAATGTGATCCCATCTCTAAGAAGTATTTTCTGAGCATGATAGTAGTAGTAAGCTACTCCAATTTGAACAAAAATGTTCAAATTCAACACTTTGAATGTTCAAAATGGCTTCAAGTTCATACAGCAGAACCAAAACACTTATGATGTCATTATCATCAACTCCTTAGGCCACATGAATGAATGACAATGGCTAAATCTGAACTTCATCATGGAGATGCATCAATTCTGCAACTCTGCTCTGTTGTGAAACATGCCTACTTCATTTCCAGCTCCCCTAGCCATCAGATTAGCTGCATGTTATGCAGCAAGATCCCAAATACTAATTTCTGAGTGTCAATGCAGGAATTGATATAGGAACAAATTAAGAAGATGAATCTGAAATATAGTAACTCTGATTCCACCACACTTAGCGTTTGTCTTACCAGAGTTGAATAGTATGTGAAAAAGACCAAAATGCCCAAAATAGCCTTTCTTAGAGACATTAAGACATGAGTTCATCTTCACATCTGAGGGACTCAACTCAGACAACCCTTCTGTTTTCCATTTATCAGTTATTACAGAATCTAGGATGTGCTTGAGATCCCCTATACCATGGTCTTAGGGGAGAATTCAATCTAAAATGTCAATCTGTGTCTCTGTCCAGTCTATAAAATGTTTGTCTCTGTCCAGTCTATAAAATATTTAAATTGATAATCTATCTGTGAAAGATACCTCTACTTTAATAGCTCTTTCACCAGTGTATTTATAACTGAAAAAAAAAAAGTAGCTAGCATATTTGATTAGAGGCAAATCTGTCTGTGATCTTTCTCACAGCTGAAACATTGTAATGATTATTTGTCTTTGTTTTATTATTACAATGTTAAATTGTATAGTCAGCAGTTTAATGTTTATTAAGACTGAGTTCAAGAGTTTAAATATAGAAACATGAAGAGCTCCTTGTTGGAAAATAAACTAGAGTGGGGACTCAGAGCTGATTGATTAGTTAATGAGTTTGAGTTTGTGAAGGAAAAAGCCAAAATACCCCAGCTTTAGAACTTAGAGTGAGGAGAATGAATATGATAATGAACCAAATAGCAGGCTGACAAGTAATCACAAAATAGGCTACACATGACTGCTTATTTCTACAGTGGAGAACACCTGGCAAGAGAGAGGTTTGGGGTTTTATTTGTTTGTTTGTTTTGTTTTGTTTTATAACAGTTGGGCTATTTCTTGGCATGTGGACATAGAACTGATTCATATTTTAAAAAAATAATAACATTCCAGATCAGGAATAAGAATATGGATCCAGATCTCTTTAGACAAATGTATAAACCATTTAGATAAGGGAAAGGCTGGAACTAACTGGAACTCATATGGGAGGGAGTATCCTGGCCACTTTTTCTCTTCATTGTTTTTTCCTATTGCAGACTTGAAAAGAAAACTAAGTCAGCCCAAGAAGTAGACTAGAGAAGTGGTCTCAAAAATGGGAGTTGTGGAATCGCTTTAGGAGATGGAGGAGCTGTAGCCTGACTTAATCAGCCCATCAAATAGCAGGAAAACAAGTCATCTTTCTATCCTTAATGGAAACTATAGCTAACTATAAAAGTTTTATCTCAAAAAGAACCTTATCTACTAGTATCCCCCAATACTTTTCATTCCAACAGCTTCCTCTACTGTACAAGCTTCCAACCTCCTCTCTTCTTAGCCAAGTATTGGCTCATTATAACCTAGAACAGTTTTACCCAAATTAACCACTATTCACAACAGCTGCTTAGGTATCATTGAGAAAATTCCTCTTTCATCTTCTGTCTACTAGATGACTTCATGTACCTCCCAAAACCTAGGCTCTGCTTGAAGGTAGTGACCACTAAGGGACGCCCTTCACTCCCCTTTTCATTTTAGATAAAGCAAAACAAGGCATAAAGGATAAGCAGACAAGAATGGATGTAATCTGGATTACACATAACACCACATTATCTTCTTCTACAAATATACTCATCTTCCCAACTTCCCTATTAGCCACCATTCTTCCAGATATTCAGGCTCTCACAACCCAAATGAACTCTTTACATTCATCCCATATCAACATATCTAATTAGTTGCTATATTTTGTTGCTTCTACCTTTGCATTTTTCACATTTGTTCTATTGGGCTATTTTGTTTCTCTCCAATTACATAGCCATCCATCCTAGTTCAGGCCCACATTGCTTCTTACCTAAACTTTTATTATAACCTTCTAATTGATTTCCATAGTTCAAGTAGCCCTTTCAAGCATCTTTCACATAGCTGCCAAAATCATTTTCTTAAAGTACAGGTGTGACCATGTTCCACCCCAACTCAAACTCCATTGGCTCCTTATTGACTCTGTATCAAATATTATGCCAATCTTTGTCTTAATCAGTCAATAAATCAATAAATATTTATGAAATGCCTTTGTCCAGAACTAAGCCAGGGATACAAAAAAGCAGCAAAAAATAACATCTGACCTCAATGAGCTTACAATCTAATGGAATAATCTCATTTGTACCCTCAGCATTTTTCTTGGTACTTAATATATACTTAATAAATGTTCACTAAATTGAATTATACTGGTGATGGAACTTTTTTTCCCCAGATCTCTAATAGCTGTGAATTCACCTATGGAAGTAGTTGCCAGGTAGCATCTGAATAAGAGTTGTTCCTTTGGACAAAGGCTACAGAAGGCCAAGATAGTAGCAGGGATGGTTGTCTGGGTGACACTACTATTTTCAGGAATTTGGGGCTCACTTGCTTATTTGTGGCAGTATGTTGATGATGGTAGCAAGGATAGTTAGGCCTTTTTTCACAGGAACTGCTCCCCTTGTTGAAGGCTGCAGGAGTCAAGTAGGAAGCAAGTCCAGTGCTCTGGCAGAATACTATAATTACTAAGGCTCTGGAACTTGGACTTTAGACCTGAGATATCTTCACTGGGGCCCAAGAAGAAATTGTAGTAATGGTTTGACCCATCTGACACATACTACCTGTCTGTCCCTCAGACAATACCTTATTGCTTCAGCTAAAGTAATTTTTAATAGATTTCAGAAAAATCTGGAAAGACTTACATGAACTGATGCTGAGTGAAGTGAGCAGAATCAGAACATTTTACACAATAACAGCAACATTGTTCAATTACCAACTAAAACTAACCTGTTCTCAGCAATGCAATGATCCAAGACAATTCCAAGCATCTCATAATAGAAAGTGCTGACTAAATCCAGAGAAAGAATTATGGAGTATGAATGTAGATTGAAGCATATTATTTTCATTTTGGGTTTTTTTTTTCTTGCCTGATTTTTCCTTTTCTTCTGAGTCTTCTTTCACAACATGACTAATGAGGAAATATGTATAACATGACTGTACATGTATAACCTATGTCAGATTGCTATTTGAGGGAAGAGGGAGCTAAGGAAGGGAGGGAGAAAAAATGAAGCTCAAAATCTTACAAAGAAGAATGTTAAAAACCATCTTTACATATAATTGGGGGAAAATACTAGTAAGTAGAAAAAAATTAAGTGGCTTTCAAGAAAGTTTAGAAATCATTGGATTAGAGGAGGAAAAATGACACCAGAAGGAAAGAGCCGAAAAAAGAGTGATATGACACAGCATTACCTACATGAAGACAGGTCCACAAGGAAGGGATGAAAAGCCCTCCTCATCAATACATTATCACCACTCCTCTCCATCACTACTGGTAGATTTTTTTTTTCTTAACAGAGAGGTCCTACTTGCTTAACTTTAATGATGGCAGATTCCAATCCTGTTTTTGAGTGTTTTTTTTTTTTTTTTTAAGTGTAGTCTGATGCCTGAGCTTCCCCTGGCTTTTTTTTTTTTTTAACTTTTAAAAATAAACTAAATAAGATAGATAGTTGGGAATATAAAGATTAAAAACCAAAATAGTCTTTCCCTTTATGGAGTTTGCAATGGAGGAAGAGGAGTGCACTGAATTGTACACTAAATAAATAAACCGGTAACACAAAGTAATTACAAGAAAGAAAAAGCATTAAGGATTCAAAGCATCAGATAAGTATTTGTGTTAGACTTAGCACCTGAGCCATGATTTGAATGAACCTAAAGATTCTATGATACAAAGATGGGGAGAAAGTGAAGACCAGTCATAAGAGACCAACAATACAAAGTCAGAAAGAAAATATACAGCCCTCTTACTTATATCCCCAGTGCTTAGCACACTGCCTGGACCTTCATAGGTACTTAATAAATGCTTATTGAATTGAACTGGTAGTTGAATTTTCTTTTCTAGATCTTTCATAGTTATGGATTCTTAGGAAGAAGGATCAACTTTGGAGGCAATTGCCAGATGGCATCTCCGTAAAGGAGGAGATGCCAGTAAAACCAGATTAATCAAGAAAAAGAGTGAATAAAGGGGCATAATATGAAATAACTTGAAAGGTAAATAGGAAAAAGATTGCTCAAAGATTTAAATGCCAGGCTAAGTGTTTTGCTTTTTTATCTTTTAGACAATATGAAGACACTGAAGATTTTTGAGTAAGGAAATGATATGTTCTGATTTGTGTTTTAGCATAATCTATTCAAAAAAAATATGGGTTTCTGTGGAACTGATGAATACTTCATCTCTGTAAATTTAATGTTTTACTGGTCAGGATTCAAGGAAATCCACAACCAGTGGTGCAAATGGATATATTCTGTGAATCCAGATAATATTCCAGTTAAATCATTTCTGTGTATTGAAAACTATCTATGTGCAAAATAGCTGCCTGAAAAGAAGCAGGCTTCCCAGCTCCTCCACACACCTGCTCTAACAAAAACTTGAAATTCACACCGCACCAAAAAAATGAACAAGAAGTCCAATGAGAAGCTTCAGTAAGTGAATTCTTCCATTCCAGAATTGAAAGGAAAAAAAAAAAGTCAGCCAGAAACCAATGAATAACAGGAAAGGGAGCCACCCAGCAGGACCAGAAAAAGGCTATAGATACATATAGCCTACAGGGCTCTGTGTCTGGAGATAGTAAGAACTGAAGGCCTCCAGAAGAAGTAGAGAGGTCAAAAAACCCCAAGGTGAGAACCTTGGAAGCCTCAAGGAATAGCAGTGCTCAATCTGGGATTACCCAGTTTGCCCAGGGGCTCTAAGGTCCCTAACATTGTGTTCTGAGATGGCATAGAGGGCCTTTGCTTTGAATCTCAAAAGATTCAGGAGAGTATAAATCCAGGAAGTAGAGATCAGCATAGGAATTTAGGGGAAGATCAAGCAGGGCCAACCACCCCACCCAAAAGCACAAGTAGATTGACTTGGCCCTGACACAAAGTCCCAAGTTTAAGTTTTCCTTCCAATAGAGCAGGCATCTTTTAATATTGTGGCTATAGTTAAGAAAAATTATAATATCTTCAAGGAGAAGCCACAAGAAAAATTTGAATTTTCCATGATAACTAGAAGAAATGAAGCAAGAATTTTAAAACTCTGGAGAAAAAAATGGAAGAATAATTAGCTTAAAAGACAATGGTAAGATTTGCCTAAGAAATGGACTCTCTAAAAACTAGAATGAAATAAACAGAAATTAATTAATGGATAAGATATAGAAAAAAATCAAAAGATTTAAAATTTAGGGGAAAGACATATTTAATATTTAAAAATAAAACTGACCTGGAAAACCACTTAAAGAGAGGTAACTTAAGAATCGCTAGACTTCATGAAAACCATGGTTTAAAAAAGAAGCCTAAATACCATACTTTGAGAAATATGAATGAAATACAAATGAAAACTGGGAGAAAAGAAACATGTCCTTCAGAACATAATGTCTACCAAAAGTATTGAGGAAGATAAATAAGAAAAAAACAGAGGGCCTGGAGATGGGGGACATTGGGATTGCAATATTGAATAGATTCTACTCTAAGAGAATTCCTCTAAGGGTTTTAAGGGAGGTGGGGGTGGAAGGATGATAAAAGGAATTGTATATTAATTAATTAATTATATTATATTGTATATTATCTGAACTTCTTAGACAAACTAGTCATGCCCAGAGAAATCTGGATTACATGTAAAAAGGAAGAAGAAGATAGTAGGGCTTGCTATTCTCCTATTTGGGGTTCATGAGAAGAGTACATCAACATGGAAGAAGGGTTAGGGAGAGGAGCATGAGATGAATCTTATTTTTATTTGAAATATAGAGAATTCATTTTATTTGAAAATAGAAAATTCATCAAAGTTAGCAGAGGTAGAAATGAGGATAAGAACAGGGAAGGTTAAGAGGGAGGAATATATTTAGGAAGGGAACAAAAGCAAAACAAACTTCCTGATTCCAAAATGGAGATTAAAAGGAAACTTAAAAGGAAGAAAGAAAAGAATTGGAATTTAACAGATTGGCTGAAAAAATTGTGATATATGGATGTAATCGAACATTGTACTATATAAAATAATGAAAGATGATTTTGAAGAATCCTGGACAATTTGAAATAGTTGCAGAGTGAAATAAGGACTAGGAGAATAATTTCTACCAGGATAGCAATAATATAAAGAAAAACAACTTTGAAAAAATTGAGAACTGTGATCAATGGAATGAACAATTTGTACACAGATAAACACAAAAGTTATGCAAAGTAACACTAAGTAATTTCAAGAAGGAAAAAGCACTAAGGATTCAAATTAATGGTGAAGCATGTAACCCACTTCCCAAAAGAGAGGCAAATGAGATCAATGTGTGAAAAAGAAATGCATTTTTGGACGTGGCTACTGTGGATTTCATCTGTTTAACTGTGTTTATTTGTTGATTCCATTTGTTTATGTTTATTTGTTTCAAGGTGGTTGTTGAATTTTGTTTTTGTTTTTTTCTTTCTGTGGGGGAAGTGGTGATAGAGTGACAATAGTGATGTCAAAAAAAGGCCTTTGGGAAATAAAGAAGTGAGTGCACTGAAAAACAGAAAAGGAGCATAATTTTGAAGATCACATATAGAATTTCTTATAGATATTTTTCAAAAGCAAATGGAAGGTTACCATTTGTTGCTGCAGTGGAAATTGCAGAGTAGGAGAGAAGTGGAGGCATCTCTAGCTTTGTCTCCTTCAGCACTCCCCAGTCATTTCAGAGTGGATTTCAGAGGATTGCTATCACAGGTCGCAGGGCAGAAGACCCAGAGTCTCTCTGGTATGAAAGAAAGAGATCTATTTAAATATAAATTTGTGATAAACGGAGTGATGGTCTAAATAAGAGTATTTTAACAATATAGCTAATTCAGAATCACTTCATAGATGAGCACGATCCTATGATGGAGGACTCCTACAAAAAATGAATTGTAATTGATGAAGATACCTGTCTCTGTGATATTCTCTATACAGCAGGTCAAGAGGAATATGGCACAATGAGGAACCAGTGCATCACGACTGGAGAGGCTTTCTATGTATTTTTGCCATAATAACAAATTATTTGAAGATATTCATTATGAAAAACAAATAAAAAGTTAAAGATTCTGAAGATACATCCATTGTTCTCAACAGAAATAAATGATTTGCCTTACAGAATAGATATAAAATCAGTTTGACTTAGTGAAAAGTTATGGAATTCCTTTCATTGGAGTATCAGCAAAAACAAGACAGGGTGTTGATGATGCCATTTACACATTAGTTTGTGAAACTTGAAAACATTAAAGATAAACAAGGAGGGTAAAAAAAAAGAAAAAAAATATGTAATTATATAAATCAAATTTTTACTTTTTTTTTCTCAAAACATACTTAAGACAGTTTATATCTTATGTTAAATTATTAGTATGTGTTTAGCATTTCCTAGTTTTCTTTCTGCTTCATGCAAATTCTTACCTTTTATCTGAATGCTTATTTTAAAAAGACAATGAAAACTTTATTTCTCTAAGTGCAGTTTTCCCTTAGTATTGATTCTTTAGCTAGCAATGCTTATGAAAAAGAAATTGATCTGATGGACGCAGCTCTCTTCAACAACGAGATGAACCAAATCAGTTCCATTTGTTCAATAATGAAGAGAACCAGCTACACCCAGCGAAAGAACTCTGGGAAATGAGTGTGAACCACAACATAGCATTTCTATTCCCTCTGTTTTTGTCCACTTGCATTTTTGATTTCCTTCTCAGGTTAATTTTACCTTATTTCTAAGTTTGATTTTTCTTGTGCAGCAAAATAACCATACGGATATGTATACATATATTGTATTTAACATATACTTTAACATATTTAACATGTATTGGAATACCTGCCATTTGGGGAAGGAAGTAGGGGGAAGGAGGGGAAAAGTTGGAACAGAAGGTTTTGCAAGGCTCAATGCTGAAAAATTACCCATGCATATATCTTGTAAATAAAAAGCTATAATAATAAAAAAGAAATATTTTTTAAAAAAAGAAATTGAATATCTGAAATTTTCCCTTTGAGATTTTTGGTGCATGCACATTTACTATAACTTTTTTTTATTGACAATTATGAACTTAGGTTTTAACAAATTAATGAAGGATAATGTAATATAATTTATAAATAATCCCTATACTATGTTTTATTTTATCATATGATAGATTAGGTATTAAGTAGTTCTGTTGAAATTTAAATGATTGACTTTATTAATTTTGAGAATATCAGAACATCTGATAGCCTTCTTTTAGGTTCACTTATAGAAATTAAGTCCTGTAGTTTAAGATCACCTTTATTGAAAGTAAGTCATTTAGAATTTTTAATTTTTTTCACTATTATTACTATTTGTTACAGTAACTCTTTTAAAAATAATTTTTTTCTATAAAAAAAGGAAATAACAATAAAAATGTTTGAGGCAATAGAAAACAGTAAAAGTTTTTTTTTTTTAATTTTCTTATTTTAAATTGATTCAGTCAGGAAGACCTTTAGGGACCTTTAAAAAAAAAAGCAACCCACATTTCAATTTGTTGTTTATTTTTAAACATTTTTTTCCTTTTAAATTTTGAATTCCAAATTTTTTCTCTTTCCTTTCCACCATGGACATCCACTGAAAAGGTAGGTAATATGATATTAGTTACTCATATGGAATAATGAAAAACATATTTCCATATTAGTCATTTTTTAAAAGCCAGAAAAATAAAGTGAAAAAAAGTTCTCACTTTAAAAAAAATTTCAATTTGCATTGAATTCATCAGTTTTCTCTCTGGAGGTAGATAGCATTTTATTTTTATGATGAATCATTTGGAATTGTCTTGGATAATTATATTGATCAAAGAAGCCAAGTCTTACACAGTTAGCATCATTCCAACATTGTTGTTCCTGTGCACAATGATCTCCTGGTTCTTCTCACTTCACTTTGCATTAGTTCATATAAGTCTTGCCATATTTTTTCCTAAAACTATCTTATTGTCATTTCCCACATCACAATAGTACACCATCACAAACATACAGTACAACTTTTTTAGCCATTCTCCAATTGATGAACATCTCAATTTCCAATTTTTTGGCACCACAAAAAAAAAAAAAGCTTCTGTAAATATTTTTGTACCCATAGGTCCTTTTCTTTTATTCTTTGATCTCTTTAGAATACAAACCTTGTATCTAAATCAAGGGATATATACAGTTTTATTCCCCTTCAGGCCTAATTCCAAATTGTTCTTCAGAAGAGCAGGACTAGTTCACTACTCCCCTTACAATTTGTGTACCTTTTATTCTCCCTCAACCCCTCCAGCATTTATCATTTCTGATATGTGTGAGGTGGTACCTGAGAGTTGGTTTAATTTGCCTTTCTTTCAGCATAATGACTGAGACTATTTTTTTACGTGATTATAATTAGTTTTGATTTCTTCTTCTGAAAACTGTTTACACCCTTTGACCATTTGTCAATTAAGTAATGGCTCTTATTTTTGTAAATTCTACTCCATTTTATACTTAATATATATTTGAAAAATGAGGTCTTTATCAGAGAAACTTGCCGTAGAAAAATTTGATATTATTTAATTGCCTATAGCACCTTTTAATATAATGTATTTTCCCTGGTTATCTCTTTTTAATTAGACCTATTTTTATTTTTGCTTTGTCTAAGATCATCATCGCTACCCCTTCCTTTTTTTACTTCAGCTGAAATATATTTGATTTTGTTGCAGCCCTTTATTTTAACTTTATGTTTCAAGTGTGTCTCTTATAAACAACATGTTGTATTCTGGTTTTTAACCCAAATTTCCTCCCTAATTTCAGGTTAATGGATGAGTTCATCCTATTTGCATTTACATTATGAATACTGTGTTTTCCTCCATCCCATTTTCTTCTGTTTCTTCTTCTCTCTTTTTCTCTTCTTATCCTGTTCCTCCTTAGAAGTCTATTTTGCTTCTAGCCATTTCCTCCCTTAATTTATCTGCTTTTTTATTATTTGTTTCCATTTCCCTACTTAATCCTTTTCCCTTCCTATTTCCTTATTGGGCAAATTACATTTCTATAAACAATTGAGTGTGTGTGTGTCTATGTGAGTGAGGTTCAGGTATTGCTTGCCACTCTCCCCTCCTTTTTCTTTTCCATTATAAGATCTTTTTCTTGTATATCTTTTATGTGAGAAAATTTTCTCCATTCTACCTCTCCCTTCCCCTTTTTCCTAGTGAATTCCTCTTTCTCACCTCTTCATTTTTTTTTGGGGGGGGAGGGAAATATTATCCCAACATAATCAACTCATACCATGCCTTCTGATTAAACTCCTTTTAAATTCCATAATAATGATATGGTTTTTAGAAGTTACATTTATCATCTTCCCATTGGAAAGTAAACATTTTAACTTTATTGAGTCCCTCATTATTAATCTTTCATATTTACCTTTCGATGTTCCCCTTGAATCTTGTATTTAAAGTCAAATTTTCTACTCAGCTCTGGTCTTTTCATCAGGAATGCTTGAAAGTCCTCTATTTCACCAAATATCCATTTTTTCCCCCTGAAGAATTACACTCAATTTTGCTGGATAGATTCTTTTTAGTTGTAATTCTAGCTCCTTTGCCCTCCAGAATATTATAATACAAGCTTTCTGCCCCTTTAATGTGGAAGCTTCTAAATCTTTTTGGCTCCATAATATTTGGATTATTTTTTTCTGACAACTTGAAGTATTTTCTCCTTAACCTTGGAGCTCTGTAATTTGTTTATAATATTCCTGGGAATTTTTATTTTCTCTTTCAGTCTCTAAGGAAGTAAGTAGGGGGTTATTTAAATTTCTGCTTTACCTTATAGATTTTAGTTATCAGGGTAGTTTTCCTTGATAATTTCTTGAAAAATGATGTCTAGGCTCTTTCTTTGATTGTGACTTTCAGGTGGTCCATTTATTCTTGTTATCTCTCTTTGATCTATTTTCCAGGGCAGTTGTTTTCCCAAAGAGATATTTCACATTTTCTTCTACTTGCTTTATTCTTTTGACTTTGTTTCTTGATGTCTCTTGGAATGATTAGCTTCCACTTGTCCAATTCTAATTTTCAAAGAATTATTTTCTTCCATGACATATATCTCTTTTTCCAGTTCTTTTCTTCAGTGGATTTTTTGTGCCTCTTTTACCATTAGGCTAATTTTTGCTTTTTTTTTTTTTTTTTTTTTTAAGGTATTCTTTCTCTAGTATTTTTTGTTATCTCTTTTACAAGCCATTAATTGTCTTTTCATAATTTCTTGCATCACTCACATTTCTTTTTCTAATTTTTTTCCCCACTCATTTCTTTCTTTAACTCTTCTAAGAATTCTTGTTAGATTTGGCTCCAATTAACATTTTTCTTTGAAGCTTTTTTTGGGTAGTTATTTTTATATTATTGTCTTTCTGAGTTTATGTCCTCGTCTTCCTTGCCATCACTGCAGTTTATTATGATAAAATTCTTTTTTTTTTTTTTGTTTGCTCATTTTCTAGCCCATTTCTTGATTTTGAACTTTGGTTAAAGTTGGGCTCTGCTCACCTGGAAGTAGAGAAGGTCTTTTCTTGAACTTAATTCTTTATAAGTTGCTTTAACTTAGTTTTCCTTTTATTTGAATAATTTGGGAAGTAGAACAATATTAGCTTTAGTTTGACTGTCAAAAATTAACTAGTAACTAAGAAATATCTCATAGAAATTGAATGTAGTTTCCATTCAGGATAAAATTAAATGTAGCTTTTCTCAAATGTTACTTTCTAACATTAGGATCATGGAACATCATCTAGGCTATCAAGCTATATTCAGTCCTAAAGGGAAAAAATGTCCATGCCAGGCCAGAGGGCAGTTAAGTGACTGGGTAAATAGAGCAGCAGATCTGGAGTCAAAAAGACTCATTTTTTTCTGAGTTAGAATCTGACCTCAGATATTTACTAACTGTGTGATCCTAAGGCAAGTCACTTAATTCTATTTGCCTCAGTTTCTTCATCTGTAAAATGAGCTGGAGAAAAATCCAGTATCTTTGTCAAGAAAACCCCAAATGGGGTCCCAGAGTCAGACACTGCTGAAATGTCTGAATCACAAGAACATCCTAAGTTATTTATTGTTTGAAAATTCATGATCAATTCTACTTGTTAGGAAGTAATAATGGTAGTTTATCTAATCTTGATAATCACTTTCTAAAAAAGCAACCAGCAATTAATAATTATGGTGAAATTTTAGTTTTTAATCACCTGTTAAGTTATAATCTTAGCTGTTAGGAATTCCATATAGAGAAAACCATACAACATGAAGATAAATTCCATGGCTTTTTGTTATTATGTTGAAAATAGTTTTACTTTTCTTTTCTTTTTTTTGAGGGCCAACTTTTTACTGGAAACTATTTCTCTCTCTCTCTCTCTCTCTTTCTCTCTCTCTCTCTCTCTCTCTGTGTGTGTGTGTGTGTGTGTGATTTAGTTTTTTTTAATTTTCAAAATATATGCATAATAGTTTTCAATATTCACCCTTGCAAAACCTTGTGTTCCAATTTTTTCCCTCCCTTCTTTCCACCCCCTCTCTTAGATAGGAAGTAATCCAATATATGTTAAGCAGCTGCAATTCTTCTATGCAAATTTCTACATTTATGATGCTGCACAAGAAAAAATCAGATCAAAAAGTAAAGAAAATGAGAAGTAAAACAAAAAACAAGCAAACAATAATAAAAAGATGAAATTGCTATATTGCAATCCACATTTGGTCTCCATAATTCTCTCTTTATATGCAGATGGTTCTCTTCATTACAAGTTATTGAAATTGGCCTAAATCACCTCATTGTTGAAGAGAGCTATATCCATCAGAATTGATCATCAAATAATTTTGTTGCTGTGTACAATGTTCTCTTGTTCTCACTTCATTCAGCATCGGTTCATATAAGTCTCTCAAGGCCTTTCTGAAATCATCCTGCTGATCATTTTTTATAGAACAATAATATTCCATAACATTCATATACCATAACTTATTCAGCCATTCTCCAACTGAGGGGCATCTACTCAGTGGATAACTATTTATTAGTGCAACATGTTAACTTGGAATGTATTTTTACCTATTTTTATATAGTGTAAACTGAAAGATGCATATTTTATACATTGTATTTTGCGGAGGCAGGGAATCATATGCAGTATGATTCAGGGTTTTGTTTTGTTTTTGCCATCATTTGGTTGCACTGACCTAGGAATACTGGTCATACCAAACATAAAAATTTAGGATGACTACTACTTTAACCAAAATTAACTTTTAAATGTTCATAGGAGTAAAGTGATCTGAAATTGTCATGTTTTGGTTATAAACTGCACTTCTCCTAATATTATAATATAATGTAGTTTAAATTAATTAACTAATCTAAAGAATTAAATAATTAATTTTAAAAATAAAAATTCTTATAATATGATAAAGAAAATGGTAGATTTTTTTTAAAGCAAAATTATATTCTATGTAAATTGAAATATTTTTTCCCACAGTATCCAGAATTGTTAGAATCCTTACAAAGTGATAAGTTGCCTAATTTAGCATGGTACTTAACAAATTCTCTAGATCACTAATGTAGTTAAGTACTCATTGGAGTTCACACTTTTGGGAGATTCACAAGTCAGTATTCAGTATGAGATTCACAAGTCAGAAACCCACAATCCCATTCTCTTGGAGGAGGAGTCAACTTTTTACACCAAGCATAAAAAGAGTTACAGTGAATCAGTCAGAGTCAGTTTAGAAGAAGCCCAATCTCCGAGGCAGAACCAGATTCATTCACTACATCTCACACCACCATGGTGGCTGGCCTCCTGCACTTCCCCCACTGAGACCAAAGCTGGTCTGAAAGGCTCTCCAGAAAGCTGCCCAGCCCCAGACAAAGAGACAAGACTCGGAAGGAGAAAATAAATGTTTGGATTTTATCAGCTGGCTGTATTTGAAGTGATTATTACTCTGAACTGAAACTAAGACTGTCTCCAGAAAACCTCCCCAAGAAACCTGCTCCCACAGAAAACCATCATAGATTATAATAAAAAAGAAGAATACCACATTTTGGTACCCAACATGGGGCTGATAGAACCCTGATTTCAGTGGAAAAACCTCTGATCCTGAATCCAGTGGAAAAGTCTTCTCAACCCAGAAATAGGGTAAGTACAACAAAGAAATTTTGTTAAAAGAGTTAAAGTAGAATTTCATCTAAGATGGGACAGATGTTTCTGTTCAAGGAAAATGTTCAGAGACCATTGCTAGACTTATAAAAAATCAAGGTTTAATTATAACCTGCGAGCATGCCATTGATTTGGTTAAAACTGTAAAGTACACATCTCCTTGGTTCTCTACGGAAAAAGAATTGGATCCAAATGAGTGGAAATTAGTAGGAGAACAACTAGGTGAATACTACAATTCTCCTCCAAACTCAATTTCCAAAAATATACTTTATACATACAATTTAATACAACTGGCTATAAGAAATTATTTAAATGTTAAAATGAAGAAAAAGAAGAAAGAGCAAGAAGGGGAGGTGCCAACTAAACTAGGTGAAAAGGAGGAAGAATCAGATAAGAATGGAGTTAAGTACAATTTTGAGTGTGATACTTCACAGCAGGAGAAATTAGATCATTCCTCATCTCATGATCCTCTCCCCTCAATTAACCCTTCATGGGTGGAGGGAGAAAGAGGAGGAGAGGCAGTAATACAATCAGAACAACCTATTAAGGAGCCTGTGAGAAGATTAGAAAAGGCATTAATTAAGGCAAAAAATGAAGGAGAAGATATATCTGATTTTATAAATGCATATCCTGTGATTGAAGAGCTTGACTCTTCAAATCAAAAAGGGAGAAGATACATTCCTTTTAATTTGGAAAAAATTAAGGAGTTGAAAAAGGGTTGCATTCTTTATGGGGCTACATCTTCTTATGTTAAAATGTTACTAGATAATTTGTCTTATGAAATCTTAACCCTAAGTGATTGGAAATCCCTATCTAAGACATGTTTAGAACCTGGACAAAATTTGTAGTGGCTTTCAGAGTATCATGAATTATGTAGGATTCAAGCCCAACAAAATAGGCAAACAGGAGCTAATGTACAAATAGCTTTTGACCAATTAGCTGGTGAAGGTCAGTATGGAGAGAATTCAGAACAGATTTATTATCCCATACCAGTGTATGAGCAAATTTCAAAGGCTGCAATAAAAGCTTGGGGTTCCCTCCCAGGACAAAAAGATCAAGGGGAAGCCTTCACAAAAATAGAACAAGGTGCCAGTGAACCTTTTGCAGATTTTGTGGGATGTTTGCAAACAGCTGTAACAAGAACCACTGGAGACAATGCAGCAACAGAAATAATGACCAGACATCTGGCTAAGGAAAATACCAATGATGTTTGCAAAAGAATTATATGGGTACTAGACAAAGATGCTCCTTTAGAGGAAACCTTAAGGTGCTGTGTCACAGTGGGCACAAATGCTTATTATGCCCAAACTATGATGAATATGGGAAGACAGGGTTCCTCTTGGCAAGGGACTTCTAAAGAAATTCATCAATATTTTCAATGTGGAAAAGTTGGACATCTTAGAGCTCAGTGTAGATATGGAGATAGAGTGAGAAGACAAGGTGAGAGAAAACCCCAAACCCCATGTCCAAAATGCAACCAATGCTTTCACTGGGCCTCTGGATGTAGAGTGACCCAGAGAAAAGAAAAGCAGAGCCCAGCTCCAAGATATCAATCAAAAGACAGGTGGGGCATGATGGCAGCTGAGGTTACACCCAGAGAGTCTTTAGAAGATCAGGACTCTAATGTGATCAATCAGCCTAAAAGTAATCACATGGCACAAAGAGATTACATGGTTAACCAACAGAAAAGCAATGAGATAGCATCAAGAGATTATAGTTGGGGAGAATACAGGCCTTTTAATCCAACAGGGCAGTGTCCAATGCAAACAGCTCCAATGTAATTGCCAGATGATGATGAGAAACCCCAAAAGTGGTAAATAGAAGGGAATTTTAGATAGGTTAACTGCCTGGGGAAGAGGGTTACTTGTATCTCCACAGGTGGAGAAGGAATCAGATGGGTGCCAATGAGCCGTATTCGCCTTGTCCATCAGAGAGAAACAGAAAAAAAGAAAAACTTCAAAACAAAGGAGAAGATTTAAGAAACATCTGACACTGAAAGAGCATGGCTGACAATGAGACTGTTAAAATAACTTTAAAATCTTCAGGAATCATTGGATTCCCTAACACAAGATGAGACTGTTTCATGAAAACCAGCAGGAATCATTGAATTCCTTGAGATGAAAAATTGTTGATGAGACTATTGCAATATTTCAAAGCTTGCAGGAATTATTGGATTCCTGGCACATGAACTAATGGACAATGGATTCCTTTTGGACTATTTCTAGGACTTATGGACATTTATAAATTCTCATGTTGATTCATGTTATTTGTTACATTAGTACTAGCCTGTGGTATATTGCTATGTGCTTATGTAGTTTGTGTAATTATGTGTAATATCTCCCATATTGATGGATTTATGTATACCTGTTTCAAGTGAGCCCCTTTAGAAACCTGCTAATCTGATTTGATTTCCTATTTCCTTTGGTGTTTTCATCTTCTTTCCTGAGATGTCAGGGAGGGTGTGACAACCTTCTTTTTATGGTGTTTTCACTTCTTTTTTGAGCAGTCAGGGAAGACGTGATCACTTTTTTGGGGGGGTTCTCACCTTCTTGAGAAGTCAGGGAGGTCATGACCACCTTATGTTCTAAATCAAAAGAAAGCGGGAGATGTTAGAATCCTTACAAGCTGTTAAGTCATTAGAATTGATAGAGACAATAATTATCTAATTTAGCATAGTTCAGTATGATTGATCTGATCTTACAAGGAGATGTTATGGGCCAGAACTTGAAACAAGGTACTAAGTAGAACTGATAGAAACAATGCTTGTATTCACCCCTTTAGAGAGCTCATATAAGCAAGAAGCTCTTAGAGCCAAAGAGCATTCTGGGAGATACAGAAGCCCACAAGTCCACTCTCTGAGGCAAAGTCAGATTCATTCCATCTTCACCTTTGTGCTGGCTGGAACCTGAAGAAAGCAGAGGAAAAGGACAATCTGTGAGAGCTCTTGGAACCAAGCAGAGAGATAGGCCTCTAAGAAAGCTAACCAGGCCCAAGGAAAGAGATAAGAAATAAACTTTTGGATTTTATCAGCTGGCTGTATTTGGAGTGATTATTACTCTGAACTGAAACTAAGGCTGCCTCCAGAAAACCTCCCCAAGAAACCTGCTCCCAAAGAGAACCATTATATTTTAAAGAAGAGAACACCACACAGAATAAAAAAGAAATCTAAGTCCAACCATTCTGGAGAGCAATCTGGAATTATGCCCAAAAAGTTATCAAATTGTGCATATCCTTTGATCCAGCAGCGTTTCTATTGGGCTTATATCCCAAAGAGATACTAAAGAAGGGAAAGGGACCTGTGTGTGCCAAAATGTTTGTGGCAGCCCTGTTTGTAGTGGCTAGAAATTGGAAATTGAATGGATGCCCATCAATTGGAGAATGGCTGGGTAAATTGTGGTATATGAATGTTATGGAATATTATTGTTCTGTAAGAAATGACCAGCAGGATGAATACAGAGAGGCTTGGCGAGATTTACATGAACTGATGCTAAGTGAAATGAGCAGAACCAGGAGATCATTATACACTTTGACAACGATATTGTATGAGGATGTATTCTGATGGAAGGGGATTTCTTTGACAAAGAGACCTAACTGAGTTTCAATTGATAAATGATGGACAGAAGCAGCTACACCCAAAGAAAGAACACTGGGAAACAAATGTGAACTATCTGCATCTTTGTTTTTCTTCCCGGGTTATTTATACCTTCTGAATCCAATTCTCCTTGTGCAACAAGAGAACTGTTCGGTTCTGCAAACATACACTGTATCTAGGATATACTGCAACATATCTAACATATATAGGACTGCTTGCCATCTAGGGGAGGGGGTGGAGGGAGAAAGGGAAAAAATCGGAACAAAAACAAGTGCAAGGGATAATGTTGTAAAAAAAATTACCCTGGCATGGATTCTGTCAATATAAAGTTATTATTTAAAAAAAAAAAAAAAAGAAATCTAAGTATATTGGTGGAAGCAGGAGGACCCAAAACTGAATTCTTGGCTTTAGGGGTTATCCCAATACTGTCCTAATCTTCTAAATTCCCTAGAATCTTTTCGTGTAGTAGAGGGAAAAGGGACACTTAATTGCATTCCAAACAGGTTTATCTACAGGCAGAAACAATTATCTTATAAGACTGAAATACTACTTAAAACTTTTGAGTTGCTTTGTTTGCATATGCCTACCTTGAGCAAGGTAACAGGCCACCTCTGACTTCCATCTCCCTTCTTACCCCCTATCTTTAGACAGTTTGAAAAAAAATCTTCAGCTTTAGACTATCAGAATCATATATATCTGTAAAAGTGATTTTCTCTGCTTCTTTGCCTCATACATTAACTTCATGAAACTGGGAATTGATACCTAACAACAGAGATGTTTTTAAGAGTTCTATTCAGCTGGTAAAAGAAAGATGGGTGAAGGAAAGAAGCATCAGATTTTGGTTTTTAAAGAAAAGCAAATCCAATTTTGGTGTGAGAAAATACAAAAGGCAAAAATTAAGACATTAGAAACTTGAGTTCTAATGCCACTAACTATTAAATACTGAGATGAAAGTTTAGAGTTAATTTTTCTGAAGTGAAACCAAGTCTACACCAGTAGGTAAAATGGAGATCTGAAGCAAGAGATAACAGGAAGCTATCACCTGAAATGTGTTTTATATCTTGAATAATTACTGAAATAATTTTATATCTTTAATAATTGCCTAAAGGCATCCATTTTACCATCTTAATCTGTTTTAAATTTTTTAATTAAAGCCTTTTATTTTCAAAATATATGCATAGATAATTTTCAACATTCACCTTTGCAAAACCTTGTGTTCCAATTTTTTTTCCTTCCGTTTCCCCAAACCCATACCCTAGATGACAAGTATTCCAATATGTTAAACATGTGCAATTCTTCTATACAGGTACCATCTTAATCTGTTAATTTACACCTGACCTTTATCTTAATGTCCAAAAATTGGAGAGTTCATGCATTTGATAACTGATAAAACATCAAAATTCCTCAACATTTCAGCTATTAAATTAGATATAGTATTAGAACCATTAACAAGGCTTTTGAAAACCAATGCCCTATCTAGTCTAATTGGTAGTCTAATTGAGGATTTTAAAACCCTCAGTGGGCCATCATTGTAGTTTATCTTATATAGTTCTTTTTAGTTTGCAAAGTATTTAAAAACAAATGAACATCATTCCACTGGACCTTTATTACAAATTTGTATAGGCAAATGACCATTTTTGCATATGATTTTCCCAGAGTCACACGACTTATAAATGGTCCAGGCAAAAATTGATCTCAAGTCTTTATTTCTAGTTTAGAGTTTTTTCAGAAACTTTTTCTTGATTTCCAAGTTTGACCATTTAGGGGGTTTTCATAAAATTTTAGAATCTGTCACCCGAGATCCCCCAAACCCTACCTGAAGATTTTTTTAGTGTGATATCCCTAATAACTAAGTTACCCAACCTTAAACTAAAGAGTTCCATGATAAGGCATATTATATTCCAAAGGTGTCCATTCTACTTTTTCTTCAATTGAGTTAAAATATGCCCCTCTGAAATTTCTGTCCTAGATCTACTCTCTAACACTAAACTCTAGTCCCTCTTCTACATAGCAGCTCTTCCCGATCTTAACACTATACCCATGAATCCCCAAATCTTCTCTTCTCCAGATTGAACACCTTCCTTTCTTTTAACCTATCTGGCATGTTTTGTAGTTCTTTCACTCTTCTGTTCACCCATCTACTCACCCTTTTCTGGACACACTCCAGTTTACCAATGTCTTATTAAAACTCAAATTAAATATAATATTTCAGATGGGTCTAACTAAACAGCTACATTGCATAATGGATAGAGCTCTGGACCTGGAGTCAGAAAGATTCTAAACTTACTAGTTATGTGATTCTGGGGAAGTCACTTACCTGCCGACTATATCAGTTTCCTCAAATGTAAAATGGAGATAATAGCATTTACTTTTCAAGGTTGTTCTGAGGATCAAATGACATACTATTTGTAAAGCATATAACACATGCCTATCATATAGTAGGTGCTTATTAAATGAATGTTTCCCTTCTAATGGAGCAGAGCTCAGCAGAGTCATCTTCACCTCTTTTTGGACACTATTAATGCAATTTAAGATTGCATTAGAGTTTTTATCACATTCTTGACATTTTTATTTCTCATAATCAACTAAAATCCCAGATCTTGGGGCAGCTAGGTGGTGCAGTGGATAGAGCACCAGCCCTGAAGTCAGGAGGATCTGAGTTCAAATCTCAAACACTTAACACTTCCTAGCTGTGTGACTCTGGGCAAGTCACTTAACCCCATTGCCTCAACAAAAAAATAAAATAAAATCCCAGGTCTTATTTATCTAGTTATTTCTCCCCTGTCCTGTTGAAGTTGATTTTTTGAATTCTAAGATAGCATTTTACATATCACCATAAATTTTTATCTCATTTAATTCAGTCTATTGCTCCATCCTGTCTAGATCTTTTTGAGCATATTATTCCATACAACATATTAGGTATCACTCTTAGCTTCATGTCATCCAAAAATTTCCTAAGCATTCCATCTATGATAACGAAAGTATGGTATAGAATAAGGTCAAGGACAGAGCCAGATAGTACTCTTCCAGCAGCATCCAACCAGGCCGATATCAATCTCTTAATTACCACCTTTCTGTTTAGTTGTTCAACCAGTTCTGAACCTACCTAACTGTACCATATCCAAACCTTATCACTCCATCTTGTCCATAAGGATATAATGAGATTTTGTCAAAAAACCTCACTAAATTCCAGATAGATCATTTCCCTGATCTACTCGTTTGGCAACACTGTAAATTAAAACAAAAACAAAAAAAGAATTAATTGAGTCCGGCATGACTTGTTTTTCATGAACTCTGATAGAGCATCATGATCATCACTTCCTTTTTTAACTGCTCACAAATTATATATTTAATAACCTGTTATAAAAATTTGCCAGAAATTATAGTCAAACTCAGTTTCTTTTAAAATTTGAACATTTTCCTTTCTCCCATCCTACATCAACTGTCATATTGTCCATAATTTTTTTATGATCAGCATTTTTTTTAACCAGCAATTTTTAATTTGTAAGGTTTTTTTAGTGTATTGCAAAGGAATTTATCCACCCTTAATTTAAGGATGCTAGATGGCCTTCTCATTTATCTTGGACTTTCTCTCTTAATAATTTCTGCTTTATCTTTCCCATTCTGATGATCATTCTCTTAGATAAGAGAAAAAGAAGCAAAATATTACTAAGCTTTCTTTTTGTGGTCCATGCATTCCACCTATACCAAGAAGTAACCTAAAGACTTCATATTATCACACAAAATTGTTTTTTCCCTCTTGTTTTTAGTACTCACTGCAACTCTCATGTCATTCTAGGATTTAACATTTCTAGATCTCTGTCACTCCTTGGTATTCATACTCAGTTACTTACCCTTGCCTCCATTTTTTCGTACATATCTTTTAAAACATCTGAGTTGGTTAATGAATTCCTTGTGAAATCATATAGGTTTTTTAAAAATAGTTATTAAAAGCTAGCATTTACATAATACTTTCAGGTTTGCAAAATTTTTCAATTATTATTTCATTTGATCATTTTTTGATAGATACTCCTTTTTTCTCATGGAAAATATTTGTATTTTGACATGAGAATGCCATTCTGGAGTATGCCATACTTGCAATATCCTCAATCAGACAATTCCCCCTCTGGTCCCTAAGCACTATTTCTAAAACAAAAACCAGAAGTTCAGGTGTTCATGATTCATATACATTATATTGATAGGAATCTGATCTTATAGCCTTTAATCATTGAACATTCTGATTTAGCGTAAGTAGTGGAGAGCAGGAAGCAGGTGTAGGCAAGCAGGCCAAAAGTTCTAAACTTATGTCACTTGAGTACCCATGATAATGCTCATGTAGGAAGAAAAGGGAACCAGCTCCATTCATTACAAGATTTGACTTATACTTATCCACTTATTTTCATCCATTTAAGCACAATCATTAAAAATTCAAATTTCTATTAATAATAAATTAAAAAAGAGATTTCTTGATGCAGCCTTCTCCTTAGAGATAAGCTGGAGCCATTCCTAACTGGGTGGGTAGAACCAATTGTTAAATTTTCTGTATGAACATTTACAGCTTGGATATCGACAAACTACAAATCAGAGCTGGGTTTAATGTTTTGTCAGTTGTGTAGGCTTAAACAAAAATGATAAGTTATTAAACCTTTGCCAAAACATTGCTGCACTTGACTCTCAAATTAATCCCAGATGTATACTCAACAGCACCTACTTTTACTCTGAAAGCCTGCTTTACTCACTCCCTAATCTCATTTGAACATACAAACTCCACATTCACCTTCACCCATTCTGACTCTCTCGCAATCTAATCTCATACACACACCCAGAACAAGCTTTCATTGAAATTGCTGACTTTTCTTCACAGCTCCCAAACCACCAAAGGATAAACACCAACCCTGAGGCTACTCTTTATATATTCTGAAATGTCCACTGTGGGATTATGTATTCTTCCCCCCAATCTCCCCCCCTCCCCACCCCCAAAAAAACACAACTTTGGAGACAGGAAGGAAATTTGTAATAGGGCATATGCTTGTATCTCCCTTTTTCTTTCTTTCTCATAGTAGACAAGTTCCTGACACCACCCCTCTCTAGCTGACTTCCCTTGTATACTCTTCAACAATGCATTCCTACCTATCTTTTCTTGGAACCTCTTGAAACCCATTCTTTCAGAGTCTATAATATGAGTCAGACTGTGCCTAAATTTTCTTTCTTTCTTTTTTTTTATTATGAACTCTAACATGATATAATCACTGTCTTCCAAAATTATAGTCATTGTAACCTATTCAACATGTAAAGGATTGCTTGCCATCTGGGGGAGGGGGTGAAGGGAGGGAGGGGAAAAATCGGAACAGAAGTGAATGCAAGGGATAATGTTGTAAAAAATTACTCTGGCATGAGTTCTATCAATAAAAAGTTATTAAAAAAAAGAACAAAGTTATAGTCATTTCTATTTCAATACTCAGTTCCTTCTTATTGGTCAGGATAAGTTCCAGAATAGCAGTTCCTTTCTTAACTACTCTCCTTTCTGATAGAGGAAGTTACTTTTGGGGCAAATCCATAATTTTTCAGCTGTTCTAATTTTAGGAGAAGCCTACTTGTGGAACTTAACATACAATTTCTCTTTCTGGTAAGCAAGTTTATAATATATGCCCACCACAATCTATTTTATTTTTCCCTCTGTGGATCTTAATCTCAATGTTCACCAGGTGGTCCCACTATCAACAATGGATTCTACTCATAAGTATATTTATTCCAAAATAACAATATTCCATTGTTGCTATTATCTATTTGTCCCTTCTGAATAAGATACTCCATTGTCAGTATCTTTTTATTTGAGTCTCAGACTACAAATAATGAGTCTCAGACTACAAAGTTTCAGTACTTGTGAAGACATAGTTACCTTCGTGCATTAAAATCTCTTAGTTATTTCTTACATTCTGTGCATTTCTATATAGATACCCAAAGCTAAAAGTAAATAACCTCCTTCCCCAATTCAAAAGATAAGTGCCCCTGTGATCAGCTACTTTAGGTTCAAGGTATCAACTGCAGGAATATTCTAAAGCCAGGTCCATGAACCTCTATCCTTGTGCTGACTTTTTGGAGGACACAATTAGCTTGAAGCAAAGGCATTTACTGAAATGACATCATTAAAAAAGTGAGAAAAAAACATCTCCTTCAAAAACCTGAAGAATAATCTTCTATAAACACACCTATTAGAGAGAAAACACTTAAAAGGTAGGGAATACTATAAGTAGGGAATACATATGTCCAAGGCATGTGCAAACAAAGACAAGTCTGGTATCTGATGCTGCAGGGTCACTAATATCTGTGCATTGATCTCACTGACCTAAATCTCTAGTGTCTACTGAGGACACTTTCACTAGTCATTGCCAGGTACTGCCTCATTGGAAATTGCTTGGTTAGAGTCACCATTGCATTTATGAGCTTCTGGCTCATAAAATCCTTACCTATGATATGTCTATACTCTTTTAGAAAAAAGGAGGGACTCAAATAATTTTGTGGTCTAAGTAGAATGTTTTACAAGAACCGTACAAATGTCATTTTTCTTTCTTAAAGGAAAAAGTTCCATCAAGAAATCTCTTTTAATTTTTTAATTATTATTTTAAAGTTTTATTCTGCTTATAGAAATTTGAATTTTTAATAACTTCAAAGAAAAAAATCCCAGCCACATTTGAAGAGCTAATATAATTGATTAGCAGAATATAGTGATATATCATTCTAAACAAATAATTCTGATGTGGTATATTGTCTATTAGTAAAAAAAATAATAATAATTTTGGAGCATATAATGCAGCATCTCCTCCTATCTATCTCCTAAATTATAATAGGGATACTTTTCAAGAATTTAACCAAACTAAAGAATTTTGAGTAATGCATGTTTCAAATGCAGCACTTTAAAAATGTAACAACTCTGCAAAGAAAGCTCTTTTTAGAGATCCAATGTCTGGAAAAATTCTTAAAACTCTTGAATTTGTAAGTTACTCAGGAGAAAGCTCTCTGAAGTTGATATAGCCCCATTTTTCTCATTTTACTAGAAGGCTAGATTCTTGATTATATTGCCTAAGGAGTTCCTAATTCCTCCTTTTCTACACAGAAGGTTGGAATTCAAGAAGCAATATTCATGAACTCCTGGTTCCTGACTCAGGTTATAGGCAAGCATATGTCTTCGGTGACTTTATACTCCTTTCACAAGTTGTTACTACTGCTTATGACAAGAAGGTTTTAGGACATGAAAATTTCTCTCCTTGCTGCAGCATGGAAGAGTTACATCTCAACATAACAAGGGCAACTTGCCTTTATAAGGCATAAAAGTCATAGCAGATCCTCAGCCAGTCAGTCATTCAGAGTTACGTGTATTCCATTAATCCATATCATTCAAAGACCAATATCTATAGTATTATTAGGTTGCTTAAGGAAGTTCTTCATTTTCATCTTAGATTAACAATGACAAGAACCTTTTTCTATTATTAGGTTGTTTAAGAAACTCAGGGGCAGTTAGGTGACTAGAGTTAGGGGATCTATAGTCAGAAGGATCAAATATAGCCTCAGACACTAACTATGCCAGGGAAATCACTTAACCCTGTTTGCTTCAGTTTTCTTATCTGTAAAATGAGCTAAAGAAGAAAATGGCAAATTATCCCAATATCTTTGCCCCCCCCCAAAAAAAAGCTAAAGGAGGAAGAATCAGATTTGATTGAAATGATTCAATAACAAAAAGAAACTTAATTTGTTTAGTGACTCCCCAATCTATTACCCCTATGCTCTGTTATCTGGTTACTTAAGAAAATACCCAGATTTGATTGAGGATTTCTCTCATTCATCTCTTTTACAATTATTATTACTATCCCTCTTCCCAGATATTGTTTTCTACTAATTAAAAACAGTGGGTATAACCATTATATTTCTTCTCGAATACTACCTGCTACTTTGGGGATTTCTCAATTAATGGTTATATATGATCCATTTTCCTTCTTCCACTTTCAGATTAAGTCTTCTTTATAAGTATCCAGGTAAACTCATTCTTTCTAGCCCTCACTAAATATATTTTAAATATGAACAAGAGGCCATCATTCTTGTATTTTAAAACCTGACCCGGGAATCCAAAACCCATTTTCTGATATCCTCTTCTTAACCAGTTAATCACTTTCCATATTTTTTTCTTCTATAAGCATCATCATCGATAGCAGTGATGAAAATACTACCTCTAGCCCACCTGAGTTTCCTATTTAACACTCTATAATCTCTAGACATGCTTTCTAAGTTTTTCAGATGGTATCATTTGTCCCCATATGAATCATTAAGAGTGGGGATTGGTTATCTTGTCTGGTACACTTCACGAGGCTTTTCATCATATCCTATGTACAGATGACTGAAAGGACAACATGCCTCCAGATTTTTCATTTTAGTTTAACATATCTCTTAGATACCTGCATATCTCTTAGAAAGAGATCATAGAAAACAGGACTTGTTTTTTTCTATTTGTGCCCAATATTAGATGCTCTATCTTATCACAACACCAGCTGATCTTCATCAGTACCAACAAGCACTGGAAAAAGCTTTATCCTCAAATGATTTAAGTGTACTCTCCATAAAAACTCTTAACAGATTACATCGTTCCAATGGTTTAGCAGTCTTTTTTTTCTTCTCCTCTTTCTCTGTAACTTTCTTTCACCTCTTAACTTTCTGACACAGGTTTGATTCCGTTCTGCTTCCTTGAATTCTTTTTCTTCTTTGTTTTCTTTCTGAAGCAGACAATAAGGAAGATGTGATGAACAGGGTGATTCAATCACTTTGATTTGTCCCTCCTTTTTCAGACACTTACTAGCTGTCTGACCCTGGGCAAGTCACTTAATCCTGTTCACCTCAGTTTTCTCATCTGTAAAATGAACTAGAGAAAGAAATGGTGAACTACTCCAGTATCCCAGAAAACCCCAAATGGATCCTGAAAAGTGAGACACAACTGAAACAATTTAATACCATACACCCTACTTGTGACCCTACATAGGTTTTCCTTTGTCTGAGAAGTTATATCAAAGGATCTGTAATGCTTTTTTTTTTTTTTTTTTTTTTTTTTTTTTAAAGCTCTGAGCCCACAGCCAGAGAAGTGCTTCTGGCAAAATTCCACAGTGTTAGATCTATGTCTCTCTTCTCTCGGGATGCTCCCACCCTCGATTGCCTCCTCCCAGCTGCATTCCCACTGAGAACTACCATAGTGAATGCTTGTGGTTAATGTGGTTTATAAAGATGAAGCAAACATTTAAAACAAAGGTTAACAGACTCCCCTCCCCCTCCTTATCCCCCACGGTGTCCAGAAGGAAAGCCTTTAGGCTTCCTTGAAGGATTCCAAAAGAAGGAAAGAGACACAGGATTAGCACTTTAGGGTCTATACTAGGGAGGGAAGGTAGAGAATTATCACTTTTTTGGGCCTGAGAGTTTGGGTTTTCAAAATGATGTTTCAGAATTTATCCCAGCACTCCTATAATGTGATTAGCCCAAATAACCTCAGTCCAAGAGTCCTGCCAGGCTCTGATACCTTCAGCATCTACCTCTGCTTGAGCTTTTGTTCTCTCATTTTCATGGGGCTCCCCTCCAGTAGCATTCATCTTCTGCAAGTCTCCTCAAAAGCTGAGCTCCTCTTTGGGAGTGACTTCTGCTTGAGCTGACTTTTTAAAAGGTCACCTGGGGGTATGGTCTATCATTATTGGTCTTTTTTTTCATTGCTCCCTTCTTGATTCACTCCTTAGAGTGAACAATCCACAGTGGTTCACTACTTAGATGGTGAGTACCTTCAGGGCAGGGACTGTCCTTTCCCTTTCTCTGTATTTCCATCCTTAGCACACAGTGACCCGGCACATAATGGACACTTAATAAATTTTTATTGACTAGTTACATATTTAGAGTTAGTTTAACACCTTGTTACCGCTCCTTTTCTATTATTAGCTCCGGGACTTTGAAGGAGCAATTCTTTACATAAGGCATAATTCTTTCTCTTTGATAAACTAGTCAGAGGAAAGCTCCTTCTTTTATCTTTTCCTCTATCAGGCAGACCAATCTGCATTTTGTACACACGTAGTTGTTATTTGGTTCTGGAAGAAACACAAACAGTGTAATCTTTGTGAGTCACTAGAACATTCCCCTTGCTCTCCATACTTGCTGAAGCTGAAATTCTTCAGTTCTCGATGGCTCTTGCTGCTAACACATGCTATTAACACATGCTGCTAACTGACACAGCAAACTGTCTGTTTCCCTCACTGAAGAAGAGCTCTGTCATGGGTCTTCCTAAGCCAGGATTTTTTATAGCAGATTTTCTCACCTTTTCTCAAGTTATCTGCTTATGCAGGGCATTTGATATGCAATTAGCAGGTTCTTTGCAGCACCCTAACAAAAGCAGAAGCTATATTCTGCAGTTATCTACAAGAAGGACTTTCTGTTCTGTTGAAAGTAAGGTGTGTTGTCTTTTTTTAAAAGCTACATTAACAAGTATAGAGTTGTTTGTGTATGTTGTTAAGACTATAAATCATGAAGTCAGGGATGAGGATCTTCTAATGTGGAGGCAGATCTAATTTTTTATTTCATATCGACTTGACCATGGAGTGATGTTACTCTGGTTACTATTGCTGCTGCCCAGAGAATAATTAGCTCACTGGTTATCCAGTTCAGCATGGAGCTTCAGAAGGTTAAAATCGAAGACATATGAACACCAGAGGAGTTAAACGTTTCATCTACATTTCAAAGGCTATTTCTAAGCCCTTAACGGCATAGTCATAGTTGAGGGAGGAAAGGGTTTGGCTAACACACCACTCATAAAATATTGTCTTGAGTTAATAGGTTGATTTCTTATTTGAAGTAAGCTGTCAGCTGCCTGAGTTTTGGCTTCCCCTTCATGCTATTTCCCTTATTTCTTACTCCTATATGGTTTAGGACCGTTTTTCCCCTCTCTGGAACTCAGATCACAACTCTCTAAATAGCCCTCTGAATCAATGAGTTGTTTGTGAGTCTTGGATATCACTTTACCTTTCTCTACTTCTAGGACTACTGTCTTCCTTTAGGTCTGTTAATTGGTGCTCATCACCAACTAGTCAAAAACGAATCATTTTCTCTCTTGGAAATTAAGCATCAGACAATCTTGTCTTACACCAGAACAAAAACAAACTACTACTCCCTACTGCAAAAAATTATAGAGCCACCAGCTGATCTAAAGGGCATTCAGTTGGGGGCCCCAGAACTTTAGGGCCAGAACACAATGTTCTAACAATTGAGCCAGACCACAGAATTACCTATGCCTTAGGGGAGCTTTTGAAGTCTTATAAGAAATGACTGCATGGCTCCAGAAGTGGGTGGAGTCAGTGACCCCATCCACCAACAAGTCAATTGAGCCCCTCAAATCAATTCACTGGGTAAGTAGAGGACTTCCTGGGGTTGCTGGCTCAAAATAGTCTATTTTTAAATTACTGCATATAGACATTCCCTGCACAACAGTGCAATGTCCTTTGCAGTGTCCTTTATGGCAGAATAAGTCATTCATTGGGTTACCTGCTACATCCCTTTTTTATTGCATGACCTGGAGAGGTTCCTTCAGAAGCTCAAGAGAGATTTTCTGTGGTCTGAGACTGTCAGATAAAACATCAGACCATGCAGGGGCAAAGAGACTATTACTTCAAGACTCCAAGCCAGGTTTTGCATATTATACTCCTACTTTATTTAATCAGTGTTTAATAGGTATGGTTAGGTCTTTTCAAGCTTCATTAGCCCAAGTAGAAGTGGCCAGCAACTCGCCCACAATAATCTGGCAATGTGCTAGAAAAGCTATAGCTTCATTTGCACCCAAAAAGGTACTACAGTACCTTTACCATTCTCCCTATCCACCTACCATTAGGGTGATGCTTACTACAGTAGGATCTATGTAGCTTCGAGGATATCAGATGTAGGACATCCCTATTTCACTAACTTATAGCATAACCAATAAAAGAAGCCATTCCTAGACCAAATTAGCCAGCTCTTCAAATAATGAAGTCTCAAGAGGACACTTTCCTGAACAACTCTCAAACAATGAATCCTACAACCCTCTCACCTGTCTACTTGTTCCCGACCCTTGAGATCAAACTTTCTAAAGTACTGATACTATAGAACCAAGATTTGGTGGATTTGGGGAATATTATGACCTTTGTCCTTGCTCAACAAGAGTAAATATCCCTAGAATCCCATATTCTCCTATGATTATCAATGAATGCATGTTAGTTTATGCCTAGCACAATGAATTGCTAAACCTGAATATCTACACTAGTTCTTAAAGAAAGTGGACTATTTCAGACATTTCAGGAGCACTGGGATTATTAGTAGGAATAGGACAATTGACTGGCATCCTGCATTTTGTACAAGTATCCTTCTCAGCCTTAATTGTGATTTGGCTATTGTGATTTCTGAGCTTGCAAACTTCAGTCAAAGTCTGTGTAGGAGTTGTTAAAAGAGCCCACAGAGACTTCAAAAAAGCAGATTGAGTGGAAGGAATGATGACTACATGAACTGAGTAGTAATATTATCTGTAGATGCCATCCTTAGCCTTACCTAAACCTTAACAAGCCCAGATGGAAAGACTTGGCTGCACCTGGAGCAACAGGCAAAGGGAGAAATTGAAAGGAGGGTTGAGCTGTGGCAGACAAGGGAGACATGAACATGAACCACCAGTCTTCTTCTGGCATCCTGGAACAGAGAAATTCATAATGAGCATTGTAAAGACTAAGAGAAGTTTAAAAAAAAAAAAACTACTCTTTTCCCCAATCTCTCCTCCCTGTGCCTTTCCAAAAACAGACACTGTAATATAATGTTTGCTTGTTTTACCTAAGCACTTCCTGTATTCTGATTGTTGCCTCAGATACAAAGGAATCAAGGGTTAGCTGAAATTCACAAAATTTAAATTAGGACAGAGAGCTAAGTAAGCATCTATCTTGTCTGAATGTTAGGGATTTTCCTAACTTGGGGCTCTGAGTTATGAAGGTATTGAGGGGCGGAGAGAAGGAAGAGGTAAGCAAGGCCTCAGTGAGATTCAGTTCCACCCTTTCCAAAAAGAAGGAAGAATTAGAAAAAACTTAAGTTTTGCTTAGATCTGATGTATGTCATTTCTAACTCTTCTACCTTAACATATGCTAAGCTGTGCCTTATTGGTAAAACTTCCTCCTTATTTCCAGGAATTTATTATATATATATATACTCTGCAGACAAGTAAGACCCTATTAACATACCAGCATTACAACCTAAGTATTAACATAGTCCTAGAGAAGCAATTCTATATAGAATATAAAAATATCAGAAGCATCAATTAATGCAAACATTTTTACTTTGGAGTAAAAAAATTTCCTACAATATCTATTTTCTTTGCTATATGAATTTTTTTTTAAATCAATGTCAAATGAGATAGCTAGTTCTTCAAAATATTCTTAAATTCTTTTCCTTCTATTAATGAGATTTCCAGAAACTCTGATTTGGAAGGCATTCCAGTGGCCTCTACTTCTCCTTATATTTCCCAGAAGTGGTCATACAGCTGTTGAAGATTTCAAGGAGAAAATCTGATTTTTAGTTTTTTTTTTTTTACTATTTCCAAAAGCAGCTCATTCTACTTTTGGAAAACACTAATTATCAGGAAGTTTTACCCTTACATAAAGACCCAATTTGCCTCATTGTTAACTTATACCATTGTTTCTGATTCTACTTTCTAGGCTCAAATAGAAAAAGTTTAATTCTTCTTTCACATGATAAACCTTTAAATTCATGAAGACAACTACCAAGTGTCATGGCTGTTCAGAAAATAATCATCCAAAGGAATTGATCATTTCCTGCTACATTTCCATTTGTCAAGAAAAAGAGTAGGAGAAGGGAATTGTGGCTTTACCATGAATTTCTTTACCTACCCTGCTCCATTTTTCCCTATTTAGAACCACCATCCTCCCAGCCATCCTGTTTCACAACTCAGTCATCCTTGATCCTTCCCTCTGTTTTACTATCCACATCCAATTAGTTGCTAAGTCATCCAATTCTGCTTCTACAACATCTCTCATTTTTTTTTTTCCTTCTTTCCACTTTCACATTTACCTTTGGTCAAGTTCTTAACACATTTTGCCTAGACTTTTAAAATAGCCTTCTAGTTGGTTTCCCTGATTCTAATATCTTGCTCTTCTCTTGAATCCATTTTTCAAACAAATGCCTATGTTTCTAAAACACAATCCTGATTCTATAACTTCCATATTCAAAAATCTTTCAGTGGATCTTTATTATTGCTTATAGAATAAATTCCACTTTGAAGAGTGGCAAGGGACAACTGAGAATCTCAGAAAAGAATAATGGGTACTACCTGCTGGGAATTATGGAGAACAACAGAGAAAGGTAGATAATGACTACAGTGATACATATGAAAACATATTAGCCTGGTCCAACAAATTTAGGGCATAATAATAAACTGTTATCATGGCCCCTTTAAGCTTCCTCAGACAGTAGATCAGCCCCTTGTTTAGTCACAATTGATCAGCAGACAAAATCAGGAACCCAAAGTACCTTTTCCTCTTCTAAAAGATACCAGCTTTGGTCAAGAATGACTTTTACAATTCTCTTTTCTCCAGCACCTAAATGGCATGCCTCCCTACCATAGGTCTCTAGAGTCATGAAAGAGCTTTTGTCAGATTTGCATCCTTTATCTCAATGTACAGAAAGATAATTCTCCATTTAACCTTACAAGTCCTTAATATGTTTATTAGGTGAGGTTATTCAAATTACTATAGTCTACTAACTTTTTAAAAAATATTTTTATTTCATTATTTCCCAATTAACGTGTAAATTTTTAATAATAAAATTTTAAAATCTTGAATTGCAAATCCTCTCTCCTTTGCCTTTTCTTCCTTTTTAAGAAGGCAAGCACTTTTGATTTTGATTATACATTTGAGGTCGTGAAATATATTTCCATATTAGTCAGGTTGCAAAACACAAAATAAAACAATAAAAATAAAGTTTAAAAAAATATACTTTTTAAAAAAGGTATACTTCAACCAGCACTGAGTTCATCAGTTCTCTCTCAAGGTCCTTTGGAATTATCTTGCATCATTGTCTTAATTGGGGTAGCTAAGTCTTTCATAGTTGATTATCCTTACAATATAGCTGTATAATGTTGTCCTAGTTTTACTCACTTCACTTTGCATGAGTTCATATAAGTCTTCTTTTATTTCTCTGAAACCATCCTGCTTGTCATTCACAATTATATTCCACAACTAGTTTGGCCAACCTCTAGTTGATGAGCATCCCCTCAATTTTCAATTCTTTGTCATCTCAAAAAAAGCTACTACAAACATTTTTGTATAAATAGGTCCTTTCCCCTTTTCTTTGATCTCTTTGGGATACAGACCTATTATTAATACTGTTGGGTCAAAGAGTATGCAGTTTTATAGCCCTTTGGGCATAGTTTCAAATTGTTCTCCAGAATAGTTGGATTGTCTACAACTCCACCAAAAGTATCTTAATGTCCCAATTTTTTTATATTCCCTCCAGCATTTGTCAGTCTCCTTTTCTGTCATGTTAGTCAATCTGATAGGTATGAAGTGGTATCTCAGAGTTGTTTTAATTTGCATTTCTCTAAACCATAGTCTACTTTCCATTATATGCAAATTATGATGCCTATTTGGCTCAAACCTTCCTTAATGATTTTTTAATTACAAGGAGTACTGTCCTACTACTAGTGCAAATATAGAATGTGGGGCACATTAAAATGGGCTTCAAAATTGTTTTGCTTGACTATATGCACCTGTTACAAGGATTTTTTTTTCTATTTCTAGTGAAGGAGGATTAGGGAAGTGGTAGAGGGAAAAAATAAATGCTTAATAGTTGAAAATGAAATTTAATTTTAAAAATCTGCCAAAGTCTGTAGCAAAGCTTTTTAAAATGTAGGTTGTAGGGTTGTATAATTGAAAATGGGGTCAGGAAATTATTATTTATTGTCAACAAATGTTTGATTTGTGTACCTATTTTATGTACCTATATACCTAGTGTTGCATAAAATTTACTTGGGAGAAAAGAGGTTGGAAGTGGAAAAAGGTTAAGAAGCCCTGGTTTATAGAAGGAAGTTCAGAAGGGGAAACAGGCAAGCAGGGTAGTATTGGTATTATCATTCTAACTTTTAAAAGAGTTTAAAAATAAGCAGAATTTGGTTGATACATTATTTTATATACAATCTTTTTGTTCTTTGTACACAGAAATATGTCTGTTGGTGTGTAACAAACTTATAATTTAAAAAAACAAAATTTTATATGCTTTATATACCTCTGGTTCATTGACCTCACTCAAATAATCTGCGTCCTTAGCTATGTGACATGGTCTACTGTGTTATACCAACTCCCCTTGCAAATATATGGCTCACAAAACTCCCAGAATAAAGAGGTTTATTTATAGGTTATAGAAAAGCAGCCAAGCTCACAAGAGAGATCATGGTAAACAATAATATCTACCTTTGAGCCAACCACTCCTCAAGCATCTGCATATCTATAGACACTTATCATCATACTCTGGCCAATTTCTTTAGCAGTTGTTGCCTCTAGTATGGCTCAACACCATATATTTCCTTCTGAGATATTATGAATCTCCAACAGACTGAATCTATGGCTGCAATATTCCCCTTCATTATGTGTCTGAAAACGGCAATGAAACTCTTCTGTGCAGTGTAACTCTTTATTTAAGAGCTCTCTGAAAAGGGTAACCAACACATTTAGTAACACTCATCCAGGGTTGTCCACTGCCACCCCTCAGTAACTTTCCATCTTTTTCAGACTGTGATCTCTTGGGGTGGGGGGAGAATGCTTTTGCAGCTCTTAGCTGACTACTTCACACCAGTAAAGTACTTCCAGTGAAGTCTTTCATCAGAGGCCTATCCTATAGCTCTGGGTAGATTTACAAAAAAAATTTTTTTTGACAAATTTTGATCAATTATTACAACTGATATTTGATAAATTATGATTGTCTCCTTTGTAATCTGATGTATTTTATGCATTCAAAAATATTCTGAAAAGGGGTCCTTATACAAAGAGTCAGTCTGAAACACCATCTTTTTATTGGGTTCAAATTTTACCTTACTTACCTTTACTTTTACCTTAGAAGATACAAGAATGGAAAAAGCAAGAAAGAGATCAAGAAGAACTGAGGAACCTCAAAGAGGTTGGATTCCATCTTCTCAATGAAGTAGAAGATGAGGCCATCTCTCATCAGCAATAAATGTGATACATTTTTGGTTCAAATCAAACAAGCACCTGTTAAAGATCTGTTGTGTGTTGAACTTTAAGAATACAGTGACAAAAAGGAAACAATTCCTTTTCTAAAAGGAGTTTACATTCTCCTAGAGGAATGGATATAATGTATACACAGAAAAGTAAATAAAAGTCTATACAAAGTAATTACACTGATTTTCCTAATTTAATCTAGATAAAACTCTCTGTCCTGAAAATGTTCCTCTGGATAGAAAAATATCCATGAATGTTACGCTAAAAAAATTACTAAAATGTCCATATCCTTAGACCCAGAAATTCCACACTGCTAGGCAAATACCCCAAGGAGATTGAAAGTCGATAGAAAAATGCCATACACACCAAATATTTACAAAAGCAACTTTTGTAGTGGCAGCAGAACTAGAAACTAACTTGCAATCTTGGGCAAGTCATTTAATTGCCTGCTTTAGTTCCTCAAATGTAAAATAGGTATAATAATGGGACTTTTCTTTTGTGGTTGTTATGAAGATAAAATAATATTTGTAAAGTGCTTTGAAAATCTTAAAGCATCATATAAATATTAGCTATTTGCCAAGTGAAGTAAAATAGAACCAGGAAAGCAATATAAACAAGCACTATAATAAAGTAAATGAAAAGAATAATAACTAAAAAGAAACTGAGTACTGTGTAATTATAATAAACAAGCTTTGGCTTAAAGAAGAGATGAGGAAATGTACTTCTCTCCCTCCTTTACAGAGGTGGGAAACTCTGGATGTGAAATGTTGTACATGTTAGCAGACTAAAATGATATATTGGGTTGTTTTTATTGAACTGCTTCTTCCTTCCTTCCTTCCTTCCTTCCTTCCTTCTTTCCTTCCTTCCTTCCTTCCTTTCTTCCTTCCTTCCTTCTTCCTTTCTTTTTATCTCAATAGTATTTTGTTTTTCCAAAATACATGTAAAGATAGTTTTCAACATTCATTTTCATAAGACTTTGTATTCCATATTTTTCTTCTTCCTTCTATTGCCTTTCCTTTTCCCAAGACAGCAAGCAATCTGATATAGGTTAAACATGTGCAAAGGGATATGTTTTTTCAAAATGTTGTGTCTTTTCCAACAGATTGTCTCCTTTACCATGCCCACTCTCTCATTTATCTTCAATCTCTTCTTGTCTATTGGCTGCTTCCCTACTACCTACCACATTCCCATGTCTCCTTCATCCCAAAAAAAAGCCTTTATCCAACCATTCTTCCCCCACACAGCTGTCTCACATGTCTTTTTCCTTTTGTGATTAAGTTCTTTAAGAAAAAGACAGTCTGGAGAGAATTAGATGACACAGTGGTTAGAGCAGTGGCCCTGGAGTGAGGAAAACCTAAGTTCAAATATGATTTCAGATACTTAACACTTACTAGCTGTGTGACCTTGAGCAAGTCACAATCCCAATTGTCTTGCAAAAAAAAAAATGAAAGAAAGAAAAAAATCTTGAAGAGGTGTCTCATTTAATTTCCGCTCAGCAATCTGGCTTCTGATCTCATAATTCAATGAAAATTGCTCTCTCCAAAGTTAATAAGATCTTGTAGTTGCCAAATCCAATAGCTTTTCTCCTTCCTTATCCTTTCTGACCTCTTCTCTTTGATTCTCTCTAGGTTTTTGTGATACTATTCTCTTCTGGTTTTCCTCCTACCTATCTTACCAGTCCTTCTCATCTTCTTTTGCATGTTCTTCAATCAGATCATCATTTCTGCTAATAGGAATGTCCCAGAAGGCTCTGTTCTGTGCCCTTTTCTTCCCCTCCCATACTATTTTAATTTCATCAGCTCCCATGGATTCAATTATTTCTGTGATGATGATTTGCAAAACTGCTTATCTAGATCTAGCTTTTCAGTTAATGTCAGATCTCACATATCCAAAGGCCTTCCTTGAACTGGATATTCTGTAGACATCTGAACCTTAATATGTCCAAAATTAATTATCTTTCCTTCCCAAAGTCCCTTCCTTTCCAAACTCCATTATTGCTGTTGAGAGTACCATTACTGTCCTAGTTACCTATGCTCTCATAGGTAACTTGTTAATTCTACCTTTGTAATATCTTTCATATATGTCTCCTTCTCTCCTCTGATACTGCCACCTGGACTTTTGAAATAGACTGTTGGTTGTTCTATTTGCCACAAGTTTCTCCCTATTCCAACCTGCTCAACCATAAGAATGTGTTCTTCATAAAACATAAGTCTCATCATGTCACTCCCTCCCTTCCCAACTCAATAAACTCTAATAATTTCCTATCTCCTCCAGGATCAATATAAAATCCTTTGGTGTTCAAAACTTTTTTAAAGCTGGATCTCTCCTATCTTTTCAGTTTTCTTATATCTTACATTTCTATCCCCTGCTCCATAACCTTTAAATCTCTAATACTGTTCTCTTCCCCTCCCCTCCCCCCCCCAGCTTTTTGAATAAGATACCTGGATATTTTGGAGATGGTGGAGGTTCACTTCTAGAAGACTGAATATTGAAATAGTGAGTCACATCCATTTGCCAGATTTCATTGGGTCTCAAACCACGAGGGTTCTTCCCCGGAGGCAGTGTAGGAGCATGGAAAGGAAGGCAAGCTGTACAGCTTTTTACTATGCTCCTAGCTTCCTCTTTTGTAATCCCAAATTGTAAACGCAAAGCTCGAGCAGCCTGATGGTACTTAGAATGGGATTCCTGGCCTCCTGAAATAAAGGTGTACTGGCCAACATAGTTAAAAGGCTATCTGCCTTTGAATTCCCATCAAAAATAGGGCCTGGGAGTCCACTATGTGAGTGGACATGCAAGATATAAATCTTACCTGGATGTTTTCTCACTTGCTCCTGAAGTTCCTTAAAGAGCTGATATATATTAGAAGCTGCAAATTTTATTTGGGCTGTGGCAATTCTTTGTACCACACCTACTGAATAGGCTGAATCAGATATTATATTTATGTCTCCTGGGTAATAAGTGAGAGCTAATATGATCGCATACAATTCGTTCTGCTGAGTGGACTGAAAAGGAGTTCTGACTACTCTCTTTATGGTTAAATCATGAGAGTATACAGCACAAATATTGTGTTTGGATGCATCTGTAAAGATAGTTGGTCCTTTAAGAGGAACTTTAGAAACTTTTTCTTCAAGAATCCATCGCCAATTATGTAAAAGTCTGGTTATCTTTAATGGAGACCCATGTATAAAATTAGGAGCCATGGCTAATAAAATTTGCCACTCTGGGATGGTCTCACAACACACATTAATTTGTGTATTGGTGTAAAAGGTGTATATCTTATCAGGTCTTGCCCCAGATAATTGTACTGCTCGCTTAATGGCCTTTAACAAAATTCTAGCCACAAGCACTGGGTAAGGAGTAAGGCTTTGTTCTGGTTGTGCCGGGAGGTTCACCCACTCTATCACACTGTCTCCTTGATGAAGGACTGCTGTGGGTGCCTCTTGTGTGGCAAAAACTGTTATTTCCAAAGGTTTTTGAGTGACTCTCTCAACCACATTGGATAAAGCCAGTTCAACTTCTCTCAAAGCCTCTTGAGCTTCTTTTGTAAGCTGGCGTGGTGAATTTAAAGCACTGTCTCCCCTTAAAATATCATATAATGGTTGTAACTGATAGGTAGTCAAGCCTAACACTGGTCGCATCCATTGGATATCTCCTATCAATTTCTGAAAATCATTTAAGGTGTTTAGCTTCTCTGTTCTTAAGGACAGTTTTTGTACTGTAAGCACCTTAGGGTATACTTCATATCCTAAATATTGAAAAGGAGCATGTCTTTGAATTTTCTCTTCAGCTATGTATAATTTGTAGTATCTTAGTGTTTCTATGGTCTTTTGCAGACATGCTTCTAGCATTTGCTCCTCAGGTGGGGCTAAAGCTGCCTCAGATTCACCCCGCCCTTGAGCCTCACTTAAGTCTTCATGCCCTGTGGGGATATGGTCATTAATCTGTTCTTTGTCTTTCTCCTTTACCTCAGGCTTCCGCATTTGGCCATTCTTAGAGTTTTTTCCTTTTCTCCTAAAACTAGTACGGTATTTTAAGGCCATCTGTATCGTATTGTATAAATAGAATGCCTCGAAGGGAACTGACTGAGGGTTGTCAATGTTATAATCAGAGATCTGTTGACCAACCAATGCCCAGTTACCCAGAGAGATTTGCTCTTCCTCTAAGAACCCAGGGGAGGTAAGTTTTAATGTACTCAAAAGTTTAGCTGCGTGTTCCCAAGATACAACTAGCCCTTCCTCTTCTATCAGGTCACGCAGGCTTTTTATAACACCACTCCTGGGTGGGGCAGGGGTTGGGGGGTTTGGGGTGGGGATGGAGAATCTTTACCTAGGATCTGTCCCATTTCAGCCAAAAAGTTACTGCTTTCGTCTTTAAGAAAATAAGTTCCCTGTTTGTCTTATACTCACCTAAGTTCCTGGTCACTGGAGACTTCTTCAGTGAAAGTAGGGTCCTTGGGCCCCACGTTGGGCGCCAAATGTAATGACCGCGTATTTAAAGTCAGCCGGAGTCAGGAATTCAGGTTAAGGGGAAAATCTTCATTTTTATTGAAGCGAAGAGGTGAATAAAGATTGCTATAGCAAATATAGGCAAGAAAGATTGCGATAGCAAATATAGGCAGTTGCGACAGGAAGCCAGCTAAGAGAGAGCGACGCGAGCCGAGGCAACCATGGAGGCAACTGTGTCGGCAACTGTGGCAATGGCCGTCCCAAAGGTCTCTCCTCCCCTTCCTTCTCCACTCCCCTGCCTCCACCCACCAAAATCGTCATTTCCTATACAACACATCAGGACTTGCACAAAGAGTGGGTGGGGGCCATTCTCTCTCCAAGCTTATCTATTAATAGAGTATGGTCCAATTACTATTTAGCCTCATGTGCTTGGGACCTTAGTGCATCAACTCAAGCCTCAGCCCATTACAAACGGCAATGAAACTCTTCTGTGCAGTGTAACTCTTTATTTAAGAGCTCTCTGAAAAGGGTAACCAACACATTTAGTAACACTCATCCAGGGTTGTCCACTGCCACCCCTCAGTAACTTTCCATCTTTTTCAGACTGTGATCTCTTGGGGTGGAGGGAGAATGCTTTTGCAGCTCTTAGCTGACTACTTCACACCAGTAAAGCACTTCCAGTGAAGTCTTTCATCAGAGGCCTATCCTATAGCTCTGGGTAGATTTACAAAAAAAATTTTTTTTGACAAATTTTGATCAATTATTACAACTGATATTTGATAAATTATGATTGTCTCCTTTGTAATCTGATGTATTTTATGCATTCAAAAATATTCTGAAAAGGGGTCCTTATACAAAGAGTCAGTCTGAAACACCATCTTTTTATTGGGTTCAAATTTTACCTTACTTACCTTTACTTTTATCTTAGAAGATACAAGAATGGAAAAAGCAAGAAAGAGATCAAGAAGAACTGAGGAACCTCAAAGAGGTTGGATTCCATCTTCTCAATGAAGTAGAAGATGAGGCCATCTCTCATCAGCAATAAATGTGATACATTTTTGGTTCAAATCAAACAAGCACCTGTTAAAGATCTGTTGTGTGTTGAACTTTAAGAATACAGTGACAAAAAGGAAACAATTCCTTTTCTAAAAGGAGTTTACATTCTCCTAGAGGAATGGATATAATGTATACACAGAAAAGTAAATAAAAGTCTATACAAAGTAATTACACTGATTTTCCTAATTTAATCTAGATAAAACTCTCTGTCCTGAAAATGTTCCTCTGGATAGAAAAATATCCATGAATGTTACGCTAAAAAAATTACTAAAATGTCCATATCCTTAGACCCAGAAATTCCACACTGCTAGGCAAATACCCCAAGGAGATTGAAAGTCGATAGAAAAATGCCATACACACCAAATATTTACAAAAGCAACTTTTGTAGTGGCAGCAGAACTAGAAACTAACTTGCAATCTTGGGCAAGTCATTTAATTGCCTGCCTTAGTTCCTCAAATGTAAAATAGGTATAATAATGGGACTTTTCTTTTGTGGTTGTTATGAAGATAAAATAATATTTGTAAAGTGCTTTGAAAATCTTAAAGCATCATATAAATATTAGCTATTTGCCAAGTGAAGTAAAATAGAACCAGGAAAGCAATATAAACAAGCACTATAATAAAGTAAATGAAAAGAATAATAACTAAAAAGAAACTGAGTACTGTGTAATTATAATAAACAAGCTTTGGCTTAAAGAAGAGATGAGGAAATGTACTTCTCTCCCTCCTTTACAGAGGTGGGAAATTCTGGATGTGAAATGTTGTACATGTTAGCAGACTAAACTGATATATTGGGTTGTTTTTATTGAACTGCTTCTTCCTTCCTTCCTTCCTTCCTTCCTTCCTTCCTTCCTTCCTTCCTTCCTTCCTTTCTTCCTTCCTTCCTTCCTTCTTCCTTTCTTTTTATCTCAATAGTATTTTGTTTTTCCAAAATACATGTAAAGATAGTTTTCAACATTCATTTTCATAAGACTTTGTATTCCATATTTTTCTTCTTCCTTCTATTGCCTTTCCTTTTCCCAAGACAGCAAGCAATCTGATATAGGTTAAACATGTGCAAAGGGATATGTTTTTTCAAAATGTTGTGTCTTTTCCAACAGATTGTCTCCTTTACCATGCCCACTCTCTCATTTATCTTCAATCTCTTCTTGTCTATTGGCTGCTTCCCTACTACCTACCACATTCCCATGTCTCCTTCATCCCAAAAAAAAGCCTTTATCCAACCATTCTTCCCCCACACAGCTGTCTCACATGTCTTTTTCCTTTTGTGATTAAGTTCTTTAAGAAAAAGACAGTCTGGAGAGAATTAGATGACACAGTGGTTAGAGCAGTGGCCCTGGAGTGAGGAAAACCTAAGTTCAAATATGATTTCAGATACTTAACACTTACTAGCTGTGTGACCTTGAGCAAGTCACAATCCCAATTGTCTTGCAAAAAAAAAAAAAATGAAAGAAAGAAAAAAATCTTGAAGAGGTGTCTCATTTAATTTCCTCTCAGCAATCTGGCTTCTGATCTCATAATTCAATGAAAATTGCTCTCTCCAAAGTTAATAAGATCTTGTAGTTGCCAAATCCAATAGCTTTTCTCCTTCCTTATCCTTTCTGACCTCTTCTCTTTGATTCTCTCTAGGTTTTTGTGATACTATATTCTTCTGGTTTTCCTCCTACCTATCTTACCAGTCCTTCTCATCTTCTTTTGCATGTTCTTCAATCAGATCATCATTTCTGCTAATAGGAATGTCCCAGAAGGCTCTGTTCTGTGCCCTTTTCTTCCCCTCCCATACTATTTTAATTTCATCAGCTCCCATGGATTCAATTATTTCTGTGATGATGATTTGCAAAACTGCTTATCTAGATCTAGCTTTTCAGTTAATGTCAGACCTCACATATCCAAAGGCCTTCCTTGAACTGGATATTCTGTAGACATCTGAACCTTAATATGTCCAAAATTAATTATCTTTCCTTCCCAAAGTCCCTTCCTTTCCAAACTCCATTATTGCTGTTGAGAGTACCATTACTGTCCTAGTTACCTATGCTCTCATAGGTAACTTGTTAATTCTACCTTTGTAATATCTTTCATATATGTCTCCTTCTCTCCTCTGATACTGCCACCTGGACTTTTGAAATAGACTGTTGGTTGTTCTATTTGCCACAAGTTTCTCCCTATTCCAACCTGCTCAACCATAAGAATGTGTTCTTCATAAAACATAAGTCTCATCATGTCACTCCCTCCCTTCCCAACTCAATAAACTCTAATAATTTCCTATCTCCTCCAGGATCAATATAAAATCCTTTGGTGTTCAAAACTTTTTTAAAGCTGGATCTCTCCTATCTTTTCAGTTTTCTTATATCTTACATTTCTATCCCCTGCTCCATAACCTTTAAATCTCTAATACTGTTCTCTTCCCCTCCCCTCCCCCCCCCCCAGCTTTTTGAATAAGATACCTGGATATTTTGGAGATGGTGGAGGTTCACTTCTAGAAGACTGAATATTGAAATAGTGAGTCACAAATTTTGGGGTTTCTCAGTGTATATAAAAATTATGTTTATACTATGCTATAATCTGTTAAAGTTTGCAATAGTATTGTTTTAAATATATATATATATCTTAATAAAAATACTTTATTGTTAAAAATAATACTAACCATCACTTGAGTCTTCAGCAAGTCACAATCTTTTTTGCTGATAGAGGGTCGTGTCTTAATGTTGATGATTGCTAACTGTTTAGGATGGTTGCTGAATGCTGGACATGGTTGTGGCAATTTCTTAAAATAAGACAACAATGAAGTTTGCTTCATTGATTGACTCTTCCTTTTACTTGAACAGTTAGAGGTTATTGTAGGGTTATTAACTGGTTCAATTTCTTTTTTTTTTTATTTAAATTTTATTTTATTTAATAATAACTTTGTATTGACAGAATCCATGCCAGGGTAATTTTTTGCAACATTATCCCTTGCACTAGCTTATGTTTCGTTTTTTCCCCTCCCTCCCTCCACCCCCCCCCCAAAATGACAAGCAGTCCTATATATGTTAAATATGTTGCTAACTGGTTCAATTTCAATATTATTGTGTCTCAGAGAATAGGGAGGCCTGAGGACAGGGAGAGAGATAGAAATGGCAGTAGAACAGTCAGAACACATACATTTATTGATTAAGTTCATTGTCTTATATGAATAGGATTTGTGGCACACCAAAAACAGTTACAATAGTAATATCAAAAACCACTGATTCCAGTTCACCATAACAAATATAATAATATTTAAAAGTTTGAAATATTGATAGAATTGCCAAAATGTGAGAGACACACAATGTGAACACGTGCTATTGGAAAAATGGAAGATAAACTTGTGTGAAGGCAGAGTTGCCACAAACCTTCAAATTTCAAATTGAAAAAAAATGCCATATATTTTTGACACTCAATGAAGTAAAGCACAATAAAATGAGGTGTGTCTATGCTCCATTTCCTAAGGGCATTTTCATTGGTTGTCCCTCAGGCCTGGAATGCACTCTCTCCCATCTCTGCTTCCTACTTTTCCTGGCCTCCTTTAAACAACGATTAAAATCTTACCAATCAGAAGTTTTTCTCAGTCTCTCTTAATTCTAGTCCCTGTGCTTTGTTGATTATTTCAAGTTTATCCTGTATATAAGTTGTTTGCATGCAGTTGTTTGCCTATTGTCTCTCCTATTCGATTTTAAACTCCTCAGGGACAAGAACTGCTTCAGCCTTAGCTGTGTTACAAGCTGTATTAGGCAAGTCACTTAACCTCTCAATCTTAGTTTTTTCACCTGTGAAATGAGGATAATAATGGCACCTATGTAAAAGGGTTATTCTGAGAATCAAACAGATAACACATCTAGCAATTTGTAAACTTTAAAACACTATGTAAATTGTAGCTATTATTAGTTATGTAAAGCAAAAGATAGAAAAAGAAAAGCTATTTTTAAATTTTCCAACCCTCCTTATGGCCAAAAAAACACATAAACGAAATGTTTAGGATTTAAATGATGAAACCAATTAGACTCACCATCAGAGAATAAAAACAGTTTGTAGCCAGATAAGACTTGAAATAAAATTTCAGAGGATTACAAACTGCTAACAGGACAGGGTCCTTAAAAACCTAGGTAACTTAAAATGATGTATAAAGATAGGGCTTCTGCAAAAAGTTATGAGTATACATAATAATTCATGCATTTGTAGAAAACCTTTCTTCCAGAGAATTCAAATAGATAATTGAAACAGTTTATCCATCAGGGAAACTGTGTGGCATAATGGAAAGAGATCTGGAACTAGAGTCAGGAGACACCTAGGTTTAAATTCCACCTCTGACCAACCCTGTATGAGTCTGGAAAAAATGACCTAAAAGAGAGGAATAGTTTTCAGAAGAAGAAAGTCAATTGATCAACAACTATATTGAAACAAATGCTCCAGCTATTTAAGTTTATAATAAAAATAAAAATTTAATGATCTCAAAAATTCAAATTAAAACAACTCTGAATTCTCACCTCACAGCCTTCAGATTGGCAAAGATGATATAAATCAGAAATAATCAGTGTTGGTGGAACTGTGAATTGGATCAATCATTCTGGAAAATAACTTGGAAGTAAGAGAAAAGACTTAATTGCCCATTCCAAACCCATTTCTGAGTTTATACCTTAAGGAGGACAATGACAGAAAGGTCCCAAATAGAACAAAATGCTTACAATTGTATTCTTTGTGGTTGCAAAGCAAAAAAACAAAACTAAAAACAAAACTGGAACTAGTCAATTTAGTTGAATGAATAAACTATAGTATGTGAATGTAACATTATTGCATTGGTAAAAAAGGAACAACCACCAGATATGAGAAATTCAGTGGAAAGACCTGCATGTGTTGACAGAGGAAGAAAAAAGAAACCAGAATCTAGAGAACAGAAGACACAAAGACAACATTTGCATAACATAAATGAAAACAACTCTAAAAGGCAGCTGATCTTAGATTAAATTCAATGAACAGTCTTGATGCCTGATAGAGGATGAAACACATCCTTCCTCTCAGGAGAGAAGTAGGGAAGTAAGGTGCCCAATTCTCTAAAAACTTTTAAGATGTGATTGCTGGTAGAATTAGAATGTATGTAAAGCATTTTATAAATTCTTAAACTGAGCTGCTATTATTCATCCATCTGTCTTGTTTAAATGTTTTTCTTTATTAATCAATCTACCAACAAACATTTGTCAAATGGCTATCTGTTTTGGGGCACTGTTTTAGATAGGCATTGGACTAATTACTGGGGATACAAAGACAAAAATAATGTACTTCGTCCTGGAATTCTATTAGAGAAAACAAGTACATGCATAAGTATATGCAAAAAAAAAAAATACAAATTTTTGTTTTTTGAGAGGGAAGGCACAAGTAACTGGGTGAATTTGGAAAGAAAGGCTGATAATATTTGAACTAAGCTTTAAAACTAGGGATTCCAATAGGTAGAGTTGCTAAGATAATTCATTCCCATTATAGGAAAGAGCCTTTACAAAACCATAGAATTGACAGATGAAGTATCTGGAAAAAGGAATTTCAAAAAAGGCAAATTTGACTGGACCTTAAAATGTTTGAAAGGGAATTATGTATGATGAACCTGAGAAAGACATTTGGGGGTAGGGTGAGTGATGCAAGATTATGAAAGAGTAGTTTGCATTTGTTCCTAGAAATAAGCGGGCTGCTTGTTTTATTGTGAGGGAGAGACGATCAGAACCTATGTTACAAAGGACAGTTCAGTAACCATGTGTGTAGGACAAATCAGGAAATGACTGTAAAGTTTAAAAAAACATATTTCAAAGGCAGCCTGCCATGCCAGCTCCTTGTTTCTAATTCTTATGTGACTTCACTTACGAGGTCTCATTTATAAAATGTGTTGAACTAGACAGAACGCCTTCTAGACAGAACGCCTTTAAGCTCTAGATATTAATTCTATGATCATTTTTTAAAAAAGTTTTAAAAAGAAAGTTTACTTTTTATGACCCTCAGTTTCCCCATCTGTAAAATGGGTTTAATAATCATAGTAGTGAGGAAAGCTATGGAATTCCTAATTATTTTCTCAGTGTATTTCGATTGCCTGCTCAGCGCAATACACAAACTACAGTACTTTGTATACGAAATGAGCTGTAAAGTTAACCTTCTTCAGCTACTGTTGCCATTTTCTCGCCTTTTCACTTTGTAACTTCGCAGGAAGGTGTCAGGCCGGCTAGAAGCGCTCTTTCGGTCTCCGACCTAGGGGCACTTACTAGGTGGCGCTGTTTCAGGAGCCACCCGCTTCCCAGGCCGCCCCTAGCGGCGAGCTGCCGGGGCTCTCTGGCTTCCCGGCCCCTCAGTCCCTTGGTCCTTTCCTCTCTCTCTCCTCCTCCTCCTCCCCCCCCTCCCCTGGAGCCTGAGCTCACGTGACCCCTCGGCGTCCAATGGGCAGGCGGAGAGGCCGAGCTGGTCCCTGCGGCCGCCATTAAAGCGAAGGGAAAACCCGTGAATTCGGATTAAAGGGGGAAAAACACCGCCCGCCGGGCCCACAAAATGGGGGAGACGACCGCGTCCAGGCGGTGAGGCCGCGGGGGGCGGTGGGGGGGGGAGGAGCGGACGGGCAGGCCGGCCCGGCCCGGTCCGGGGGAGGGAGGGAGAGAAGCGAAACCACCAGCGAAGAATGGTCTCAGCCCGCGGACGCCGCCACCGCCACCGCCGCCGCCACCACCGCCGCTGCTGCTGAGGAGACTCCAGGCTTGAGGACGTCGCTGGAGCCGCTGCCGGGCCGGGGCCGGGACTGGAGCCGCGTCCGCCTGCCCTGCCTGCCCTGCCCCTTCCCTGCCTCCCCGCCCGCCCTTCCCTGCGCCCGAGTCTGGGTCCGGGTGCTGCGGCCTCTGTTTAGATTTTTAATTATTTATTTTGTAATTTATTATTAATTATTCATCTCTCCTCTCGTGCCGCGGGGGGCTGCGTGTGCGTGCCAGTGCGTGTGTGAGTGACTGAGTGTGAGAAAGAGCGAGCCCCTGTCGGCCTCGGCTGAGCCGGGGGGCGGCGGGTCCCCGGGGCCCGGCAGCGGAGGCAGCGGCGGCGGCAGGTCCCGTCCCCCTTGTCCCCGGGCGGGGCTCCTCTCTAGGCTCGGCCCGGCCTGACCCGGCCTGGCCCGGCCCGGCCTGACCCTCCGCCCCGGGGCCGCGGCCGGGGCAGCCGCCGGGAGTAGGTAGAGAGAGCGGGCGGCTGGCCGGCCCCGCGGCGGCCTCCTCTTCCACCCCCCTTCCCCTGTTCCCTCGCCCGCCCGCCCGCTCGCCCGCCTCCCTCCCCGGCGTCTGTGTTTCTCTCTCTGGTCGGAGGCGGCGGTAATGGCGGATGGTGGGTTGTGGCGCCGGCGGCGGCTGTGAGGGACGATGAGTTCCTGCTTCGTGCCGAACGGGGCCAGCCTAGAGGATTGTCACTGTAACCTCTTCTGCCTGGTGAGTGGGGGAGCGGGCGGGCGGGCGGGCGAGCGAGCGAGCGAGTGACGGCCGGACGGAGGGGAGGGAGCGAGGGAGGGAGAGAGTGCGTGCCCCCGTCCCTAGGGGCTCCGGCCCGGGCTTAGGCCCCGGCGGCCTGGGTTAGGCCCCCTCCCCTCCCGCTGCTGGTGGCCTCGGGCGCCGCCACCCCCTCCCCCCGACCCTAGGCTCCAGCCCTCTCCTGACTCCTACTTGATTCTTACCTCCTTCCCTAAAATCCCCCTCCCCAAACCCTATTCCTCCCCTTCTCTGCCAGGCCCCGGACCGACCACCCCTTTCTCCTGTTCGGCTGCTGCTTTCTTTCGGTGCCCATCACACTTTTCTGTGACTGGATTGCCCTGCTCTCTTTCACTCTTTGCTCTCCCTCATCTTCCCCTCTCCTTTTAAATTTGCTATCATTCTGGGAACCCGACCCAGAACCCCAAACAAAACCGAATAATTGGAAACCAATTTTAACAGGAAGATTTCCCCCCCTTTTTTTTCTCTTAACTTGCTCCCCTTTATAACTAGAAGAGAGCCTCCGAAACATGGAAGGGATTCCATTTCAGCTTTTTTTTCTTTTTAATTATTACTTTGAAAACAAAGTTTTTTTTCCTTCCATTTTTGACAATTTTTTAACCATCTTGCTCACTGGAACATTGTGTTGTAAGTAGAGGGCACTAGTGGAGGAAGTGCTGTAGTGTTGCTTCTGAATGTTTCTATATTTGTGTATATTTTGGTATGCATTTTAAAATATTTTGAGCAGACTGCTCCTTGTTTTAATTGAAGTGAGATACTTGGGAAAGCTAGGCAACTCAGGAGGAATGCATTGTGCCAGATTGACCAGGCCTGAAAACATCTCAACTGTTGCAAACTTTCTAGTTCTAAATCTGAAACTCTCAGCTTTTGTTTTTAAGTGACTAGTTTGACCTTTTTTGTTTGCCTGTGTGTAAGTGAAACATTAAAGTGATATCATAGCAAGGATAGTGAATTGAGGGGATGAGAGCACAGCTAGTTGGCAAATGTAAGCTGCCGGTCATGTATCAGCAGTTTCATTTTTGGCACTTTTTAGCTTTACACCTTGAAGTCAGACTGAAGACATGTTGAAATACCAGCTGTTAATTCTCTTCCCCCCCCAACTTAAAAATTGAAATATGGAGAATTTTTTCTTATAATTGGGCTGTGCTATAGTAAATCTTTGTTGAGCACACAGCTTTCTCTTGAAACTAGATTTTATGGTCTAGTTTCTCTAACTTGAGTTTATCTTGTATTTTAGGTTTTTTTTTATGGTGAGAGACTAGTACTGATTTGACAATTCATAATAATGGAAACTGCTTAAAACTCTTTGAAGGACTGGGAAGATACTACTTCAAATGTTTATTTTCACTAAATGTTACTAATTTGCAAATATGTAATTACAAGATACTTAAAAAACTCAAAAGGTTTGAAGGAATTAGTGCTACATTGGCTCTGGAACAGGGGAGGACTGGATGCAGTTCTGATACAGACTGCCTGTATAACCTTTGGCAAATTGCTTAATCTCCTTGGACCTCTGTTTCCTTATCTTTAAAATGAGGGGGATTGTATGAGACAATCTTTAAGGTCTCTTCAAGTTCTAGACCTTCGATCCTATGACACTTCTCATCCTTGAGGTTTTTCCCCTCTTCATCTTTGGCTTTATAGGTAAGCCAATTATAATTTGAAATATTCATTGAAGAAACATATCAGTGACTTTTGCTTGCAAGGTACACCGAGGTTACAAATATAAATAAAACGTGGCCCCTGTCCTTGAGTTGACAAAGATAGCAGAAATGAATTGTTCTTTATTAAATGTTTTGATGACAAAGCTTAACTTACTGTAGCTCTTTCTCATACTTTAAAGCTTTCTTTGGAAAAGCATGACAATCTCTTTAAGAAAATGTAATCATATTTTATTTACTTTAGGCTGACTTGACAGGAATTAAATGGAAACGATATGTATGGCAAGGCCCAACTTCTGCCCCAATTCTCTTTCCGGTGACTGAAGAAGACCCTATTTTGAGCAGTTTTAGTCGCTGTCTTAAGGCAGATGTACTTGGTGTTTGGCGGAGAGATCAGAGACCTGGAAGAAGAGAATTGTGGATATTTTGGTGGGGGGAGGACCCCAACTTTGCTGATCTTATTCACCATGACTTAGCAGGTAAGAATAATTTTTTACATATTTGTAATGTAATAAAGCTTTATGAACCCTTTGAATTTCATTAAAGAGGCAGATTTTTATATATGACACTAAAAATAAAAGTATCAAAAAAAGGGTAAATGATTATGGGTAAAGCCAGGCCCAGGATAAACTAAATTTTAATGTTATTTCAATTCCTTGTGAATATCTATCCTACTGTGCTTACTTAACTCCATTTGTTTTCTACATTGTAGATAATCCATTGCATATTGTAGAATCTTGAATGTCTTTCTCCCCATTGCTAATTCCTATAGGCTTCTGCATCCTCACTATTGGTTTATTTCCTACCCAGAGAATGCATATTAACATTACTCCAAACAAAACTATTCAGAATGTAAATAGGGTACAGGATTTCATCGGATATATTCTGAAGACCAATGTAAATGACTTGGATTTTACTTTTCACTGCTATATTTAGTGAATAGATACATATATATTCATATATATAGTAAAAAATAATGATTGATTTGTAACTTGCATTTCAGGGTTCTAACTTTAATGATGCTTTTTCCTAGGTTTAAAATAATTGAGAGGCAACATGGTATGGATGTCCAATATGAAGAGGCAGTTTGGATAGAAATCAAGTCTTTCCTTCAACACATACTGTTGATATGATCCTGGGCTAGTCATTTAACTTTTCATTGCTCAGGGTGACTCTGTATAGTTATAAATAGCAAGAAATTGCTGATATGCATTGGTAGGAGTTTCTTTACTAGGGGATCTCTGTGTGGATGAAATCATATGTTCCCCCCCAAAAAGAATGTTAGGCTTATAGAAAGTAATACAATGTTTCTTCAGTTAAAAAAAAGCACTATTAATATTTGTATTTAATTTTGTATGTGTTTGCTAATTTAAGTTTGTATCTTTTCCCTTAAACTCTAGGGGGTAAATCTGTACTGTATCACTGGCAATTGCTTGTGTGTTAAAAATAATTGATTATATACTTGTTATAAAATGGCAACTGTTGAAATAGAGGTTTTAATGTTGGCATAGTGCTTTTGAGCAATTCTAAAATATTTAGATAATTGATCAGCAGATCTCTTCATTTTAAATTTAGATATCCAAAGTTTATTATTGTAAATTTACTGTTATTTTAATTTATAAAGATAAACTTCAGATGAAATTTAATCTAGGTATGTTATTTTTATCTGAGGCTATTGTTTATTGAAGATCCCCATTTATTTATAGGTTATAGTTACCAAATAAGTTACTTTATTTTAAGAATTGAGCATGTAATTAGATTTTATTGAAGAATAAGATATGTCTGTACAATAGTTAAACTGATTTTCATGTGTAGCTTGGGGAATCTCCTATTACGCCATGATGACACCTTATTTCTAAATATGTAAGTATCAATTTTGAATGAGCAACCTTTGAACAAAACAATTCACTATTCATTTGGATTAGAGAAACTGGTAACAGCCTAGTGTAGATTATCTTGAAGACAAACAATTTTTTTCTATTTCTATGAGTCTTGGATAAGCCACTTCACTTCTGAGCCCCCATAAAATAAGGATGTTTGCCCTAATTGCCCATTAAGGTTTTTTTGTAAATGAATTATACAAATAAAGCAATATTATTGCTGTACTTAGAAACTTAAGGAGTTCTAGTTATGTGAGATGTCCAAATTTAAAACAGTGGAAGTTTTTGTCATAGTTAACTTTTTAAAATCTGTGCTGATAGTTTTGAAAAACTCACTGTTAGACTTATTTCCTGAAAGTAGTTGAGTTGGTTCTACCCTTTATCATATCCTGTTCAGTGAATCTGGCAAGAAATTCTAAATAGTCTATGTATATGTAAAAAATAAATTGTGGTACTTTCTAAATCATTAAGCAAGAAGGTAGAAGTGATAAGTGACTCCTTGGTAGTTTTCTGACTAAATCTGTATATAGGTAGATTAATTTAATATTCATTCATTAGTCTCATAGGCATTTATCACTAAAATTTGAGACGGAATGCTTTGATACAAGATCTTGCACTATTTTTAAGAAAACAAACTTTCGTCTTAATAGACCATGATTTAGTCAGCTAGGCCAGCATTTCTTATATCCTTCCTACTATGAGGTACTTCTAGTAATCCCTCATAATACAAAGGCAAAAAATAGTGTGCCTGAGTTTAGTGTCACGGATTATCAGAACAGATGAATAGAAGTTAGTTTTACTCTACACAGTCTAGTATAGTTCTAGCATAGAAATCTTCATATGAAGTACATGTTCAATACATGGATATGTTTAATTAATTTAATATAAAATGGAATTAATAGCTTGAAAGTTACATGCCTTAAAATTAAGCATGCTACTCTTGGGTATGCATTAGAGTTCCTCTGTGAATATTTTTCTTTGGGTGTCAAATTACTTGTTTCTCTCTCTCTCTTTCTTTTAAGGATTGTTGTGTTTCTTTAATTTCTAATGTAGTAACTATGTCTCCATACTGATAGCGTTTTGGGGGAAAGATCAGTTCTTTAATGTAGTGAGCTTTTAGTGTAAATTAAATGAGGATGTAAGATTTTTTTAAAACCAATTTTCCTGAGTTCTATTGTTTTCTATTCTTTTTTCAGCAGTTTAGGATGTCCTTTTGAATTAATATTGACCCCATCTCGTTTAAAATTAAAGCAAGAATCTTTTTAGTACCAGATCTTTAAACTAGATTTAGATCAATGATTTCATTGGTATGAGCAATGTATCCTATCAGGTACACATAGCCAAGTTGAAGTTGGGGTAGAACTGGAATGAATTTCTTCAGATTCCTAGGCTTATGATATTTGATTGCTTCAATAAAGTAAGACTGTACTTAAAAAAAAAAAAATTCCTGATACACTACTTTTAAAATATCAAAACAAGAAATTTTCCAGATGTACTTTCAGAAATAGCAAATAATTTTTGACTTATCAAAGTGGAAATGATTATTTTGAATAATCTGAAGTACAATTAGAGAGAGAGAGTGTGAGAGAGAGTGTGTGTGCGCGCGCGTGCACTCATTTACTCTTGGAAAACTTGTGTTTCAATTAGTTCTGTCTGTGGATTTTATCAAGTGTTTTGGTTTATATGTACCTATTTACCTCTAACAAGTTTAAAATGTTTCTTAAATCAGACCCCAAATAGAAAAGAAATGAGTTCTTTTTTGGTAGAGTAGTTTCCCCTTCCCCCTCCCCATGGCTTTCCCTCTCCCCTCCCCCTCCAGCAATCTGCCTCCCTTTTGGAGTAATTAGTCCCTCCTGTCTCTAGCTGAGCTAGCGCTTGCTCGCTCTCTCTCTCTCTTGCACACACACACTCTCTCACTCTCTCACTCTCTCTCTCTCTCTCTCTCTCTTCTCTCTCTCTCTCTCTCTCTCTCTCTCTCTCTCTTCTCTCTCTCTCTCTCTCTCTCCCCCCTCTCCTCTTTTCTCTCTCTCTCCCCCCTCTCCTCTTTTCTCTCTCTCTCCCCCCTCTCCTCTTTTCTCTCTCTCTCTCCTCTCTTCTCTCTTCTCTCTTCTCTCTCATTTCTCTCTTTTCTCTCTCATTTCTCTCATCTCACTCTCATCTCTTTCTCTCTCTCTCTCTTTCTCTCTCACTCACTCACTCTCATCTCTTCTCATCTGTGTCACTCCGTTGCTTTCTTTTAAACTCCCCTGAGAAGAGAGCAGCTGGACAGTGGGGGTGGCATCAGCTGCAGGAGGCAATCTAGAGCTCAAGTGGAGGTGTAGCACTGAGGAAAGGGAACCGGAAGGATCCAGATGGTGGCTGCAAAGCTCCATTAATTTAACCTGGGCCTACTCTGTATGGATAGTATAAGGTGTATTGGTTTGTTTGGCTGGTTTTGGTAGAGCATCTAACCATACTGTCACTCAGATATAACTGCTCTTCTACTTTCTTCATTGATTTGGAAGGAACTTTAGCATTCTCTTTTGCAAAAAAGGATAATTATTTTACACTTTTTTTTTTAAACTTAGTTTGGCAAAATAATATCAACTTTCCATTCTTTAAATTTCAGTTTGACTTTGATTGTTGGTATGGAACATATTCACTTCCAACTAGATTATAGTCCTTCCTTAATCTTGTTGCAAACCTCATTTAATTATTCTGACAATAGTTCACTTTTATGTGGTACTTTAACATTAAAGAGTGTTCTATTTATGATAAAGCTAAGAACTCAAATATTCTCATTTTATAATGAGCATTAGATTGACTTGATCTAGTTATCTTTCTGATGTGTCTTACATCTTAAAAGTATTAAATTAGTTGGAAAAAGCTCTGCTCATCCTTTATTGTCAACTATTGAGCGATCACTAAGTTCTAGTTTTAGAGAAGTAATGCTATATTCAGATGACATCCACATGAGATAATATGTTGCGTTGTTTTTAAGAGAATAGGTTACTGTGTACTTTATTATATTTTTCAGGCATTCATAACTTACTTTTGGAATTGTGATACCCTACCATTAATGATACTGTTTTTCAATTAAAAAAAAAAAAGACTTTTTTTTTTTTTTAAAAGGCTTAAAGAATCTCTATGTATTGGTATTCCTTCTAGTAATAGGTTGCAACGTTTCTAAAACTTAAGATGGGTGACGGGAAAAAAAAAAAAGGTCACTTGGTAATGAACATGGAATTTTTTTAAATTAAAAATTTAATTTGAGAATGTTAGGGTATACTTTGAAATACACGATTCCCCAAGATATTAAACAAAAGCAGCCAATGTCAAAAATTACTGATTTTTAGTGTCCAACTTTCTTCTGTCTTTGTAGAGGACATCCAAAGACTTACTTGTAGTAGAATTTCATTAAGTGATGTTTTTTAACTTGTCAAAGAGGTTTGGAAGGGACATGATAGCTGACCTTCAAATTTGAAGGGATAAAATGATCCCCATCTTGATTATGAGATCCCTTTTGGGGTTGCGTATCACAGTTAAAGAAGTTGGGGACTAGCTGTCCTCTAAGATCTCATATGATTCTTTGCTTCTATGAATATTGTTTTAAATTAATGGGCCATGATTAGGGCTTAAGTATCTCTTTATATAATATTTTCAGTGTGGTATTATGATGTAATGGGATTTGACTTTAAATGGCAGATTTTTTTTTTTTTTTTGATTCTAAGTAGGCAAATAGCAGCTGAGGGTTAAGGAGTAAGTACTGGTAGCGTTAAGATAAATCTGAAAATATTTTTGCTTTTTTTTTTTTGTTATTGTTGTTGTTTAAAACTTGTATTTTATTTAAAAATAATTAGGAAACTATACACACAGTTCTTTATATATGAGGACTGTCCTTTAGGCCTTTAATTTAGAAGATTTTTATATAAATCTGAATTTAACCAAGGACATGAGGGGAGTGTAGGGTGTCAGAAAGGGGAATACCTACCTGTGGAAGGGAGCTTTCACAAGGGTCAGGGACATGTGTTGCTGAAGATGGAGAAGGGAGACCAAGTGGAAGAACATGAGTCAGAACCAGACGCATATGCCTTTCTTTTAATTTGTCATTTAATTAATTTTTTCTCAAAAATATTAATTTGCTATATGGAATTGGTTTTGTACTTTTTTTTTCTTTGCTGAGCTTTTAAAAAAGTAGGAGTATAATTTTACCATTAAAACAAAAATAAGAGTTCAATATAATGAGTTTTCTTTGAATTGAATTCTTTCTACATTTTGTTATATACTGCCAAGACTTCAATATTTAATAAATAAATCTATTAAATGAATGAATAAATTAGTTAGAAAATGTTTTCCAAGACAAGCAAAGATATGGACAGTTTAAGCTTTTCTCTTATACTTTAGAAAATTCATATTTTCTACACTATTGAAATTCAAGTTTATTCACTTTGGATTTCTTTTGCATATTACATTAAATATTTTGACCGAACTAGATAAAAAATTAATATTCTTTGGTGGCTAGCTGATTACTCTCAAAACAAAAGGAGAATCAATCCAAATCAGTAGTCAGTGGAGTTCTGAGTATATTAACTTTTTAATTGGTAAAATATTTAGTATTATGAATCATTCTTGTATATCCATTATTACTACGGACATACTTTTTGAATTGGTAGATGGTTTTTGTATATTGCTATGGTCGGACACTTTACATTATGACCAACATAACGAGGCTCTCTGTAATGCTAAGGTAGTCTTAGAATGGCAGATGAGTTTGTTAGTTGGACTTCTTTACTAGTTGGTAATTTTCCAAGCCCAACTAGTCAAATTTTAGGTTTGCATAATAGTAAAAAATATTTCCTTCACTCAACTTTGTGAGGTAGGTAATAGTACTGACTCTTCTTAAAGGTAAGGAATTGAGGCTCAGTGAGATTATTTGTTAGTGGCAGAGATTCAAATTTGTATTTCCATGATATTATGTTGTTCTTTAGAATTCTAGTTTGATCTATCAGGTATTGTAAATACTTGAAAATATAGAAACTTACCTTTTCTCCTAGAGATCAAATACATGGATTTAAAGGTTTTAAAAAGATGTGAAGCTGTTGCATGAAATGTCTTTTTAGAAGCAAGTCTTAAAAAGGAAGTTATGAGCGGTACAAATCAAATAGAATTATAAAATTGTAAACTCTGTTTAATAGCAGTTTACTAAAAGGAAACCATGACTGTAAGAAAATTGGATGAAGTAATATTATCTGGCTTGCTGTCTTTTTCTTTTTTCAGTCTGTATACTTACCAGATCTTGTATAAAGTAAACTCTTTTCTTCCTTTTGAATTAGAGAAGGAGTTGATCTTAATTTTGTAATGTGAAATTTTCAGATTTCAGTAACATGTTACTTTAAAACCAAAAAAGGTTGTATGAGGAACTGCTTTATAGACAGGAATATAATATGTCTGTGTGGAGATATTGATCCTGCGGCTACAACTGAATCTAATGTATATGGAGGTACTTTAAATGTTTTGTTCTGTGTGTCATTTTTACATAACAGTAAATGATTTTTGTAATTGTGCAGCATTCCTTAAAGACTATTAAAATTTATTTGGTGCTTTTTTTCTTTTCAAAGTTACAACATACATTTAAGTCACTGTGTTTTTTAAAATAGTTTTTAGTGATACATTTTTCTCAATAGTATTTTATTCTAAAATACATATAAAGATAGTTTTCAACATTCATTTTTGTAAGACTTTGTCTTCCAAATTTTTCTTCCTTCTCTTCTTTCCTTCCCAAGACAGCAAGCAATATAATATCAGTTAAATATTTCCATATTGGCATGTGCAAGAAAAATCAGACAAAAAGGAGAAAAAACCATGAGAAAGAAACAAATAAAATGCTGAAAATACAATGCTTCCATCCACATTAAATCTCTGTAGTATTCTATGTTGATGGCATTTTCCATAGATACATTTTATTATCTATTACATAGATATATTGCTGTGACAACAGCAAGCACTTCCCAACAAAGATACAAATTGACTTAGAAAATATATCCACTCTCAGTTTAATTTATTGATTTTTTTTTTTTTTTAGAGAAGGGAAGAATGTATCCTTTAACTTTGCCAGTGTAGAACTAATATTGCGTGTTACAGACATCAATGAATGCAATTAAGAATTATGCTCATTACTTCCTAGGGAAAGTGAATTTACAGTACTTAAGACAATGCCACACTGTAGTCTTTGCTTAGTCATTACCATGTAGTTGTAGAAATACTTCAGAGACTTGTTGGCCCTTGATTAGCCAAACTGGTGTTTTATGCAAAATTCCCATTAGTTTTAATGAGAACTATGAACACTTTGGGGCTTAGGGAGAGACCCTTCACTGAAAGCATAAACTTCATCTAAGGGGGAGGAGGAGGTTAAATTTCAAAAACAAACCAATAATATGGTTATTTCAGGTAAATAATTTTCATGTAAGATACAGACTTTGTAAAAGCCTTGGATTAAATTTTTTTTTTGTTTCACTATATCAATAACTTATTTACATTTTGAGTGCAATTTATTTTTCTGATTTGTAATTGCAAGGAATAAGTGGATTATTTCTTAAGTGGATATATTTCATGGGGTTTCTGAACTTGGAGCTATTAAAATAGTTTGACATTTGTTTGAATATAGTTGATTTCCTTTGTAATCTGATGTGTTTTATGTATTTAAAAACATCTAAGAATGGGTCCGTATAGGTTTCATTAGAATGTCAAAGGGATTCCTGACACAAAAAATTAAAAACCCTGGCATTGAATGGTTTAACAATTTTATGTATTGTGAAGTTTAGAATTTTTAATCCTTATTCATATATCCATATATAAAAAACAATCTTAACTTTTAAAAAGTTATTGCTACTTTAGAGATATTAAGTATTTGTAGACAAATAATGAATATAACCAAATTAGTAATGTAGTAACATATATCTCGGAAGCTAAGGATTTTTTGAGATAAAGAGAAGGCATGTTAAAAATGGTTTACAATAAGATTAGGAATCTGTGAGGTGATTGGCTCAACATTAGCTTATGAGCAAGGAAGAATTTATAAAATTAAATAGTAGTATAGATAATTGACGCAGAAATCTGTTAATATTTGTTCTTAAAATGTTCCTGCAGGGACAATTGTCTAGGCCTCCAAGAATATTGGTGTAAATACTGTATTCACTCAGCTACACCCCAATATGCCTGTAATTTAGATCAGTAATTCATTTAGTAAATTGACATGTGCTTTTTTTTATATTGCCTAACCTAATGTTTTTAATTGTGAATAGCTATTAACATGAGTTTATTTTTAAAATAAAGTGAAACTTAAAAGCATTGTGGTTTTGGATGGAAGGGTATAACCATGTAATTAGTATGAGAGGAAATGTTCCATTTTATGATAAATTTAGGTTTAAAATATCACTGCTTAAAAAGAAGTGAGGCTCTTGAATAAAGATTTTCAAAATGACTTTTTTTTCCCATTTGATTTCAAATTCCGATTTTAGAGTGACCAGAAGTAGTAAGCTTTTTTAAAGTAAGGAAACACTCTGACAAGTTGATTTGAAAGACTTCACTGTAATTTAAGGGACATTTTAAAGAACAACATAAAATCAACTGTTTAACCTTTGTAATAGTTCAGAGTTTATAGTGCAGTTAAAGTCCACTATCATTAAGCTTTCTAGTTAATGTTTGTTTTGTTGTATTACCCATGTGTAATGGGTAATATTGTGTAACCTCTGAATAGCAAGTGTAAACTCTGATAGTTGTACCCCTTAATATATATACATAGCCAACTTTATTTAAAAACCTATTGGTTTTTCTCTTGTAATTAAAAAGTTACCACTTCTTGTGTATATCTGTATATGTACAAAGGTTTTGCACATTTTAAAGATGTTGGGTATATGCATGTTGCAATCAAAAGAGGTTATTCATATTTAAAATCATTCAAAAGATGCAAATAAAAATTCTTGAAGTAGTATTAAGAATAATCCTGATAATTTGAAGCAAGATTTCAGTAATGGAAATAGAAAATGAGAATGCTCGTACTGGATTATTCCCAGAATAGTCTCAATTACTTTTAAATTTATATTTATTTTCAACAAATGGACATACTCATAGCTCTCAGAATAGTTAATACTGTACTTTAAAATAAAATTAGGAAGCATTAGTGGACATAGTTATAAGAATCTACAAATGAGTATTTTTTACAAAATTAGCTTTCTAAAGATAAGCTTTCTCAAAAATAACTTTAAAATTTAACAATATTCCTTGGGAATCAAGGCTATGGACTAGATTTATGATTTTATTGGTTCATGTAATTCCTGGTCAAAGGAAATTCTTTCCACTAATGCAGTTTAATACCTCATCTGAAACTCTTAGGGTTAGAAAAGTTGCCTAAAACATTTAAAGTTTAAGCAACTTGCTCAGGGTCAGTAGTGCCAGGGGTAGGACTTGAATTCAAATATTCTTCTAGAACGATGCCAACTTTCTATCTACCATACTTTTTTTTTTTATTTCTAGGAATTGCTTAATTGAAATGGGAACTAATTTATTTGAAGATGTTGCTAGTTACATAGTAGATAAAGATTTTCACAACCCTCTTTTTCCTACAAAAAAGTAATTTTTTACTAACTGTTTATTTGAGTTTGGAAGTTGGATGGGTTATAGGGAAAACAAGTTGAATGAGAAAAATTAGGCCAAAAACTTTATAAATACACTTTTTAAAAATGTACTCTCATAGCTTTGTCTTTGGAACGTAAACCATCAATTAATTACTTAAGGTAACTTAATGAACTAATCATTTAATAAAGCCACCATTAAGTTTTATTCCTTCTTAAGATTTGCAATCTTATCTGTTAAAAATGTCAGTTTATTTATGGAAAAATATAAATGACTGTGGTTTTGAATATCTTATGCAAGTAAAGCTCATGAATGTAGAGGTTGGAATGTAACTTTTAGGTTTTTATGAATAAATCTGTTGTGTGACTTTTTTTTTTTTAAGTGTTTATTTTTTTCTTTTTCTTTTCTTTATTGGCCTTGTAGAAGAAGAAGATGGAGTGTGGGAGAATGGACTTTCCTATGAATGCCGCACTTTGCTTTTCAAAGCAGTTCACAATCTGTTGGAGAGGTGTTTAATGAACCGTAACTTTGTACGAATTGGCAAGTGGTTTGTGAAACCCTATGAAAAAGATGAAAAACCTATAAATAAAAGGTAAGATATCTTACTTTAACTTTCATTTGTTACTTGAATTTGTTTTTCTTTGGGGTAATAGTTATAAAGAAGATTTAGATTATGACTCTGAAATTTAGATATGTGTTCCAGTTTTCCTATTTTTAATTACCCTAAGTAAATTAATTAATTTAATTAATAACAAGTAATGTAGTTGTTCCAAAAGAGTGACATAAATTTGTTTTGTATAGTAGAAAGGAAAAGGAAAAGGAAAAGTAAATAAGGAGATTATATCTACAAATGTGAAAATCTTCTTTGATGGTTAGTAGTTTAAAGTTGGAAAAAATTAGTGTTTGCTCTAAAGGAGCTTTTTACATTTTACTGGATGATATGACATATGTATAAGTATGCTATAGCCCCTACTATGATGAGGACAAAAAGTACAGAATTTGCTACTCTGTAAGAGATCCAAAAATGTTTTAAGAAATTAGGATAGAAAAATAATTTTCAACTTGGAAGAGCATAGTATTTTTGGATGAGGAAAGGGAGGACCAGTTAGGGTAAGTGATAAATTTGAGTTAGGAGATGAAACACAAATCCTTTCTGCTGTACTCTAGTAGTACCTAAATTTCCTTGTGAATGAGTAAAATAATTTCTGTAGACAGTCATGTAAGAAATACATCCCATCTATAGGCAGTTGTGAACTGGTACGTGGTATGGTGCATAGAATATTGGGCCTTGATGTCAAGAAGACTCCTTCCTCTGTTTAAACCTGGTCTCAGACATTTAATTGTAGTGTGACCCTGGGCAAGTTGCTTAACCCTATTTGCCTCAGTTTCTTCATCTGTAAATGAGCTGGAGAAAGAAATGGCAAACCATTCTAGTATCTTTGCCAAGAAAACCTCAAATGGGATTATGAAGATTGGACGTGACCACCATCAACAACAAACATGGACAATGTCCAGTGTAAATGTATAGAAGTGAGAGAGCAGAAAATTTGATCAGAGGGAAAAGACTAGTGTTCTGATTTTCTTGGGATTTGTAAAGAGTAATATGAAATAATGGTAGGTTGAAGTACCTAAAATGCACTCAGAACACTGAACTCAGTGTTGGAGGGTAGTTATGGGAGTGGGAGTACATTCCCTACCTTCAAAAAGCTTAGTGATGTGGAAAGGTTAAGATTTACTATAAAACTGTAATAGACAGTATTAAGTCCTTTGGGAAGTTAAAATTGAAATGTCATGAGATGTTTGCAACATGAAGAGATTATCTGAAATTTTATGTAAGTGGTGCCATTTGATTTGGACCTTGAAAAAAATTGAAAGAAAGAAGCAGTATGTGACTTGAATAAGTAGGAATTCACCAAGCAAGTAAGGAGGAACATTCCAGTCATGGGAAAGGCCAGCAACATACAGTGTGTGAAATAGAACTATAGGAGGTGACTTGAAAAGGTAGGGTCATATAAGACTAAAAGCTTTGATTGCTACATAAAATTTTGAACTTGACTCAGAATCTCAATATTGGAAGGGATCTTGGAAGTCAGGTACAACTGTTCAGATATTTCCTTTATAGCATACCAGACAAGTAATCTGGCTTTTGCTAGAAGACTTTTAATGGGGTAGGGAAGGAGGGAAACAATTCTGAACTCTCATTCTGCTTTTGTATAATTCTGAGACATACTGGTTTTGGGAAAGTCATTTGTCAGTTTTCTGGGTAGCTCTTTAAAACTTTTACATTGTAGGGAAGTACTAAACTGTAGTAGTAGGAATTTTTCTTAACCCAGAATTACACAGGACTAATCCCTATACCTTATGTCTTTAGTTGTTGACAAGATTTTTATTACATTGAATTGGAATCTGCTCTTTTTTTTCAGCTTTTGATGATTTTCCCCAAATAGAACAAGTCTAAACCTTCTGTAAGGTAGCTTCATGATCTTGAGTCTCTTCCCCATTCTGATTCTCTTCCCTAGATGATCTTTAGCAGAATCATGTTAAAGTTTGTCAGGAACTTTTTAGGTCTTAGTTTTTGTCATTCATTGTGTTAATTATTTTTCCTAGCTTTGAATCATCTGAAAATTTGATTAAGTATATCAAATTATACTTTAATAGCATCAGTAAAAGGTAGGGAAAAACCAGCAAGAAGAGGATTTTGTCTTAGGAGTAGTGTATTGGAGACCCTCTTTCAAGCTGACATTGAGGCTTTAATGACTCCTTTTTTAGACCTTGACTATTCAGGCTCTAAATCTTGTATTAACTTTTGTTGACAAGGGATAGTACATGAGATTCCAGCAATAGGGAGCCATTAAAAATGGTTGGGGAGGTCATGGCCAGATATTTTTATAAGGAAGATTATTCCTGCAAAGAATGAAAGATGTATTAGAGGGCAAAAAGGGTAGGAAAGACCTATTAGGAGGTTTTGGAGGTTTCTAGGCAGATGTAGTGAAGCCTATGTTATAGTAAAGGCATTAGGATTAGAAAACCATTTTCTGTTGGATTAAGTGAAGTCAGACATCTTCATTAGGAAAATTATTCTGGTACTTTGTGAAAGGGATCTTATAAAATGGAGAAATGAAAGATATACCAGTTTGGATCATTACAGTAGTCTGGCAAGAGATGGGGAGTGCTGGAACCAGTTTGGGAATTTTGCATGTGGAGAGGAAGGGATAGAAAAATTTGGGGAGGTTAAGTAAACAGAATTTATGGATGTATGTGTGGTGAAGAAAGAAGTCACTAGTTCAAGAGAAATGGCAAATTTAGGAGGTGGGTGGGTTCTTGGTTTTATTTTTGGTGGGAAGAAAGAAACAGGGAGATGTTCAGTTATTTAAGCAGATTTATTGTTGAGGTAGAACTTAGAGGAAAAGAGAAAAGTAGACAGCTGTAAATGTAATATAGGAGCTCTGGGTATAGGAATGAACTTAAAAGGAGCAAGGCCACTGATTGTTTATGCGGATTACATATGAAACTGAATTTTTATTACCTATAACTTGCTTCAGAAATCTCTAAGTATGCACATATAAATGTATATATACATAAATAAAACAAATTCAACAGATGAGTTTCAAAGTTGTCTTGCCCATGGTTCCCTTCTGTTCTTGGCATTTTTAAAAATTGCTTCAAATACTCCCCCATTCTCCCACTCCCTTTTGGTTTTACTATCACTTATCTCTAAATTTCATTTCATTTTATTTATTTATTTTTTCCTGAGGTAGTTGGGATTAAATGACTTACCCAGCGTCACACAGCTAAGAAATATTAAATGTCTGAGACTAGATTTGAACTCAGATCCTCCTGAATTCAGGGCTGGCTCTATTCACTGCGCTACTTAGTTGCCCCTCCTCTAAATTTTAAAAACAAAAAGCAAAAACTGTTCCTTTGTAATAGTTAAGTCAAAGAAATGAATGTTGTCTGTGTCTGGAAATATCTTTCATTTTGCATTTTCATCATACCTTTATTAAGAAATGGGTGTCATTTTTTTCCATCATGAATCCTTTGGAATTGTGGTTGGACATTGCATTAATAATAGTTATTAAATATTTTCAAATTGGATTCTTTTATGGTATTGTAGTCACTGTAAAAGCTGTTTTCCTAGTTAAATGAGAACTAACTCATTTAATTAACATACATAACTAACTCTAAATCGAGTATATAAAAGTCTTCTCAGGTTTCTCAGAATCCATCCCTTCTGTTATTTGTCATTTCTATCATATTCATATGCTGTAATTTGTTCAGTCATTCCTCAGTTAATGGAATATCTTTTTAATTTCCAGTTCTATATGACTGTTGATAGCTTGGATTTCTTTATTTGATTTGATCTGATTATTTGATAATTATTTGTTCATATCCTTACTTTAAATTGTTTGTTCAGGAATGATTAACTCTAACACATTTAATTCCATAGATATCTTAGATAGAAAACTTTTTTTCAGAGTAGCTTGTTGCAAAGGCTTCCCTGAGTTAACTTTCCTTTGTAATTGCATTGATTTTGTCTGTGTAGGAATTTTATGTAATCCAAGTTGTCCATTTTATCTTTTGTTGATCCTTTTGTTCATCCTTTGGTCTAGAAGTCTTTTTCATATCCATAGTTGTAAAGTTATTTCTTTCCCTGCTCCTATAATATATGATGCCTTTGCATTCAGCAATTATGTGTTTATTGGATTCCTCACAGGGCATAATTGAAATAGAAGGGTAGGACATGAAACCAGACTGCTTGAGATTGATGATGATGAAGTAGAGGCAGCAGGTATAGATAGTTGGGAGTGTTTATTAATAACTCATTGGTTATATCTATATGCTTAATAAGCATTATAGGGAAAATAGTTGAACCTTATCTTTCTGAATAGGAATAAGACTAATTTATACTATCCGTAGTTGTGTTCTAGGGGATATTATTCATCCTACTATGTCCAAATTAACATTTAAAAAAAAGCTTTTTTTACTCTATAATATTCTTTAGCCTTTACAACTAAGTATTTATACTACTACTTGATATGGTAGTTTATGTTGGTGGATACACAAAAGAATTTAAAATGGAAATCTCTTTGGCATAGTACAGAAAAAGGGTACAAGGAAACTTATTGATGTTTTAATTATTTAATTAAAATATGTTTTAACTATTTTAGTGTAGTCCACAGCTATACAGTAGACTGTAATTTTATACTTCAGCCCATTTTAAGGCAGAAGCTAAGGTTCCCTTTTCTAATTTAGGCAAAGATTAATTATTAAAACTGCTTAGTAAGCTTGTGAGAAACTTAACTGACCCAGGAAAAATTATACTCAAAATTGAGATTTAAACATTATGAGAAGAAAAAAGTTATTATACTTTTTGGTTTCTCCTTATATTTTTCAAAATACGTGCAAAGATAGTTTTCAGCGTTCACACTTGCAAAACCTTGTGTTCCATACTTTTTCCCTTTCTCCCTTCCTCTCCCCTAAACAGCAAGTAATCCAATATAGGTTAAATATGTGTAATTCTAAACATATTTCTACATTTATCATACTGCACAAAAAAAAAAAAATCAGATCAAAAAGGGAAAAAAATGAGAGAAAAAATTAAGTAAGCAAACAAAAATAAAAAAGGTGAAAATACTATGTTGTGATCCACATTCAGTCCCCACAGTCCTCTTTCTGGATGTAGATGATTCTCTCCTTCACAAGTTTATTGGAATTGGCCTGAAATCACCTCCTTGTTAGAAAAGTGCAAAGTCCATCACAGTTGATCATCACATAATCTTGTTGTTGTATACAATGTTTTCTTGGTTCTACTCACTTCACTTAGCATCAGTTCATGTAAGTCTCTCCACGCCTTTCTGAAATCAGCCTACTAATGGATTTTTATAGAACAATAATACTCCATTACATTCAAATACCATAAGTTATTCAACCATTCCCCAACTTATGGTTTCCCCTTATTCTTGATGTTATGTTGTGTCTGACTCTTTGTGACACTATTTAGAATGGTTTGTTTATTTCCCCAGTTTATTTTACAGATGAGGAATTGGATGCAAACAGGGTTAAGTGACTTGCTCATGGTCACAAAGCTAGTAAGTGTCTGAAACTGGATTTGAACTCAGGTCTTCCTTACTCCAGGCCTGGTGTTCTATTCATTGGGCCACCTAGCTGCCCTGATCTCCTACTAATAACTATTGTGTGACTAAAGTATGCAGAGAAGTGAGCAAGGGAAATGGGTTCAAATTTCTGTGATAAATTTTTAATTGATATATTATTTAGAAATTTGACTTCCGAATATTGAAGTGGTAGAATACTATCTAAAATGATTTTCAGAAGTTGATTAGAAATAAAACAAATGTTAGGTAGCATGGTAGAATGCTGGACTTGGAAGTCAGTAAGACTTGTGTTGATATTTAATGTGAGACACTAGCTTTGGGACTCCAGGTGAACCACCTGTTTATTTTCCTATTTGTCTGTTTTTCTTTAAAATGACCTATCTCCAGGGGTTATTGTGAGAATAAAATGAGATCTGTAAAGTGCTTTGCAAACTTTGAAACACTATATAAATGCTAATTTTTATATTTATTACTTTATCTACTTTGGCATCAGCCAAAATAAGATGAGATAGGTACTTTGGCCATCCACTTTAGAATGATGCCTTGCATGTAATAGGTAATAAATGCTTGTTCAATTGATTTTCCTGGGATTTTTGGTAATTTTAATCCTCACCCCCAATTATTTTCCTTATTGTTCACTTTTGACTCCCTCCTCTCTGATTAAGATTTCCTTAGCTGTTGGTTCTCAAAGCACCTCAGTTTCTTCCTACACTGGACAATTCATGGATTATCAATGTAAGCCAGTTTTTGGGTGGTCAGACCTAGCTTAAGCTAGACCTGTCGTCTTCTCTCAAACTCGATGAATTGTGCTACAGTCTTCCACACGCAAAGTATCTACTCTGATCTGTCTCATTTCCTTAATTCTTTGGCCAGATACTGCCAGGACAGAGCATGGTTACCTGGATTGAGTTTGGTGCTTCCAGGTTGCAACAGGCTTTTCTCTAGAAGGACTTTGGCCACTCTAGTTATTGAGGCCCAAGGAAACTTCCATATTCTGAAGTCTGGAGCTCTATAAAAGAGAAGAGGAGACTGGGTGTGGGGATGAGTTTTGATGTTTGATATAGACCTGTGTTCTTGCAGATTCTGCTGGTACAAAAGTTGGGGAAGAGAAGTTGATGTGCTGAATGAGTTCAGGATCATTGAATATCAGTTTCTGGGTTTGGGGTTGGGTTCCCCCCCCCCCAACTTTTTTTGTATCCACTAGGTCATGAAAACAACTAAAATTGCTTAATCTTTCGTACATAATTTCTATTTTGGAGCTTTGAGAGGTTATAGGATTGAAGAAAATGTCTAGTTCACCATCTTGTTGCTCTCATGATCTCTGTTGAATTGATTTAATAAAGAAATACAGATTATGTTCATTTTACTTGTAGGAACATAGGACTTCCTGCTTTCCATGGAAAAATATTTTTTCAAATTTGATATGGAACAGAGAAAGAAACATTAGTAGAGGAGGTATTCTTAAGCTATTTTATCTAACTGTTGAGTTGCTTCAAATGTTATTTTTTGGATATGGTTCCCATAAAGTAGGGTGGGAGAACTTTTTTCATTCAAGGGTCATTTGAATATTTATAACATCATTTGAGGGCCATACAAAATTATCAACTTACAGAACTCAAGCAATAAGAGATTGTTGCATCTAGCTTTCAGCTTATCTTGCCTGCGGTTGTCTTAACAAATGATTTCACAAGCCTTATACAGCCCATCGGCTGAACATTTCCTACCCCTGCCATAGAGAATTATTACAAATGCTTGTTCAGTATTCCAACTGAAAGGATTCGTGTAACACTTCAGCTGAGGAAAGAGTAAAAACTAGATGAGACTGAAGGTAGTGAAAACTACAGTTGCCCACGGAACAGTGGACCCAAAAACTAACAGATTGACCCGTTCAGCAGAGAGATTGTATGAAAAGCCTAAGGCCTGAGTCATCTCCCAAACTCAAAACTAGCCATAACTACCCACTTAAACAAGTGACCAAATGACCTGCTTAGCCCTGCTGACCAACAATCAGTCACATGACTTGCTTGATTCAGCCCAACAATGATTGCTAGCTGATGGAAGCCATCCTATCTGAGCAACAGAGCAACCAATATATCAGCAAGACCCTATCCTAAAGGGAACTTTGGGTAGATTCTCTGGAGAAAAAGGAGACATTGAGGCTATGCTATTCAAGTCATGAGTTGCCTTGGGTTCATTTACATCCATGTGGAACTTATTACAGCAGAATAATTGTCTGTACTACATGTCAAGCTTATATATTTATAAATTCATAATACATTGATACTTGAGGTTTGCATCTTTATCAGCTGTTTAAATTCCCTCAAAGGCATAGAAAATTATCTTCTTATAGAAGTGATTTCATTTTGCCCTTCTTCAACCAGAGAGGAAGAATTATAATTGGAATAAATATAAAAAATACTTTGAATATAAAAATTTAAATGAAATGAAGATAAAAATATAATCTATTGTTAAATCTGTTTTGGAATTTGTACTCTTCAGTAAAAAGCTTTTTATCTTTGACCTCAACTTGAAGAAGCTATAGATTGTTGATCCATGAAGGATGAGGTGAATCCCTGCCAGGTATAAAACAATAAAGACCAGATCAGAAACATAGTTGAATACAATCTCTAAAGTCTGACCCAGGGACTTGGTGCCTTTTTAAGGTTACAAACCATTCATTCTGTAATGAATTATGAGATTTCAGCATTGTGGGCAAAAAAAGAATGGGAACTCCCCCCTCCCAATCGCCTCCTCCCCACATTTTATTTTTTAAAGGAGGAAGAGTGGGATTTTTCCTCCCTGCAAAATGAAACTTATGTTTATGAGCATACAATCACTAATTGTCAGAAAGAAAAAAAAAAACTCTTGAAAGCGTGTTATGGAAATACCTGCAGGCAGAAATTGCATTCCACTCAACTAACTTGGGTTTTGACAAGTATAAGGCTATGACAATTAACTTTTCTGTCATCCCTTCTCTCACAAGTCAGATAAATTTGTTTATGAACCTGAATGTCCTTTAAACAGCAGTGTGGAGAGGCCAGAACCCCAGCGAGGTCCCAGATTCCCTAGAAAAGACCCATTTTTATTAGCAAAGAACTGTTAAGATTGGGCTTTTAGTTTCTGTAGTTTCCAACTTCTTTCTTTCCATGTTTATCTGTTTCTGTTTAGATGGTATCTACTTATATTTTCCCTTAGTGTCTGTTATCAAGGATAGACTATGTATTAATTCTGTATTCAATAATTGTCTTTTGATGAACAAAAACTTCTGTGACTATGTGGAATTCTGGACTTGGTGTCGGGAATGTTTGACTTCATATTTAGCCTCTCTCACTTAATAACTTTGTGACCAAAGAACAGTTACTAAGTCACTCTGAAAGAGTAGGTTATAAACTGGTTTGTATTCTGCATTAGTAGAATAAGTCCCAACAGTGTCAGAATGACTGATCCTTTTTATATTGATTCAAAATAGAATATAATATGTAAATACAATTCCTAGCTGTCTATAGTGCTAAATTCTTTAGGATCAACATGTTTTTAATTCCATGTTCACATTTTCATGAAGCTAATTTAATTGTTAAAAACTCTTTTTGAGGAGAAAAGTGTTCGTGACTATCCTTTGACTGAACAAAGTTCACTTTTTAGTAAATATAAATGAATTGGAAACAAGTATTTAATTTCCCCCAAAACTTTAGTTTGATCGTTAATTAAAAAAAAGAAAAAGAAACTAAGCTGGTTGCTCAGTTAAGAGTATTTAAAATGAGAATTTTGAAAACATCCAGATAGGTAGTAGAACACAGGCAAAGCTGTAAAGCGTGGAAAACTAAAAATAGATTGTTCCCTATCAAAATCACTTGCATTGTAGAATTTCAAGTGATAGGAGATAATAAAACTCCAGTGTTTGTACTTGTAGGCCAGAAAAAAAATTTTGTTTTGTTTTTTTTAAATATTTTTCAACATATTGATGAAATGATAGATTTTGGAAAGTCCATAGATAATAAAGCTGCTAAGCCTTATCTGGAGAGAAATAGGTAGCTTTTAACTTTTCTTGGTAATATATTGCAAATATTTGCAAATATCTTGTTTAATAATATTAGCAGTTTCTCCTTGAAAGTTCACACTAAAAGCAGGACTATATTAGGGGTTCCCAGTAATAATAGCTAGTATATAGTATTTTGTGGTTTACAAAGCACTTTACTGTATTATCTCATTTGATATTATCTTTTCTTAAGATCTAGATTAGATAGGTTATGGTAGAATGAATACACACAAAAAACTTGGGTATACTACAAGTATGTTTTCTTATATTTAATTTGCATAGTTCTAATACTTAAGTAGAAAGCATTCTCTTCTAGACTAGGAAATATTTGGCCTATTTTGGTTTTTTTATTTCCAAATTACTTATATAACCCATCCATGTTTGTCATATGTACATTGGGTTATAAGTTCCTAGAAAGCAGAATTACTTTTCTTTTTTGCCTACTTTACACAATGTTGCTATAATAGGTACTCAAATATTTTGTGAGTAAAGTATTGTAAAGATAAACATGCCGTGAAATTCTGAACAGTACCTCAAAAGAAAAAGTACTCTGATGGTGGTGGTTGTTTTGTTTTTTGTTTTGGCTATATAGAATTTAAAAAGTAATGCTAATGATAATTTTAAAACTATGATACCACATTTAATTTGCTACAGCAATATCTAATATTCAGAAATTAATAAATTAATTTAATTTAATTCATTATAAACTTCAGAAATTTTCATAAAAATGTTTCCATACTCTGCACAAACAAGATTTTATTTTTTTAAACAACGGTGCTAATGAGACTGTATTAAGAACATATGCTAACAGTATAACCAATGATGTTTTCCTTCTACTGTAGACAGCTGGAATGAAAGCTGCTGTAAGTAGGACAGTGCAGGATAAACAGCAGGAGCTGAGCAGTGATCACATGACTGTCTCTTTGGAATATTGGGTTGCTACAGAGACCTCTAGGAGACAAATTTAGCACTTTACATCAGAAAGCTGTATTCTCATTTCTTCCTCAAAAATATAAATGGTCATTTTTTTAGGAGAGTAAAAGGAAGAGTTTTAGAGTAGAGGAATGTTGTCTTTGTAGTTAGAGTAGTATGGCTTAATCTGTCTTGAATGTTTGATAATTAAGATATTTAATTTTGTTTTTATGTATTTAAGTTATTTATTTCCATTTTCACGGGGGTCAAAAAATAATTAAATGATTATTTGTTGAATTTTTTTTCCCTTTGGAAAAGAAAATATTCCTTAATTATTATGGGAGGAATACATATAACATTCTGGTCTCTCAGTCTTTGTCTTTTCTAAATAACAAGCTTTATTTTCTTTTCCTCCTACCTAGTTTCTCCAGAAGAAAAATAAAAACTAAATCCTTGTAACAAATGTCCATAGTCAAAACAAATTCTTTTATTTCCTTTGTCTTTTAAGATATAAGTACTTGGAGCGTTTTGTTTCAGGTTGCTTATACTTGCAAATATTTTCTATAATTTGCAATTCAGATTTAAAAATATATGCTATTATGGAGAAGATAGAGTTCTTGATCATTTAGTTATAGTAGATACTTTTTGATGTTTAAAAATAAACAGGTTCCTATAGCTGTGATTTTTTAAAAATATTGGTCATTTATGTTTTATTCCTTATATTTTTTATTTTATTTTAACTTAATGATCTCCCCTCAATTCTCATCCTTGTTGTATTTTTGTGTATTTAAGGAACTATTAATGCCATTTAAAAATAAATCTTTGATATTTTTATAAAGAAGGGTAATGTTTCAGAACAATACAATCATTTAAGACAGTTTACCAGCACTCTCTCTTTTCTTTCCCTCCCCACCCCAACTGCAGATCAGTTTATCATTTCTTGTCACAGTTCCTTATTACAGTTTCATCTTGCTCTGAGTTTCCTACATGTCCCCTTTATTTTCATATACGTATTTTTGAGGAAAAAACATGTGAGCCTCTGTAGATCTTGTCACTTACATAACACATTAGAAATAGCACTCTATTTTGCAAATTTATCTTTCTTGATTGGAACATTAAAATATTGATGGCTTTAATTCCATTGCCATCTTTCTCAGCTAAATAAAATAGATAAATCCTTAACATTTACATAGTGCTTTAAGGTTTGCTGAACTTTGCCTATTGTTACCTTATTTCATTCTGGGAGATAGTTGCTTTTACTTTCCTCATTTTAAAGGTGAGGAAGTTAATGATAAGAGAGTAAGAGAGACTTGCCAGCTTTTCTAGTAATAATTTTAGGAAAAGAATTTTGATATATATTACTATTTCCTTGTCCTACTGAGAAAATAGAACTTATAATAAAAAGAAAAGATATAAAGACTGGCTTTCAAAAGTAGAAAAAAAAATTAAAGTGTATATGTGTGTGTATTAGTGTTGTAAGAACTAGCCAGTTGTCAAGTATTCTGGATGATCTTTTACACTGCTACTTCTTTCTCTGGTGTTTATGGAGGAAATGACTAATTGTGCTAAAAAATTAAATAAATTGAAAAATTGTACCTTCACCTAATTTTGTATATTACACTAGCTTTAATTTCTGAGAATTGGCACACAGGATACTGCTGATTTGGAGGAAATTTTAATTATTTTCTCTGTATTAGTGAAGTGAATAGGGATGTCAGAATTTGTTTACTGCCAGTGAAATAAATAATGAAAGGAGAAACGTAGCCAAACACAAGTTTTGAACTATTTTTACCTTTCAAGGAAAAAAAAATTGGAAACATTATTCTTTTTTATGTAAGTAGACACTGGATTAAATTAATGGAGTGTGATTGACTGTTCAGAGGCAGAGTTTTTTTTGGGGGAGGTTTATTAAGACATAATTCAAGGGAGGCTACTACATTAAATATTGATATGTGAACAAGATTAGTCCTTTTAATTAACATTGTTTTGAAACAGGAACTTTTTTATGTGTGACTTAAATTTGTGCAGTTCTTTGGCATATTTATTATCAACAAACATTTATTGAGTACCTATTATGATCCCTTCAGTGTTGAGAGGAACTGGACCAGATGTACAAAAACAAACCCTTTACTGGGAAGGAGCTTAAAGTCTAAGAGTGAAGCTTGTAGAAACACTGGTAGAGAACTTAGCTTAGCTGGAGCTGTCTAGACAGATATGTTCTTGCTGAATCATTGCAGATTTTAAAATCTGCTGTTGGGGTATTAAAGAGACAAATATACATAAGAATCTACAAGCATTTATTTAGTGTTGGCGGTATGCCAGGAATTATATTGATGATAGAAATACAAAGACAAAAATCTAGTAGTCTGCCCCTCTGAGGAGCCCATGCTACTTAACTAAAAGGAAACTATGTATATATTTAAGTATATACAAAATAATTTGGTCCAAGAGATACAAACAACTGAATGGATCAGAAAAAAAACTCATGAGTTGTGGTATTGGAATCAGGTGTTGAAGAAAACTGACGATTCTTAAGTCATGGAAATGAGAAGGGCATTTTATTCTAAGCATATTTGGGTACGGAACAACCTGTGCAAAAGTAAAGATAGAAGATGCAATGTTATTTGTAAAGAACATCTAGAAAGGTGCTGGAGGATTTTGGTTTTGATTTTTAAAGTCAAGTGGGGAGCCAGTGGAGTTTATTGAGTAGGAGGAAAGACATGGTCTGATTGGTGACTTAGGAAAAACATTCTTGGGAAGATGGGTAATATATTTTCTTCTTCTCAAAGTGGCAAACTCAATAACTATTAATGGGTAGGAAATATAATTAACCTGCTCTGATTTAGGATTTGCTGCCACCTAAATCTTATATCTGATTTATATATGTGTGTGTGTGTGTGTGTGTGTGTGTGTGTGTGTATACTTTATAGATTTATAAGGTTTACATACATTAACTTAAGTGACTAGTTAAAGTAAGGATTATTCTGTTTGTTAGTGGAAATGCCTTAGGATCTTTGATAGCCTCTGCACTAATTCAACTTGTCAGTTACACTAATATCTACTAAAACAGGTATTCACTTCACTACTAGGTATTTTGACCAATTTCACATTGGCTATTTTTTTTAAGCTTTTGATATCTTTTTTTTTAATCTCTTATGGAAATGAATCATTTATTTTAAGATGTATATAATGGAGAGATGAAATTTTGAGTAGACTACCCTGAGAAATGTTTTAAAGAATGAACTCTTAAGGTTGAAGAAGAAAGAATAGTAGAAAATTGAATGAGAAAAGAAAATACTTTTCCTCTCTCCATTTTTTTCTAACCTCATTGTCTTCTCTGTTCTCTCTTATTCTTGGATTGACTCTTCCAGAAAAATGATTGTTGTACAAGAATAATTCTATACTTCTCTGCATCCTAGAGCATTTTTGCTTGAGCACTGTACAACTCTTTGCAACCTGCTTTACTCACATAAATTTTTAAAAATATTCTGTTTGGTGGCATAATTTCTTTTTTTTTTTTTTAATTAAAACTTTTTATTTTTCAAAACATACGCATGGACAATTCTTCAACATTAGCCCTTGCAAAACCCTGTGTTCAGTTTCCACCCCCTTCCTCCACATCCTCCCCTAGATGGCAAGTAATTCAATATATGTTAAACATGATAGAAATATATGTTAAATCCAATATGTAGACATATTTATACAATTATCGTGCCACACAAGAAAAAAAGAGAAGCAAAATAAAATGCAGGTAAACAAGAACAAAAAGAAAATGCTATATTGTGAACCACATTCAGTTTCCACAGTCCTCTCTGGGTGTAGCTGTCTCTCATCACTGTACAATTGGAACTGTTTTGAATCATCTCATTGTTGAAGAAGCCACATCCATCAGAATTGATCATCGTATAGTCTTCTTGTTGCCATGTCTAATGATTTCCTGGTTCTGCTCATTTCACTTAGTGTTAGTTCATGTATGTCTCTCCAGGTCTCTCTGAAATCATCCTGCTGGTCGTTTGTTATAGAACAATAATATTCAGTACCATTCATATACCATAATTTATTAAGCTAGTCTCCATCTGATGGGCATCCATTCAGTTTCCAATTTCTTGGGTGGCATAATTTCTTAATAAAGAACAAGCTTGATTGGCATCTAATAGAATAACCTATTAGGATCTATTATTTATTATCTTTTATTATTTATTATTATATATTACATATATCATAATGTATTATATATAATTAATTTATTATTAATATTATCTATTATTAGGATAATAGAGGATCTGTTATACAAACAGGAAATATTTGGTGGTAGTATGAAAAATATATTTTGGAAAGCAAACCCTAGTCTTTTTGTTTAATCAGATCACTTTAAAATGTAACATTTACTCTTTTTTTTTTTTTTAAATCAGTGAACACTTGTCCTGCTCTTTCACTTTTTTCTTGCACGGGGACAGCAATGTTTGTACCAGTGTGGAAATTAACCAGCACCAGCCTGTATATCTTCTTAGTGAAGAGCACATCACCCTTGCTCAACAATCTAATAACCCTTTTCAAGGTATGTTTTTTTTTTTTTTTTTTTTTCAGTTTTTGTTTACCCATGTTTGGATAGTTCTGTTACTTTGTGTCTGAGGAATATTCAGTTTCAGTTATGTCTTCTCTCCCTAAGCCTCTCAGTAATTTTCTTCTATTATTGATGAATAAAAACCTGCCATGGTTAAGTATTATCAGAAAGTTCTTGAACATAAATATTAAGATTGCATATTAATGTGTATTCCTATCAGTAAGGTACAAAGTTATTTTAAGATGAATCTTATCATAGGGCTTTTGAGGTTGTTAATAAAATTCCCTTTTCTAAAATAATGTAGCCAAAAAATATTTGCTATATCATTGACCAAAACAATTAGTATGATGTCACTTTTTGTTCAAATGCTATATTCCCCATTTATATCTCCTCCCTCTTTATAATACAAATCCTTGAGAATAGAGCCCATAGTTTGTAGGCACCATGACTTTTTATTGTTGCTTTTTCTTTAGAATACTGTCATTTAGTAGATATTTAATAAATGCTTAATATAGTGACACAACTTTTTGTGTTTCTAGTTATCTTAAGTCCGTTTGGATTAAATGGCACTCTAACAGGACAAGCATTCAAAATGTCTGATTCATCCACCAAGAAATTGATTGGTGAATGGAAACAGTTTTATCCTATTTCATCATGCTTGAAGGAAGTATCAGAAGAAAAGCAGGAAGATATGGATTGGGAAGATGATTCTTTAGCTGCTGTGGAAGTTCTTGTTGGTATGCATTTTTTAGATATAGATGCCAAAGAAAACTTAAAAAAAAAAAAGAAAAGAAAAGAAATGGGAAATTTCTCAGTTATTTCTAACTCTACCCCATGGAGAAATACTGTTTTGAAAGCATGAACTTCTCCAAAAGTTTTATTACAACATAACAATGAAAGAATAAGAGAAACGTGAACCTATCTTCATAAATATTTTAAATATGCTTACTTATAAAGTCATTATACTTAAAAGTAATAATTTAATTTATGACTCATTGTGTAATATTTGGGTGCAAAATTGGATTTATAGATAATAAATTACATTAAAAGATAACTATATAAATATCTGAGATTTCCTCGAGGTGGGTGCTTCTTCCAGTTCACCCTCACCTGTTGACCTTTTATCCATACATTTATTTTTTATAGGATCCTTACTACAGGATCTAGTCAACGTTTTAGAGGCCTGATCATAAGTCTTTTTAAATGTTTTAAAATGCATTCCCGCTGCTCAGTTATTTTGTGCTCTTTCTTCATGACCATTTCACATCTTTTCTGATTCTGTCTTTTGTATAACTTTTTATACCAATTCTTGTGTAAAAATGATCTTTAGTGATAAGTTGAAACCTGCTTATACCTACCATACATTGCTGTCGTATCTTCTGTTATTTGCATTTTTATTCTTTGTGTATAGTAGCATTCACAGCTCTTTGTAGCATCACTGAGGAAAAATGATCTTTATTTGGATGTTTTAAGAGGTAAGTAGAAATTAATATGAAAGCACTGCAATTTTTCCAATGCAGTCCAGTCCCATATTTCTTCTTATCCCAATGTGGGCTAGTTTACTGTCCTTTTGGAACATACACTTAAGGTACATGTGTTGATAGATTTCTCATCCAACTCTATGAATCTTTGGTCATTTAAAAAAAAATTTTTCCCCCTGAGTCAATTATTAGTCTGATTCAAGTGACTGGGACTCCTTGAAAAGATCTGATATTATTCTGGGACTTGATGTGATTTTATCTCTGCTTTCCTCTTCTTTTTCCACTAGGACAGCACAAAATACTTTTTAGCTAGTATGGATCTGCTTTTCTCATGCCTTGCTTTATAATATTGATACTTTGCTTCAGTGATATTCTGATGTTTTATTTAGCAAATTGTATAATCTTATATTCGCAGAAAAGAGCTTTTAAGGCCACGTTAAATGATTTGGGGGAAAAAACAAAAGCCAACAAAGTAACAATCCAATTTTATATTCTCTTCATATTTAAGTTAGTTAGGTGATTGAAGATATGAACTGCTATAGAAAATTGTTGATAAAAGGCTGTCTCCCTTAATTCATGCATAGATTATTTACAAAGGTTTTACAGCAAATAGAAAGTGGACATATGAGTATTATTGCTACTGCCAGAGTTACCTTTTAAGTGATAATTGCCTTTTATTTTCTTCATGTCCATCATCCCTGCCTTCCAGCATTCAGTATCATCTTTTTGAGAATACGTGGGGAAAAATTGGACCTTGTTTTCAGAATTGTTTTTACCTTCTCCACCCCTTCTATGAATTTCATCTGTATCTGATGTGATTGGTGTAGTATATGGCTATTGGTTCTTCCCAAATTTATCTTGAGCACCATTATCAAGCCCTTAGAAACATTTAGAGAACTTGAGGTATCCATATGTTTAACTGTTCCTGATGATAATGGATCTCTGTATAGAAATACTGGCTTTCTGCCCTTCAGTATTTGTAAGCATTTCCAGTTTTAGTTATAAATATGTTTGGGATGGTTCAGCTTTGTTGTTTCTTCAGAGTTTCTGCAGACCTTTCACTCTTTTCTCTTCATTATTTGAAAATAAATAGCCCTTAATATTTTGCCATCATCTTCTATGTGTAAAGTATATAAGTTGTAAATGAAGTTTAAAAAAAATTGTTTTTGAAAGCAACTTTTAAGAAATTCTGATGGGTATTGCCACTGATCATTGGTAAAGGGATGTTTCTAGATGTTTGGCTTCCTCATGGAGGCATCTTTTTTTTCTTGTTTACACTTCTATAGAAATTAGTTATGGTCTATGTCAATTTCTCTTCCTTTAAATATTTTTTCATGTTGTGTTGGTACCTTTTTTTGGGTGGGAGGGAAAAGAGAGCTTGAGGTAATTGGAATTAAGTGACTTGCCCAGAATCCTTCAGCCAGTAAGTAGCAAGTGTCTGAGGCTGGATTTGAACTCAGTTCCTTCTAACTCCAGAGTCCATGTTTTTATTCTTTATACCACATAGCTGCCCTATCAGTACTTTTTTTGAACAAGTCAGATTAGTACTGCTTTAATCACATGATGTTATTTTCTTATCTTGATCTTTTTTGTTTTTGTTTCTTTGGCTGGGTTTTTTTTTTTTTTTTGGGGAGTGATTTTTAACGGGTGGTTCTAAATTAGTCGATGACCTGACTGCACACAATCAACCGATTTTAAAAAATAATTCTCCTACTGTACTTATATATCCAGCACTTAGCACAGTTCCTGCACATAGATGGTATTAGTAGTTGATATTCTAGAGATTGTCAATCAGGTTCAGTCTTTGTAATATGATTGTTTGCCATGCTCAGTGCCTTCTAAATTCTCTTTGTGAAGAAAGTATTTGTGATATATAGAATTAAGGCTTCTGGGTCTACTAGTCTTTAATTTTTCCCCCCATTTCTTGAATTTAGTTTGTATTTTCCCAATATATTCATTGCTATTCTCCTTTGTGTTTGGATTTAATATGGAGGAAAATATTAGGATAAGGCAAATGTAGACATAGATGTCATAGAATATAAAAATGTATTTTGACTTGATTTGTTTGAGAATCTTAAGTTCTTTGAGATCCCCTGTTTAAGTTGCAGTTTTATTATGATTCTCATTTTGCTTATATTCATTATGAATTCTACAAGCTAAGATAATTGCTCCATGAAATTTTTTCTTTTTATCGCCTTTTATTTATTTATTTATTTATGGGCAGTAATAGCTTTTTATTTTTCAAAATATGTGCAAAGATAGTTTTCAACATTCACCCTTGCAAAACATTTGTGTTCCAAATTCTTCCCTCCCTCCCCTAGACAGCAAGTAATCCAATACAGGTTAAATATGTGCAATTCTTTTAAACATACTTCCACATTTATCATACTGCACAAGAAAAATAAGATCAAAAGATGGAGAAATGAGAGGGAAAAAAAGAAACAAGCAAACAATAAAAAAGATGAAAATACTATGCTGTGATCCACATTTAGTCTCCATAGTCATCTCTCTGGATGCGGATAGTTCTTTCTATCTCAAGTCTGTTAAAATTGCCTTAAATTATCTCGTGGTTGAAAAGAGCTATATAATCTTATTGTTGCTTTGTAGAGTGTTCTGTTGGTTCTCACTTTGCTTAGCATCAGTTCATGTAAGTCTTTCCAGACTTTCATGAAATATTTGTTACTGTCTTTGTGCATGTGTTAATATAGTTCTGCCATTTTGTGACTTCCAAATGGCAGCTATTATCTTATCTATCTCAAATATGTTGTGAGGAAAGTGCTTTGAAACCTTAAAGCACTATTCAATTATGTGTTATTCTTGTTTTATTTGTTATGAAAACATCAATATTTGATGCAATTCTTTCTTCTAATAGTACTGTATATCACTTGGTCATTAAACAGAAATCTCAATTTAACATTAAATGGAAATCTCAGCTTAAGAGTCTCAGCAGTTTTACAGATATAAATTTTTGAGAATTTTAGCATTTTCTGTCTTTCCCCACACTCTTTTCTTTATCATTGTGGCTTTTGGCTTTGTCACGCAAAGCATTCTCTTGACAAGCACAACTTTTTAGAACACAGAATCAATATTATGCCACTTACTTCACAGTAAGACTTCATGAACAAATTTAAATATGAACTGAGGTTTTTTTTTTTTAATGCTGGTAAAATAATGTTATATGATGATTAGGTGAAGCTTGCTATAAAGGAAAGAGTACAGGAGAGACCCAAATTCAAATCCTGAATTTAGCATTTTTATGGATGGACAAGTCATTTAATTTCCATTTCCTCATCAGCGAAATAGAGATAATTCTTGTACATATCCCACAGAATGTTATAAGAATAATATGCGAATATAAGGTGATTTGCAATCCTTAAAGCATTGCATAATTTTTATTTGGTACTGTAATGGTAGCAGTAATTATTAAGGGCAGTTTATCTCAGTAAGATGAGAGAATTTTTTTATGTTACTAATCAACATAATTATATTGGTAAATTTTTTAAATTAAAAAATTATGATTACGTCAGTGGTTGCACAACTGAATATTTTGTCTTAAAACAAACATTCCTTCTAAGAATGGGGGAAATATAGTGAGATCTTTCATACTTTCTTCATTGGTGTGTGTGTGTGTGTGTGTGTGTTTAAATGCTACATATAGCAGTAAAGCAAAAAAAATATTAAGGAAATATGTTAGAATATTTCTGCCAGTTTTATTTATGGAAATTCTAAAAATATAACTAAGATAAGTTATAGCAGAAATATGAAGTATGAAGGCAAAATCAACCAACATTTTTTCCTATCTTTTTTTTTTTAAGGGAAAAATTTAGCAGATTTATAGATAAGAATACCATTTAGTAGTACTCAACCCATAACTTTTATTAAGCACCCAATATGTGCTAGGTGATGGGTATACATATGCAAAAATGAGATAAAGATAATCTCCTTAAGAGGAAGACTAACAGGCTAATTGTAATGGTCCTGGCACTTGACCCAGCAAAACAATTTATCCTTGGAGAATTATGTACTAAGAATGATCTATTATTATACAAAAATATTAGCAATGCTATTTATAATAATAGGTTTTAAATAACTGGACAGCAGTGGTGTGCCCAGTGACTGGAGAAAAGTTAAATACTGATGTAAATGTAAGGGAATATTATTCTATTAGAAATATTAATTACAAGGAATATAAAGAAATAGGAGAAGACAAGTAATGTAAGGTGAACAAATTAGAACCAAAAATCCAGCATGTATATATGTTTATATTGACTACTATCATGTAAATAATAATAGATATGGTAATCCAATCAGGATAAATATCCAGGAAAATTTCAGAGAGGGACACTGAAGTTAATCTGACAAAATATTAACAGAAGTTTATGTTTTTTTCCATAACATGGTAATCACAATTTTTTTGATCATGTTTGAATATTTTTATTTGGCAGCAATATGGGGATATGGTCTTGAGTTTTTTGCCATATCTTTATATCAAAACACACACACAACATTGTCTTCTTTAGGTTTGTCTATTTATACTTAGATAAGATTTTAATTGCCATAGCCAACTTGCATTTCAATGTTTTGGTTTTGTTCTCAGCATTTCATATATAGAAAGACACGTGATTTTTTTCTTGCATTCAGAATCATAAAACTTATCTTTAGCAATTGAGACAAGTACTTTTTCCCCCCTTCAGCTGGTGTGCGAATGATCTATCCAGCATGCTTTGTGTTAGTCCCTCAGTCAGACATTCCTACTCCTAGCTCCGTGGGATCTTCTCATTGTTCAACTACTTGCTTGGGTGTCCACCAAGTGCCTGCCTCTTCAAGAGATCCTGCCATGTCTTCAGTAACTCTGACTCCACCTACATCTCCTGAGGAAGTCCAAACAGGTATTATAAGTAATTTATTTTCTAACTCTTAGTAGGTTTGTTTTTTGATTGGTGACACCACACATATACACACACACACCCCACTCACACTCAGACTCACACTCACTCCTCTTAGGGAATACCAAGTTCTAAAATTGTTTTTGCCTTACTAGTTTTCATATTAAAACTGCAAAAGCTTAAGTACTCGTATTTTTGTTACTGAGATTAGAATGCTAGCTGTAAACTTATTTTGGTAGTTAAACTATTATAAAATAATAATATTCTATTAATATTAAAGAAAACAAAATGGAGTAGATGCCACCAACTTTTTTGGACATTTACTTTGCTACTTAGGTTTCTTAATTTGAAAAATGATCTGATATTCTTGATTATAGTGTTCCGAAAAACCAAAAAGGTGACTATGCTGATATTTTGATTTATTATATAAGTAAACCCTGGTTTAGATTTTGTTTTATGACATTCCAGCTAGTGCTATCAAGAGAAATTTAGTCAGTTTAGAGGCAAGTTAGAAGTAGCAGTGACTTTAATTGTTTATGGTTTAGGCTATATCTTAACATCCTTCGTTAGAAGGATTTACAGATACAAGGTCTTCATACCTTTCTTTAAAGAACTGAAATTTGTTCTTTTTCTCATCCTTAGTCATTTGCTAGTCATTTTGCTTATTTTTCATTATATATGACAACCCAAACTTGTTAGAAAGTGAATTTAAATGGTAGAATTGTTCATAGTTAAGCCAAAAATGTTCATTTCTAGCCTTGAGTTACTTGATTACTGCAAAACTTTTTTAAACAATCAACCTAGAGAATTTCAACCACATTAAGATAGCTAAAATACTTAAAAATAATTTTCTCCGATTTAAAGACTTCTATGTAGACTGCCTGTGCATTTAGGAATGGAGGTGATTGACAATCTATGATCATACGTAACATCTCCTAAGACCAATTTTGGTAGTACTTTGGGGATTGAATTAAAAAGATTAGCTAGAGCATTTCTACTTTCACTGGGTATGGATCCACCTTCAGACAACAATTGTTGAATAATATTCTTTTAAAAAGTGATTCAGTTCCTTAAGTTTATAGATAGGTCTATCCCTTTTCAGTCTCCCTCTTTCAATATATTCTTCCTCCTCTTCCTCCCTGACTTGCCCAGGGTCACACAGCAGTGTCACCAAGATATTTTTTAAAAATATCATTGTTTTGAAGAGTGATGGTATGTATAGAATTTTAAGCTATTCAATACTATGTGGATGAAGAAGTTAATAAGAATGGGAAAAACCTAGCTTTTATATTAGTAATATAGACTATTGTTTACCACTCTTTCTCTGGTATGAGAGATACTTTACATTGGAGTGGAATGGTAGTAAACAAGAAATGTACAGAGAATGACTTATTTCCAAGTTCCGTGCTTTCTGCAAAACAAAATTGTTCAGTTGTCTGGTTTTTCTGTCTTCTTCCATGAATGAAGAATATGAACATATCTGTACTACTTATATATACTTATTACTTTAAGGTAATATGGCTTATAGTGGCAATATTTTTACTATTTTAAAATGCATCTTTTTTTCCTGTCTTGTTATATGTGCTTTGTAAATATATACATATTTAATTTGTTGTTTAAAATAGTTTCTTCTTAATGAATACTAGCTAATTTTTAGAACATCTGTTTTTAAGATTTTTTCCCAGTGGCTAATTTTTGTACATGAACAATTAATTAAATTTAAGTAATGATTTTTTTTGTCTATTTCTGTATGAATAGATACCTGTAGTCAGTTTTGTTGGAGCAATTGATTAAAAAAAAAAAAAAGAACAAAAACCCAGAACAAACTTATTAAAATGGATTATGGATTCATTTACTTTATTCCTTCCACCCTGTATTCTTTTTTTCCCCCAGTTGATGCCCAGTCTGCTCAAAAATGGGTCAAATTTCCTTCCGTTTCTGATGGATTCAACTCAGATAGTACTAGCCATCACGGTGGGAAAATACCCAGAAAACTAGCCAATCAGGTGGTGGATAGAGTGTGGCAAGAATGCAATATGAACAGAGCACAGAACAAGTATGTATTTCTATTAAGTTCTGAAATGGTACATTGTGAAAAAAAATTTTTCGAGCCTTTACAATTTTTTTCCCCTGTTTAACTTTTTCTTAACTTAAACTTTTAATTTTAGTTTAAGCTAAGAGTACAAAGTAGTGTAATTTCTAAACAATTTCAAATCTTAGGAGGAAGTATTCTGCTTCATCAAGTGGTATGTGTGAAGAAGAAACTGCTAACAAAGTTGCATCCTGGGATTTTGTGGAGGCCACACAGAGGACAAGTTGCAGTTGTTCAAGGTAGATTTAAAGTTGTTAAATATGTTGTTGGATATACCAAGAAAGTGAATAAAGAGCTTGTGACAAGGAATTTTTAGATCTAGAAATTTTTCTTTTTTGGTTGGAAAATAACAAATCACAAAATGGTAGTTTGTATCTGATGGTAGGCAAAAATTGTATTTGGATGATAGAAGCAGAATGTGAAGATTAACTCTAGTATCAATTCTTACAAATTAGTAGCAATGTTAAATATGTTTTATCTTTTTCTCAAATTAACTCATATTAATGTTGTTTCGTTTCATTCATAATATTTTTTTTTAATTTCTGATTTTTTTTTCTTGGTAGAATTGTGTAATGAAGTTAAAATAATGAAGTGTTTCGAACGTCATCAAATATTTTAAATTGAATTTATATCGAGTCTCTAAACAAAAACTTTCTCAAAGGGTTCCTCTTTAATTTTCTCCATTCCTTCCTTTTCCTTTCCTCTTTAATTTTCTCCATTCTTTCCTCTTCCTTCTCCCTGCTTCCCCCCCAATACTTTCCCTGTTCTGTTCTTTGTCCCTAAGAACTTCTGGAAATGGCTATTGTCAAGAACCAGCTTGCATTATGTTCCAAGCAATTCTTGGCACAATATAAGTGTACGTCATTATATACAGAAACTTGATATATTGACATTTACTATTTGTATAAATTGGCATTTTTGAGACTTGTAGAAATTTCTATTAGATTGTAATTTCCAAGATAGACCTTATATACTTATCTCCAGGATCTAGAATAGTCTCTTGCTTTTTGAACACTTAATCTTTAAATTCAGTTTCTTTACAGAATTTATGTATGGTCCAGTAAATATATTCTATTTATTCACATATTCATGTATGTAAGCTCTTAGTTACTTCTGTGTTGGTGTTTACTCCATACAAAGCCCTTTGTTTTAGAAATTAAGAGACTTTGAATAACTGAGATTTGATTGTTATTCTGGGTTAGAATATTGTCAGGATTGATTAACGAGTAACATCTATGTTTTTCTGTTGAGTTATGTTGTCATATTTTCCTTTCAATTTTTAAAGAAGCAGTCAAAATAATAATCTAACTCAAAAATGCTCTCAGGCTCTTCTACTAGAGCCACAGTAGTAATCACCATTAACTAAAAGAGCCACAAGTCTCAAAGACTTTGTAAACCTTAAAGGGCTTCAAACTGTGAAAGGGATAAAGTCATGTTTAATTCTAAAGCTTTTGTCTTATTGTTTCATGGCTTTCTCAGTGAATCCTATTTTAAGTATGAATGTTAACCCCCCAAAATTTCTTATTATCTGCCCCCTTCCAATACATTTTTTTTAAGTTTATTGAATTTTTAAAAAAATATGGTTGGTTAAGCCTTTAGCTCAGAACACTTTTTCTAGAAGAATATACACTTTTCACTTTAAAATGAGTTGGTAAAACCCCTTAGTATTGAAAAATGGGTATTGCATAATACCTTTCACAATGAAAATATGCTTTTGATTTTTAAGACCTGGCAAAGACTAATTGCTGTAATGAATGTAATTGTAAAAATACTAAATAAATATTAGCTAAGAATAGATCAAAAATTGTTTTCATCATCATAATTTATACCAGGATTGCAAAGAGGTTTTTGTTGTTCAACCATCATAATACAACATGTAAATAAAAACTTTGACAATTAAACAAATTTTATGTATGATTTTTAAAATATTAAAATACAGAAATTTTTCTTCAACAATTATAACCGGGAGCCATTCTGCAGTGGCAACACTAAAAGTGAACCCACTGAAAAAGGAGGGGGCTGAAATACAGAATAACTATCCACTTAAACTACTTTTATTTTATCTAGTATTAGAAATTCTAGCAATTGCAGTTAGATATGACAAATTTTGAATTATATTTATGAAACAATGTCAGATGCAAAAAGCAGAACCAGAAAAACAAAATCTATTAACTGTGACCATGGATTAAGGGAAAAATACATAGAGACAAAATTGATATAAGCTTAGAATGTTTGAAAAGTTATACTTTATGCATTGGCATTTATTTAAATCTATAAAAAAATTTTGATTGTTGTTAATCATTCCATTTTTAGAATTGGGTGTTTGATTCTATCATTATGGATACTCTTACAATGGTGCCTATCCATTCCTTTTTATTTCTATGTAACTTACATGTATCTCCTATAAATCCTTTCACAGGAAATCCATGCAGTATGCCAGTGACATTCTCTAGATTTCAACATGGTATATCAGTGGATCACATGGCAGTACATTGGATTTCCTATGCTTTCACTCCACAACCTTCTCTTTTTGGGAGTGTAGAGTACAGTGTCATCCCTCTCATCTTTTATGGTGCTCCTCCTATATTATTGTGTTTTTATGTTGTTGTTTATTGATACCTATCTTGTTCCTCTTCATTAACCTTTGGGAAATCCTTTACTTTAATTCTTCACAAATTGTGGTATATCATGACTGAACCATAGAGCATCACCAGAAAGCTTTTGATGTTTCAAAGAATAACTTGATTGTTAAAAGCATTTTGTATTCCCAAAGCAATATGGTTCAACTCATATGGTTGAGAAATTTAAATAAATAAATAAAAAGTAAGGAAAGTTGTAGGCATTTATATTGTAATCATTTTTCAGATATGTTTCTCTTCCTTACTGTGTATATGTAAATATTCAAAATACTGTTATCAAGATAAAAGGGGAACTAGATGGCATAGTTGATAGATTCTCCTGATGCCAGGGCTGGTGCTCTTGAGTTCAGATCCAATCTCAGATACTTAATACTTAATAATTGTGTGACCATGGGTAAGTCAGTTAACCCCAGTTGCCTCTTGAAAAAAGAAAGATAAAAGAATAAAAAGCTGACTCTTATTTTTTAACTCATTTAATAGGAAGTATATAGAATATATGTAATCAGTTATATGTTGCTTTTCAGTGTGAATAGTAACAAATTATTTGGACTTAATCATAACTACATGTAAAATACTATTTGTTTCTATATATAAAACTCAGAAGATTAATTTAGACTCATAGGAAACCAGCTGAAAAATAATCACAGAATTTCTGATTAGTGTCTTAAACAGTTACTTTGTACTTGAAAGACTCCTATCTATTATACCTGACTAGTGGTCATCCAGTTTTCTTCTTCCTTTGGTTCCTAGAATGGGGGAGGGGCAGGTTCATCCTTTGATTTTAGGTTGAAATTGTTTACCTAATAGCCTTTAAACTCTAAATTGGTGCTGTACTAAAAGATGCTAGCAGAATTTCTCTGAATAACTTAGGTTAGGGCATGTAGCATGCTGCTGAGATTTCCTGAGTGGTTCTCTGTTGACCAGTTTTTTTACTCTGCAGTTTCTTCATCCTTCTCCCTGCTTCTGAACCCACAGTATACATTTCTAAAAGTTTATTTCTCTATTCCCATACATCTATTCTTTGTATTCACAATCTCCATACAATGGGATTCCTTATTTTTTTTTTGTTAAATTTACATGATAACTTTATTATATATTTAAAAGGAATAGCAAGTTGTACATAATTGATTTGCAGTTTTATATGCAATCATTTTTACTGTGTTATAGAAATACTTATTTTATTCCATAAATAAACAATAAATACCAATGTAAAAAACATAGGCTTGAGCTCCCAATATTAGAAAATAGATTGTTCACTAATATTTTACATTAATGAATGAAAACTTTATCAACTCTTTGGAGTTAGGAAGAGAAAACATTGATATATTTATGAAGAGTTGAAATAAAGACTTAAAGATTATGTTAGCCAGATATTTTAGTTTTCTGTAGACTTGACTGAATCAATAGGGTTTACAATTCAATTCAGCCCAAAAGAAAGAGAGACAGATATAGTTATAGAAAATCACATAGAAGAGGTAACTCCAGGGAAAGGGAAGAGAGTACACAGACTTCCTAAATTTATCTAATTGGGTACAAATAGGATGTCTGCAGTCTCAATGGGATTCCTTATTAAGCCTCATTGATTTTAAATATCATTGAATATGGCACCTTCATATTTGTATGGTTTGAAAAAGTGTCTTAAGAAAAACTGTTTTTATTCTCTCAGAGTTGCTAAATAAGAATAAGATTGTTTCCTCATTCGGCATTCTTTTTTTCCTTTTTTTAAATAAAAGTCTTTTATCTTAAAAATATAGTTTTAAACATTCACTCTTGCCAGACCTTATGTTCCAAATTTTTTCTCCCTCCTTCCCCTTCCTTAGAAAACAAGTAATCCAATATATGTTAAACTTGTATAGTTCTTCTATACACATTTCCATAATTACTATGCTGCACAAGAAAAATCTTATCAAAAAAAGAAAAAAAATTGAGAAAAAAGCAAAAAGCAAACAAACAACAACAAAGACAAATACTATGTTGTGATCCACCTTCAGTCCCCCTAGTCTTTTTTCTAGATGCAGATGGCTCTCTAGTTTATTGGAATTGACCTGAATCACCTCGTTGTTGAAAAGAGCCATGTCCATCAGAATTGATAGAATGTTCTCTTGGTTCTACTTACTTCACTTAGCATCAGTTCATGCAAGTCTCTGCAGGCTTTTCTGAAATCATCCTTCAGCATTTTTTTAAATTGCAAGTAACTGAATAAAGTCTCATCTTACTTTCATTTTGAATTTGTTATCCTTGTGATGTCATCTCTTAATTTGGAAGGAGCTGTCTTAGAAACTAGATTCGTACTGAAAATTATTTTAATGTTAACAATAACTTTAGATATAGTAGTGCCCTAAGCTTTTTTAAACCTTTCTTTGATTTTCTTTCTTTAGGCACAAAAATTTCAAAGCAAGAAATTCTGGACAACAGGGGCAGGCACCACCTGTAGGCCAGCAACAACAAGCAGCTCCCAAGCACAAAGCCAATGAGAAGCAAGAAAAAAGTGAAAAGCCACAGAAACGTCCCTTGACTCCTTTTCACCATCGTGCATCTATTAGTGATGATACTATGGAATCAGATACAGCCAGTCAGAGGCTGGTGATCTCTGCTCCAGACAGCCAAGTGAGGTTCTCAAACATCCGAACTAATGACGTGGCAAAGACTCCTCAGATGCATAGCACTGAAATTGCAAACTCCCCTCAGCCACCACCTCTTAGTCCTCATCCATGTGATGTGGTTGATGAAGCAGTAACTAAAACCCCTTCAACTCCTCAGAGTCAACATTTCTATCAAATGCCAACACCTGATCCCTTGGTACCTACTAAACCATTGGAAGATAGGATAGATGGTTTGTCTCATTCTTTCCCAGCACAGTTTCCAGAAGTTTTGGAGCCCACAGTATATGTTGGTACAGCTGTAAACTTAGAAGAAGATGAAGATCATAGAACCTGGAAGTATTACAAGGTCCCAAAGAAAAAAGATGTGGAATTTTTACCCCCACAGCTTCCAAGTGATAAATTCAAAGATGATCCAGTTGGACCTGCTGGACAGGAAAGTGTAACATCAGTTACAGAGTATGTATTTTTGTAGTCTATTAATATATGTTTAACCACAGTGGAAAAATTGTTTTTTCCAAATTCTTTAGGGCATCAGTGTTGTTTTTTAGATAAAATCACTAATTTGTAAATTTGAAAAGATTAAGCCACTTTATTAAATTCTAGGGTCAATGAATGGTATGTCTAGTTGTTAAAGAGTAACCCCTGGGAATAAGTTGGTAATGATAGAAATTTGCATGAACTTTAATATCTCTGATAGTTTTTTTCCCCCCAGTATTGTCTGGTTAAATGTTGCAACTAGTATAGGTGTTATAAATGTGTTCACTAATAATAGAACTGTGAATTTTTTAAAAATGGAATTTGGAAGAACTGAGTCTATATTGAATAACTGCTAAAAACTACAAAAGAAGAAAATGAAGGCGTAAAGTAGGTTTGTCTGACAACTAAAATTTCAACATGGTATGGAAATAGGCTATACTTTCACCCTCATCTGGCTTATGTAAAACCTGAATAATGCATATTTACTTTTGATGCATATTTATTTTTCATTATCTGAATGGATTCTTTATTTCAAGGTGATCTCATTTTTGTTTTATGAGTTATATTTAGAGACTTTCCACATTTGGACCCGAACAGTCATTTTCTTGTTTTAATGAAAAAATATTCTCATTGTTCATGAGTAGCTCCTCTTACCCTTCTCTCCCTTTATTATCAAAAAATAGTGGCCATAGGAAGAGGATCCAGATCTTTGTTTTTTCCCACTTGTAATTTCACAAGGGCAACCACTTAACTCAAGAGTATCTTGAAATCCTCAAATTTGAAAATCAAGTTAATTTTAATTATAATTATGACACATAATAGTTGACATCAGCTCTGTTTTCTAATGTATTCTGCCCTACTCTACACACCTTCCCAGTAGCAGGACTTATATGTTAGAGAGGACTGATCCTTATAACAAAAAATTACTTAAAAACAAAAACTAATCGACATATTAGATTCAGTGGAAAGTGAGAGAATTTTGGAGTAGAGCATTGATTTAATTTTCACATTCTTTCCTACATTTATGACCTTAGAAAAGTTGCTTTATTTTCTTTTTATCTTCATGTCTAAAATGAGGAGGTTGGACTAAATGACATATAAGGTTCTTTCTTGTTTTTAAAGTCCTTTCTTGTTCTAAAATCCTATATTCCAAATCCATTGTTATATGCTGCATTCCATGCTCATAATCCTCTACCTCTGTAAAGAAGGGGAAAAGGTGATTGTTTTATCACTTTGAGATCAAATTTAGTCATTAGAATTTCATAGCATTTAAGTTTTTGTTTTTATTACATTGTTAGAGCCATTGTGTATATTGTTTCTCTGATTTTAATTGTCTGGGTATTAGTTCTTCCAACTCATGCCATCTTGTTCTGTAGTCATTTCTTAGAAAACAATAATCCATTAGGTGTTTTTGTTAAGTTGTTTGATATTTTATCCTGGAGCTGAGCTATATCAAATATTTCTTTTCCATTTTATTTTATTTTGATTGGGGAGAGAGAAAGTATAGGAAAATTAAAAATAAAGCCCAAAAAAATATGAATCAATCAAGTGATTTCTGTACTTGATTTTTTTTTTTTTTTTTTTTTTTTTTTTGCCTTATCTGTACTCCATTCTGGTTGGGGATGATTGACTGATTTGTGTACATATGATTAGACAGAAATTCAGTTCTTCTATGTTACAAAAGTGTAAGTAATATTTTGATAACTCATCAATGGGAAATGTTTAGTTTTGGATATCACCTTTGCTAAGATATCATAATGCAGTAAATGTTTGATTTGTTTACATATTTGATATACCATAGACCAAAGCCTGAAAATTTCTCAAGTGAAAAGGTATTGCAAATGGAAAAATTTAAGAAGCCCTGAATTACAGGTGGTAAAATGCAAGGTGTTAGGCATCAGAACTTTGACAGGGATGTTGCGGTTAATGATAGATATTTGTATATATAAGCATACATATACAAATATGTTACTACTTTGTGCCCCTCCAGCTATTAAGTCAAATAGACTAAGAAATCTCAGGTTTAATTACTATTTGTACTTTAGTGGCTTAGGAAAAAAGATTTTTGGTCTTGATCAGCATGTTATTTCTGTGTCAGTATGCCTTCAAGGTCTTAAATATAACTAATTTAACTTTTAACACATATTTGATGAATCCTAGAATATGAGTTTCCCAGTTAGTTTCATTAGGGACACTATCCCAGTACTGTAGAGAACTGAAAGTTTCTGTTTTTTTTTTTTAATGTATTGGCCATATCTCATTAATTACATGCATCTCAATCCAGAATATTAGTTCTTCAGCAGTGAAAAGGATCTTGCATATACTGACTGTTTTTACTTGAAAGGATTTCAAATTGATCAGAGTGGTAACATTCAGGTAATACTCATTTCCCTAAGAGTAACAAAGCTAATTGGAGTGAAAGTCAGACTATGTTCCCTGTGGAACTAGTAATTCAGACAAACCCACATGTTCACTTTATTCCTGAAAAATAGCTTCTTGGTATTTTTTCTTCTACTGTATCTTCCTGGTGGCATTTAATAATGCTTATGTAATTACTTCACAAAGATAAAATGATCCATTGACCTAATTTTTCTGGAAATCTTATTTTTATGCTTTTATATTTAATTTGTATAAAAATAACTTTTCCATGTGGTATTAAAAAAAATTCCATTACAGTACATAACACATTTGAATTTTTGCTCAGATTATCTTACTTTTGCAGTTCTTTAAAACTTAGGTCATAAGAGTTTTCCAAACTCTTTGGAGTCTTTGTTAGAGGAGAAATTAGGAAATATTATTGATTATTTGCACTTAATGGAAACTGTTTAGCACAGTGCCAAGAACATACTACATGCTTAATATATGTTTACGGATTGATTGAGTAGTGGTTTCTGTTTAATCCTAGTGAAGATTATCTGGAGCCTTTATAACAAGTGCTGAAACTTGATTAAATAGAAAGAATGATTTCTTTTCCTCATTTCCTCAGCTTCAAACCTGGGAGCTGATAGCTGATCAATGCTTTGAAGGCTCTTGCTTTAGAGTCTAGTTTGTTCAATATTTTATTTATAGTTTTCTACTTTCAGGATCTCCGGGTAGTTCTGGATCATATTATCTTATTTATGATCTTTCATATACAGCAATTTTCAATTTTTTTTTTTTGAAAATTTCAAAGCTGACTGCTTGATTAATTACTCTGTGAGTTTTTAGTTTCCTAAGTATCACCTTTCTCTGAGGATGAATTTTGATTAAATGTTTTTGGGGTGTGGCGCACTTAGCCTATCAATTGTAGTTTCTGTGGTTTACGTATATTTGAGTATATATGCACACATTATGCTAAATGCTCCAGCTATTTTCAGAATCATCTTTGGTTATTGTTTGTTATTTTTCTATTGATATACTTAATTCTAGTATAAAATCAGATAAATATGATAATGCTACTTTTTCATTTTAAACTGAACCTTTACTGTGTATCATATAGTATTTTCTGGATGTAAATTGAAATGTTACTGAACTTAACTGAATATTGTGGTATCTAAATATGGCTAGTTAGCTTCTATCCATTCTCCCTAATCCCTGTGATTCTTTCTTAAACTTCTTTCTCATCCCTATCTACCTCCTTCTTACTATCTTTTAATCTATTATCTTGCTCTGTTCTCTTCTTTTATTGTGTCCGCTGAAATACTGATTATATTATTAACATACTTTCATCTTTTTACATTCATAGAAATCTGTCTCCTCCCCTTATTCTCCTTAACTCTTAAACATTTGTCCCAAGCCTCTCAACCTAGTAGAATTTATATAGGGCTTCTTAAACTTTTCCCCATTTTTTCTCTTTTCAGCCAGGAATTTCCCCCCCACAGTTATATGTAAAAACAACATTTTTTTTTTTTAATACATGTACATTCTTTTCTTTCTTTTTTTTTTTCCTAAAAATATTTCCTTATAAATCATGTTGGGAGAGAAAAATCAAAAGGGAAAAACCACAAGGGGGAAAAAAATGTGAACAAAGCATGTGTTGACTTACATTCAGTCTCCAAAATTCTCTTTGGATGTGGATGGCATTTTCCATTCAACATTTATTGGGAGGGGCAGCTAGGTGGTGCAGTGGATAGAGCATCAGCCCTGAAATCAGGAGGACCTGAGTTCACATCTGGCCTCAGATACTTAACATTTCCTAGCTGCGTGACCCTGGGAAGTCACTTAACCCCAAGTGACTCAGGGGGAAAAAAGTTTATTGGAATTTCCTTGGATCATTCAACTGCTGAGAAGAACCAAGTCTGTTATAGCAGATCATAGCACATTCTTGCTGTTGCTATGTACAATGTTCTCCTGGTTCTGCTTGTTTTGCTCAGCATCAGTTCACGTAATCTTTCCAGGCCTTTCTAAAATAAACTTGTTCATCATTTTTTAATAGAACAGTAATATTCCATGTACTATAACTTATTCATCCATTCCCCAATTGATGAGCATCTACTTATTTTCTAATTTTTTGCCATCATAAAAAAGAGTTGCTATAAACATTTTTGCACATGTGGCTTCTTTTCCCTTTTATCATTTCTTTGGGAATGGCACTGCTGGATCAAAAGCTAATGCAGTTTTATAGCCCTTTGGGCATAGTTCCAAAACCGCTCTCCAGAATTGTTGGATCATTTCACAACACTAACAGTACAGTAGTCCCAATTTTACAATTTCGCTAATTGATAGTTATTTAGAGTGTATTTTCAAATGACTATAGGTGGCTTTAATTTCTTCATCCAAAAATTATCTGTTTATGTCTTTTGACTATCAATTGGGGAATGATTTTTATTCTTATAAACTTGACTCAGTTCTTTATATGTTTTAGAAATGAGGCCTCTATCAGAAACATTGGCTGTAAAAAAAAAAAATTTTCCCCAGCTTTCTGCTTCACCTCTAATGTTGGCTACATTGGTTTTGTTTGTGCAAACCCTTTTTAATTTAATATAATCATAGTTGTCTTAAGTCATGTACCCATTTTTACCTTATTTTGGTATGGGGTGGGAGATGTAGGTTTATGCTGAGTTTCTGACGTTTTCCAGTTTTCCAGCAATTTTTGTTAGTGAGTTCTTATCCCAGAAGCTGGAGTTTGGGGATTTATAAAACACTAGATTATTATAGCTATTGATTATTGTGTTATATGTATTTAACTTATTCCACTGATCCACCACTTTTATTTCTTACTTAGTATCAGATGGTTTTGATTACTGCTGTTTTATAATAAGAATTTTAGATCTAGTACTGCTAGACACCCAGGAAATTTTTACATGACTCTGGTTATAGGTTTATAAATAGGTGTACATATCAAACATTTATTGATAATAAATCATAAAGAAATTTATTTGGGGCAGCTAGATGGTACAATGGATAGAGAACCAGCCCTGGACTCAAGAAGACCTGAGTTCAAATTCTGCTTCAAACATTTAATACTAGGTTGTGTGACCCTAGGCAAGTCACTTGGCTTCATTTGCCACTCCAAAAAAAAAAAAAAAAAAGATAGAAATATATTATAAAACAATTCAGTGTGTGTGTGTGTGTGTGTGTGTGTGTGTATACGTATATATGTATGTAAAATTTTACCCTTTATTAAAGACAAAAGCAAATTTGCATACTAATGATGAATGTGCTTGTTTAGTTTTATATAAAGATTTAAATCTTGGCAGAATATTTGATAGCTTTTACTGTTGACAAATTTTTATGACTCCCTCATTTAATTATATGACTCTGTAGGGGTGGGGAGAGGTCACAGATCCACAGTTTAGGAAGCTTTGCTTTAGTTTATGTCTCTTCAAACATGTTCCCTGTTTCTCACTACTACTTTAAAACCCTCCTCTCTTTGCTGCTATCATTTAACTTGTCTACCTTTGGTTTAATTCCATTTGTTTATATTGCTCTATTTATTTAGTTCTTATTTACAGTTACTTAAGAAATCTAATTTAGTCTTCCTCTCAAGTGACATCCCTTTCCTCATACTTGGAGCCTTCAGTATATGTCTTGATGGTGTTTCCTCAATCACTTCATGAGCTGCACCTGCTTTCTACGTTGGTCCACACAGAAATGATATACCCCTTAATCTCACCATCTGTGTTCTTCTCCCATGATTCAAATATCTGAAATTCTTTCTTAATACAATCTCTTATCTTTACTTCTCTCCCTTTGCCTTCCCAACATTGTTTTAAATTTTGACTTTGACCTTCAGACATTATATCCTTCATTTCCCATTTCTTCACTTCATTCTCACTTTTTTCCTTTTGACCCACTAATTAGCCAATTCAATCATCTATCTCTCTACTCTTAAAATCAGTTGTCATTCTGTTCTATTGTCATGCATTTCTTGTCCAAGTTATCCCTGATTTGTTTTCTCCACTTTTGTATGCTACTGAAAGAAGTCCTTCAGCTCTACTGTATCAACTACAACTTTGTTACCTAATTTTCTTTGGTCCTTCACCCTTCACTGATATACAACAGTTCTTATTATTTTTTCCTAAATAATTCAATCTACTCTTTTGCACCTATTCATATCTCTTTTTAAGTCTTTTATTTGCTACTACTCAAAAGATATAACCTCAAAATATGTTTTTTAATTCTTCAAAGCTCTGTCATTTCCCATTTGCCCTTATTTGATCCAATTTCTGATGAAGAAATGACCCTTTTCAGGGTCAATTTCTGTTTGTACCTCTGGTCTCTTTTTTCCTTCTTTCTATCTGTCAGATTTTTAAATTTTCCTTTTGGTTCTTTCCAAAAGTTCATTTTCTTTCATAGTTCATTTCTTTCCATTCAGGTCTTCTCTGACCTTTAATAAGAAAAAACTCTCCATAAACCTTGACTTATTAACCCCACCATTTCCTTAAACTGTTGTTCCAGAGCTCCTAGAAAATCTCTTTTATACTCCTTTCCTCTTCTTTCTTTGCCTTTTCTTCTTTTTCTTTCACTTATTTCTTTCATGCACTGCTATACTTTTAAAGGTGTTTTTCTTCAGTGGAATTTTTTATTTATTTATTTATTTATTTTGCGTTTGGCCCATCTGTATTTTTTAAGGGATTGACTTCCTTTTTCAAGCTGTTGACTCTCTTTCATACCTCTCATTTCTTTTTTGATTTATGAGCACTTCCAAAAAGCCTGAGATTTCTGTGGACATGTTATCCTTGTCTGACTTGGTGTTTTGGTCTGCTCTGTCACACATAGTAGCTTTTTATGGTCACAGTTCTTTTCTGTTTCTTGCTCATTTTCTTTTTGTAATTTTTTACAATTTATGTAAAATTTATGGTGGACTCTGCTCCTGGTAAAGGGGACACTGTCCCAAACTTCCTGTTCAGCTCTGAGTCTTGGCTTTGAGCACAGGGGGCCCCTTGTGTTTGGTGTTTTGCTTGAAGCTTTACCTGCTCTTTTCAGGAAACAATCTGGTTTCTCAGAACTTGCCTTCTGAGCTGGTATTGGGGGCTGCCCCACTGGTCTGCTCCTCTACTGAGCCAAGACCGAGGGTCTCAGTTGCTTATTTGTTGTGATTAAGACCCTTTTATCAGCTTTCCCAGATTCTGTCTGAACTGAATTCTCCTTTCACCCCAGTGAGACTGACTTTTCTTGAAGTCCTTCTGATTTATCTTGAGTTGGAAAGTGGTTTCATTCCATCAGACTCTGTTCAGAGGCTTGATTTCATGTAGTTTTCGAGGGAAACTAGGAGAACTCCAGCAGCTTCCTGGCTTCATTTTGCCATCATAGCTTTAACCAAGAAGTTCCTACATATGCTTCTCAAAATCTTGCAGTCTCATTTCAAACTTCTGCTTAGTTGAAACTTTTCTCCAAAATGACTAACAAATCTCTTAATTGCTCAATTTTATGGTTTGTTCTTTTTTCCCCTCCCTCTCTCTTATGCTTTCTCTTTCCCTCCATTTCTTCTTCTGTTTCTTCCTTTTTCTTTCTTTCTCCCTCCTTTTCATACTTTGCCCCTCTCCCCTTCCCCTTTTTTTCTTCTTCCACCCTTGTTTCTTCCCTCTCTCCCTTTCCCCCTCCCTTTTTCCTGTCCTTTCTTCCTCTGCCTTAGATGCATCTCAAACTTCACATGTTCAAAATATAATCTAAACCCAATTCCTCTAAACTTCCCTATTTCTTCTTGGGAGTACCACCACCTCCACATCCAGACAGCCTAGGAGTTGTTAAAACTAGTCAGTACTATATAGCATTTTATACTCTTTGCTTTCTCTTCATTCATGTCACCACCATCTTGGTTGAGGCTATTTTATTCTATCACCTAAATTACTGCAACAGCCTTCCAATTGAAATGCTGGGTTTCAGGCCCCCCCTTTGCAATCTCTTAATAAATCTACCAAAATGATCTTCTAAAGCCCAAGCCTAATAATCATATTATTTCTTTGCTTCAGAATTTTTGTTGGCTCTTTATTACCTTTAAGATAAACTATAAACTCCTTTTCCTCAAACTTGAAGCTCTTAAAATTGGATTCTGGTCTGCCTTTCCAGTTTTAGTTCATTGGTTTCCCCTTCTGTATTGTGTTCCAGGAAACAGAATTATTTGCTTTCACCCAAATTAAAAATTCTTTCTCCTATCTAGTATATAAACTTTGACACTGGCTCTCTTTCTGTGAAATGTGTTCCTCACCTTACCCTGTTAAGAATTTATAGCTTCCTTTAAGGCTAGCTTATGGGAAGCCTTACTATATTCCTTAGCTGTTAAGTCTTTTCTTTCTCATGAAATTATTGTGTACATATTTGTCGGTTTACATGTTTTATATTATATATTCTCCCCTTTCCCAAATAGACTGTAAAGCTAGTTGGTGCAGTAGACCATGTACTGGCCTGGAGTCAGGAGGACCTGAGTTCAAATTTGGCATCTACCACTTATTATTAGCAGTTTCATCTTGGTCAAGTCGCTAAACTTGATTGTACTGGCAGAACAAATGCCTTCTTCCAAAAAGACTATAACCTCCCTTTAGTTTTTGTCTTAGCTTTGACATGTAGCACAGTGTCTTGTTCATATGTGCTCTTAATAAATGTTTTTGAATTGGATTTGTCTCCAAATGTTTCATTTTATAATTGAGGCATAATTTAGCATGATTTTTTTTTTAAACTATTGTGTTTAAAAGAATGAACACCAGAGAGAGTATAGCTGTGCTGAAAATTCATTTTAATTTCCCTACTTTGTGCAAATTATTAAGAAGTTAGCACCAGTTTTTGAAGACTTCCATTACTTTTCTTCCTCTTTTGACATTATTGATCACCTTCTGTCTTTGATATTCAGTCTTTCTAAGTTTTTGAGAACCCTTCTGGTTCTCCCCTCATTTATTAAATTGCTCCTTCTGTTTCTTTGGATCCTCATCTAGGTCACTCTTATCTTAAATGTCCCTCAGAACTCTGTTTTGACACTTTTCTTTTCCCTTCACATTAGACTTGTGATCTCATCAGTTCCCATGAATTTCATTATCCACATTTCTATGCTGATGATTCTCAGGCTGTCTATTTGCCCTAACCTCTCTGCTGAGCTTCTGTCAGACAAATAGTCCAGTATGTTTGGATAGTAGCATGCATGGAGATGATTGATGTGTTAAAATCCTGAAAGCTAGAAAAGGTCAGATTATGAAGTTAAATATCAAAGGGTTTATATTTATAAACTTTCAGAAAGTCACTTTGACAACTTTGTGGAAGATGGATTGAAGTGGGGAAAAGATATGAGGTGGGAAGTCTGATTAAAAGACTTTTAGAAGAAGTCTAGAAAAGAGGTGATGAGAGTCAGAACTAGGGTGGTAGTGAGTGGAAGGAAGAAAACTTATGTAAGAAATACCTTAAAAAAAGGAACTGAAAGTAACCTTTGTGAGAAGTAGATATGAGAAGCTGAAAATAACAGGAAGGATGATATGCTCTCAACAGTAACAGGGAGGGAAATTTGAAAGAGGGGTAGATTTGTGGAGAGAGATAGTGAGTTCTATGTTTAGACATGTTAGGTTTCAGATACTTACAGGTCATCCAGTTTGAGTAGCTGGTAATAGAAGGACTAACTCTCAGAAGATACTGGCACTTGTTATGTACAGATCTGGAAGGAATCTACATATAGGTGATGCTATCATGAATTTGAAATTGTAGATGGAGAAAGGTTATGACAGTATTGTGGGGGAATGGGATGGGGAAGGAGGAGAGGTGTCAACCATAGTAAATATATTGAAGCAGATTCAGAGAGACTGAGGAGGTAAGAAAAGTAAGAGGACTAGAGAAAAAAAAGACTAATGTTACTATGTAACAATAGCATTTTCTGTATTCGTTTGAATTAAATTGCTAATTACTAATAAATAAATTATTGAATTAGATTATTAAAATTTCTAACTATAGCTACGTTAACAAATTAATAGAATAGATGTAGAAAATATTCATTTCATATTGCAACAATTTATATATTGTAAAGATAACTTTACATGAGTGTTAGCATGGAATTGTGAAAAAAAAAAAGGCCAATCTTGGGGGTCATGAAAACTACTTTATTTTTATTATCTGTATTATGCAGGGAAGAAGATATTTATTACTATTTAGTTGAAGGTATCGTCATAATCTTTATCATATTTGCTGATAAGAAGCTGAATATGATAGCCAGCATATTAAACAACAAAATCAGGATCCAAAAATATTTCAGTGGATAGAATGAGTTTAATGAAATTATGTTTATCATTATAAAATCACCGTCTTACATTTCTTTTGAAAGAAATTAACAGTTCATGTTTAAAAACAAAAATAGTGGTTTACCCTGGACAAATAAAGTTAAAATTTCACTTTACTGTCTTAGAATGAAGTTGATGTATTGTGTTCAATTTTGGTCATGTGATTTTAGGAAGGCCAGCTAGATATATTGTCTAGAGAGCCCATCTTAAAGCTAGGATGACCTGAATCTTTGATGTCTGTGTCTGTCTTTATAATCTTGGACATGTTATTTAATACCTTTGCATTATAAAGTTCCTTAGTTGCAGCATATATAAATTCCATTAATGTATGTTTTAGTTGATTTAGTTCTTTTTTTTTTTTTTTTTGGTCCTTAAGTCTATGTAGTTGCCCAAGTAGAAATATGTCTCAATGGATTTATTACATCGTTCTACAGTTACCTATGTAAATGAATAGAGTAATAATTCTGGTGTTTCTACCAGAAGCTAAGAAAAAAGTGTGCTTTTTTGTTTTCTAGGGATTTTTCCCAATTTCATGAACATAAAAACTTTTTACATCTTGAAAATTTTGAGTCCCAAATTCTTTCCCTTCCATATCTTCCCACAGAGAAAAGATATTTTAATCCATTTGCTTTAATACTAGGTGAGGGTTCTGGGTTCTTTCATCCAATATAAAGCAAATAGATTAAAATATCTTTTCTCTGCACATGTCTGAGTATCAGAAAAAACTTGTGTATGTGATTAGTCATTTGTAAATACATAATTGTGAAATATTTGGGCAAAGCATTATGGTCAAATTGAAATATACATTGAACTATAATTAGGAGATTTAATCCTGACTGTCATTAACCAGCCCATGTGATTTTCAACAGATCACTTCAACTTTTCCTTATCTATGAAATAGAGCTAATAATAATTGTGAATATTTAAAGAACTAATGTTTGTCTAAGCTTGTAAGGAAAAAGTATTTTAAACATATTATCTTGTAAGATCTTATTTTACTTAATCTCTGAGAATAAAATACTTTAGAATTTAGGACATTGTTGGCGGAATCATGAATCCTCATTTTCCTTTGGCTTCAGTTATTTAAAAAAAACAAACACTGGCACTATTTTCTTAAAAGGAATAAATATCTAGTCTGAGTAGTCTGAATTGGAAGTTTTTATTGACAATGAGGTCTAAGCTGGCAGCCTGGGTTTCTGAATTCTACTTTGGTATTAGTAATACTAATACTTTTATAGGACTTAAATCTTCTTTTGCTGGGATCTCCTTTTTGTGCTTTGTATCCTTTCCTGGAATATAAGAATTCCCCCCATTTCATTTCATTTCAGTGTTAAGCAATATAAAACACGATATTAGAAACAAAGGGGCATAATAGGTTTTTATATTCATAGTTCATTTCATTTGTTCCTGTTGACATTTATGACTAAGGAAGCTAGAACTTCAATACTACATTTCACCAGTTGGTGGTGATAAAACAGTTTTACCAATTTTTAGGGTAGTGTAAATAATAAGTCTTTAAAATGAATCTTAATTCATTTTGCTTATTTCATCTTTACATATTTACAATATTTCATATTACTTAATTTAAGTAAAATAAATTTACTTGAAACAAGTCCCTTGATACTAAAGGAAGAAAAGACATCACAAGTAGCAAAGACAACAGCTTCCATTTGTGAGATGGCAAATATAAAAAGGTTGTCAGTTCTGGTTTTCACCCATTAATGTACCTAACAGAAGGATTTGAGACCTCTAGTTATGGAAATGTTCTGAATTCAAATAATTGTTTGACATTATTTGAATGTGTATGTGTGTGTGTGTGTGTGCGCGCGCGTGCGTGCACAAAAATGTTTGCATCCAGATCCAGGAATTTTTAGAGTCAGATTTTGTCTTTGACACTTTATTTACCTCTCTGACTCGGGGAATTCCTTAGTATTCTCAAGGTTTGCTAGAGGGAGTTTCTTCTTTTGGAAGTTTCTACGCCAGGGAACTCAGTTTCTTCCCTAATTCTATGAGAATCAATCAAATTTGTCCCAAGAGTTCTCATTGGGTTTTGCTTGTTAATCTGTACAGATAATTGAATTTTAAAGTTTTTGATATCATACTTAGAGCAAAATGGAGTACTTATGTCTATATTCATCCCCGTCATAAAACACCTAGCAGAATTAATTAAAAAGTATGTCTCTTTTGATGAGATAATGAATTGATACATAATTTTTATTATAACCAATTTGTGGCAGAAAATATGATTATTATGGTGTTTGGTACTATAAAATTAGGCCATTTTATTGTTTTTTTCATGGTTACTTAAACAGTGGTGTTACATACCTGACCACCTGAAAAGAACATTGGACTTTATTTCAATATTGAGAATTTCAGAATAAAGGTTGTCTTTCAGGAGACATTTTTAATGGAAAAAAGCTTAAATCAGATCTATGTTCCATTCCTAGCTTCTATTATTAAACTAAATTAAATTAATAAAATCTTGAATAATTTCTCTAGTTCTTAGTTTCCTTACCTCCAAGTCATGGTTGGTATTCATATGCCTTTAGGCTCTTAAGTTGAATGTTTCCAATTATTTTGGGGTGGGGGGGAAGTGGGAAAAAGCATATATTGATATAGTGAAACAAAATTTTCTAATGTTATCTTTATTTTGTCCAGGTTAATGGTGCAATGTAAAAAACCTTTAAAGGTTTCTGATGAACTGGTGCAACAGTATCAGAGTAAAAATCAGTATCTTTCAGCAGTAGTATCTGATATGGAACAAGAACCTGAAATTGATCCATATGCATTTGTTGATGGAGATGTGGAGTTTCTTTTTCCTGATAATAAAAAAGATAGGCAGAACAGTGATAGAGAACCTGGGAAAAAACATAAGGTGAGTGGATAAAATAATGCTCTGAAAGGGGGCTGATAATTATAGGGAAAAATTTTATAGTCAACTTTTATCCTTTTTATACTTTTTTTGAAATTCAGAGCAATTCTATCATTGCAAAGATTTTGTAAAAAGTGAATACTTTTAATTATATTTTTAGTGGTATCTACTATTAAAAATAATTTTGAGAGTTTGGGATGCTTTAAAAGGTTTCATATGAGAAAATCTTTGCCTTTTTGCCTCTGTAAAACATAATATGGTAAATTGGTCCAGCTTCATGGTTGGAATTAGAGTGTTTTCAGTTGATTAGGCCTGTCTCCTCCTTTTCCCTCTCACCCCCCCAAATAATTGCACCTACAATTTAGTAAATGAAAAGAACAAGCTTAAAAGTTCAAGGCAAGATTTGTACTGAGGTCTTAATGATGTTAAATCTAGCCATTGTCACCTTCTATTCTGATTAATAGTGCTGAAGAGAAATGATCAATATTCAGAGAATTAGAATGGAAATATACATGTGGAATCAAAGCTATGCTAAACATAATTTTAGTTTATTGCAGTGATAAAGAGTAAAATTCCTGGGTAATAGAACTATTTGGCTTGCAGCCCAGTTTTCACACTTAGTCACTGTGCCACAGGAAAGAAAATATAAAAACTACATAAATATTTGAATACCTACTACATGAAAAATCTTAGTGAAAAAACAACATAAGTTGATAAAAAGAACAAGGTCTCTAATTCAGGAGAACAGGGCTCTTGATCTGATTCTGTTACTAACTTGTTGTGGTGACATTGAGTAAGTCAAGTAACACCTGTATCTCAATTTCCTCATCTATAAAATGATCAGATGGAACTAGCTAATCTCTAAATTATTATTCTAAAGCAAAATATTCTACATTAAGCACTCCAATGAAAATAGAAATTGTTTACAGTTGATATAATGCAATTATGAAAAGAATGTTTATTTAACGTTTATGAAAGCATTGTTCACACTTGATACTCATTGTTTCTAGTTAGCTCTCTTTTAATATCAAAAAACAAATTGATTTCCACTCTGTTTTGGAATCAAGTTTATTAACCTATACATTTACACATATGTCTGCAGATCTACACATTTGATTTATTGGTATTTTCCTGTGCTTGTGTTAATCATTAAATAAATAATATGTCTTATTTCTAGAAGAATTAATGTGTTTCCTATAATGAATAAATTGATTGAAATTGGGCTTCTTAAAAATGAAAGTGATAATTGCTTTATCATTATCATTTGCAGGCAGAAGATGGGACTTCTAATGTAACAGTGTTATCACATGAAGAAGATGCTATGTCATTATTTAGTCCTTCTGTCAAGCAAGGTAAAAAATGACATTTTAGAATATAGTCTTTTTATTTTCAGCTTGGCAATAAACTGTGTTCACTTTTACAAAATTAATGCATTTAATAAAAAGGGAGGACCTCTGAATTAAAATATAAATTTTAATGCTAGGTTTATTAATATATTTATGTTGAGAGCAGTTTGAGATTATATAGCTTCGTGCTGGGTACATCAGAATTTATGCATTTGTAACTATTTAAGAGAATAAAAAATAAGAAATCTTTGAAGCCATTTTCCCCCCCAGAACGCAAAAAATCAAGAGGCAAAATGGTACACAATGAGCTGATCCCAGTTAGGCTGACCTGGATTTAAGTCCCTCTTCTAATGACATATTATTGCTGGGCAAATCACTTAGCCTCTCAAAAAAAAAAACACAAACAAACAACTTTATAAAACTCTTAAAAGTTGTAGACTAGTTATTGTTTTGTTTTTGTGAAGGGAATATCTACATTAATGAAATTACAGTCCCTCCCTTCAACCCCTAAATAGCTCCTTAGTAAATCAGACTACCTTCACTTTTATATTTTTTTAATCTGATTTGTTTAGGGTTAAGTTTTCATTTCTTTACATGTACCAGCTAGCTCCTTATTAGGAAAGCTATTTGCTAAGGGATCCCTGGTGGAGTTTTAGGTTATATGTCTGAGTGAAGCTACTCATAAGTCTTAGAAGAAAAGGTTAATCTGAATTGGAAAGTGAAAGTGTTTATGTACTGTATAGTAATCTATGAACCTAGGTAGTAGAGAGCTTGGTGTTATAAGAACATTTAGAGTTGTATAGCTTATCTTTATGTCCCATGTTTAAGGAATATGATGTAAATGAGCAGCTCTTTGAAGAGGGAACATAACCTAATCCCCTTGGTTGTCACCCCAGTGAATCCTTGAAGGAAATGCAAAATTGTCAGAAGGTGACTGGGGATTCTGTTCAATTCTGAAAGGTGAGGTTATCCCAGAGTTACATCTTAAAGGAGGAAGAGTTTTCATTTGATCTGCAAATAAAGCAAGAACCTTTTTTAGAAATTTGAATGAAGTAAATAGCAATCAGAATCTTATAAATTAGAAGAAAATTGGTGTTAAACTCTGAGAAGTCTTGACTTTAATGTCTTTATTATAAAAGGGTTCTTGATTTTTATATAATGCAAACATTAATAGATACTATTTTCAGATTTCTGTTTATCCATTGTGGGTGAAGGTGTGAACAAATAGACTCCTCAAATTCTTTAAACTTGAATTGTAGTAACTTTTACTATCAAACTGAGATAAGTAGAATCTTAATCTCAAAATTACTAATTTTAAAACTTGGGGATACTTGGTGCTGATGAACAACTGACCTGTCTGCTTTTGGCCTCTGACCATCATCCAAGATGTCTTGATCCTGTTTTCTGTTTGAATGTTTACCATTCAAATGTGCTACCTTTCTATCTTTCCTTCTACCTTTGGAGCTTATTATTGTACCACACTATTCTGCTTTCTACTACATCCTTTTATAGGCAGTTTCTCTCATGTACATAAATTTCCATTAAAAAAAAAAACCTGGTATTTACATTTTTAAAGTTTGCAAAAGCATTTTTAATACCTCAGTTCATTTGAGCTACCTAACTTCTAACTACCTTATGAGGATAAGAACCACACTTTTATTGCCATTTTACAGATGAGAAAGCTAAGCCTTACAAAGCCTTAAGTTCCCCATGGTCTGACAAATGAATGTTAGGTAGGATTTGAGCTTATCTCTCTTGATTCAAAGTCTAGCATTGTACTCATTATTCCTTATAGCTATTCTATTCCAGCTGGCATATTGGATTTTTATCTAGAGAATAATGACCTAAATAATGTGAAATGTAATGAAGAATATTTGGAGCACCTGGAATATTGAGATTGAATAGAGAAGACTTGGTAGGAGGAGATAGGTGAGATTTAGAATCATAGAATTTAGAGCCAGAAAAGAAATTGGAGATTATTTAGGCCAATATAAACATTTTTAAACATTGGATTTATTTTATAGAGCTCTAGTAGTGAGATTTAGAACCACCAGGTGGAAAAAAGAAGGGCTGTCTAAAAGTTGAATGTATTATTTCATGATTTGCTCTCCTAAAAATAAAGTAAGCAAAGATTGATATACCATTTCTCATAGGTATTGTCATTTAGAAAGAGTTCCTACATTGAGTGTGAAGATGAGACATGTTTAATTCCTGCCTTTCCCCTACTTTTTATTCTGTTATTTCTAGAAATTTCATTGTATTTGTGCTTTGCCTACTTCCTATAAGTTTTCTGTATCAAAAAAGAAAAATCTCATTTACTTTAACATTTCATTCTCAATGTTGGAAAATTATTTTTTACTTTTTTGTTGCAAATGATTAAAATAAGTAGCTTAGCCCACAATACCTAACTATAGATGTTTTAAGTTCAGAAAGTATTAAAAAAAAAAATTTAAGAACACTACCTGTAGTTTTTTAAGTTGGAGGCTTTCTCTAACTGATTTAAGTAGCATATTATATTATCAGTAGTACAATTTTTTTCATATATTGTAGATGCACAGCGTCCTGGTGGTCATGCCCGTCCTCCATCAACCAGCCTCATTTATGATTCTGATCTGGCCGTCTCTTATACTGACCTTGACAATCTCTTCAATTCTGATGAAGATGAACTAACAGTGAGTGTTGTACTGCCTTTTTGGACCATCATTTAATCTGGATTTGTCACTAATTTACTTGAGATTTGTATTTCTTTGAAAAGATTTTAAGTGTATTAGATTATTGAATGAATGAGACATTTTTAAGAATTTATGTGCCAAGTATTGTGGTAAGCCTAAAGATTTTAATACAAAAGCAACTTTGGATTTCTGTATACATAGGGGAATGGTGGGCAGAAAGGGGTATTTTGAAAATTAATAGAATGATGAGAGAATCATTGATGAACTCTGTCCACGGTAGAATTGATCTGTTCTTGGTTCAGAACTGTAGGGTTGGAGAGGGGATAGTATGGCACTAAAAGAGCTCTGTGGCAAAAAGGTTGGGGAAGTAATAGGGGAAAGGAAGCATGATGGCAAGAGCTATCTTGAATTACTAATCTAGGAGGGTATTACCAATCAAATGAAGGTATTATTTAAAAGGTGGTTATATATCTTGAAAGCAGAATGCTGAGTTGTTTAAGTAAGAAGTATGCTAATCGATTCCATATTTAATATTGTTTAACCTGTCTGATATGATTAATATCATATCTTAATATAATAAAATTGTGCTTTGTGATCATGTACTTTTGAATTAATTTGGCATTGGAGAAGTAAATTTAGTATTAACAATAATACCCAACAAAAAGATGTTAGTTCCCACATCTTAAAATTGATGCTATATAGAGCAGAAGCTTGTATAAATTGTTAGATAACAGGATTGTCTGATGCAGTCTTTGTATCTTAAGTTTTGGCTTCATTGTTTGATTTTTTTATGGGGGATCTTTAATTTCTGATGAGGTAGTTGTATTTATAAAAATAAATATTTTTACATCATAGTCATATATTTAGAACTGGAAGGAATTTCAGAAAGTTGGATTATCTAGTCTCTGAGATTCCTGTAGAAGAAGGAAAAAGACCCAAGAAAGTTCATAGGTTTGAACCCAGTTCCTCTTGACTTCAAAGCAATTGCTTTTTCAGCTGTATTAAACTATCTCTTTAGGAAAGCAGCCAGGTGGCACAATGCTTCACTGAGAGTTATGAAAATCTGAGTTTCAAATATGATCTCAGATACTTAATAACTGTGTGACCCCAGGTAAATCACTTCTCTCTGCCTTGTTACCTATTTTTTTAAAAAAAGAGGGGATAATTATACTTCTCAGAGTTGTCGTGAGGATTAAATAAGATAATTGTAAAAGTGCTTTGCAAGATTTAAAATGCTATATAAATGCTAGTTATTATAGTTAGCTATCCTTATTTTTTTTTTTTTTTATGGAAGAAAACCTATACATAAGTAGTTTAAAAATGCATGTTCTCATCAAGCTAAGGAGGGATAATCACTCTTCCTTTGAAATTGTGAATAGAAAATTTCATTGTTAATGGGGAGGAAGATTAGTGTTTTTTTTCTTTCTTATTTTTGAAAGTTTACAATATATTTTATTTTTTCCAAATACATGTAATTTTCAACATTCATTTTTGTAAGATTTTGTGTTACCTGCCTCCTCCCCAAGACAGCAAATAATCTGATATAGGGTAAACATGTGTGATTCTTTTAAACATATTTCCACATTTGTCATATTGTGCAAGAAAATCAGACCTAAAAGGAAAAACCATGCGAAAGAAACAAACAGCAACAACAAAAGTGAAAATATAATGCTTCAATCCACATTCAGTCCTTATAGTTCTCTCTCTGGATGCAGATGGCGTTTTCCACCCCAAGTCTATTAGAATTGCCTTCAGTCACTGCATTGTTGAAAAGAGCCAAGTCCTTCACAATTTATTTATCACATAGTCTTGATACTGTGTACAGTGTTCTCTTGGTTCTGCTCACTTCACTCAGCATCAATTCAAATAAGTCTTTCCATGCTTTTTTGAAATTGGCCTGCTTAAAATATTTCTTATGGAACAATAATATTCCATCACATTCATATACTGTAACTTATTCAGCAATCCTTAATTGATGGGCATACATTTAATTTCCAGTTCCTTGCCACTGCAAAAGGGGCTAGAATTTCATTCTTTAAAAAGATGTTGTCTACTTTGGCACACACTTAGACTATGAATTTAGTTCTTAGCATTTCAGTTTAGGCTTATATTAACATAATTTTAGAGTGTGTGGGATATAAGCCCAGTAGAAACACTGCTAGATCGAAGGGTATGCACAGTTTGATAACTTTTTGAGTATAGTTCCAAGTTGCTCTTCAGAATGGTTGGATCTATTCATAGTTCTACCACCAATGTATCAGTGTCCCAGTTTTCCCACATCCTCTCCAACATTCTGCATTATATTTTCCTGTCATCTTAGCCAATCTGACAGATGTGTAGCAGTATCTCACAGTTGTCTTAATTTGCATTTCTCTGATCAACAATGATTTGGAGCACTTTTTCATATGACTAGAAATAGTTTTAATTTCTTCATCTGAAAATTGTCTGTTCATATCCTTTGACCATTTATCAATTGGAGAATGGCTTGATTTCTTATAAATTAGACTCAATTCTCTATATATTTTGGAGATCAGGCCTTTATCAGAACCTTTAGCTGTAAAAATGTTTTCTTCGTTTATTGCTTCCCTTCTAATCCTGTCCTCATTAGTTTGATTTGTACAAAAGCTTTTTAACTTAATATAATCGAAATTTTTTATTTTGTGATCAATAATGATCTCTAATTCTTCTTTGGTCACAAATTCCTTTCTTTTCCACAGGTCTGAGAGGTAAACGATCCTATGTTCTTCTAATTTATTTATAATCTCGTTCTTTATGCCTAGATCATGAACCCATTTTGATCTTATCTTGACCACCCTATCTTTCAAGACTATATATTATTTTCTTTCCAACTCCTCATTGCTCCAAGATTATATTGCTAATTTGCTCTTTGCTTCCCTACCTCCATGTATTTGCTTATGCTAAATCTTTGTTAGAAGGTCCTCAGTCCCATACTTCTTAAATTCCTACCAATCCTATAAAAGCTTAATTCAAATTCTATTTCACCATGAAGTATTACATCCTCTGATGAAAGCCTTCCTCCTCATACCTCATAAAAATAGTCTTTTGCTTTGTAATTCTCTGGTGCAGTGGCCATGTAATTTTTTTTTTTTTTTTTTTTTTTTTTTTGCTGAGGCAACTGGGGTTAAGTGATTTGCCCGAGGTCACACAGCTAGAAAGTGTTAAATATCTGAGGCCAGATTTGAACTCAGGTTCTCCTGACGTAGGGGCTGGTGCTCTATCCTCTGCACCACCTCCCTGACCCATGTGTGGCCATGTAATTTTATAGTGTATTATAATTTGTTTGTGTCAGTCTCATCCTGCTGTTTGAAAACAGACTCTATCTTATCTAAAGTTGTATCTTCACTGTCAAATGTTTAACAAATAAATTATCAGTTTGAATTATTGCTGAACTGAATCACATTGAATTAAACTTTCATGTAAATTTCTGTTGTGTGTTTTTGATAGCCTGGCTCTAAAAAAACACTGAATGGCTCAGATGAAAAATCTAATTGCAAGGAGTCAAAGGCAGGGAATTTGGATCCACTATCATGCATAAGTAAGTTTCCTAAATAATTTGTTGCATTTTTAAATATATGAATTCTCAACTTAGTCACTTTTCATTTTAAACATTCTCTTGATATCTATTTTATATCAACATGTGTGTTTCTTATAGGCACTGCAGATCTTCATAAGATGTATCCAACACCTCCATCATTGGAACAGCATATTATGGGATTTTCCCCAATGAATATGAACAACAAAGAATATGGTAGTATAGATACTACGCCTGGAGGAACTATCCTGGATGGGAATAGTTCCAGTATAGGAGCCCAATTCAAAATTGAGGTTGATGAGGGATTCTGTAGTCCCAAACCTTCTGAAATTAAGGTGAATTTGTAAATGATTTTATGCAAGAGGAATTTTCATAAGTCCAAGTAGTGTTGTAGTTAACAGTACTAAGTTGTGGCACTTACTGTACTTTTTTCCTCTCAAATTTATTGTTAATTGAATTATTATGGTAGCATCTCTTTGTTAGAAAATGACTGGATTGAAGTTGGTAAACTATTTGTGGGTTTTTTTTTCTTTAATTTAAAAAAAATTTAAATTGCCACTCAAAATTCACTAAATATTTAACTCCCTCTTTTTGAGGTTCAAAAATTAAGTTTGAATTTTTATCTTATAGGATTTTTCATATGTCTATAAACTGGAAAATTGTCAAGCTCTGGTGGGATGTTCCATGTTTGCACCTCTAAAAACACTCCCCAGCCAGTGTTTGCCTCCTATTAAGCTTCCAGAAGAGTGCATTTATCGGCAAAGTTGGACTGTTGGAAAATTAGAGTTGCTTCCTCCAGGGCCCACCATGCCTTTCATCAAAGAGGGGTATGATTTATATCCAACATGTATGAAACTGAATTTTGAGAAAAATACTTTTATGAAATGGCTTTTTAAAAAGACTTTAACCCCTCCCAAATCTTTCAGGTTTTTAAGCTTCTATTTGTAGTAGCAAAAATTGTTAATATGATAAAACATTGAAAAAAACTTGTGAATAAATTGTATGACATTATGCATTCATTTCTTCCAAAACATCTTTTTTTTTTTTTTTTTTAGCATGATAAACTAATGGCATATTTTGATTCACTGCCTCATATCCTTATTTGGGTTTGAGAATCATCTAATTGCTTGTTTGTTTTTTTAAATAGTGTAGTCCTATTATATCTGTACAAGTTTCATATATTTTGAGACATTTGTAGGTGTTTTGATTGTGGTTGTATGTGAGGCAGCTTGATAGTGCAATTCTTGAGTTCAAATCATGCCTTAAACACTTATTATCTGTGTGATTTTTAGGAATGCCATATTTTGTGATTCTAATTTCAATTTCTCTCTCTCTTTTTTTTTTTTTTTATGAATTCTCCTTTGGGAAATGTTATAGTGATGGAAGTGCTATTGATCAAGAATATGGCCCTGCTTATACTCCTCAAACTCATACTCCTTTTGGAATGCCCCCAAGTAGTGCACCTCCTAGTAATAGTGGAGCAGGGATTCTTCCTTCTCCTTCCACCCCTAGATTTCCAACTCCACGAACACCAAGGACACCTCGGACGCCTCGTGGAGCTGGTGGGCCTGCCAGTGCCCAAGGTTCAGTCAAATATGAGAATTCAGATTTGTATTCACCAGCTTCCACCCCATCAACGTGCAGACCCCTAAATTCTGTTGAGCCTGCAACTGTTCCATCTATCCCTGAAGCACATAGTCTTTATGTAAACCTCATTCTTTCAGAGTCAGTAATGAATTTATACAAAGACTGTAATTTTGACAGTTGCTGTATTTGTGTGTGCAACATGAACATCAAAGGTGCTGATGTTGGAGTTTACATTCCAGATCCAACACAGGAAGCACAGTATAGGTGTACCTGTGGCTTCAGTGCTGTCATGAACAGAAAATTTGGAAACAGCTCTGGATTGTTTCTTGAAGATGAATTAGATATCATAGGACGTAATACTGAATGTGGTAAAGAAGCAGAGAAACGTTTTGAAGCTCTCAGGGCTACCTCTGTTGAACATGTCAATGGAGGACTGAAAGAAACTGAAAAATTGCCTGATGAGTTAATATTATTGCTACAAGATCAGTGCACTAATTTATTTTCACCATTTGGAGCAGCAGACCAAGATCCTATTCCCAAAATTGGTGTAATTAGCAACTCGGTACGTGTTGAAGAACGGGATTGTTGCAATGACTGCTACCTTGCATTAGAACATGGACGTCAGTTCATGGATAATATGTCAGGAGGAAAAGTTGATGAAACCCTCGTGAAAACTACATGTTTACATCCCTGGGCCAAAAGAAATGGTAAGTGTGCTAACGATGTTTTTGGATTTGGTTTTTTTTTGTTGTTGTTGTTGTTTTAACCTTTTGTCCTCCATATATTTGTTTGTTGTTCTTAGTATTTATTGGCTCACAATGTAAATTTCCTATTGGCTTACACATATCTTTAAATAAGAGATTATGGTGGGCAATCTGAAAATTTTCAAGGAGATTCAGACTGGCTTTTATTATTAGATACCTGTAGTACCTAATAATAATAAAAATATAACACTTAATTATATGGCATATATGATTAGATATTATAATATAAATTAATAATATGTGTGTGTATGTGTGTGTGTGTGTGTGTGTATATATATATATATACATAACATATAATATATAGTAAAAGTATAGTACCTAATAGGACTGGAGGAGGATGGTGTTGCCTTCTATAGTAATAGGGAAAGTAGTAGGAAAAATAATGATAATTTTTGGCTGTGTTGAATTTCCTACTGTATTTCTAGTTTGAGGTATCTGAAAGGAAGTTGAAGATTTGAGACTAAGATCATCAGAGAGATTAGAACTGGATAGATAAATTTGAGATATTACCAGCATAAAGATGAGAATGAAATATATAGGAACTGATGAGATCACAGATTAAAAGTAGAGGAAAGACACATACACATGCACACACATGCCCCTAGAATAGAGTCTTGTGGTTTATCCCCAAGGTAGTTGGTGTGACCTAATGGGTTTCCAGCAAAGGAGACTGAAAAGCGGAAGAGTCTTTTAACTGGAGATATAGATCATTAAACTCATAAAAACTGATGCAGTAACTGAGAGGAAATGTACTCCCAGGACAGAACTTTTGGCTATATCCACAAATAGGGATCTTACTATGTATGATAATCCTGTAAAAGAAACTGAGAAGGAGCAATCAAGACAGGCAAAAAGAGAACCAAGAAAAAGTTGTGTCATCAATACCTAGTGTGGAGATAATATCTAAGACAAGAGGATGGTCAGCAGATTTACAACAATCGTAAGGATTGAGGGTATGAAGAGGAATTTGATTCAACAATTAAGACATCATTGATTCAATAATTTAAGACCTCATTAGTAACTTTGGAAGAAAGCATTTTTCATTTGAACCATAGTTTACTGTTAAAGTAGATCTCAGGATTCACCTGCATGAAAGTCAATTAAGAGCTAGCATTTACAAAAGAAAAAAAAATGTGGACCTTGAATTGTTTTTATCCCAAGTTGGTTTAGTTTTGCTAATTTATTGATGATCAAAACTGGATCTCAGTTAAGAAGAAACTGTTAAACACTTTATTTTGTATTGATTTGAAACTATGTTTTAATTACAGTAATTTGCATTTTTGTTTGGAATAGAGGTGTTGACTTGGCATAGAAACTTTATGACTTCCTGGAGGTCCCTGACTCATGCCAATTCTAAGTGGACTAAGTCAATCACCCTCCCAGTGTTCTAGGCAACTCTAAAAATCATAAATTGCAGAAAAGGTGCTGAAGTGTTTTTATAGAAGAAATTTCTTTGAGTGGCATTCCCTGCACCAAAGAAACTTCAGATCTGGGCCCTATTCTCCCTGCTGTACCTTCCCCACACTCCCCTTCCCTCCCCCCAAAAAGATATCATAAAATCAAAACAGAAGTAATACTGAAATTCACTGAGTTGGGGAATTTTTTTATGAATTAAATCATAAAAAATAGTTATTTTGTGGTCTTATTGTAAAACATTGACTTAATAACATAAATAGGAAGTGATAGACTTTTGGATTGGAAATCCTGAAATATTTTGCTATTAACAAATTTAAGTCAAAGTTAAATGATACTGTTTTGAATGAAGGGATATTAAACTATTTGAGTGAAAGTGGTATCAAGCCAAAATTGGAAGGCAACTGAGTTACTTAGGGGAGAAAAAGAGTACAAAATAAAATCAATCATATCATGCTTATTGAGCTTTGGAACTGAAAAGGCATGATAATAAGAGTGGAAATTTACATTCTCCAACCTGATTGTAATTAATAATTTTACTATTTTGTTTTTTCCATTAATCATTGTTTTCTAAATGTTTGGGTAGGAGTGAAAAGGAACTAAGCAAAATTAACTTTTCCTAATAATAGCTGACATAAAACTTTAAAATTTACAAAGTAAACCTTCTCATTTGAATATAAATAGTTCTGGAATATAGATTTTAAAAATAGTACCATTGCCAGTTTTGCAGATGGGGAAACTGAGACTCAGAGGGATTTAGGAGTTAAGTGACTTTCTCTTAATTATGTAGTTTGAGTGGTACGATTCAAGATCATGTCCCTCCTCAGTCCAAGTTAGCAACCTTTCATTCTTAATGCATAGCATTAAAGGAATAAAATATTTATGGTCAAGTCACAAAAAGAAAAAGAAGCATGCACATGAGTAAGTATAGATTATCAGTAACTAAATAATTAAATTTTAAAAATTTGATTTGAACATTAGTATTTTGAACAAGTATATGAGATCATGTAAAATGAAAATTCTTAAAGAATACTTGTACATTTTAGTTTTATCAAGTATCAGAATTAGAGGAGTTGCTATTTTTGTTGTAGAATACTGGAAGAATTGTCTGTCAAATTTTCCCATATAGTTCTGACAGAAACAAGTTCTTTATAAGTAGAAATTTAAATATATAGTGAATGATTCTGCTGGATTTAACAAATTCATATTTTGTTGAAGTCATAGAGCTGAGATAACAATTCTTATTTTTGTATCCTCATAGCTGTAGATGTAAGCATGCAGTGTTCACAGGACATCCTTCGAATGCTTCTGTCCCTTCAGCCAGTACTTCAAGATGCCATTCAGAAAAAAAGAACAGTGAGATCTTGGGGAGTCCAAGGTCCTCTTACTTGGCAACAGTTTCATAAAATGGCTGGCCGAGGCTCATATGGTAAATAACATGTATGGAATTATTAATTGGTTAAGTGTCTTTAAATTACTGTGGTACTTTTATTTCAATTGTTAACAAATTAATTTTCTAAAATCTGTAGTGGTCCCAAGTAAGTAACATTTTAATTTTCAGTTTTGTACACTGCTTCATATTAATCTAAGGAATCAATTTCTTCTACTTCTGCATGTGTTCTTATTGTATTTTTTTTTTTTTTTTAAGGAACTGATGAGTCCCCAGAACCACTGCCAATTCCCACATTTTTGGTGGGATATGATTATGATTTTCTGGTGCTCTCTCCATTTGCCTTGCCTTATTGGGAGAGGCTGATGCTAGAACCCTATGGATCTCAAAGAGATATAGCATATGTTGTACTATGTCCAGAGAATGAAGCCCTTTTGAATGGAGCAAAAACCTTTTTTCGAGATCTTACTGCAATATATGAGGTATGTGTTCAAAGTTAGAGATATGAAATTTAAAAATATATAGTATCTTATATCTTTATGCTGCTATCTAAACCTAACCTACCAGGCAGGTGGTTCAAGTAGGATTTAATGATATTGCTGGCAAAGTGGGTTTTCACATTTCTCACATGAGTCTTAACACATTTTGTGATCTAGGCTTACTAACCTCCCTGCCATTTTGTGCACATGGCACTACATGTCCCACCTTCACATCTTTGCATCTTGTTTTATTTAATATTTATCTCAATGAATTCCCTTCCTTTCTCCTTCCATCATCCTCCAACCCTCTTGCTAGTGCCCTCCCTACTAAAACTATTACATATATCCCTTATATTCATTTTGTTTATAGTATCTATATACTTATATTGCATTTTCTCTCTCCATTTAGACTGTATATTCTTTGAAGGAAAGAACTTGTTTCACCCTTGTCATTCCATTACTATTCATAGTATCTGATATTGTGCTTATCTGATTTCATATACTTATACATTTCAACCAAGCTGGCCTTCATGCTGTTACTTGGACTTGACATTGTCTCCTGCTTCTTAATAGTATTTAGCTTTAAGTTCATATTTTGTGTCCTTGCGGAAGACTTTCATGCACTTTCTAGTTATTAATGTTCTCACGTTCAGGCCATTTTATATCAATTAATCTATGTAAATGTTGTATCCCACAGTAGAAATTCCTCAAAATCAAGGAGTGTTATTCATTTACCTTTATGCTCCTGATATCTGTGATAGTGCTTTTCTACTTTTTTGTTTTGACTTTTTGGTCTGGAACTGTATTCATATATTAGTGTAGAATTGTTCTACTAAAGCCAACAATGACAACTCATTTGTACTTTATAGTCTTAGGTAAACAACATAATCTGAGTGTATTCTCCAAGTTCAAAATTCTAGTATAAGTCAGAGGCTAAAGGACTGTAGTCTGCTCCTCAAGTCACTATTCCATTCCACCTTTACCTAAGATATGGTTAATAAATCTTTAAATTGAAAGAAAAACTGATCCATTGCACTCAGATTTGATCAGCTAACCATCAGATATTTCATAGTTCCCAGAAAATCTCCAGGAAAAGTAGAATAGGTTTAATATGACCTGCTATCACGAAAGCTTATAGTATGTATTATATATAAAGAATACTGTATTTATAACTGACAAATTGGCCTTAAGTTTATATTTGGGAAAGGGGTGAGGAAGATACATGAGAAATTATTATGCCAATTTTCATCTTGGTTCTGGCCCTGGCTGGCCATAGGTAAATCACTGTGTCTCTTTGAATTTCAGTTTTCTAATTTGTAAAATGACATGTTTTGATCCCAAAGTTAGAATTCTTTGTTTTTCTTGACTTGCTTCCTTACCAATTAGTTCAAGTATTCATCTTATCATTTGTTTAAATAAATTAAAGTTGGGAGATGGGCAGGGGATTGTTTTGTGCACACACACACACACACACACACACACAGAGTACTAAAGATTGTACACATACAATATTAAGGGTTGTATTTTTTCATTTTAGTATATTTTTATTTACCTTCAGTATGTAGAAAATATACTTAATATAAAAATATATTTAGATATATATAATATTAAAATCATATAAAATATACTTAAAATAGGTATTTTTTAAAAGTTTTAAGAGTATAGACAAGATCTTCAGATTGATTGTAAATTTCAAACATGTACACATCGTGACAAATTATATAGAGACAGTAAAAATTTCATTTATTTCAGTATAAATTTTTGTTCTTGCTACTATTTTGACATTTTAAGATAATTTTAGAGAAGGGGCTTGATATCCGATTTCATCTGTGTAGAAAATTCTCTGTAAAAATTTCTTTACTTTGGATCAGCACCTCTCTCACCATTTAGTTTTAATTACTTTAAGTACAGGGAAGTGAAATGATTTGCCCATTGTCATACAGCTAGTGTATATCAGAGAGAAGACATAAAAAGTCTTTCTGACTTTAAGATAAGCATCTTTATCTACTATGTATCACATTGCCTCTCATATTAAGGCTCTATGTGCTCATTTTAAATGTCTAGTTGTTTTTTTAATTGCAATCTATATCTGTATTTTGCAGTTTATTGTTTTCAAGTAATAGAGTATTGTAGGGCAGCTAAATGGCTGAGTGGAGAGAGTGCTACTGGGTCTGTAATGAAGAAGACTCATTTTTTAAATTCAAATCTGGCCTCAGACACTTAACTAGCGGTGTGATCCTGGGCCAGTAGCTTAATTCTGTTTGCCTCAGTTCCCTCATCTGTAAAATGAGCTGGAGAAGAAAATGACAAACCATGCCAGTATGTTTGCCAAGAAATTCCTAAATGGAGTCACAAAAAGTCAGACATGACTGAAAAGATTGAACAACTCATGGTATTGATGTAATTGGTTCCTTGCTGTTTAATTTTAATCAGTAATGTGTGGAACTTTAATTCTGAATGAGAGAAAATATGAATGAATCTAAAATTTTAGCATGTTATTTGTTACTAATCTTCTTACTCAAATGCTTTGGTTTCTCTTCAAAAGAGGCTAAAGAATTAACTTTGCCTTATTTTTAATAGATGCTTTCATAAAATTTGTATCTTTATTATAATGAATTCATTAGTCTTATTGTTCTCTTTGTGTAGTCCTGTCGATTAGGACAACATAGACCCATTTCACGATTATTGGCTGATGGGATCATGAGAGTTGGATCTACTGCTTCAAAGAAACTTTCAGAAAAGTTGGTAACTGAATGGTTTTCTCAGGCAGCTGATGGCAACAATGAAGCATTTTCTAAACTCAAGCTGTATGCACAAGTCTGCAGATACGACCTGGGTACTGAATTTATATTACTGCAGGGGATGGTGGAAAGGGAATTATTTGGGAATTACAAATATATGACATGCATTCTTTGATTATTGGGCCTGAAAAACATGAAGGATTTTTACTTATAATTCAAGGTTAGTAACTTTTTTAAAGGCAGCATGTTTACCTGAAAAATATCCAAAAGGGTTTAAAATTGAAACTGAAAGGACTTCATTCATTTATGTTTATATCAGTGACCTTAAGTAGCCTTATAGCAAGGCTACAGTTAGTCTTGTTACTCATTTTATTTTTTAATATTTTATTTAATATTTAATGATATTTTATTACTTGGCAAGCAAAAAATTAATGTATATCTCATTCCATATTTCCCCTAATGTTTGAAATCATATTTTTAGAACCTGGAAGGTATTTAGAAACCTTTGAATGCAAGGTCAGGCAACTAATGTTGACACAATTTAAACTTGGGTCATCCTGATTCCTCTTGAGTAGTCTATGCGCTTTGCCTCCTAGCTTCCTCAAGAAAACTATAGAAATATACTACATTCTAAGAATTTTACATAGGGGAGTTCATTTGTCTTATTCACCCATTAATGACTTCAGAATAATAACTTCAATGAAGTGATGTTTACACAGTGTTAAATATATAACATAATCTTCATCTTTTAAATTGATAGCCCTCCTCAGAAGAAAAAAAGGAAAGTTACTTATTTTTTTAAATTTCTCTTTTTGTGATAAATGCCAGTTTAAGTCTTTATAATTTTTTATTATGTTCTTACATATTATAGATGCTTAATATTTATTACAGAAAAAATGATTAGAATTTCTTGTTAACATGTTAAATGGAGAACAAAAGAAAATTAAGAATTAAATATACCATGTGCTCTGTTGCCTTTAGGTCCTTATCTTGCTTCCCAGCCATTGGATAGCTCTTTACTTACCCAGCCAAATTTGGTTGTCCCCACAAGTCAGTCTCTCACTACACCACCTCAGCTGTCAAATACTGGGAATTCAAACACTCCATCTGCCACCCCAGCAACCACAACTAGCAGCACTATGACTATGACTTCATGTAGCTCTTCTGCAGTCACCACAACTAATTCTACTTTGACTACAACTTCCTCCTCTTCCTCCTCCACCAACATAAACAGTGGAATGTCAGCTAATAAACAGACTTCATTTCCACCTTTTGGAAGCATGAACAGTGCTGCTGCTGGATCTATGCCTACCCAAACAGCTACTGTTCAGAATGCCCAGTTAGGGGGACAACAGCCCCCAACTCTACAGACTGCTGGAGTTTCTGCAGAAGCATCATCTGGTCCAACTCAGCTACATCCAGAAGTGTCTGAAAGGTAAAAAACCCATGTTTAGAATAAATTTTAGATTTTATTTTTGCTTTTCCCTTGGGAATTTAATTTTAATGAAAATTTAACCTGTAATAGTTAACACACACAACACTTAAAAATTTGAGGAGGGGTTTGTGTATTTCCTTATTTTATTTTATTTTTTAGGAACTGAGTTCTTTGGATCATAGTTTACCATATACTTAGAACTTTGCATTTATATGTGATCCCATTTAATCCTGTTTTCTCAGTGAAATTGCCTACTCTGTCATACTCACTCTCACTAAATTTTGTTTGTTTACTTACCACATACAACACCCTTGATCTTTTTTTCTTTTAATAGCATTTTGTTTTTCAAGCCCACAAAATGAGTGGGCCTTCTTCTTTGTAAAACTTTGTATTTTGTTTTGTGTTTCAAATTTTTCTCCCTCTGTACCTCTTTCTCCTTCTCCAAGAGAGCAAGTTTTCCAATATAGTTAAGTTAAATATATTTCCATATTTCGCATGCTGTGCAAGAATAAACAGATTAAAAGGGGGGAAAAATCATGAACATGGGGGAGGGGGGGAAACAAGCAAGTGACACTCATTTCACTCGGCATAAGTTCATGTAAGTTTTTTAACTGTAATCAGAGCTTTCAGCTTCCAAATTTACTGATAATCTCTTAATTGTTCAGTCTAATGTCCCTTTTCCCAATCTTCCTCCTTTTTGATCTTTCTGCAGCCTTTGGCAGTATCAGCCATTTTCTTTTTTTCTAGGACTTTGTGTCCTACTTTCTCTTGGTTCTCTTCCTACCTCGCTTGATTCCGGATCTGTTCATATCCATTAACACTTGGGAGTCCCCCAATATTCTACCTTAGATTCTTCTAGTATCTCTAGCTACCTTTTATTTTTATAACTCTTAAATTCAACATATGCACAAGTAAACGCACTATCTTTTCTTCCAAGGGCTCCTTTTCCCAATTTTGAGGGCACACTATCCTCCTAGTCGCTTCAGGCTGCCAACTTGAATGTTATCCTGAATTCCTCTTTTTTATGTCTTCTCTCTCCATTCATCCTGGTGTGCTCTCTTCCTCCTCTCCCTATTTCCAATTTGTAGCTAAGTCCTTCGATTCTCCTTTTGTGATAAATCTTTTATGTTCTTCCTTTTGTCCACCACCTGGTACAAGAAATTGTCATCTCAAGCCTGGATTATTTCAATAGATTCCTAGTCAGTCTTCCTGCCACAAATTTCTCCCCACTCTAGTCCATCCTTCATTCATTCAGCTGCCATGGTGATCTTCCTAAACCACAGGTTTTACTAGATTATTCTCCTACTTAGTAAACTTCAGTGGTTTCCTGTCATCTTGAGAATTAACTATCAGTTCTTCTATTTGACATTGAAAGCTATAATGATAGCTTTCTTCCTCCCTTTCTAATCTTATATCCACGTACTCTGCAGTCTAATGACACTAGCTTCCTTAATGTTCCTCAAATGAGGTATTCCATCCCCAGACTTTTGGTATTTTTTCAAGCTGTCCTCCATACCTAGAATGTTCTTCCTCATTTCCACCTCTTGGTGTCCTTTAAGTTTCTGTAAAATTTTAGCTTCTAAAAGAAAGCCTTTTCTGATCCACCTTAATGGTAGTAGTTTATACTCTTCCCTCTCTCCCCATTGAGATCATCTCTACTTTATCCTATATATAGCATATGTTTGCATTGTACTATTCTTTGACTATATTTTGCCTTTTTTTATATCCCCATAACTTAGCATAATGCCATATCTGGCATAATCATTAATTATTATTAATAAATAATAAGTATTAAGTGCTTAATAAATACTTATTGACTATTTGCTGACTTTTAAATTTTTTTAAATTCTAGCACTATGGATCGTGATAAGGTGGGAATTCCAACAGATGGTGATTCACATGCAATCACTTACCCACCTGCAATTGTTGTTTACATAATTGATCCTTTTACATATGAAAATAAAGATGAGAGCTCTAATTCTAATGTATGGACCTTGGGTCTACTTAGATGCTTCTTGGAAATGGTCCAAACTCTTCCACCAAATCTCAAGAGTACTGTTTCTGTACAGGTAAGAGTGATGCATCCTAAATCATTTACAATATGTGACAAAGCTTGTTATTTGGGCAAAATTGAGTTTTAACAGCTTTTCTGGATTTAAATAAGTTTTTTTAAATGTCTATTTAGCAACTTGTTGATTATGTGGGGGAGGGGACAGGAAGAGAGGGAGAAGGAGTATGTGTGTGAGATAATCATAATGTAGGAGAGTATATTTGTGTATCTTAATATTTTCCGTCTGATATTTTCTGGACAAAGAAATAAACACGACAATTTGACTAGGTTTCAAAAATGTTTCATTTACCTTGTTCACTTGCTTACATTCCCCATCAGAAGCAAGGATAATTATTATATGAAAGTAATTGAGATCTATGATGGTGCTAAAGGGTGGGGGTGAGGGGTGACAAAGGGGGAAAATATTTGACTTCTCTGTCATACCTAACAGGGTTTGCACAGATTTAAAGGAGATTTTGACACGTCTTTGTTGTCTGTTACAGACTATACCAGAAGTAGCTAAAGGTTGGGGTGAGCTAATACTACTAAATTGTTGGAATTTTTTCACTCAGAACCTATCTCTTTTTAAGCTTTTAGGTAGTTCTTAAACTCAGACCTTTTGATTTTTGTCCAGGTTTACTGTTTTTCAAAATCTAATTAACTAGATAAGAAAATATTAGGAAGCTTCATTTTTTTTTTATAGCTGTACTTTATAGCCACATTTCCCAATTTGGGTTCCATGGAATTCTGGTTTTGCACATGTGAATGTGAAAAAGGTTCCATGAGAAAATCAATGCTAGCTCCAAATGGTCACTGACATCTTCAATGTGTAGCCTTGTTCCTGAGACCGGTTGGAGCCAGGGGGAGGACAGAACAATTTGTTGTACCTGGAATAGGGGAAGAAGTAGAGGAACCTGAGAGTGGTGAGCACTCATGGTGGTGGGGCATCACCACTCCTTCCTTCATTGTGACAAACCTTAGAATTTTCTTTCACCTGCATTGTGATTTTTTTCTCTTCACATTCCTTTGTCTTCCCTCAGCAATTACCATCATTTATGGGTTTCATCAATATATTTCAAGACTAAGAGTGTTCTGTGGCCAAGTAGTTTGGGAAACACTGCCCTTATCATTTACTTTGGTTCTATATCAGTAATTGAGTTCAACATTCTGCCAGAATATTAGTTGCATATGTTTGACTTAGAACATAATTTGATCTCTGGATTACAAATTCAGCATTTGTAATATTATTTGTCTGCAATTTCTAGATTGTCCCATGTCAATACCTGCTACAACCTGTGAAACATGAAGATAGACAGATCTATACGCAACATTTAAAATCTTTGGCTTTTTCGGTCTTTACCCAGTGTCGGAGACCACTTCCAACATCAACCAATGTAAAAACGTTAACTGGCTTTGGGCCAGGTTTAGCAATGGAAACCGCCCTTAAAAGTCCTGATGTAAGTATTTTTCTTGAACAAACAAATTCTTAAATATTAATATCTTTGTAGGCTTAATTTTGTCTTTGCTTAAGTACGATAGAAATTCTTTACCTTTTATCATTTTCATTTTCTCATTATCTTGTGGGTTGTTTTGTTGTTATTGTTGTTGTTGTTTTTTAAATAGGGTTTTAGATTGTCATCATTAAAATTATTCCTTATGATGGCATTTTAGTACCTCAATTTCCTGTTTTACAGAGACCAGAGTGTATTCGGCTTTATACTCCTCCTTTTATTCTGGCCCCTGTGAAGGACAAACAGACAGAACTAGGAGAAACATTTGGAGAAGCTGGACAGAAATACAATGTACTTTTTGTGGGCTACTGTTTATCTCATGATCAAAGGTGGCTTCTTGCATCATGCACAGATCTATATGGAGAATTATTAGAAACTTGCATCATTAATATTGATGTTCCAAACAGGTAATAACATTTCACTAAGTGTGAGTATTTGTGAACTTTAATTTTAAATAAGGGAATATAATAGTCCTTAAATATTCTCTTCACATTACTTCCTATGAATAGTTTAAAATAGTGTTTTCCAAGTTTTTCTTTTTTCTTTTTTTTTAGTCTGTCCAAGAGAAACTAAAGGAAAAACCAGTATTTTAGATTTTTCAATTTTTTTCTATTACTTTATTTTGAATATGTTTTCTCTTTGAATTCCAAAGTTACTACTTTTAGTTCTGTATATATTATTTAGCTAAAAAGTCTATAAGCATTTTTTGATTGCCTAATACTGTATCCCCACCACGTTGCTAATCTTCCTTGGAAGATAGAAGACATGAACTTCATTAGGACATAATTTATTTTGAACAAACTTAAAATAGTTTTATTTTGAGTAAACTTTAATTAAAAGACCTTATTTGAATAGTATAGTGGATCTGAAATCAAATCCTGCCTCCAGTGCTTGTAAGTTATATGATCATGGACAAATCACTGAGCCTGTTTTATTATCTAAACAATGAAGATAGTTTACCTAACTCAGAGGGTTGTAGGTTCAAAGAAGGAGTATGTAAAGTATCTTTAATACAATTCAGAGTGTTATATGAAGAACAGTAGTATTTTTTTTAAAAAGCTTTTTATTTTCATAACATAATGTATATTGGACTACTTGCCATCTAGGGGAGGGGGTGGAGAAAAGGGGGAAAAATTGGAACACAAGGTTTTGCAAGGGCTAATGCCCACGCATATGTTATAAAAAATAAAAAGCTTTAATAAAAACATGTATCTACCTTTGCAAAACCTTGTGTCTCAAATTTTTTCTCCCTTCTTTCCCCCACCCCCTCCCCTAGATAGCACATAATCTAGTATGTGTTAAATATGTACATTTTTTCTGTATGTATTTCCACAATTATCATATAGCAGTAGTCTTTAAATTATAATTATTTTAAAAATTTTATCATAGGTAAAATGTGTGGTCTTCAGATAGTTGTTATAGGGTGAGTATTGATTGGGCTTAGAGTCACAACCGGGTTCAAATCCTGGCTTGACTACCAAGTAGTTGTGTAATTATATCTGAGAAAAGCACTTCAAAAACCTTTTAAAGTGCTCTGTAAATGTCAATTATTATTAGTGCTGCACACTATGAACATATGAACATTATGAGGAAAACACTTATGTTATGGGGTATGTGTGTATAACTTAACTGTGGAGTTTTTTCCTTTCCTTGGCAAATTTGTAACTTGAAATTTTGTAAAGTCTTAGTTACACAGCTAGTTAAGTTTCAAAGGTGAGACTTAAATCTAAGTCTTTTGACCAGACATTTTTTGCTCTATGGACTGGGCCAAACTGTTTCTACTCTGATAATAACTCTTTTTGTTATTATTTCTATTGTGAATGAAGCATTTAATAGATGTTACTGTGTCTTTGCTATACTAAGCTCTCTAGAGCTGAAAATAGAAAATAAAAACTCTCAAGGTATTCACATTCTCCTTTATAGTAATTGATTTTGTAAGTTTTCTTATCAAAATTCAGAAGTTATACAGCTTACCCTTCATATTCAAACAAAGTGCTGACATATATTCCTGTGTGAGCATTCGAGTGATTGCTTTCAAGGGTTGTTTTGGATGAAAATACTATCATTCAGAAGAAATATCAATATAGTTTACAAAACTTTACTAACAGCTTCCTGAAGTTTGTATTAAAGGAATTGGCTTGTAGTTTTAACCAATAATAGTGAAATTGAATTTGATATCTTAAAGTCTGTAGGTATAATAGGCACATTCCTATTACATTGTTCTGACTAGATAAAACAAAACAATTGCACGACAACCATTTTTGGATGCAAGTTTGTGTCAATTCTAGATGCAAGTTTTCTAAGCTAATTTGACCATCTGAGCCTGCCACAATTAAGATATCTGTAGATAAGATTTTAAAATTTAAAAAATGATCAATTTTGTGAAATCAGTTGTGCATTTAAAATTTTTGACATGCCTTCCCTGCCATCTTCTTACTTCTATACAATTTCTTCTTGCATTTTAGTAGTTAGACACATTTTAAAGGGATTATTAAATAAAGAGTAAACATAGATTTTTTTTTTCCTTTGTTAGCTTCTGTGGATATCAATAACTATTTTTTTTTTAATTTTTATTTAATCATTACTTTATATTGACAGAATCCATGCCAGGGTAATGTTTTTTTTTTACAACATTATCCTTTGCACTCATTTCTGTTCCAATTTTTTTCCCCTCCCTCCCTCCACCCCCTCCCCTAGATGGCAAGCAATCCTTTATATGTTTGATATGTTGCAGTAGGATATCAATAACTATTGCTTTTCATTTCTCTCTCATAGAGCTCGTAGGAAAAAAGGTTCTGCTCGAAGACTTGGTCTCCAAAAACTGTGGGAATGGTGTTTAGGACTTGTGCAGATGAGTTCTTTACCCTGGAGAGTTGTAATTGGTCGCTTAGGAAGAATAGGGCATGGAGAATTAAAAGGTAAAATTTTGGTTTCCGTATTTAAATTGCTTTTATGTCTGAACCACATGAGTAATATTAATACAACTTCAGAATCAGATTGTAATTAGGTTTATTTTTATTTTTCTTCTGATCATTTAAAGCAATAGATTAGCTTTACATAATATATATGATTGTTACTGGAATAATTTTTTTAAAGAGCTACATCTTGAAATACAAGAGGGAAAGGCTTTTTTTCCCTCATAATTTGCTTATAAGTAGCATTCCACTTTTGGCCTTATTCTTGAATTCCTTAAGGTTGTTACTGCCTGTTTTTGTTGTTTAACTTCTAACTCATACGTCATTATTTGTGTAAATTCCTACTTAGAAACATCCCTTAGAATCTGAGTAGACATCCCAAGCTAAGGAAATAATGACAAGAGACTATTTTAAATATTTCAGGTTATTATTGGCAACTGCATTTTAAAGAATGCTGCGTTAGAATTTCTCTTGTATTGTAAATTAAATTTCTTAAGTTAATATTATCGTTATTGATTAATTACTTGCACATTATTTCTTGAATGTTAATACCCACAGATTGGAGCTGTTTGCTAAGTCGTCGCAACCTGCAGTCTCTTAGTAAAAGACTAAAAGATATGTGTAGGATGTGTGGTATATCTGCTGCTGACTCTCCAAGCATTCTTAGTGCTTGCCTGGTAGCAATGGAGCCCCAAGGATCTTTTGTTATTATGCCAGGTTAGATATTTTGCTTATATTTGAATGACTTTTTACTTCTTTCCTGCTTTAAGTTGGTAAATACAGAGTGTTCATATAGTCAAAGTGCAAAGCTTAAAATTGCACAGAGACTTTTGGAATACTTTATATTACATGAGACTTTTTTTTTCATTATTATGATGATTTTTTTATTCCTTTTTGTTTTTCCAAATACATGCAAAGATAGTTTTCAACATTCATCTTTGCAAAATCTTGTGTTACAAATTTTCTCCCTTCATCCCCTCTCTCCTAGACAACAAGCAATCTAATAAAGATTAAACATGTATAGTTCTTCTAAACATATTTCCGCATTTGTCATGCTGTGCAAGAAAAATCAGATAAAAACCAACAAACAAGTAACAGCAAAAAAAAGGTGAAAATTAATATGCTTTGAATCCACATTCAGTCTAAATAGTTCTCTCTGAATGTGGATAGCTCTATCACAAGTCTATTGGAATCGTCTTGAATCACCTTATTATTGAAAAGAGTCAAGTCTTTCACAGCTGATCATCACATAATCTTGTTGCTGTATATAATGTTCCCTAGGTTCTACTCACTTCACTTAGCATCAGTTCATGTAAGTCTAGGCTTTTCTGAAGTCAGCCTACTCATCATTTGTTACAGAAAAATAATACCCCATTATATTCATATAACATAACTTATTCAGCCATTCTCCAACTGATGAGCATCAACTCGGTTTCCAGTTCCTTGCCAATACAGAAAGGGCTGTTATAAACATTTTTACACGTGTGGGTTCTTTACCCTTTTTTTTTTTTTTTAATCTTCCAGAAGAGACATTGCTGGATCAAAGGATATGCACAATTTAATAATTCTTTGGGCATATTTCCAAATTACTCTCCAGAATGGTTGGCTCCACCATGAGACTCTTATGCTTTTTGCTAAGGAGAAATTTTCTGATTCTCTTTCAGATTCTGTGTCAACAGGATCTGTTTTTGGACGAAGTACTACTCTAAATATGCAGACATCTCAGCTTAATACCCCACAGGATACATCATGCACGCATATACTTGTATTCCCTACTTCCGCTTCTGTGCAAGTAGCTTCAGCTACTTACACCACTGAGAATTTGGACTTGGCTTTCAATACAAACAATGGTAAGAGTTTGTGCAAGCTTATACATAGATTAATAAAGGAACAAATTTTAAATTTTATTTTGTATTCTTTCATGTAGAGATTCTCCCATGCTAGAATTTTAATAACCAAGCATTACAAGATAATTATAGATAACTTAAGTAATAACTGTATCCCCATATGAATTTCTCCAAAAACAACAACAAAAAAAAAACAACAACATGAAATTTCAGTGTTAGTGCTCATCTCTTGCACAATTCCAAATGACCTCTCAAACCATGGGTTTGGTATAAGTATTCTCTTACTATTTTATGATTTTATGTTTTTTGAATATTTTGTTTTATGTTAAAGATTTTTTAAAAAATTGTTTCATATGTAGGTATGTTATAATAATAGCCAATATTTATATAAAGCTTAATGTTTTTTTGTTTTTACATATATTATTTCATTTGATCCTCACAAAAACCTAGTGAAGTGGATATTATTTTTGTCCCCATTTTCCAGAAATGGAAAAACTTGAGAAAGAGAGTAAATGTCTTTCCCAGGATAAAATAACCAGGAGATATCTGAGGCAGGATTTGAGATTAGGCCTTCTTGACTTCAAGGTCAATATTCAAGCGACTATGCTAGCTGGGGAAATAGGGTATGTGTCCATATCTGCTTATTTCTGTGTATCTGAAAGTCCATTTTAGTGAACTTAAATCATAAATTTTCTAGATATTTCTCAAAAAGAAAAAAGTCTGTGGAATTTAGAAAATATTTTTTGATTTCTCTCTTCTCTTCTCCCCACCCCCCCCCCTTTTTTTTTTTTAACTATACAGATGGAGCAGATGGAATAGGTATTTTTGATCTGTTAGACACAGGAGATGATCTTGACCCTGACATCATTAATATACTTCCTGCATCTCCAACTGGGTCCCCTGTACATTCTCCAGGATCTCATTATCCTCATGGAGGTGATGCTGGCAAGGTAATAAAGATGTAATAAAGATAAATTGGTCATCCATGAACATGTTCTTTATTCATTCAATCAATAGAACCAATAGAACTTTATGTATATATTATATACATATTCTTATGCATAATATAGATAAATATACTCTGTCTCCTAGACATGAACAGTAATTATTTTTCAGCACTTATCCTTTACTCTTATTATTTCAACTTATACATCATGGAATGAATCCTAGAAGACATGATGAGGCCTCTATTGTTTGTTTTATTTAGTTTTTTGACAGAGCACTGAAAAAAAGCTATAAACTTTTGTTTACAATTTCTCTCCTATACTACCATTGGCCCTTCTGATCTCCAGGACTACAAAAACTTTGAATTTCTAATTTCAAACTGCTCTAGGCAGGATTTTGGCAAGGAAAACATTAGTGACATGAAGAGTATCTAGTAAGTCTCACTATGAAGCAACTTAATAATTTCTGCAAATAGCTGAGTTGTATTTTTAAAGTGGCAGGTTTTTTTAATTCAAGCTTTTTAGTTTTTAAAACATGCATGGATAATTTTTCGACATTAATCCTTGCAAAACCTTGTGTTCTAGTTTTTCCTGCTTTCTCTCCACCCCCTTCCCTAGATGGCAAGTAATCCAATATAAGTTAAACATGGTAGAAATATGTTAAATATTTGCATACATACTTATACAATTATCTTGCTGTACAAGAAAAATAAAATCAAAAAGAAAAAAGAGAGAAAATAAGATGCAAGCAAACAACAGCAAAGAGTGAAAATGCTATATTGTGATTCTCACTTCCCACAGTTCTCTCTGGGTGTAGATAACTCTCTTCACAAGATCACTGGAACTGTAAAATGCTGGTTTTTAAATAAAGGAAAAATAATGATTATTTTAATGTTAATACTATTGCATATAGGCTTTCTTAAATATCTTTTAGTAGTCTTTCAAATTCCCTTTATTACCTATTACTGAGACTTTAAAATGAAGGATTGGGCTTAGATTTGAAAAGAAAAATTCACATGAACCATATGTAAAAATTGGTCTTTAATAATCACACCAAAGATTTTCCAAAAATTGACCAAAAATACTAATAGGTCATTTCATGAGTACTATTACACCCTCTCATGATTCTTGATTATATTTTCCCATAGACTGTGTGAAAAATTATACCCAAAATGCTTAGAAGCACGAGTCTTTTTATATTCTGCATCTCTCAGAATATGTTATCTGTTATTCTTTCCACACACACAAGATATTCTATCTTCTTTTTCATTTATATGTTTCCTTAATGATTATTCTTTGTGCTGTTTCTTTTATGCCATGCCATAAGTAAAATACCATGTAACTTTTTTGTGCTGCCATACAATTCTTCATTGCTTTTTGGCACTTTGATTTCTCAGAAGTTGTTATAATCTAATATTCTCAACCATATGGCATCAACAGGAAAATATTTTTAAAAGGTTGAGATTTATGGTGAGGAGTGTTTTTATATCATTACATTCAATACAGAGTCCCAAAGCAATGCAGAGAGCTACACCAAATATCATAAATCATTGTTTTTGTGTGGATATCTTTGTTATTTTCAGAAAAACTCAGTTTTTTCTCTCTTGTTCATTCCCAAGGGTCAAGGTACAGATCGGCTGCTTTCAACAGAATCTCACGATGAAGTAACAAATATTCTTCAGCAACCGTTGGCCCTTGGTTACTTTGTATCAACTGCCAAAGCGGGTCCATTACCTGACTGGTTTTGGTCAGCATGTCCTCAAGCACAACATCAGTGTCCCCTCTTTCTTAAGGTATTACTATTTCTATGCCTTTTGTGGAATGCTAATTGACAGTTTGGGGACCTAGAGACAGAAGTGTGCTGGCAGCTGATGGTTAAATTTTCATTACGAGCATTTATATTTCTATAAATTGGAGAAAATATTAATGCAGATTAAATTTAAAAGTATGTCCTACAGTCGTTTTGGGAATGAGAAGCCAGTTAAACTAGCACACTCCTGGGTGGGGATTTTGCAACATAAAATTTTTAAATCATTTGTTTATTTTTTTGATGCTGGGTCCTGAGGGTTATTGGTTCCCTGATGCAGTGCAGACCACCTTTTCAAATAGCTCACTACAACCTTTGTGCTCAGATAATTGATCTTCAGATTCCTCATTATTAGGGATTACTATACAGTCATAAAGATTTTTAAAGTAGAGTTCTAAAAATGTTTAAATGCATCATGAGTTTTGGTTTTTTGTTTTGGGTCAGACTGAGGATTTTTTATTTTATATTATCAACTACTTCTATTCATATCTTACGCCACATACAATAAGGCAAAATCTGTTAGAATCATCTGAACAGAATCCTTCTTCTAATAAAACATTTTGCAAACCATGCCTACAGTGATATTGGTGCTAAAACGTGCACAGCCATCCAAAGGAAAGCTTGGTTGACCACAAAACAAGTCCTTCCATGGCACAATACGAGTCTTTAAATGGAAAAAATAGATGTAAGAATAGCTTGTTTTTTTAGTGTTTTGTTTAATTGTTCCTAATTATTAAAATGGCTGTTGATATTGATGCTGTTTTAATAATAGGTGACATTTATATAGCACTTACTATGTACTAAATCCTTTATAATGACCTTATTCTCATAACAACCCTGGGAGGTAGACACACATTTTTATTGTTCTTATTTTACAATTGAGGCAAACTGAAGTGACATGTCTTGCTCAGGGCTGTACTGTTAGTAAATGTCAGAGGTCATATTTGAAATCTGGATTTCTAATTCCAAGCCTAGCATTTTATCCATTTTACCACCAGCTGTCTTATTTGACTTTCCAAACATATACATTGTAATCATGAGATTCTGAAGCAAGAACCAACTATAGAAACCATCTAGTCCTGTCTTTGTCAGATGAGAAAACTAAAGTTCAAACTGTCCTGAATCCTGCATGGAGTCAGAGTCCCATTTGTCTTCACTGCCAGTGGAAGGTTCTTTCTCCTGGACAGTGCTATATCACTTTACAAAGTGATGACTATATCATTTTCCCACAAAGCTTCTGACAGCTTCAACATTATTATATCAGCATGCTTTTAAAAAGAACAAACAACAGTTGCTATTAAACTTGTGCAATATTAAACTGTGTGAAAATATCAAAATGAGACGTCAGACTTTTTATTTTCATGCCTGCTTAAAGGGTCATGAAAGTCTCTCTGCTAATGAGATTATCATACTTTAAAAGTTCCTATCTAGGTAGTATTTGGTTTCATTACGAATCATTTCTCCCCCATCTCTTGCTTCCAAATTAATTAGTTGTTGTTACATCTAGTACCAGGCTTTTAAGAAATATAATAACTATAATACAATACAGTTAGTCTCCATTATAACCCTTCATGTTTGGTTTTATGCACTTAAAAACATTATACTGAGAAGGCTTCACCAGAGGGGTGCATGACACACATAAAAAAGGTTAAGAATCCTTGAGTTAGTGTATTTAATCTCTAGAATGCAAAGTAACAACCACCAAGAAACTATTCAGATTCTTTTGATATGCTGAAATTTGTTTATACTGAAAATCATTTGTTAGTACTATAAATCTATGGGTAAGAGAGGCATATTTCCTATTCTCCTAGAAATTCTTTTTTAGTGACAGTGTCAGCATTCTTGGTCCTTGAATAGTCAAGTAAATTAAAACTTTAGTTTCTGTATTAATTTTCTTAGGTTGTGCCCTTTCTTTCCACCCCCATCCAGGTTCAGGGCCCTGGGCAAGAAAGAAATCTATGTTATACTGCATTATTGACTTAAACAAAAGTGGGAAGATTAAAAACATTACTCTTGAGATTTGATCTCTAGTGATCATTACAGTATATTTTGAAACTAAAGATAGAGGCAAGTTGATTATTATAAAATTATAGAAACCTTTGTTCAGACTGGTTGCCTTATGATTGGAAAAACAAAAGAAGCAAATAAAGACACTGACATCTCAGAATTTTGTCATCTTGCCACATAAGGAAACCAAAGATTTTTTTATAATTATTCCATTTAATTGTATATAATGGAACCATTCTCATTATAATAGTCCAGTTCAATAACAGAAGAATAAACACAAAACTAATTCTCTTCAAGGAAGTTTTGTTTCATTTTCTTTCCTAGGCCTCTTTGCACCTCCATGTGCCTTCAGTGCAATCAGATGAGCTGCTTCACAGTAAACACTCCCACCCACTTGACTCAAATCAGACTTCAGATGTCCTCAGGTATTACCTTTTTTACTATTAAGATAGAAATTTGTTTTTTCCTTAGGGACTTTGTGCATTTAATTTTTGTAAAAGAAGATGAAATTTTTGGTGTTAAGTATACAATGATTCTACTACATTTCTACATAAAATATGACTCATGAAGTTTTTGCTTTTTCAGGTTTGTTTTGGAACAGTACAATGCACTCTCCTGGCTTACCTGTGACCCTGCAATCCAGGACAGACGGTCATGTCTCCCAATTCATTTTGTGGTGCTGAATCAGTTATATAACTTTATCATGAATATGCTGTGATCTTCTGAACTGTGCAAGAAAAGAACAAGGAAAAAGGGATTTTATTTCATTGCAGGACTAAGTTATAATCTTCTCAGTGCAAGTCATTTGTGATGGGGTATCATTCTTCTTACTTCAACAAATATTGTTTTGACCCGGGGGGAGGGGGCTGTAACCCTGCTGTTTTTCACTGATCATATACCGAACTTTTAGGATTATGATGATTGATCATACAAAATGTATTATAACATTTTAGTAGCAAAAATTAACCTTTTTTTTTCCAGTCACAGTATTTGTGAAAGTAATGAGCCATAGTGCCCAGTCATGTTAAATGAATATTAAAAGCATGGAGAAGAGACACAAGGAACAATGAGTTCAGCATATGGCTTCAGAACATCAAGATGTTCTTGTATTGGATTATAGTACCTAGTATTCAAAAATGCCTGCATCTTATTTATTGTAAGTTTTTAAATGTATAAATTGTCTTATATTTCTTAACCTCTTTTATAAAAATTTTCCTAGAAGGTTTATACTGCCTTCTTGCTTTAAAGCAATTGGTCTAAAATATATGTAATCGTCTTAATTAAAAGTTGCAGTAGGGTTGCTTTTAGAGTATTATTTTTTTGTAAGGGGGTGGGTGGGACAGTAAATTTGTATTGTCTTGATGTACAGTTTAATGGGGATAGAGGGGGGTTAATGTCCATGCCATTGTGTGTGGAGGATTTACAGCTAAGCTGTAGTTGCAGAGTACATGTACAGTAATGAAGTTCACTGTGTTTATAAATTGAAAAGGTACCGGGTCTTACAGCATTTTATATATCACACCTTTACAGAGTAACATGATGGCAATATACAAGTGATATTGTTAGGTGGTTTAACTTGTAGTGAGAATAAAATTAATTCTTCAGTTGTATTTTGTATTATGGTTTAGGGCTATGACTAATATTTCAAGCCTTTTCCATTAATAGAAATTTAGTGTTTATGAAATATTTGCTATCAGATACTGTTATCCTGATGTTAATTTATAATTTTTAACACCATGCGCAAAAGATTCTCAGTTTCAATGTCAAAATCGAGGCATGCTGATAATTCTATATTATCTCTAGGATCTTTACTACAAGGTTGAAATTTAGCCCAGCTCTAACCATTTTACAAATGTTTTTAAAAGCAGTCACTCTTGATTTTTTTTTTTTTTTAAGATCAGGTATGCGTGGGTGTGTGGGTGTGTGAATGGGGGTGGGGGGGTGAGTGCAAGCAAACTGTGGTGTAAATAGATTCTCAGTGAATTCTGGTATTCAGACTCTATTCCACTAGTGAAATAACCATTTTCTAAACTTCTTAGACCTGATTCCCTTTGCCTTTTTTATTTATTTAATTTCCTTGGTTTGGAGGTGGCAGTCCCAAACACTAGAGTCCATACTTTTTCATCACACAGCTCAGATAAGGTGCATGCCAAGGAGGTTCTCACCTCCCTAAAGAAGGGACTTGAATTTGAGGGACTTTAATTCACCCCTTCCTTCATCACGTTCCCCCATCCCCCTTTTTGCACATGCCAAGATGATGGCTGCAGTTATGCAGCTTCTACTCCCTTGAAAAATCCCTTCTACAATGCTGTTCACATGAGAGCCCATTAGCCTCCTCTTTGGAGGTAGGACTGACTTGATTCCGTAAAATGCCGCCTAGTCTACCTATTTCTCGGAAGCAGTCTGGTAAAACTTCTATTAGTGCACTCACTAATCCTCTACAAGGACAAAAATCACTTGTATTTACAAAACTCCAATTTTGTTTTTTTTTTCCCCTGAAACCCCTGTTTCATAAATATAAAATAATATCTGAATTATCACTTTCATATGAACAACCTAACTTCTTTGAATTGTGTATATAAAAATACTAGCAACCCTTGTTTTTGTACAAAGAAAATGTTCCATTGATGACAAAGGTTTTCAGTCATTTCTTCAAAATAATAGTGCAATCCAGATGGTCAGCTTATTTTGATATTGAGTATAAAGATCACATCTCTGCATTGATTTTTAAATTATGCTAACAATACAGAGTCAGTTGGTATGTTTTGTTCTATAGCTTTTTAAAAATTTGGCTGGAATCTGAGGGAAAAGAGGCTAATTTGGAGTTTCCAAAAGTACCCCTTTTTTATATTTGAAACTCAGCAATGACTGTCTTTATTTCCATTGTTGAAATTTATTAGCTTGAAGTGAATACACCTCCAGCTTGAAACCAGGTAGAAGTAAAATTTTAAACTCTTGACAGTGATTTTTCTACTTGTAGCCATAAGAAGGAACCAGGTTCCTAGATCCAGACATCCAGGAGCATAATATATAGTTCAATTTATGTGGGCTAAATATTCCTCAAACATAGGATTTGCTAATAGGATTTCTTCTCTTTACCTCTCTCCTTCCCAATGCTCTCCCTTTCCCCCCACATGTCAACTGAAAGTCAAAGTGAAAATTATCTAATAGCCATTAGGAAAGGTCAGGAGACCCACTACAGAAAAAAAAAAAAGAATTTAAGACTTTTATGCAGGATGATGGATCTGCATGATATGATATCCATTGCAGGCAATGGACACATTCAAACCAGCAGCGGCAAGAAGCATGCTAAAGTTAACCTATTTGGCTTACTTTTAAATAAAATATTTCTTACCTGTTGAATCAGTTTTCTCAATAGTGATTAACATTCTACCCCTAGGGTGGTAATGACTAATTTATTATACTGACTTATCTACAAAACTGTCACAGATGGGTAAGAGCAGTTTTTTAAATGTGCAAGCTAAATATTAACAGTTTGTACTAATGGATCATCAACAACTTGAATCCTTGTTCATTACAGTGCTCATATCTGTGTTCTGTGCAGTTGTCCATTAGGAAGCATGGTGGAAGTTCAGTATTTGGGGATTTGAAGTGATAATTATATAATGTCTGCTTCCAGCCAGTCAGAAACATCTAGCCATACTTTTCTTATGCAAGCCATTCAGTTATCAGGACTGTGAATTAACACTGTATGAATAAATTTCTGTACACCTTATTGTTTGGCCAGATGGCCACCAAGTGTACTTATGTGTAATCCTTAAATTTTAAAGTAGCTGTAATTTTTAAATCTTTCTAAACTTTTCTGAAACCACTAAAATTAAGCTCTTACTACTTAGTCAAGTATCCTCAGCTGTATTCGTACTCAATTGTCAGTATGGCACAGATTACTGTATTAAAATATTCTCCTTTCGTCTTCATATTTACCTTCTGAGGTAATTTTTTAACTTAATGTGTTACTACAAAGATTTGCAGATCTTTAATCAAGCACTATGTTAATACTGTAATATCAAAATACTATGTCGCATTATTTAAAATGTTCAAATTGAATAGATTAAAAGGAAGTTTTTAAATGCTGTTGCATCATATAATTTGCTACACAACCACCTATGGCATCGCATATCAGTCTAATACATTTAATGTTACACAGAAGTAATGCTTTGGTCTGGGTTTCCTCTAAAGAATTTAGTTTGTCTAAATTAAGTAAAAATGTTCTTGACTTTTGTTTGCCAAGACACAAAGTATATCAGCTGGATTTGCCTTTTGGTTTTTTTGTGAACCCAGAACTGTGGTTCAGATTTTTATTTATGTGTTTTCTCTTTCAGTGGAGTATTAATTAGCAAAACTGGATTTGGGACCTAAGATACTCCTCATGTTGACTTTTTCATGAAGTTTTAAAATAGCTTTAGATTTCAAGGTAAACTGGATTTGCGGACCTTAAAAGTTATGGGTTTAAATTGCAGATTGTGACATCATTACTGGACATGTCAGCAGCATCATAAACCCTCTCAAAACAGCTGGGTCACTTTAATAAGGGGAGTTTTTAAGTTCTTATTTAGCAATGACATTTAATATGGTCCAATTGTGTTTTTTAACATGATAAAAAGAATAAGGAACAAACACTATTGCTGCCGAATGCCATAAACACTGAGTTGTACAAATTGTGATTGAGGAAATGAAAAAAGGTTTATACTTTTTAAAAAAAAAAAAAGAAAAAGAAAAAAAACTTCAAATGGAATAAATTATTCATGAAGCCTTCATTGTGGTGTCTCATTCTATTGACCATATTTCTATCTCAAGCTTATGCAAATATATATAAGGAAGCAGCTAACACGTCGTCATATAAATGGGAGGAACATTCTAAAAAGTAATTCATAAGTTCTTCAAAACATATTTACAACTCATCTCTGAAGAAATTTAAAAAACAGCTTTTAGATTTTAAAATAACATGTATATACAGTTGTGTTTGTATATACATACATTAAAATGTGTGTTCAAGACCTTTTACCTTAAAATACTGATTTAGTTGAAGAAGATGGGGAAAAAAGATCTATAACTTAAAATCAACACAGTATAGCCTTCTTCCAGTTTGTAGTTTCAAAGAACTGGCCCAATGTGTTTTGCATACATGAAATGGGGCATAAGAAAATGCATTTGTTTCTTATTCATGCTGCAAATTAGCCATGTTCTATCAATTTTGATGGAACCAAACTTTGGACTCTATCTGTCTTAAGTCTTTTTTTTTTTTTTTTTAAAGCTGATCAAATGACCACGGCTGGAATTTGTTACTGTCATTTTGAGGTAGTTTCTACAAATGAATTTTTTAAAATAATTCTTTAAAACAAAAGGTATGTATTGTTTGGAAATTACTGGAAAGTATACAGTGGATAATGCTGCCTCCTACATTTTACATCATTTTTTGATCACTGACAATTTGCATTGCTTCTGGTTATTTCTGCATTTTTACTGCAATACCATATATTTAAATAAAAATGACTGAATGCAATAAGAAGCTTCTTTTTTGTATTCACTTTTAGTTGCAAACAACTTTTCTTTAGTGCTTTTAATTTTCATTTGAAAGCTGAGTAACTTCTTGCTACTAAGGGATTATTTATCCAAATAAAATTCTTTATGACAATATCCCCATTAAATATTCCTTTACTGAAAAGATTACATATGCTTTTGCTTTAAGGACTTGACTGCTAAATTCAAGGAAATCTCTGTTCACAGTTTGAGGAAGTTGTTAATTCCTTGCCAACCTCCCAAAATTGCATTATATTTCTACCAAAGTTAGGACCATTAATTAGATATTGCCAGTTTGCAAAACTCTTATGGTACTACTTCTCTTATTCCAGCAATCTGGTAAAACCTTTGTACTCCTTGGATCAGTGTTTTTAGATACACAAAATATAATACACAAGAGAATTATGTTAAAAGTTTAAAAATTTTTGGTTTTCTTTGTTGAGGCAGTTGGGGTTGAGCAACTTGCTCACAGCTATGAAGTGTTGCGTGTCTGAGGATAGATTCGAATGCACATCCTCCTGATCAAAAGCCCAGTGCTTTATACACTAGCTACTCCTGATTTTTTTCATTAAAACGAACACACATTCCAGGTTAAGAATTTCTGCCTGAGGTGATCAGATCTATACAAATTTAAAAACTAATAAATGTACTTTAGTAAATTCATGATTCATTGTTCCAAAACATATATAATGCTTAAGGAAATATTCAGTGATTGAGTACTCCATTGTACTATAGGTGTGATGGGGGCTCAATAATACAGGTTGGTTTAATTAGAGTGTTGAAATAACTAGAAAGTTATAGAATTTAGATATTGGAATACTGAAAGAAAATATGTATGGAACATTTTTTTTTGGAACTAAAGTAAACATGTTAAGTTTAGATGATAGTATTCAACAAATTTGAATAGGTTAACAATTTAATAAAACAGGTTTTGAAAAGTTAATGTAAGGAATAAACGCAACATGTTGTACCTCTAGTTTAACAAAATTTAGCCAGGTAGTTCTGATTAGGCAAGATAGAATATTTTTTTTTATGTACAAAGAGCAAATCCTCCTTTGAGATCACATGTATACAATAACCAAAAGTAGATCATGTGAAGAAGCAATTTTTCAAATTTACAATGCAGTAGATTCTAACGTGCCTTATGTCAGTTTGTACTGTGTTGTTGAAGCTGCAGCTCATTTATTTTCCAAATGGGTTTGAATTCATCATTTGTGTGTTCTAGAAAGTACTTGAAACCTAGGCCTCCTTATGACAACAAATCCTGTACTCTTTCCATAAGAGGATTTTTCCCTCAATGTAACAAAGTTTATGAAATGAAAGGTAGAATTTGAATTGAACTTAAAAGGGACACAAGTAAATCTGTAATGTTCATTTGCTTTATTATAGATAAGTGTTTAGGTAAGAATGTTATATAGTCATTTGATTAGTCTTTCTGGATGGTGGTTTATAGTAGGTTTTATATATAGGGTTTGGGTGACAAACTCCAATAGAGCTTAAGATTTTTTTCAGTTCTCTGGATCTTAGTTCCATGTTCTGAAAAATAAAGGTATTGGACTATTAATAATTTCTATGGTCTTTTTTCCTTTTTAAAATCTTGCTTTTAAATCGCCAATCCTTTTGGCTATTAATTAAATTTTATTTACTACATTTTCTTTGTCTTTACACAGATTTATACTATTATTTTCACTTAAGCTTTGGGAAAAGACCAAATATTTAAGCAACTAAGTGCATAATTATGATCTACTCTGATACTTTTCAGGGTCTTGACTCTAGGGTCTTGAAGGCTATTCCAAAAGAACATAAGCTTTGGTAGGTTCTACCATGTTGGAAACGATTAAGAGAATAGTTCTAGCAAATGTTTTATAAGTATCTACCTAACTGGAAAGGTTTATTACATTTATCACCATTTGCCTCCTACTTGTTAGTGAAGTCTTTAGCCATAAAAAAAATATAAAATGGTTCTCAGTTGAATATAGCCTTCTCTGGGAGTGAATAGTTAAAAAACAGAGGAGATATTATTAGCAATTGGCATTAAGTTTTGAGTTCCAAATTCTATCTCTTTCTCCTTTGCTCCTTCTGCGAGTCAATAGGCTATACATGTGCAATCGTGTAAAACATTTCCATCATTTTGTGCAAGATGACAAAAAAAAGTGAAAAATATGCTTCTGTCCGTATTCAGACATCAGTCCTTTCTCTAGAGGCAGTTCTTGGTGGGGAAGGAGGTGTATTGGAAGATGGGAAGAGTGTAAGGTATAAGAACATTGGAAAGGTAGGACAACTGATTACAAAGGAACTTTAAAGCCAAACAAGATTTTCTATTTGATCTGGAGATGATAGTTACTGGAATTTGTATTGGTGGTGATATAAACCTTTGCTTTGAGAAGATTACTAGTAGCTGAGTAGATGATGGCCTGGTGTAGCCTGTGATGTGGCAGAGACTTGCCAGCAAGCTATTGCATAATCTTTTAAGTGTTAAAAGGTGTCCTGCACCAAGAACAGTGTAAAAGGTCAGAAGCAATATGACAAAGATAAACCATCAAAACTAAAGAGATCAAGTTAAATAGTATGGAGGAAGAAGAGTAAAATATATTTCAACTGGTGTAAAGATTGGTTATAACAACAAGACATTTAGCTTTAGTATTTTGTTTACATTGTTGTGCATTTGATTCGTTTCCTAGTTCCATTTACTCTATTCATATTGGTTTTGTCAAGTTTCTTTGAATTCTACATATTGGTCATTTTTTGTGGTCTAAGAATTATTTTTTGTGGATTACTAAACAATTTGTTTAGTCATTCCTTAATCATTGGACATATATACTATTTCATGGGGCATTTGATCTTGTATTTTATCATTCTAAATAAATCAACTTCTTGGTGAACTTTTTGTAATCAACAAAGATCTATTAAGCTTTATTAAATGCCAGGTAATGTCTAAGGTGTTAGCAACACAAAGGGACAATTAAAAAAAAATTTGCTGTCAAGGAGCTTGCATTCTAATGGGAAAAAGATAGAAGGAAGCTTAATTAAGCATTTACTATGTGCCAGGCACTGTGCTTAGTGCTTTTGCAAAATTAACGCATTTGATCTCCACAATAACTGAGAATAGCTGCTATTTACATCCCCATTTTACAGTGGAGGAAATGGAGGCAAAGTGGCTTTTCCCCCAGTTATGTAGCTAATGTGTAAGGCCATATTTGAACTAGGGTCTTCCTGACTCTAGGCCCAGCGCTCTATCTAGTGCCCCACTTAAACTGTAACTGCCACTTGGCACAACAGACAAGGATTTTCCAGTTTGAGTTATCCTTTGATAACTCAAAGGAAAGATAAGGATTCTGAGGGAAAGCAGTCCATGCATGGTGAAAACAGAGATAGATGAAACATTTGTGGGGAGCAGTAAGCGATTGATCCATAGTGTGCATGAAGGAGAATAAGACTGGAAATATAGAATGGGAATAGGTTATGAAAAGAACTAGAGTAGTGACAATAGAAATGGAGACAGGATGACTGGTCCAAGAGATGGTATAGGGGTATGTGAATTGAAAGTAACACCTCAAAAATGACACCAAGTATTAAACCTGGAAGTTCCAAAATGAGGTATGTTTGAAAGGAAATAACAGGAATGAAATAATGTCTGAAGAACAAGAGTGAGGATGCAGTCCAGAATAACTTAGCCTGTGAATCTGAGCTTAACCGTACATGACAAAAATATTCAGTAAAGAGGCATTTGAAAACATTTTAAGAAAACCAGAATTGAAGAAATTTGCTTTTTGAGCATCCCCCAACAAGAGAAATGCAAGAGTAAATGTAGCAGCCAAGGATAGCAATAGTACAAGTAAGAGTAGAGACCAATAAGAAATTTCTAACTGTACTAAAGATAGAAGGTGGAAGAGTCAAGTGTCATTGTGAGTTATTATAAAACCATGCAATAAGAATAGAATTCATCCAAGGACTGCAAACACAAGATAGAGACTAGAAACAATAATTACATAAAATGTCTTCTCAAAGAGGACCAATGATATCATTTGGACATGTCATAACTTGCAAATGAATTGGCTCCACGGGAGGCAAAACTCTGCAGTCATCAGCCTCACTTTCTCCTTTAAATTCCTCAGCATCCATTGGCAAGACATTGATCTGACAGTGGCCCGTGATGTAATGGGAGACCTTAGCCTTTTTTTAATCTCGGGTGTTTCTTGAGTCTCTGAGGCAAAACCCATTCAGTTATTAAAGGTAAGAAGAATTGAAGCATGGGGCAGCTAGTTGGTGCAGTGGATAGAGCACCAGCTCTGAAGTCAAGAGGACTTGAGTTCAAAGTTGGCCTCAGTCACTTAACCCCAATTGCCTCAAGCAAAAAAAAAAAAAAAAAAAAAAAAAAATTGAAGCTCCAAATCACCCAATTGGTGTTCATAAAAGAATTGGTCTGAGAGAAGAAGATCCTCTTGAGTTTCTGGTTGGAACAGAAACAATTGCTATTTACATTCATTCTGACCATCAAAACCCAAGCAGTGAGCAAGGATGAAAACCTGAGTGATTTGGGTTTAAAGGCGTTGTTGAGAGCTTCAATTGAGTCACAATGGGTTTTAAACAAAGCCTGGTTTTTCAGAGCTATATTTCCAAAAAATTATAAGTGAAAATTAGAAGATAGTTTAAACAAGATAGTTGTCCCAATTTTAATAAATTGGGAAGAAAAAAGGAAACAGACAAAAAAATCTAGCTCCTAAACTCCAAGGTGCTTTATGAAGTATAAATGATCAAAATTTATATTCCCGGAGTGTAGCTTCTAAGGGAAATATAGCAGTAATCCTGAGGCCCCCTGACCTTAGGAATGCTGTTATTCTAACAATCTGTTTGCCAATGATCCTAAAGTCTCTTGGCCTTAGAAATACTATAGTATAGTCCCACAAATGTTGCTAACTTTCAGATAACACTCTGTTGGTCAGTAATTGTAATGACTGCATATTTAAAATCAGCCAGAGTCAGGAATTCAGGTTAAGGGGAAAATCTTCAATCTTTATTGAAGAGATGAAAAAAAGATCGTGATAGCAATATGAGCAAGAAGGATTGGAATAGCAATATGGGCAGCTGCGACAGGAAGCCAACTAGCAGAGAGAGACCTGAGCTGAAAGGCCGACACAATGGCAATGCGAGGAGTCTCTCCTTCCCCTTCCTTTTCCACTCCCCTGCCCCCACCCACCAAAATCGTAATTTCCTATACAACACATCAGGACTTGCACAAAGAGTGGGCGAGGGCTATTCTTTCTCCAAGCTTATATATTAATAGAGTATGGTCCAATTACTATTTAGCCTCATGTGCTTGGGACCTCAGTGCATCAACTCAAGCCTCAGCCCATTACAAGTAATAAAGTTTCTGAGACAATAAGGGATATACCAGACTAAACCATAAAATTCAATAGATACATACCAGATCACTCTTCAATTCTGCATTTAATCTCTAAGCCACAAAATTAGCATCTCAGTGACATGAAGCACCTAATTTCTCTCATAGATTTATCTTCTTGCTTCTGGTTCTTTGCTAAATCCTTTTGGAAATTAGCCTGCTAAAACTGGTATTACAATTATAATAAATTTTATTCCTTGACTTGGAGATGGGTTCAAGCCTGCAAATTCTTTTGAAACATCTCACAACAGCAATGTGCAACCCCAACCTTTGGGGGTCTCCTTTGAATCATAACATTTCATTGGATTGAGTGCCCACATGAAAGAGTATGATTTCCCACGTAGACAGGGGAAAAGGAAGAAAGAGGTGTAGCAGCACTGTCCAATTGGAATTAATTGGTTGAATTCTTAGGGGGTATCTTAGTAAGGTGCAATTTCTACTACTCAGGGATTGTTTATCTCTATTCTTGAAGAGGACCATGGACATCATCAATAGGGTGATGTTTTGACTTGCAAGTGAATTGGATTTAAGTGAGGCAGAACTGTATAAAGTCATCAACTTCACTCTCTTCTCCCAAGCCATCAGGGTCCAGGAGTCAGAACAGAAGCCAAAAAGAAAATGATAATGATGAAAAAACATAGCAAAATTTCTAGTATTCAGCTAAAGCAATCACTCAATGGAAAAATATATTGATACAAATATACATTAGCAAAATTGAAAAAGGATTAATTAATTGAATATGCATCTTAAAAAAAAAAAGTAGCCAACTAGCTATACCAGATCTAAAATTATGTTATAAAGCAGTGGTTACTAAAACCATTTGGTATTGGCTAAGAAATAGGACAAAATAGTCAATAACTTTAATAATCTAGTGTTTGACAAACCCAAAGACCCTAGCTTTTGGTATAAGAATTCACTGTTTGACGAAAACTATTGGGAAAATTGGAAATTAGTATGGCAGAAACTAGGCATTGACCCACATTTAACACCGTACACCAAGATAAGGTCAAAATGGGTTCATGATCTTGGCATAAAAAATGAGATTATAAATGTTAGAAGAATATAGGATAGTTGACCTCTCAGACCTGGAGGAAGAAGAAATTTGTGACCAAAGAAGAACTAGAGATCAATATTGATCACAAAATAGAAAATTCTGATTTTATCAAATTGAAAAGCTTTTGTACAAATACAACTAATACAGACAAGATTAGAAGAGAAACAATAAACTGGGAAAGCATTTTTACAGTCAAAGGTTCTGATAAAGGCCTCATTTCCAAAATAGAGAATTGACTCAAATTTATAAGAAATCAAGCCATTCTCCAATTGATAAATGGTCAAAGGATATGAACAGACAATTTTCAGATGAAGAAATTGAAACTATTTCTAGCCATATGAAAAGATGCTCCAAGTCATTATTAATCAGAGAAATGCAAATTAAGACAACTCTGAGATGCCACTACACACCTGTCAGATTGACTAGGATGATAGGAAAAGATGATGCTGAATGTTGGAGGGGATATGGGAAAACAGGGACATTGATACATTGTTGGTGGAGTAGTGACTACATCCAGCCATTCTGGAGAACAATTAGGAACTATGCTCAAAAAGTTATCAAACTGTGCATACCCTTTGATCCAGCAGTGTTTCTACTGGGCTTATATCTCAAAGAGATCTTAAAGAAGGGAAAGGGACCTGTTTGTGCAAGAATGTTTGCTGCAGGTCTCTTTGTAGTGGCCAGAAGTTGGAAATTGAGTGGCTGTTCATCAATTGGAAAATGGCTAAATAAATTGTGGTATATGAATATTATAGAATATTATTGTTCTGTAAGAAATGACCAGCAGGATGACTACAGAGAGGCTTGGAGAGACTTACATGAACTGATGCTAAGTGAAATGAGCAGGACCAGGAGATCATTATATACTTCAACAACAGTACTATACAATGATCAATTCTGATGGATGTGGCTCTCTTCAATAATGAGCTGAACCAAATCAGTTCTAATAGTGCAGTAATGAATAGAACCAACTACACTCAGCAAAAGAACTCTAGGAAATGAGTGTGAACCACTACATAGCATTTCCAATCCCTCTATTTTTGTCCACCTACATACTTGATTTCCTTCACAGGTTAAATGTACATTATTGCAAAGTCTGATTCTTTTTGTGCAGCAAAATAACTATGGATATGTATACATATATTGTTTTTAACATATATTTTAACATATCTAACATGTATTGGTCTATATCTACCTGCCATCTGGGGGAGGGGGTAGGAAGAAGGAGGGGAAAAATTGGAATAAAAGGCTTTGCAGTTGTCAATGCTGGAAAAAAAAGTAGCCAACAAATAATCCTAAAGTAATTCAGAAGGGGAGCATTCAAAATTGGAGAGCAAATGAATAAATGAGAAACAAAACCCACAAAGGATAAATACAACCAAAAGCTGGTTCTTTGAAAAGACTAACAAAATTAATAAGCCTTTAGCTAGTTTGATTAAAGAGAGCAAAAAATCAAATCAATAATATAGCAAATAAGGTAAAATCACAGCAAAACTAGAAGTAAAAATAACGAGAACATATTAAACATGGCAATATGCTAACTAAACTAAACTGATTTCACAAAAGAAAAGAATATCTTTTAAAAATTATCAAATGCCCAAATTATCAGACAACCAAATAGAAATCTTACAACAGTCTCAGAAAAGGACTAGATCAAATGGGGTACAAGAAATCATGTAAGTGGGAAGTTGTCCAGAATCATATATTTACTCAACATCAGTTCCCTACTATTACAGGGTCAGGTCATCTTCAAATCAAGGGGCAAAAGCTTTATTGTGATGCCATAAGTCAGGTTAAATTCCCTAGCAGAAAGGGGAGAGGATCTTTTATAGGAAAAAATCAAAGTCAATTGGTGATTTAGGAATGTTTATACAAAAGAACCTCCAGGTTGACATCTATAAATCTCGGCCTTCTGTTTGCAGTAACTCTGGGTGTTAGTTCAAGATAATCCTGTCAATACAAGATATTCAACCAGGGTTCACTTATGACAAGATAATTTGTCAGTAGTAACAAGTTCCATAAAGGCCCACTTAAAGACACGGTAATTGTCAGTATCCCTCTCTGGGCCTCACATATTGAGTTGCTAACAGGGACAAGGCCTTTTGCTGGGGTCTATTCACCCCATTATATCTAGCCATATGCCAAAGGGAAAAATTGGTCTTGGTGAATTCACAGGGGAATTTGAGCAAACGTTTAAAGAGCAGTATAGTACCCATACTTCAGAAACTATTCTTAAATATTGCGAAAGGAAACACCCTATCAGAATCCTTTTTTCTTTTTTCTTTTTCAATAATATTTTCTTTTTCCAAATACATGTAAAGATAGTTTTCAACATGCATTTTTGTAAGATTTTGTGTTCCAAATTTTTCTCTCTCCCTCCTTAACCTCCTCCTTCTCCAAGAGAGCAGGAAAATCTGATATAGATTAAACATAATCCATTTAAACATATTTCTAAAATTGTCATGTTGTGCAAGAAAAATCAAAAAGAAAAAAACACAATAAAGAAACAAAAAAATAAAAATACTAAGTTTCGATCCATATTCAGTCTCCATGGCTCTTTCTCTGGATGCAGATGGCATTTTCCATTCTTAGCCTGTTGGAATTGTCTTGGATCACTGCATTGCTGAGAACCAAATCTATCACTGTTGATCATCACATAATCTTGCTGTTACTGTTACTTTGGTTCTGTTCACTTCATTCAGCATCAATTCATGTAAGTCTTTCCATGCTCTTTAAAATCAGCCTGCTCATAATTTCTTCTAGAACCATAATATCCTATTACATTCATAGACCATAACTTATTCAGCCATTCCCTGATAGGGATCCACTCAATTTCTAATTCCCTGCCATTGCAGAGTTGCTACCAACATTTTTGCACATGTGGGTTCTTTTCTCTCTTTTATGTTCTCTTTGAGATACAGACCCAGCAGTGGCACTGATGTGAAGCTGAAATTCTTAATCATTAAGCTCCCATTATCAATGATGAGAGGCTGAAACTCTTAATCAGCTCATTCATATTCCTTTATCTCTATCATGCCAGGCTGAAACCTTAATCAGATCATCCTCTTTGAGACTGTCTTAATTAGTATATCTTTTAGACAATTCTGGGACCTGGTTAGCCACACTTGGCTCTGTCTTGATCCTTCCCTGATTTCTTCTTGTTTCCTCCCCATATTTCCTAGATCTGCCTCTGCTCCCCTGAGACTTTAAAGGTCATGTTTCCCTAAAGCAAGTTGCTCACTCCTTATGATTTTGTCTTGTCTAGTCAGATTGTTTGAGCCTGTGTGCTATTCTTATAATAAATATCAAGTCTCCATGAATTGAATTTTTATTATACTATTTTTATAATCTTTTACAAATAAGCTCTCTCAAATCTATTTACCATTAATGGTATCTTTATTTCCACTTCAACACTGGTGGATCAAAGAGCATATATAGTTTTATAATTCTTTGGGCATAGTCCAGAATCCTTTTTTGAGACAAATATAGTCTTGATACTTAAACCAGGGAAAGCTAAAATACTAAAAGAAAATTGTAGGCTAATTTTTTTTTTTTTCCTGAGGCCTTTGGGGTTAAGTGACTTGCCCAGGATCACACAGCTAGGAAGTGTTAAGTGTCTGAGGCCAAATTTGAACTCAGGTCTTCCTGATTTCAGGGCTGGTGCTCTATCCACTGAGCCACTTAGCTGCCCCTAGGTTAATATCATTTATTGGACATTTGATTTAAATTTTATTTTTGCTTTTATTTTCATTTTTAAGATAATAATAGCTTTTTATTTTTCAAAATACATGCAAAGATAGTTTTCAACAATCACTCTTGCAAAAACTTGTGTTCCCATTTTTTCTCCCTCCTTTCCTCCCTCCCCCTTGTCCAGGCAGCAATCCAATATAGGTTAAACATGCAATTCTTCTAAATACATTTCTGCATTTGTCATGTTGCACAAGAAAAATCAGATCAAAAGAGAAAAAAACCCAAGGAAACATAGTAACATCAAAGGTGGAAAATACTGTGCTTTTATCCATAGTCTCCATAGTTCCCTCTCTGAATGTGGATGGCTCTTTCCATCACAAGTCTATTGGAACTGCCTTGAATAACTTCAGTGTTGAAAAAGTTGATTATCACATAATCCTGTTATTACTATATACAATACTCTCTTGGTTCTACTTCACTCAGCATCAATTCATGTAGGTCTTTCCAGGCTTTTTTGAAATCAGTTTGCTCATCATTTCATATATAACAATAATATTCCATTATATTCGTATACCATAACTTATTTAGTCATCCCCCAAATGATGGGCATCCACTCTTTCCAGTCCCTTGCACTACAAAAAGGGCTGCTACAAACATTTTTGCACATGTGAGTCCTTTTCCCTTTTTTTAAATTAAATCTTTGGGATATTATTGTGTCCTGCTTTCTAGAGCCCCCAAGTTGGGGTGACAAAACATACTATTGCTTTCTAGAGCCCCCATACCAGGGTGACTGAAATATACCTTCCTAGTGGAGAAGTGATGAGGTGGGACTCCCCAGGATAGTGGAAAAACGGAGTCCATTTATTTCAAGGGCTTTCCCCTTTTTATAATGTAACAAAAACAACACTGAGTACATGGGACCACACAAACAACTTGCTATTGTATGTAGTTTGCTGCCTGGTATCACTTTTCTACCTGGTATCACTCTGCCTCAATCTCAACACAAGTTGTCATCACCTCCTGACTTCTCGGGAAGGCTGAGAGCTCATAGGGGAGCTGGGGAGCTGAACAAGATATTGTTAGCAGATTCCCTCTGGGCTAAAGGGTCTTATACCTTACCCAGAATTTCCCCACTGACTGTGACTCTCTACAGGATACAAACCCAGTAGAAACACTGCTGGATCAAAAGGTATTCACAGTTTGATAACTTTTTGAGCATAGTACCAAATTGCTCTCCAGAATGGTTGGATCTGTTCACGAATCCACCAACAATGTATAGTGTCTCAGTTTTCCCACACTCCCTCCAAATTATTTTTCCTGTCACTTTATCCAATCTTGAGAGGTGTGAAATGGTGCCTCAGAGTTTTTAGTTTGCATTTCTCTAATCAATAGTGATTTAGAACATTTTTACATATGACCAGAAATGGTTTTAATTTCTTTGTTTGAAAAATTATTCATTTCTTTGACCATTTATCAATTGGGGAAGGGCTTGCATTCTTATAAATTGACTAAAAATTTTAAACATTATTTTGTCAAACCAATTGCAGGGAATTTCCACCTAATTATTCATTATGACCAAATAGGATTTATATCAGGTATGCAAACCCCAAATCCTAGGCAATCAGCAAAGATGGTGAGGAAAACAACATAATAATATTAAAATCCCAAATGTCAAAGACCATATGCTTTTTTTTTTCCTTCGATGAGGCAATTAGGAATAAGTGACTTGCCCAAGGTCATATAACTAGGAAGTGTTAACTGTCTGAGGCCCGATTTGAACTCAAGTCCTCCTGACTTCAGGGCTGGTGCTCTATCCATTATGCCACTTAGTTGCCTCCATATGATTATCTTGATGCAGAAAAGGCTTTCACTAAATATGACACTTTTATGCTAAAAACCCTACAAAGTATAGGCATAAAGATACCATTTTTCAGTATCAAAAAACATCTATCTAAAACCAAAAGTGAACATCATATGCAAGGGTGATACACTAGGATCTTGTTGTATAAAAATGGTGGTAAAACAAGGATTCCCCTTTCTGCTTCCTTCAATATTCTTTGATATAATTCTTGGGCAGCTAGATGACACAGTGATAGGACACTGTCAGGCAGACCTGAGTTGAAATTCAGCTTCAGACACATGATAGTTCCTAGCTTGTTTGACTGGACAAATCTTTTAACCTCAATGTCTCACAAAAACCTCCAAAAAACCCCCAAAAGCTATAATTTTGAAAATGTTAGCAGTAGCAATAACAGAAGAGAAAGAAATTAAAGACATAAATATAGGTAAGGAGGAGATAAAACTACCCCCATTTGTTTATGATATGGTTATTTACCTGGATACCCAGACAATTAGCTTAAGCAAAGTTGAAGGCTACATAAGATAATAGCAATAAGATTCTTTTTAACAAGAATCAATATTAGATGTAATAGAGAAATGCTCAAGGTCTTTCTAATAAAATCAGGGGGAAAGAAGAATATCTATTATTGCTTGTATTATTTGATTATATAATTCTAGAAATACTAGCTATATTGATAAAAATAAAGGAAAAAGGTATTGATGGAATAGGCATAGGCCAAGAGAAAAAAAACTATTTATTTTTGTAAATGATAAAATGCTCTATTTAGAGAACCTTAAAGAGTTAATGAAATTAATTGAAACAATAACTTCAGCATTTTTGATTATTTCCAGTAAAACTAAGTAGGAAGAAAATTTTCATTTAAAAATAATTACAGAAATACAAACTATCTGACAGCATCTAAAATACACAGAAACTATAAGAATACTACTACAAAACAGGTGGTTTTTTTGTTTTTGTTTTTGTTTTTTAATGTTTTTTTTTTTTTTGCTGAAGCAAATGGGGTTAAGTGACTTGCCCAAGATCACACAGCTAGGTAATATTAAGTGTCTGAGGCTGAATTTGAACTCAGGTCCTCCTGCCTTCAGAGTCGGTGCTCTATCCACTATATTATCTAACTGCCTACAGTTTGAGTTTTTTTTTAAAGCAGAAAAAAAGACCTAAATAATTGGAGAAAAATTAACTGCTGAAGAGTAGACTATGTCAAGAGATTGCTGGGTGGCACAGTGGATAGAGTGCCAAGCCTAGAATAAGAAAGATTTATCTTCCTGAGTTCAGATCTGGCCTCAGAATATTTGACAATAAAATCCACCTGGAGGAACAAAAGATGGAGAATCTTATGGGAAATTTTTTTAAAAAGCGAATAAAAGGGGCCTAAAAATACCAGATCTCAAACTATAATACAGAGCAATAATTATCAAAATGACTTGATATAACTAAATAATGTTATAGTCAAGTAATGGAATAAATTAGGTATACAACATACAAATGCAAAACCTCTATAAATAACAGTGTTTGAAAACACTTGTAAAAATTCATTAATTGAAGCACATTTGTTGAAAAAAGAGGAAAGCGTTCTGTTGGAATATATAACCAAAAAAACCCCTTATGTTAAAGAAAATATTTATAGCAGGTCTATTTATAGCAACAAACTGAAAACTAAAAGTGTGAATATACTTGGGGAATGGTTAAACAATTTAAGACACATGAATGTAATGGAATATTATTGAACTATAAAAAATGATGAAAGGGAGAGATTCCGGGAAACATGGGAAGAACCATCTGAATTGATGTAGAATGAAGTGAAAAGAATAAGAATAATTTACACGATAGCAATGATGTTGTAAATAAAAACAAAAATGCAAAGAGTATTCACAATTCCAGGAGACCAATGGAGTAATATGCTATCCACCTCCCTAAGAAAGGTGATGTAATAGTTTACAAAGACTTCTTCCCTCCCTCCCCCAATTTTAAAGAGAGAAATGAGTGAAAGAGGAGACCATCCATAGGGTAATCAAAGAAAAAATTTTGAATAATTGAAGCTTTTTTTTTTTTTAATACAGGGAAAAGGACAAAGAGAAGATCAGAAAGAAACAGAAACAGTTACATGTTAAATTTACTGTGTAATTAAAAGGGAAAGCAATATTCAGTTTAATATTTAATCCTCTCTACCACTACACACCTTTAGGATTGGCTAAGATGACAGGAAAAGATAATGATGAATATTGGAGGGGATGTGAGGGGATGAAGTGGGACACTAATACATTATTGATGGAGTTGTGAACTAATTCAACCATTCTGAGAACAATTTGGAACTATGCCCAAAAGGCTATCAAACTGTGCATATCCTTTGATTGAGAAGTGTATCTAGTGGATTTGTATCCCAAAGATTTCATAAAAAAGGGAAAAGGGGGCAGGTAGATGGCACAATGGATAGAGCAATGGCCCTAAAATCAAGATGACTTGAGTTCAAATCCAGCCTCAGACACTTAATACTTCCTAGCTGTGTGATCCTGGGCACCTCACTTAACTCCAATTGCCACAGGGAAAAAAAAGGGGAAAGGGATCCACATATGCTAAAATGTTTGGGGCAGTTCTTTTTGTAGTAGTAAGAAACTGGAAACTGAGTGAGTGCCCTCAGTTGGAGAATTTCTGAATAAGTTATGGTATATAAATGCTATGAAATATTATTGTTCTATAAGAAATGATCAGCAGGGTGATGTCAAAGAGGCCTGGAGAGACTTGCATGAACTAATGCTGGGTGAAGTGATCATTGTAACAGCAATAGCAAGATTATATGATGATCAATTCCAACAGACATGGCTCTTTTCAACATTGAGGTAATTCAGGCCAGTTCCAATGATCTTGTGATAGAGAGCTGTCTGCACCCAGAAACAGGACTGTGGGAACTGAGTGTGAATCACAACATAGTTTTTCACTCTTTTTGTTGTTGTTTGCTTGCTTTATGTTTTCTTTCTCATTTTTCCCCTTTTTGATCTGATTTTTATTGTGCAGCATAATTGTGGAAATATATATAGAAGAATTGTACATGTTCACCATATATTAGACTACTTGCCATCTAGGGGAGGGAATGGGGGGAAGAGAGGGAAAAATTTGAGAATACAAGATTTTTCAAGGGTGAATGTTGAAAATAAAAAGCTTTACTAATAAAAACATTTAGTCCTTTTTCTATTCTACTTTGTATGCATTTTATTTGTTATTTAAGAATAACTAAAATACTTAGCTCAAGCATTACTTAGGAATTCTTTCCTAATTTCCCTCAACTGTTAGTGCTCTCTTCTATACACTCAACTAAGCTGTAATTTTGCCTTTATTCTTCACACACACACACGTGCTTGTCTCTCACATTAGAGTATATACTCCTTGGCTGGGCTTGATGGTGGAAAGCCTACAGTTCTTATTGCTTACCCATTAGGCTGAAGCTAGTATACATAACAAACTCAGGAGTTCTGAGTTACAGTGGTTTAAGAAAATTGGATGTCAGCACTAATTCTGGCACCAAATACCATTAATCCCAGGGAGCAAAAGACCACCAAGGCTGTTTTAAAAAGCCCAGATGAGAAATGGAGCCGTTTAAGGCTCCCCTGCAGCCTAAGGGAATAGCAACTGCAACATCCCAAAAGTGTACTTTTAGAAGGAAGCTGATAGGGACACAGAAAAAGGGAAAACAGAAATGAGGACAGAAAGGAGTGTAATGTTCGGGGTAGCTTTCTGGAGAATCTTGGGACCAGCCTTGATCTTCGTGGAGAAGTACAGGAGGCAGGAGAGCCACCAGGAGGATGGTCAAAAATGTAATGTCCCATTTCCAGTCCTTCTCAGCCCTTAAATAACTTGGTGTGATTACATCATTACAGCACACTATGTAAATGTGAACTAGAGAACCATTACATCACCATGCTAAATACTAAGTATATGTATACTAAAGAACCATCATCTCATCAATTCCATCTTATTTTAAGTATCTTTGTTTCAAGTATACTTCTCCAAAGTTCTGGCCTTCTATAAGGCAGGAAGAGGAGAAAGGAGGAGAAGCAGAGAGAATAGAAAAAGAAGAGGAGGATGAAGGGAAGTTAGTGTGGGTGAAGGCAAAATAGAGGGGAAGGAGAAGAGGAGAGAAAAGAGAAAGATGAAAGAAAGGAGGAGAGATAATAAAGGAGGAGGGGGAAAGAATAAAGTTGGAAGGTTGAAGAAGGAAGAAAAGAGGAGGAAGAAAAAGAGGGAACAAAAGAGAAAGCGAAGAGAGGAGGGAAAAAAAGAGAAGAGGAACAAGAAAGAAAAGAGAAGAAAATAGAGAAGGGGAGGGGAAAAGAAGTAAGGAGGGAGAATGAAGTAGGAAGTGGGGGAAGAGAAAAAAAAAAGAGAGGCGAGAGAGGAGAATCAGAGAGGAGGAAGAAAAGGGGGAAAAGGAGGATGGAGGAAAGAGGGAGAGAGGGAAAAAAGGAGGAAAGGATAGGGGGCCGAGACCGCGCAGAAGCGCCCATCTAACGCTGCAGACGAGCAAAGGTAGGATGAGAAATGGAACTGTAAGGAGGAAAGGAGGAAACATGGAGTAGTAAAGGAGGAAGTGGAAGGAGAAAAGGAAGGTAAAAAAGGAAAGGAATGGAGGGGAAGAGGAAGAGGAGGGAGAGAGATGAAGGACTGTACATAAGTGGAAGAGAAGGTAGAACGCCAAGGAGGAAGAAAGAGGGAGGAGCGAGCATCATTCCACTTCCTCTTGATTGCCACCATCCTTTCTTCCCCTCCCCCCACTCCCCGTCTTCTTTCTCTAACCTACTACGGTGGCCCAGAAGAGTCATTTCTCAGGGATGAATGAAGGTGCTGAGAAACGCGTGCAGCCTAGGTCGCTTCCACATTCTCCTCCCTCTTTTCCTCCTCCCTTCCTGGGTCTCCTCCCCACTGTTTCCCTCCCCCTTCTCCGCGGCCACTTCTCTTTCTGGCGCCTGCGCCACTCGGAGCGTGGGAGCGGACGAGCGGCTGCGCGCGGCTCGAGCTCGAGGCTCCGGGGTTCCGGACGCTGCCTAGGCTGGGCCCCGGCCCGGGCCGCGCTCCCGATTGCGGCCGCGCTGTGCCTTAGGTAGCGGGGGTTCGATGCGGCGCGGGAGGCCCGCGGGGAAAGCAGGGCCTCGGGCGCCTCTTGCGGTTAGATGGGCGCTTCTGCGCGGTCTCGGCCTCGGCCCGGGCTACGGGGCCCCTCGGGGCCTTGGGGGAGGACAAGCGAGGGGGAGGGGGGGAAAGAGGTCGGGTGCAGAGGGCGGGGGCCCAGTCCCGCGGCCCGAGCGGGGAGGGGGCGGAGCAGGCGAGGTGGGGAGGCTGTGCTGCGGGGCAGGAGAGGGCGGGGAAGGTGGGGGGGAGTGCTGCGTTGCGGCCTCAGGCCAGACCCGAGTCGTTCCTTTTCTGCCTCGAGTCGGAGCCCTAGGAAACTCCGGGAGGAGGGAGCTTGGAGTCTTCCTCCCGCAGGCTGCTAGAGGAACCCAAACCCCTTAATTTACAGATAAGAAAAGTGAGGCCCAGAGAGGGGAAAGTGGAATCCGAGGCTACAAGTCCAATTTTTTTCTCCCCACCCTTTCCTCTCCTCCCGTCCCCCCCGCTCCTGAAAATGAGGCGAAATGTAAAACATTACTGTGTCGCCATTTATTTTATTATTATTATTTTAAATTAAGATGCCTTTTCTCAAACTAGTAGAAGTTGAACCGGTATTATTGTTCATTGCACTGTGACAGTACTATAAGGATGTGCTAGAGTTCAGAAATCTGAGTTCCTTGCATGATTCTGATACCTAAATAGCTCTGGAACCCTGGGCTCAGATGTCACTGAGCTTGAGGTAGTAGTTTGTGGATAGAATGCCAGATGGAAGTCTGAATTCTACCCCCATGCACTCACTAGCCCAGAGATTGTAGACTGATCACAGAAGCCTACCAAACCTTTGCTTCCTTCCCTATAAAATGAGGGGATTGGATCTGCTGGCCTCTCAGGTTCCTTCCAGTTCTAAATTTAAGATCATATGAGTCCCTCAAACTATTGGGTGTAGTGAAAGGAATTGATTCAAGATCTACTTTTGAAATTTATTCTTTGCGAGTCTCTGACCCTCAGTTTTCTCAACTGTTAAATGAGTGGGTGAACTAAATGGCTTCTGAGGTCCCAGCTTTAGCTCCCTAGCACTGTGACACCTGTAAGTATAGAAAATACAAGGCATTGTTCCTGTCTCAAAACTTATATGGTATTAATTTTAATGACTTGACACATTTACTTTTCATATTATACATATCATGTTTTCTTAACAGTTATCTAGTAGATAAATTGATGTGCTAAGTGGGCCAGTGAATCAGGAAATCAGAAAAAAAATCAGGGAAAAAAAATGTCCCCAGTTCACTTAAATCGTAGGTTACATTTTCTCAGGCCTTTATGGAATTGCAGTTATTTGGAATCATATAAATGGAAGTATCCTCTTACTTACTTACTTTCTTTTTCTTTATCAGGGGTAACAGTGATGATGGCAGAGTGTACAAATCTTCAGTTTGTCAGCCCATTTGCCTTTGAGGCAATGCAGAAGGTTGATGTTGTCCGTTTGGCCTCCCTCAGTGATCCAGAATTAAGACTTCTCCTGCCTTGCTTGGTGCGGATGGCACTATGTGCTCCAGCTGACCAGAGCCAAAGCTGGGCTCAGGATAAAAAACTTATTCTGCGCCTTCTTTCAGGGGTGGAAGCTGTCAATTCCATTGTTGCTTTGCTGTCTGTGGATTTCCATGCTTTGGAACAAGATGCCAATAAAGAACAACAGCTTAGGTAATGAAATCTTTGTTTTGGAGTTTAGAACTTAACCAAAAATGATATACCTTAGAGCTCTTCAAAATATTCATAGGAAGGAATTTTCAGAAAAGAGGAGCAAAGGAATTGAAACTTTGCTGCTTTAATCCTGAGGTTTATGAAATAAATTTATGGGTGATAATAAACAGTTTTTACCATATATTTGAATTAGTCAGATGAGATCATAATTCAGAATTATTAGTACATATTTATATTAAATTTTCTCAGTTGCTTTTTAAAACAAAATCATGATTTTTTTGTTCTATTTCCCACAGTATTGTTTGCTTAAGTATTTTTTTTTTTTTCCATTCTTTACTAGGCATAAGTTTGGTGGAAGCAGTGGAGAGAGCATCTTGGTATCACAGCTTCAGCATGGACTGACTTTAGAATTTGAACATAGTGATTCACCTCGTCGTTTGCGTCTTGTGCTTAGTGAACTTTTGGCAATAATGAACAAGGTGAATTTTTTTTTGCTGATAATGAGAAATCCACTTGACATTTCATTGATTTAGAGCTGAAAGGGAGCCCAGAGACTGACTATTCAGTCCAATCCCCTCATTTTACAGATGAGGACACTGGGGCCCAGGGAGTTCAAATGACATGTCCAAGGTCAGTTATTGATTTGAACCCAGATTCTCTGACCATGAAGACTGCTTTTTCCACTGTACCACACTGATGTGTAAGGTCAGTGATAACAGTGCTAGGCAGATTACCATTCTGTATTGTGCATTGTTCTATTTTAAATCTACTGGGACTTTTAACTTCAGAGGCTAATGGTTCTTCAAAATATTGCCTTATAACTTATTCTTTCTTGCTCTCCTCTCACCTCATTTGGACCTTTCTTTCTCCAATGTAGAGGGTTATCAGATCTTATTGTTGTTAATTGAAAAATCACCTGCTATTTAGTGAGTGTGATATTGTGTGCTAGTCTGTAAAAGATATGGGAAAGTCCATCATTTTTGGTACTACCTACTTTACTAAATCATCACATTATGATTGTTTATATCAGTTTTGGTCCTGATTGCTAATAGTTGAAACTAGTGAAAACTGATTTATTAATCTGGGACCAAAAAACCCAAATTCTATTAATTTATTATTTTTCTCAAAGTATTTTTAAAATGTTATATATAATCTAAAAGATAGTTTTGTATCATGATTTAAAAAAAAGTTAATCTTTATCACACTTCTCAGTAGGAGCAGATTAGTTTTGTGTTCTATTAGTACTGCAGTAATGTAAAACTTTCTCCATTTATACTTTTCTTTTTGAATAAGTATATTTTGTTGATAAGATAAAATGATCTATCATCCTTCATTAATTGTAATATTCATATGGAAGGTTTGTTTGCTCACTTCTGTTTATATGAGATATGATGATGATACTTAATAGGAAGAATATTGAATTCATTTAAAAATAATTTATTATTGGTAATGTTGTAATACTTAAGTAAATTTAATATCCTTTGTGTCATTTTTTAAAGAAATTTGAATTTGCATTTCTTTTCATGAGTCACTTAAAGTTTTAAAGCTGTTAGTCTAAGATTGAAACATGCCACTATAAGTAGCATTTCTGGTTCATGGATGTGTTTCATTGTTTGTAGGGTTCCTGTTCTTTTAATTTTTTCTCTACTCAAAGATAGTTATTTGAAATGCAATTGTAGAGATTGAAACTGACATGCTTACACAGTCATTCCTATTTTCTTCAGATGATTTTCTAATTGAGTTTCCACATAATTGAAATTTATTCTGATCAATATCAGTCAATAGATATTTATTTGAAGGTCATAATGATTTTTTGAATATTTAGGACACCTGTTGATGGATAGCAATAATTCTCAGTCTTAAGGATCTTATTTCCTTAATTACAATTTATAGAATCATTAGCTAATTTGTAATTTTGGATCTTTTTCTGTAGGTTTCTGAGTCCAATGGAGAGTTCTTTTTTAAATCTTCTGAGCTTTTTGAGAGCCCAGTCTATTTGGAGGAAGCTGCAGATGTGCTTTGTATTTTACAAGCAGGTACTATGCTAAGATACATTTCAGAAAAAGTTTATTCTTTAGTGATACAGTGTAACATTTCAACCTTGAACATTGTGTTACTTTCAAATTGCCAACTATAATATTTATTTCAAATGCCCAAAGCGGAAAGGAAATTAACAAGAGGATAAAGTTCCTAAGTCTATACAAATTTTGATCATATCAACTGAAGATGTTCAATGCCTAATTTATTGTAATTTATTGAAATAAGGCATATTGCTAATTTTATTAATTGAAACACACCTTGTTCACCCACAGAGCTTCCTTCCCTACTTCCTATAGTTGATGTAGCTGAAGCCTTGTTACATGTTCGAAATGGATCCTGGTTTCTGTGTCTCTTAGTGGCCAATGTCCCTGATAGTTTTAACGAAGGTAGGTAGATCTTATAAAATGGAAGATTAAAATTTTTTGATTGGATTACCTCAAGGGCTTGATTTTTTAAAATGAAGAAACATTAATGAAGATTTCATTTGAGTATTCTTAAGAAATTACAGCCATTTTAAATACTGAGCTATAAACCCAATAATGTATTCTCTGGTTCAGAAAGATCATTTAGAAAATTTAGACTGTTGAAATTTTGGAAATGTATTTTTAGGTCAACTAAAAAGTAGCCTGATATAGCATTTAATCAGAATGCTGGGGAGATATATTTTCTGTAAATTCTCTTCATCAGTTTCATCTAATTTAGAATAGAAAATGATGGAAACAGTCTTTTTTTGTCTTTTATCTCTTTCAAAGTAGCAGTGACTGGAAGGTATTGCATTAATTTATTGAATAATCATATAGTCAAATATTTGAATAAATCAGAATCAAGTCAACAGCTCTTTTTTGAGTTATTTCCTTCTTATAAGGTGATAGGTACTTTGAATTGATTCTCTTAAGGCTTTATTTCAGAATCAATATTGCAATGAATAGTTATTTTGGTAGTTTTAGCTAAAAGATTGGGGACTAGAAGAACTTTTTTAGACTAACCATTCTCCCAACCCAGTAAAATCAACCTAAAGTCAGATGATTGGAGGCATTTGTATTGAACATTATCAGGGAAAGAGATTCTTATGTTGGCTGTGGCATTTTTATCAGAGAAATCTTATGACAAGGATTTATTTTCCCATTCTATTTTCCCTTCATATCCTAAGTTCATTAATTTTGTCTATGCAGAAACTTCAGTTTCATGTAACTAAATTCATCTATTTTATCTTTTGTAATTTCCTCTAATTCTTGTTTTGTTAAATATATCTCATCTATAGATAGCATGGGAGGTATCAATAATTAATTAGTGAACGCTCTACTTATATTGCAGATGGAAAGATGAAACAAGACAGACTCCATCTTTAAAGAGTTTACAATTAGTGAGAATAAGAAGTAAATACTGATAACTAATTTGTCTTCTCCAGCAGATTGTCCCCTTCATCATTCTTATTTTCTCATTTACTTTGAATCTCTCCCTGTCTACTGGCTGCTTCCCTGCTCCCTACAACTATGTCTATATCTTACTCATTTACAAAAAAAAACCCTTCATTTGATCTATCCATCCTGAATAACTTGTCCTGTATCTCTCCTACCTTTTTGTAATTAGGCTCCATGATAAGGCCATCTATCTGTAATAAATGCCTCCATATTCTTTCCTCTCAATTTCTTTTTAACGCTCTACATTCTGGCTTCCCTCTTCATTATTTAATCAAAACTATGGTTACCAAGGATTTTTTTCTTTCTTTTAAAAAAAATTTATTTTTTTTACACTTAAAAAGAATTTTGTGTTTCAAATTCTTTCCCTCCTATTCCATTCCTTACTTACTGAAAAAGTAAGCATATAATATCAGATATATATATGTGAAATCATGTAAGACCTATTTTTATATTAACCATATATTTTAATAAAAACAAGAAAAATGAGGGAGGAAATTATATTTCACTGTATAAGTCAGAGTTCATCAGTTGTCTCTGGAAGTGGATAGCATTTTTTCATCATGGATTCTTTGGAACTGTCTTGGATTATATTGATCAGAGTAACCAAATCTTTCACATTTGATCATCCTTATAATATTGCTGTTACTGTGCACAATGATCTCTTGATTTTTTTCACTTTACTTCAGTTCATATAGGTCTTGCCATGTTTTTCAGAAATCACCTACCTTGTCATTTCCCATAGCACAATAGTACACCATCACAATCATTTGTCAAAGGTTGTTCAGCCATTCCTCAGATCCTTTTGATTTCCAATTCTTTGGCAACATCAAAAAGAGCTGATGTAAATATTTTTGTACATATATATCCTTTTTCTTTTTCTTTAATCTCTTTGGTAAATAGACCTTGTATTACTGGATCAGAGTGTATGTACAATTTTATACCTGTATGGACCTATTTCCAAATTGTCTTTCAAGACTGATTGGATCTGTTTACTATTCATTTGTTTTTCCCTCATCCCCTCTAACATTTATCATTTCTGATGATATGAGGTGGTATATCAGTTGTTTTTTAATTTGTCTTTTTTTCATATAACAATATATAGGTTTGATTTCTTTTTGAGAACTTCCTGTTTGTATCCTTTGACTATTTGTCAATTGAGGGATTTTCATAAATGTGACTTAATTCTATACTCAGTATATATTTGAAAAATGAGGCTTTTATCAGAGAAACTTGCTGTAAAATTCTTGTCTGTGGTACTTTTTAGCAAAATGTATTTTCCCTGATTATCCCTTTTGATTAGGTCTATTTTTGCTTTTGGTTTGTCTGAGATCATGATTGCTATCCTTGTCAATTTTTTAGTTCAATTGAAACATTAGTTTCTGCTGAAGTTCTTCATTTTAACTCAGTATGTGTTTTTTTATTTCAAATGTCTCTTATAAATAACATATTGTTGGATTATGGATTCTAATCCATTCTATTTTCTGCTTCCATTTTATGGGTGAGCTAATTCCATTTATAGTCACAGTTAACGATTACTAACAGTATATTTTCATCCCATTTTCTTCTGTATGTTTTTCTCTCCCCTTTTAAAAATTCTTTCCCTTCTCTAAAGTCTATTTTGCTTTAACTACTTTTTCCTTTAATTTGCTGTCCCTTTTATCATAACTACCCATACCTTTTCTCTTATCCATTTCCCCTGTTCTATTAAGTTACATTTCTATACACAACTTGACTTTGTGTGTGTGTGTGTATATGTGTGTGTGTGTGTGTGTGTGTATGTGTATATATATATATATATATATATATACACATATACATACATATGTATATATTCTTCCCTCTTTGAACCGATTCTGCTGAGAGTGAAGTTCAAGAATTGTGTACTCCCTTTTCCTCATCTTCATTGTATAAGCTCTTCCTTTCTTTGCCTCTTTGTGTGAGAAAATTTTCTCCATTCTGTGTTTCCCTTCCGGATTGAAGGAGTCCTACCAAACTCCTTTTATGACACAGACATGGTACTGATACCTAAACCAGGTAGGCTGAAAACAGAGAAAGAAAATTATAGACCAATCTCCCTAATGAATATTGATGCTAAAATCTTAAATAAAATATTAGCAAAAAGATTACAGAAAATCGTCACCAGGATAATACACTATGACCAAGTAGCATTTATACCAGGAATGCAGGGCTGGTTCAATATTAGGAAAACTATTAGCATAATTGACTATATCAATAACCAACCAAACAAAAACCATATGATCATCTCAATAGATGCAGAAAAAGCATTTGATAAAATCCAACATCCATTCCTAATAAAAACACTTGAGAGCATAGGAATAAATGGACTTTTCCTGTGTTTCCCTTCCCTCTTCTCCCAGTATATCTCTTCATTTTTTTTTTTTAATCATTTCAATGTAATTGACTCACATCCATGTTTGGCTCATTTCACATCTCCACCAACAGTGTATTAGTGTCCCAGTTTTCCCACATCCTTTCCAACATTTATCATTATCTTTTCCTGTCATCTTGGCCAGTCTGAGAGGTATGAGGTAATACCTCAGAAATTTGCATTTCTCTAATCACTAGTAATTTAGAGTAGTTTTTCATATAACTATAGATGACTTTAATTTCATCATCTAACAATTGTCCGTTCATATCCTTTGACCATTTATCAATGAGGAATGATTTGTAGTCTTCTAAATTTGACACAGTTCTTTATATTATAATTTTAAAAATGAGACCTTTATCAGAAACACTGGCTGTGTAAAGCTTTTTTCCCAGCTTTGTACTTCCCTTTTAATTTTGTTTCTGTTAGTTTTGTTTGTGTAAAAACTTTAGTTTAATATAATCAAAGTTGCCCATTTTGTCTTTCATAATATTCTGTAGTACTTCTTTAGTTATAAATTCTTCCCTTCTCCAAAGATCTGCTAGGTAAATTATTCCTTGTTCTCCTAATTTGTTTGTTATCACCCTTTGTGCCCAAATAATTGGTAAGGGGTGTGAGGTGTAAGTCTATGCCGAGTTTCTGACATGTTATATTTTCCAGTTTTCCTAGCAATTTTTTTTTTTTGTCAAATTGTGAGTTCTTATTCTAGAAACTGGAGTTTGGGGGTTTATCAAATACTAGATTACTATAAGCTTTGATTATTGTGTTGTGTGTATCTCATCTATTCCACTCATCCATCACTCTTATTTCGTAGCCAGTACCAAATGGTTTTGATCATTGTTGCTTTATAATGTAGTTTTAGGTTTGGTACAACTAAGCTACCATCCTTGGTAATTTTTTTTTTCATGAATTCCCTTGATATTCTTGACCTTTTGTCCTTCCAGATAAATTTTGTAATTATTTTTTTCTAGTTCTATAAAATACTTTTTGATAGCTTGATTTGAATGGCACCAAACAAGTAGATCAATTTAGGCAGAATTGTCATTTTTATTATTTTAGTTCGGCATGCCCATGAGAATTTGATATTTTTCCAGTTGTTTAGATCTGACTTTATTTGTGTAAGAAATGTTTTGTAATTATGTTCATGTTGTTCTTGGGTTTGTCTTGGCATATAGACTTCCCAAGTATTTTTTTTTTTTTTTTGTATACAATATTTTTAAATGGAATTTCTCTATTTCTTGCTGATGGGCTTTGTCAGTAATATATAGAAATGTTGATGATTTGTGTGGGTTTATTTTATATCTTGCAACTTTGCTAAAGCTGTGAATTGTTTCCAGTAGGTTTTTGGCTGATTTTCTAGGATTCTCTAAATAGATCATCATATCATCTGCAAAGAGTGATAGTTTTATTTCCTCATTGCCTATTCTAATTCCTTTGATTTCTTTTTCTTTTCTTATTGCTAAAGCCAACGATTTGAAGTACGATGTTGAATAATAGTGGTGATGGGGGAATCCTTTTTTCATCCCTGTTATTGGGAATGTATCCAGCTTCTCTCCATTATGAATAATGCTTGCTATAGGTTTTTAATATATCTGCTTATTATTTTAAGGAAAGCTCCTTTTATCCCTATGCTCTCTAGTGTTTTTATAGAAATGGGTGCTTTTGCATCTATTGAGATTATCATGATCTTTGTTGATTTTGTTATTGATATGGCCAATTATGGTAATAGTTTTCCTAATAATGAACTAGCCTTGTATTCTTAATATAAATTCCATTTGGTCATAGTGTATTATCCTGCTGGTAAGTTGCTGTAATCTCTTTGTTAAAATTATATTTAAAATTTTTGCATCAAATTCATTAGAGGGATTGATCTGTAATTTTTTTTTTTTTTGTTTTTTTTTGTTTTGGCTTTTCCTAGGTTAGGTATCAATGCCATATTTTTATCATAGAAGGAAAGTAATTTATTTCCTCTTATGTTAACCTGAACAATTCATGTTTTTGTAAATATTCATTCATTTTGGTTAGTTTCAGATTTGCTGCCCATACAGTTGGAACATTTTTTGGTTGTTGTTTGCTGAGGCAATTGGGGTTAAGTGACTTGCCAGGATCACATAGCTAGGAAGTGTTAAGTGTCTGAAGCCAGATTTAAACTCAGGTCCTCCTGACTTTGGGATTGGTGCTGTATCTAATGCACCACCTACCTGTCCCAGCTAGCATACAGTTAGGCAAAATAGCTCCTAATTACTGGTTCACTCTTCTCATTTTTAATGCTGGTGATTTGAATTTTTTCTTTCCTTTTTCTGATCAAATTAACCAAAAATTTATCTATTTTATTGTTTTTTCATAAAACCAACTCTTAGTTTTATATATTAGTTCAATTGTTTTCTTAGTTTCAATTTTATTAATCTCTCCCTTGAGTTTCAGAATTTCTAATTTGGTATTTACTTGGGGATTTTTAATTTGTTCTTTTTCTAGATTTTTTATTTGCATGCCCAATTCATCGATCTCTTCTTTCTTTCTTTTATTCATGTAGTTATTTAGAGATATAAAATTTCCCCTAAGAAGTTCTTTGGTTGCATCCTATAGGTTTTGGTATGTTGTCTCATTATTGTCATAATTTCCAATTGGTTTTTAGTCTATCTTTCCCTACCCCTTTATTGAATATAATTTTTATTGTAGTGTGGTCTGAAAAGTAAGCATTTACTATTTCTGCCTTTCTGCATTTGATTGTGAAGTTTTTACATGATCATTTTTTGTGTAGGTGCCATGTGGCTGAGAAAAAGGTGTTTTATTTTCTGTCTCTATTCAGTTTTCTCCAAACGTCTATATCATATCTAAGTTTTCTAGGATTGTATTAACCTCCCTAGTTTCTTTCTTGTTTATTTTGTGGTTAGATTAGTCTGATTCTAAGAGGGGAAGGTTGAGATCCCCCACTCCTAAAAGTTTTGCTTTCTGTAACTGGCTTAAAATCTCTAGGAATTTGGCTGCTCTACCACTTGGTGCATACACATTTAGTATTGTTACTACTTCATTATTTACAATACCTTTTATCAAGATGTACTTTCCTTATCTCTTTTAATAAGATCTATTTTTACCTTTGCTTTATCTGAGATCAGAATTGCTATCCTTGCATCTTTTTACTTAAGCTGAAGAATAATAAATTCTGATCCGGCCTTTTATCTTTACTGTTTGTGTCTCTCTGTGTCAAATGTGTTTCTTGTAAACAACATATTTTAGAATTCTGTTTTTTAATCTACTTTGTTATTCATTTCCATTTTATGAGTCTTCCTATTTACATTCACAGTTATAATTACCAGCTCTGTATTTTCCTTCATCCTATTTTCTCCCTTGTGTATACTTTTGTTTTCTCTTTCCACCCTGTCTTTGGACTAGTTTTTGTTTTTGTTTTAACATACCCTACCCACTACTTTCTCTCCTATCACTCTGCCTCCCTTCTTGAGTAGTGTTTTTTTTTTTTTTAAACTAATTCCACCCACTATCTTATCTTTTATCCTCCCTCCCCCCTTCTCTTACCTTTTCCCCTAGTATCCTGTTCTTCCCATTTCTTTCCTTTTTCTTCTTTGTAGGATTAGATAAATTCTTATACTCAACTGAATGTTTAAGTTATTCCCTGATGAAATCAAACTTCAGACAGTGCTCATCCCTCTTCCCTTCTTTCCCTTGAGTATAATAGGTCTTTGATCTTCATGTGAACTAATTGTCCCATTACACCTCTCCTTTCCTTTTTTCCATTCCTTAATGTCTTTTTCTTTGATGTCATCACATCAGAGTCCATTTACAACCACATCCTCAGTCCATGTGATGCCTCTCTTTGTTTGCCCCAGTGACAGATATAGTTCTCAAGAGTTACAAATATTGTTTTCCCATCTAGGGATGTAAACAATTTAACCTTTAAATAATCTTTAAATAATACATATTTTCCCCTTGTTTACTTTTCTATGCTTCTCTTGAGACCTGTATTTGTTGATTACATTTTATGTTTAGTTCTGGTTTTTTCCAACAGAAATCATTGAAAGTCTCTTACTTAATTGAAGATCCATTGCCTCCCCTGAAACACAATGCTGAGTCTTGCTGGATAGTTAATTCTTAGTTGTAACCCTAGGTACTTTGCTTTCTGGAATATGGTATTCCAGGCTCTCTGATCCTTCATTATAGAAGCCAGGAGATCCTGGGTAATGCTGATTGTTGCTCTTTGATATTTGAATTGTTTTTATCTGGGAGCTTACAGTATTTTTTCCTTGAGATTGTTGTTCTTGAATTTTGCAACAATGTTCCTTGGGATTCTCTTGTGGGATCTCTTTACAAATATGATTGATGAAGTTTTTCAATGAATATTTCCCCCTCTGTTTCTAGAATGTTGAGGCAGTTTTCCTTAATTATATTTTGAAGAATGTGTTTTAATATTTCTTTGTATCTTAGAATGTTGTTAGTTTCCCTTCACCCAATTTTAGTTTTCAAAAAGTTATTTTAAATTTTTCATTCTGTTTCAAGTTCGTTGACTTTCTTCTCATAGAAGTTTTCTTCTCATAATTTTCTTGGATTGCTCTTATTTTTTTCCTAATTTTTCTTTGATCTTGGGGTTCTTTTAAAGAAATCTTTGGGATTGGGACCATTTGATCTTTCTCAGCTTTTTTGGTTCCATTGTCTTCCTCAGAATATGAACCCTGATCTTTATTATCCTCATAGGCGCTATACGTGGTTGAGTTCTTTCTTCTTTCCTTGTTTATTTTTATTTTATTTTTAGCAGCTATTAGTGTGATCAAATTCTAGTCCTGAAGTATGGGGAATAAATGTCCCAAGTCCTTTGTTATTTTTTGAGATCTGTTCTGAGCCTCAATCTTGGACTTTCCTCTCCATTCCTAAGCCCTGTGTCACACTGTCCTGTTTACAATCTTACTTCCTGAGATTCCTCATGTAGTTGAAAACTGTAGCTGTACTTTCTTGTTACCAAAACCAGAAACTCCTGCTGATGCCAACAGTCAGCAGTGTCCCTGCCTGTCACCAGGTATGTGGTAACTTCTTCTTTGCCATCCAGGTTGGATGTAGATGAGTCTTGTCAGCATACCTATGCTTGGTTTCTCTGAATAGTGGAAGATCCTTCCATCTTCACAAAGTTACCCCCATACTGTCCATGAGATGAAAGTTTCTAAGGCTGAGACTGTCTGTCACTCAATGCCAACATTCTCCCAGGGCTTGTTTGTTGATTCTGCAGGGTTGGCCTGCGGGTTTTGTATTTCTCTCATCCCTCTTCCCTTCTTTCCCTTGAGTATAATAGGTCTTTGATCTTCATGTGAACAACTTAGTTCTGCTTCTGGAAGGTCAGGTCTTTTCTGTGATCTTCTTAGGTGAACAACTGACTTCTGTTTATTTCTGTTGCTCTTTTCTTCTAGGTAATGTTAGATGTTTTTCTGTGGAGGAAATTTGGAGAGTTGAAAGTTTTCTGACCATCCCCCCCAATATCATCTCTTATTTCATTTTCATTCTTTTGACTTTGTTTAATTGTCTTCTTGATGTCTTATGGAAATTGCTAGCTTCCAGTTGCTTAATTCTAAATTTTAAGGAATTCTTTATAGTTAGATTTTGTACCTTTTTTCTCATTTGGCCAATGCTGGTTTTTTTAAAGTGTTCTTCAATGAATTTTTATACCTTATTTTTTTTTTTAAAACCATTACATCAATTCTTTTTTTTTAAGTGTTATTTTCTTGATTTGTTTTTTTGGTCCCTCTTTTAGCAAGTTGTTGATTTTTTTTTTTGTAATTTTTTGCATCATTCTAATTTCTTTCTTTTTCTTTCTTCCTTTTTCTTTTCTTTTTCTTTTTCTTTTTTTTTTGCAGAGGCAATTGGGGTTAAGTGACTTGCTCAGGGGTCACACAGAGTCTAGGAAGTGTTAAGTGTATGAGACCAGATTTGAACTCAGGTCCTCCTAACTTCAGGGCTGGTGCTCTATCCACTGTGTCACCTAGCTGCCCCACTAATTTCTTTTCCTAATTTTTCCTTTATCTTATCTGTTTAATTTTTCCAGAATTTTTGTTGGGCTTTCAGTACAATTAATGCCTTTTCTTTTGAGGCTTTTTTTGTAACTGGTTTTACATTGTTGTCTTGGTCTTGCCTGCTATCATAGTAGCTTTTCATAATCATGTTCTTTTTTTGTTGTTGGTTTATTTTCCCAATTTATTTCTATACCTCAGTGTTTCTCTTTACCCTGGAACTCTATATGGATAATAGACTTGCCAATCAATTCTAGTTATATCCACTGACAGCAAAGGGTCCCCTGATCTCTTTCTGATCATTTTTCTGATTGCTTTAGATCTTCTGAAGATGCTGTTTCTGCCACCTTATATATAGACTCTGAACAGGTTTCTACACACCGTGTCACAAATTTCTCCTATTGACCTAAGTTTTCTCAAGCTAGAAAAAACTTGCCCCAAAGTTTCATTTGGGTATTATTTCAAAGTTGTTTGGAAGAGAATGTTGAGAGTTGCCTCAAGGACTCTTTTTGACTCCTTCCCAATGATTTCTTAATTGCTAAATCTAATGGCTTTTTCTCACTCTTCATCCTTGTTGATCTCCAAAGCCTCTGACTGTTGATCACCTTCTTCTTGAAATTCTCTTCCTTACAAGTTTTCAGGATACGGCTATCTTCTGATTCTTTCATTTATTTAGTTACTCCTTTTCAGTCTTTTTTGATTTTTATCCAGGTCATGATAATCATATGTGTCCTTTAGTGCTATGTCTTGTCTCCTCTTCTTTCTCTATAGTATTTTACTTATTGATCTCATCAAATCCCATGGATTCAGTTTTGCTCTCTATGCCACTGAATTCTCAAATTTAGCCCTAAACTTACTTTTGGCCTCCAGTCTTGGATTTCCAACTTCTTATTAGACATCAAATTGTATTTTCTTTGGATATATTAAATATATCATGTTCAAAACTGAATTAATTATCTTTCCAAACCCTGTCCCCTTTTTAATTTGTCTATTGATGTTGACTAGCCTGAATGACTAGAAAAATAATAGTATCCTCAACATCAATATACAATCATCCTAATCACCCAGGCTCTCAACTTAAGTCTCCTCCATAATTCCTCACTCTGATTCCTATTTCTAATTTGTTTCCAAGCCTGCCAATTTTATCTTTGAATAATATGTGCTCTTTTCTCCTCTGGCACTTCCACTGTCCTGGTGCAGAACCTGATTGCCTTACACACTGACTAGCAATGGCTTGTTAGTGGATTTTTCTGTCACAAGTCTCTTACCACTGTAGTCCCTTCTTCACTTGTGATACTGATCTCCTAAAGTAGAGATCTGATGATATCCTCAAACGCAGTAAACTCCAATGAGTATGTGCCATCTCTGGAATCAATGATAAAATCCACTTTTTGCTATTGAAAGGCTTTCATAATTTTATCTCCTCTCCTTATTTTCCTACTCTTTCTAACATCTTAGAACTCCTGTCCAGTATTATTTGATTTAGTGATAGTGACTTCTTTGCTGTTCCTTATATTAGATTCTCAGTGTCTCCACTCTTGGTATTTTGCCTAGCTTTTCCCTCATGTTTTCCTTCTTCATTTTTACCTCCTGACTTTCTTCATGTCCTAGGCTAAAATCCCCCCTACAAGAAGCTTTTCTCATTACCCCATTATTCTGTTGTCTTTCTTTTATTAGTTGTCCTCGATTTATTTTGTGTATTGCTTATTTGTACATAGTTGTTTTCATGTTGTCTCCCCCTTTTAGATTGTGAACTTCTTGAGAGTATGGTAGTCTTTTGCTTTTCTTTCTATACCTAGTGCTTTGTACAGTGTCTAACTAACACAAAGTGGGTGCTTATTAAATGTCTATTTAACAGTCTCAGGAAAGGCTTCATGAAAGATATGACATCTGAGCTGAGATAGAGATGGTGTGGAAAGTTGGGAATGAGGAGTACTCCATTCATGCTTGGAGTACTGTATGGGCAAAAGTAGGAAAATGGAAAGGGCAAGAAGTTAAGAAACAGCAAGTAGTCAATTTTTTCTTGAATAGTATATGAGGGGAATAGAGTACACTAAGACTGAAAGAGGTAGGAAGAAGCCAGATTTTAGAAAAACTGAATGTAGACTAACGAGTTTTTAATTTCATAAGAATTAGAGAGCTTTTTAAGGGGGACTTCAAAGATTGCTAATGCTTGTTGCTGTTTTTGCTTTTCTTTGTATCTCCAGAGCTTACTATGCCTTGTACAATAAAATGCTTGTTGGGTTGGATTGAAATGTTGAGTTCATGATAATAATGAAATTGAAGTGACTGAGTACTCTTAATATTCAGTTTGTAGAGGATTGATTAAGAATGGTGAACGTCAAGACGAGGAGAGCCTGGGTGGACGTCGTCGGACAGATGCTCTACGTTTCTTATGTAAAATGAACCCTTCTCAGGCCCTGAAGGTCCGAGGCATGGTGGTAAGAAACTTGGCTCTTGATGGGGTAAAAGGAATGAAACATAGATCATTAAATAGGTAGTATCCTCCCATTGATGAGTGCAAAAGACTTTTCTCCAGAAAGTCTGAGTGCCCAACTTTGGAGTTGGGTGTGATTTCCTTGTTTTCATTTCACTTTTCTCTCTGAACTTTTCCTTTTTGTGAAATCTAACTTCAGGCTTGCCAGTCCTACTTGCTTGCTATATGTTGACCTTGTTTTATTTCCTTTTCTGTTAGGTGGAAGAATGCCACCTGCCAGGGCTTGGAGTAGCTTTGACATTGGATCATACTAAGAATGAAGCATCTGAAGATGGAGTGAGTGATCTGGTTTGTTTTGTTAGTGGTTTGTTGCTTGGCACAAATGCAAGAGTTCGGACTTGGTTTGGAACTTTTATTCGAAATGGACAGCAGGTAAGAAACATTGGAAAGTGAGAATTAAGGACTCAGAATTTATGAGGGGTTTTTGAAAAGGGAAAAATATACTTTGAAGGTGGTGATTTAAAAAAAAAATTATGTTGCATTTGCATAAAACTTTCATACTTGTAAAATGCAGTATAATATTTAAAAATTTTCCCTAACAGTTCTTATACAATATCTAAACCCAATAATGATTAGTTAATAGTGGATTAATCTTTAGTGTAATAGTTGATCATTAACTCAGTATATAATGGTAAAAAGTTAAATTTATTAACTTTAATCCTACTAATTGGCTATTGTAATAATTTAGCCTATGCTGGAATGATTCAAACTAAGCAACACTGATGTTTATGCATTGACATAACCTTTTTTTTTCCAATAAAAAAATTTTTTTCACCGGTGCACAAATTTTTATTGTGTATTTTCTTTTTAAAAATTTAATTTTGTTATTTTATTCCTTCCTTCCCCTACCACTATTGGTTAAAGAAAAAGAAAGAAAGGCAGTGTTCTTGTAGCAAATATATGTAATGAAGATAACAAATTCCCAGATTGGCTGTATCCAAAAATTGTGCCTTTTCCTGTCCTCTAAAGTCTTCCTTCGGGAGTTGGATAACATGCTTCATCAAAATTGGTCCTTTGGAATTGTGGCTGGTTGTTGTATAAATCAGAATTCTTAAATCTTTTATTAACATTGTCATTGTTATTTTATCATTTGTACTCTTGCTCATTTGACTCTTCATCAGTTCTTACAAATCTTCCAGATTTCTTATGGCACAATGGTATTCCATAATTTGTTCATCCATTTCCCAGTTGAAATATATTTGTGTGTGTGTATGTGTGTGTGTATACATATGTATACACACTCATATACATACACACACATTTGACAAATCAACAAGCATTTTTATGTGCAATGTATATATACATGTATATATTCTTTTAATTTCTCATTCTTTACCACAACCAAAAATACTTCCCTGAATATTTTTAAGCCTGAGCTCTTTTCCTTTTACTTTGGTGTTTTTAGGAATATATGCCTATTAATGGTAAGCCATACACATGTATGGTTTAGTGACTTTACTTTCCAGAATCTTTCCTGTTCTGATGAGTGTGAGATGAAATTTCAAAGTTATTGTTAATTGCATTTCTCTAATTAATAATATGAAACATTTTAAAATATGGTCATTGGTAACTTAACTTTTCCTCTTTAGAGAACTACTTTTCATATCCCTTTTTTTATTGGAGAAGGGTCATTGTTATATATTTGATTTAGGCTCTTTATATCTTTTTTCCCCCCCTAAAGCAGTTGTGATTCAGTGACTTGCCCAGGGCCACACAGCTCATGTTAAGTATCTAAGACCTGATTTTTGAATTTAGATCTTCCTGACTTCAGAGCTGGTGCTCTATCCACTGTGCCATGTAGCTTCCCCTAGGCTCTATATATCTATGTGGAGCTTATTGTGGAATTTGGTTTAAACCCAATTTCCACGTTTTCCTTACAGATTCTCTTATGTTCCTCTATTGGGTGCACTGATTTTACTTTCTGTTATGTGCATCACAAAAAATGACCAGTCTATTCTTCCAAGGAATGATAGAAGTCAATTTCAGGTGTTAAGTGCTTTATTTAAATTTCCTTTTGATACAATAAGTGATTAATGTGGTCCATTTTTTCTTGCAGAAAAAAAGAGAGACCAGCAGTTCTGTGCTTTGGCAAATGAGAAGGCAGCTTCTCTTGGAGTTGATGGGCATCCTTCCCACAGTAAGAAGTACACGCATCGTGGAAGAAGCTGATGTAGAGATGGAGCCTAATGTGTCTGTGTATTCAGGGCTGAAAGAAGAGCATGTTGTGAAAGCCAGTGCACTGTTACGTCTTTATTGCGCTTTGATGGGAATTGCTGGACTCAAGTATTTATTATTTTGATATTTCATTCTATAAAAATTTTTTGTTCTTATTTTTGCTCTAAGTAAGTGAATGAAAGCTCTCTTAAACAGAGAATTCACAAGTTTCAAACTAGACTATATGGGCTTAGATCATTTTGATTCATTATAATCAGTCAATATTAAGCACCTATTTTGTGCCAGGCACACCAATCTCTCAAGAAACTTATATTCTGAGTGTAGAAAGATCCCTCATGGAAGCAGATAAATGAGTATAAAATAAATACAAAGTAATTTTTGGTTTGGGGGATCAGAGAAGGCATAGTATAAGAGATAGCCCTTGGATCTGAGCCTTGGAAAGAGTGAATCTAGAGATTCTAGCAGGTAAAGATGTGGAGAAAGAGATCTGAGGCACTGGGGAATAGCTGGTGCTAAGGCAAATGTGTATAAAATGAAGCATCCTATTAAAAAAGCTGGATTGAAATGTTGAGTACATTTTAATATTCTGTAAGCCAGAAAAAGGAGTGTATGTAGAAATGCTTTGTAAACTCTAAAGTGCTATTTATTGCTTTAGAGTTTGAAGATATTGAAGCTTCAAACTGAAACAAAACTTTTTGGACCCTCTGTATTAATTCTCAGACTTAGAGTCAGGTTTGTGTACATTAGGAACAAATCCCTCCTTTCTAAGTGAAAGTGTTAGGAACTTATTTTTGTTTGTCTGTAAAAGCCATAGTGTAGATATGAGTAGAACTAGAGCAGTTTTTCTTCTAGCTTTGTTGGACTCCATATATTTTAACACTGTTAGTCATTTTGGCAGAACTATGGTGAATGAGAAGCTATGTTCAACATAAATCTGTCCTCTTTCGTCTTACGTCTGAATAGCTTTCTTTTTTAGATGTTTTCTTCCTGAGAAGGACTAGCAAACTAGATGACCTCTCAGGTGCCTTACAGCTCTGGATTTATGAGCCAGCTGGTTGTAAATTCTTGTTTATGTGGTTGTAAGGTACATAAACACAAGAATTGTTCTTTGATCATCACCCTTTCCTAATTCTTTTTATTAGTTGTTTCCTTTGGTCTGTTTCAGAAAGAACATATTTTGTATTACAAATCTCTTAGAATTTTACATTTGGCAATTCTAGATATTAAAGATTGTGGAAAGATTTATTTTAAAAATTAAAACAAAGGTCTTATTATGTGGAACATCTTTGACATCAAAAAATTGATTTCTTTTAGGCCAACTGATGAAGAAGCTGAGCAGCTATTGCAGCTTATGACAAGTCGTCCTCCTGCAACACCAGCTGGGGTTCGCTTTGTTTCTCTTTCCTTTTGTATGCTACTGGCCTTTTCCACGCTTGTCAGGTATCTTTATGGAAATGTTGCTCTGTCTTTATTAACCTCTTTGAAGGTGTTTTCTTTCACTAGTTAAAATGCACAACTAGCAAGAGATTAGAGATTTCCAGCAGATTCAGGTTTGGATCAGAAGTGTTATGTGTAGGCTTTTTAAAAATGCTGTCACTTAGGATCTATTGATAGACCTATTTTTGCTTGCTTCATTTCTCTTTCCCAATCAGTGAAGTAAGTTAGAAGTATATTTTTCAGCTGCTTTTGCTTCCATTATTATCAAAGCTGTAAGATGGAAGGATGATTGGAAACTATCTTTGTAGATGCTTTGGGCTTTTAGATCCAGATCATTAATATAATGAAATTCTGACCATTTAAAATATCCAGAACAATATTAATAATAAAATACCATTCTCTGGTCTGTGTCTCTTGCTCTGCTTGTTCTACCTTATTTGACCTTATTTTCTTTTGCTATTGGGGCCTGGACTCATTTGGCTAACTCTAGTATGTTGAATTTGATGTGTAGATTTGTAAAGCCTTACAGCAATGGATATAAAATATAGATTTAATATATAATATGTAAATTAAGTCCAGAGACTAGACATCCCCTTTTTGAAAGAAGTACAAATTCTTTATCACTTAGACATTTGGTCATCTCTTCTGTGTGGAGTCTGATCATGATTTTCTTACTTGTAAAATGGGGAAGTTGATTTAGATAACCTCTTAGAGGTTCTCTTCTCTTCTACATCTGTGATCCTGTGCTCCTCAGATTTTTTTTTGTTTGCTTGTTTTTGCTGAGGTAATGAGGTTAAGTGACTTGCCCAAGGTCACACAGTTAGGCAGTGTTAAGTGTCTGAAGTTACATTTGAACCCAGGTCCTCCTGACTTCAGGGCTGGTACTTTATCCACTGCGCCACCTAGCTGCCCCCTCAGATTATTTTTAAAATTGTGCCCCAAACCAGTAGTTGAAATGGCATTTGCTTAGGTGTCTGTACATATGATAAAATGAATTTTACCATTGTGCTGATTTGCCTGTTAACTTGGTAAAAGAGTCTTTTAGTGTCATTTAGGAGACATTAATGTGGCCTTCCCACTATTTCAATTCCAAGTGTTGTGTGATCAGTTCAAGTATCTGCTTTACTGATAAATAGACCAAACTTGAGGAGGTCTGATTTGATCAGTTCCTGTAGAAAGGCAGCAGTAAGGCCAGGCCTGGCCTCTTTTCTTGGCCTACTGTGTCATTTGCTAATTCTGTTAAAAGAACTGACTTTAATACTTTCTTCATTTTCTTGTTTAAGCTTTAAATGAAAATAAAGAATTTTATTCTAGCATGTACATTTCCATAATGCTTTCTTTAGAATAGTTATTCTTCATCTGAATTAAACAGTTAATGGTCTGACATCTTTTATTCAGTACACCTGAACAGGAGCAGCTAATGGTGATGTGGCTAAGCTGGATGATAAAAGAAGAAGCTTATTTTGAAAGGTAAGTCTGCTTAATATTTTTCTTTATGTGACAGAATTTTTATTGCCCTCTCTTAACATTTATTATTTCCTTTCTGTTGTAACAGTACTTCTGGAGTGTCTGCTTCCTTTGGGGAGATGCTGTTACTGGTGGCTATGTATTTCCATAGCAACCAACTGAGTGCTATCATAGATTTGGTCTGTTCAACATTGGGGATGAAGGTAATTTGCCTCCTTCCTATAGCATAATGCACTTCTTTCTATTCAAATTACTTTTCTAGAACCTTAATATAAATCTATTTGGTTCCATTGTTAATCTTATTTTAATTGAGTATTTTTAATATTAGAAAATTTTGAAAAGGCTATTTCCTTTACATGTTTGTAAAACCTGTGAGGTAGGCTTCTTGAAACAAGTACCATTACTTAGAGCTAATTTAGATTATGCAAACTTTTTCTTGTTTTGTATATTATCTACTTTCTTTTTTTTTTCAATATTTTATTTTATTTTATTTAATAATAACTTTATATTGACAGAATCCATGCCAAGGTAATTTTTTTACAACATTATCCCTTGCACTCGCTTCTGTTCCGATTTTTCCTTTCCCTCCCTCCACCCCATCCCCTAGATGGCAAGCAGTCTTTTATATATTAGATATGTACATTATCTACTTTCATAGTTTGTATTTATTCACTTACTCATTACCTATTTACGTCATTCTTTCAGATTGTGATTAAACCAAGCTCTTTGAGTAGAATGAAGACTATCTTCACTCAGGAAATTTTTACTGAGCAGGTATATTTCTTTAACCTTAGATACTTACTCATAAAGCATCCTGTAATATAAACTTGGTGAATATTTCACTTTAATAGGCAAAATATTTCACATTAAGATTCATATTCTTCTTGAAAGTCTCTCAGTAGATTACTTCCTTGTTGAAACTTTTATAGAGGTTAATACTTTAGAACAATGTATGATTTAGTACATGTTTTAAATTGTATCTTTATATCATTTTTATTTAGAAGTATGTGAATGGTTAGTCATTGTTAATAATTGCCCTGCTAGTAAGAGGAATTCAAAAAGATTGTAATAACTCATTTGCTGTTTTGAGGCATGTTCAGAGCTTTACATCTTTTAATTTAAATTTTTTTGAAATTGTAAGGTTAGACATTGTTTAGAACTACTTGACTTAATGTGACAGGTTCTCGTTTGACCCTTAGCATCATGCTACTCATGGAGGTATCTTTATTACTTTAAACCTTATTGAATCAGTCCTAAATTTTACTTAATCTTAAATTTGAAGCCTAATGATAATAGGTCTCACTGGATTGTTTAAAAAGTTTAATTCTGGGACAGCTAGGTAGATAGCGAGTAGAGCACTAGCCCTCAAGTTAGAAGGACCTGAATTCAAATCTGGTCTCAGACACTTAACACTTCCAAGTTGTATGACCATGGGTAAGTCACTTAACCCCAAATGCCCCAGCAAAAAAAAAAAAAAAAAGTTTTAGTTCCTTACTTTAAGTATCTTTAAGTGCTGGAAATAGGTACATGTGACTAATCAGAACAACCTACTATTCATGAATGCGCATATTTTAATATACCTTATACTAAAAGTTTGTGGTTTTTTTTTTTTACCCTTAGGTTGTCACAGCTCATGCTGTTCGGGTTCCTGTAACCAGCAGCCTCAGTGCCAATATTGCTGGGTTTTTACCTATCCACTGCATTTATCAGCTTCTCAGGAGTAGATCCTTTACCAAGCACAAAGTGTCCATAAAAGTATATTACCATTTATATTTCAAAGTGTCACATTGTGTTAAAACATTTTCCATTACATTTTTCTGCAGTTTTGCAGTCTAGATGCTTTTTGGTATTTGTTTCTTTTTAGTTGTTTGAATGTAAAATATTGAACTAAGTGTTTATATGAATATAAGCCATGCATATTTCACATTTTTAAACGTGAAATTATCGTATAAATTTTATAATAATATCCTGAATTAGTAATCCAAGTTATGTATCTTATCTGTTTATCCATAAAAAACTTTTTTTTTCTTTTTTGAGAACTGATTTTTTTCACTGTTGGCCATTTTTGTCTGAAACACTTCTGAAATAGTATTTAAAAACAGGGAAAAAATGATCAAAAACCAATTCTGGAAGATTTTTCCAAAGACAACACTGAAACTAGTATTTTAAAATTAAATAAAAAACTTTTTTTTGATATCCTAGAGCCACTTCCAGTAGCAGTGGACATTCTTTTTGTCAGTAGTCATGTGCATGTACATGTGACATGTTTTTTGTTTCTGTGTAAATATGATAAGACTTGATAGTGTATAGGACTGGATGAGACTTTAGGGTTCATGATGTCTAGCCTCATAGTTATGCAGCCAAGGACACTGAAACTTAGGGAGATGAAGTGATTGCCTCAACATTGTCCCAGCCCTGAGAGTCAGAGCCAGAACTAGAGTCAAGGCTTTTCAGTCCTGTGTTCCTTCACTGTCATGCCACCTTTATAGATTTCCTTCTACCTAGGCATTAAACTATTGAGAAACACCCAATGGTATCCTCTCTTGAACCTGCTGCTTCTCAATTCATATTTCAGATATGATTTTAAAATTTAGTTGCATTTTGGTTTGAAGGGATACATAGTAATGTGGCCCCATGTTTCACTTCAATTTAAAAAGATATCTTTTTTTGGGAGGAAAGTTTCTTAAGACAGATCAATAAGAATTTAAGTGTTTACTCAATGCATATTTGAGACTAAATAAACAAGATTTTTGGAAGTGCCTTCCAATGCAGTTGTTTCAAAGTCAGTCCATGCAGTTAATGTCAAGAACCTTGCTACTATATATTCTACTTGTTGGCACTTGATAAAATCCTAACTTTAAAACATATGAAATCCCAAGTTTTTCTTTTTAGTACTTATTCTTCATCATTGAGAGTCAATTGTAGAACTAGTTTAAAGCCAAGTTATATGATTTATATTAGAGCTAGTTATGTTTTGAAATGGCAACAAATTAAATTTAAATTTATCATGAGTTCATAAGTCATGTACAAATATATATGCAGTATTAAAATTTTCACTTGGATTTTCTTGCTGTAATTGATTCTCTGACTTCCTTCTTCAGGACTGGATTTATAGACAGCTGTGTGAAACCTCCATTCCACTTCACCCTCAGTTACTTCCTCTTATTGATGTATACATAAATTCTGTACTTACTCCTGCTTCTAAATCAAATCCAGAAGCCACAAACCAACCAATCACAGAACAGGAAATACTCAGTGTTTTTAAAGGACTCATTGGGGTAAGACTTTTTTTTTTAATACTTTCAATTCAGACTTTTCTCTTTTGGTTAACTCCATTTGATTTTTTCTTTTGGATTAAGGATAGATGATCTTAGATGGCTTCTATATAGTCCAGAATTTGGATGAGGGGTCATTTTTTTTTAGCTGTTTCTAAAGTTAAAATGAACAGTAATTCAAAAGTAAGTTTGGTAGATGGAAATTTTATGAGGAAATCTTGTTTTCTCTTGAAACCCACTTATAAACATGATGACTTTTGCTCAGGTTTAAGGATTTCCTTTTAAACTTAGGGTTGGAGAAAGCTTTTTGAAAAATTGTAGCATATTCAGGTGCTCTGGCCAAGTCTTTGTGTATCTATAATGCACCTGGATTCACTTATGGAGGATTGAAGAAAGGTGATTTTTCTTTTTGGACAAAATAATACAGCATTGTTCCCTATGTGTATGTAATTGTCCTAGAATTGTTTTCCCTGTGGTAATTTTTCTCAAAAATATTTGTATTTAAAGTTTTAAGTTTCCAATTTGTATTTCTTCCTCCTTCCTTCTCTCCCCCCTCCCTAAGATGGTAAGTAATCAGAAATAGATTATGTTTGTGCAATTTGTAAAACATCTTCTTACTAGTCTTTTTGTACAAGAAGACATGAATAAAAGAAAAGTGAAAAATAGTATACTTCAGTCATTATTCAATCAGTTCTTTATCTAGAAGTGGATAGTATGCTTCTTAGTCTTTTGGGATTGTCTTAGATCATTGTATTGCTGAAAATAGCTAAATTATTCACAGTTCTTCATCAAATAATATTGCTATTATTGTGTACAGGATTCTCCTGATTTTATTCACTTCACTTTGCATGAGTTTATGTAAGTCTTTCCAGGTTTTTCTGAAATCATCCTGCTTTCATTCTTATAGCTCAGTAATCTTCCATTATAATTGTATACCACAGCTTGTTTACCCATTCTTCAGTAGATGGATATCTCTTTGATTTCTAAATCTTAATAACCAAAAAAAAGAGCTGCTATCAACATTTTTATATAAATGGGTCCTTTCCCCCTTTTTGGGGTGTTTTTGGGATATAGACTTAGCAGTGGTTATTGCTGGATCAAAAAGAATGTAGTTTTATAGTCTTTTGGGCATAGTTCCAAATTTGTTCTCTGGAATGGTTGGATCAGTTCATGACTCCATCAACCAGTACATTAATGTCCTAGTTTTCCCACAACTCCCAATATTCAACATTTTCCTTTTTTTGTTGTTGTATTAGCTAACTCTGATAGGTATGAGGTGGTACCTCAGAGTTGTTTTATTTTGCATTTCTCTGATTAATAGTAATTTAGAGTATTTTTTCATATGACTTTGATTTCTTTGTCTTTGTCTGAAAACTGCCTTTTCATATCCTCTGTCCATTTAACGGAGAATGTTTTGTATTTTTCTAAATTTGATTCAGTTCTCTATATATTTAAGAAATTAAATATTTATTAGAGATACTTGTTACAAAAAATTTCTCCCCAGTTTTCTTCTTTCCTTATAATTTTGGTTGCATTGTTTTTGTTTATGCAAAAACATTTACATTTTATATAATCAAAATTATCTGTTTTATATTTTGTGATGCTTTTTACATCTTCTTTGGTCCTAAATTCTTCCCTTATCCATGTAGGTGACACAAAAATTATTTTATGCTTTCTTAATTTTCTTATGGAATCAGCCTTTATATGTAAATCATTTTCACATTTTGACTTCGTTTTGGTATATGGTATGAGATGTTGGTCTATACCTAATTTCCACTGTACTTTTTTCCAGTTTTCCTGGCAGTTTTTGTCAAATGAGCTTTTGTTCCAAAAGCTTGTATCTTTAGGTTTATCATAAACTAGATTATTGTGGTCATTTACTATAATGTAATTTGTACCCCTGTGATAATTTCTAAGTACAAATGCGTTGTGGGTGCTGGTGATGGTGGTTATTAAACAAGATTCCTATTAGCACCATTCAAAAACATTTCCTTAATCTTTGTGAAGGTTTGCTTTTGCAAAAAATGGACTATGAATCCAATTTTCTTAGCATATGAAAGAGTAATTGAATTTGCTGTGTCTCAACCTTTCTACTACCTAAAAAAAAAATTAAATTAGATTTTTGAGTTGCAACAGTCAAGCTGTCCAGGTTCCTCCTTTATTTTGGCCTTTAGTGACCTATATTTTGATTCTAAAAGAGTCAAATGAATATTGTTTTGTCAAAGGTTAGATTTGTCTTGTAAAATCAAGTATTTGTCTCATGAAATGAAATTTTATCAAGAAGTTCTGTCATAGTATTTTTAATGAAGAGGGTCTGATTTTTGTCTGCAGGCTGACAGCAATAGAATTACACAGCATGGTGCACAATGTCACAGTATCACAGCTCAGCTCCTGGTGTTGTACTACATATTGTCTTATGAAGAAGCCCTTCTTGCCAACACTAAGACTCTTGGTAGGTGATTGTATGCCTGGAATCCGGTCAAGGGATCAAATGATGTTTTATTTTTTTAAGTGTATTTTCTGTCAATTCTTTGGTTGAGTGGATGGTAGAACATATTCACTAGCTTAAAAAATAGATAAACCCCGAATCATTTCCACTGAGTTTAGAATACAATAAAAGATGTATATATACCTATACACTTTTTAAGGAACTGGCATTGATCTTGTGACTTTTTTACTTTAAGTGTTCTGGGTTCTGCTTGTATGATGATAGCATTCTGGAAATGATTGAGTTGACTGTATTTAAAACTTTTAAAATAGTATAGTTTGTTTTTAGGAAATATGTACAATTGTTGACATCACTGTGAGAGCTATCACAAAATTTTTATATCATTAACTTTTTGCTGGTAAATAATGTAGACTTAAATACATGCCTTAGGTATTACATATGCACATGTGTGTATATAACAACATTTTACATATATATTTTAACTATTAGTCTAAAATATTGCCATTATAGTCATTGAATTGGGCTTTTAAACTATGCTTTTTAAAAATAATATAACATGTTATATCACAACAAGTAGAATCTCTTTTTCTGTGACCAAGGAGGAAATTTCACATCTGTTTTAAATCTGATTGGTCTTATATATTTAATTTGGGAAGGTTTTTGTTTGTTTTAAGGTAGAAAACCATTATTATGGTTGTAATGAATTTTTACCCTTGGGACAAGTTCTTTGGCATTATCACAAGGATAGGGGCACTTTTTCATCTTGCTGATTTAAATCACTTAGTGACAGGCCCATCAGCTGTCCTTAATGTTTTTAAGTAATTTTGTAATAAACATGATAGGAATATTTCTTTGGCTTTTTCGCTTTACTTTGAGGATTCTCTAAATACGGCTTTTCAAACTTTTTTCACTTGTGACCCCTTTTTGCCTTAGAAATTTTTATATGATCCTGGGTATATAATTGTATAAAGTAAGTGTACAAATCAAACATTTACTGATAATAAATCATAATTTCACAGTCTCCACATTGTTATGAGAACTCATGTGGGGCCGTAATCCACATTTTAAGAAACTGGATTCAGGGTGATAACCCAATACCTACCTATTTATCATAGAGAAAATTGAATTAATTGGTCTTATTACTTGTCTTCCTCTTGAATCTTTGATTAGGCATTGAGTTCTGGTAAAGAATACTGTTTGTTATTTTATAATAGCTCTTTGAAAAAAAAGTTTTTTATACCATGCTTTAGAGATTTTCCATTTGGGACAGTTGGGCAGGATTTTACTACCAGCCTATTTGTATATCCAAATAGTAAAAGCTTTAAGAAAATTTTACTATTTGTGCCTTCACATAATCTTTCTGAGGTGGGCAGGAAGTACTTTTTGTGTTGTCACTGAGAAGTGAATGGGTACTATGAACCTCATATCTTAAACAATCATTTGAACCTTCTGTTTCTGTTCATGACTGTGTTTATTTAGTGCCAGTATTAAATGGGTAACCGTTAAGTGTCTGATATGAAAGAAAGAAGAACTCTAGATTTATAGCTAACACTTAGCACTTAAGCAAAAACTAGTTTTAGGTGGGAAGCAAAAGGTACTAAGTAGAGGATCAAGTTAATGAAAAGTTTGAGTTAATGGAAGGACTTATATATGACCTGGGAATATTCTATAGCCTGATCTAAAGGGAAATTCCATTTTAACTTAAGGGTGGGGGAAAAATAAAAGCTAGATAGAATTCAAGAAAGAGTATAGACTTTTTTTTGGAAAGTGAGACTTGTTTAGAGCGAAACACCTGAAAAATCTCTTAAGTTCTTTCTTGATTACATTAATTTTTAGTGCTCTCTTCTATTTTCCCTCCAAATTACTTTGTATGTTATATTATCTGTATGCTTGTTCTCTCCATTCCCCTATTTACATTGAATGTAAACTTTTTCAAGGTAGAAATTGTTTCTTTTTTTTTTTTTGTATCCTTAGTCCCAGATACATAATAGGATACATAATATTTAATAAATAAATGCTTGTTGAATTGAATTAAGTAAAATTGATCTAAATTGAAAAAGCTACATTTTAGCTGCTTTTTGTACCTGTAATTGGCTAATGTTCCTAGGTTATGCTGTTATAAATTTTGATGTCTGCAGGAAAGGAAGTATTTTTTCATTCAAGGTGACTGGCTTGAATGTGTGATAGTGACTTCAGAAGGAAAATTTAAAGTCTGTATAGCCATATGTGATCATAAAGGTGGGGAATTATTTTATCTTATTAATGACTTGTTCTTCTGTACTGTCATGAAATTGAGGGGGGCACAGTTATACATTATACATATACTGTCTTAAAGATGATATATAAACTAAGTCCTGAGACTTGTAAGTCCTAAAGATTCTATGCTACTACTTTATGTAATTGAGCATGGCAAAATACATTTGAGTAATTAATATTCTGACTTGATTGTCTTATTTTAGACAAAGTTAACTTCATTCCAAGGCTCAGAAGCATAGTTATTTCTGTCACATCATACAAGCTTTAAGAAAAGAAGACTATTATGCTACAGAAGTCCTTTACAGCATGTAGCAATTCTTTGGAGAATTTGAGTGTTTCTACCCGGAAATTTTGTCTCTGAAAATTTGTTCATGAGAATAGGCTAGAGGAGAATTACTTCCCATATGAGAATTTTCCTGACTCTTTTCTCTTTAGAAAATGGAATTAGTCTGCATGAAGTGCAGCTTAATTCCATTAACATTAAATATCTAAAGTGCAAAAAGCACTGGGCTAGGTACTGAGGAAGAGACAAATTATAATTAACTTTTATGGTCCCCATTCTCATAGAATTTGTGGCCTAGTAAGTTGAAAAGACATATATAGATAGCTGAATTTACATGATAAATGCATTAAAGAGGTATAAAACAATGCTGTAGGATGAAGATCAGGAAAGATCTTAAAGGAGGCATTTAAGTCATATTCCAAAAGCTGGATAAAAATTCAAAAGGTGAACAGGGAGAGAGGAGACCTTTTAGATACATAAAGAAAGACATGGAAGTGGGAAAGATCATGATGTATTGGGAACAGTCATGTAGTTTGGCTGCTTTCATGGATTGGGCTGGGATAGTCAGCATTCGAGAAGGTTGCCTGCTTCTTGTTGGTAATTCTTGTTATAAGTTTTATTACTGCTTGTCATATTCTTATAACTTCAGTATCTTGGTAACTTCTCTTCAAGTTAAAACTATTTTTATATTACTATGCATTCACTGCTGTCTTAGAATGGATATTTAACCAATGTATTGCAAACTTTCATGTGTCCTGTTGTCTAAAATATCCTCAAACTAAAATACTGTTAAAAATAATTTCAGAGCATGAAAAAATAATTTATTTGATCTACATAAATGTCTTTATACCTGGGTTGTACTAGGCACCATCAAGCAGATTTGAATAGATGTAGATCTCAAATGATTTACAAAAGGTTTCTTTGTATCTTGATCACAGGAACCAAGGCTTTTTCTCTCTTTGTTCCATTCTGTCATACATCAACTTGCTGAAAAAATCAGTTGCCTCTATCTGGAATAAGAGGATTTAGGTTCAAATCCTAGCTCTACCTCTTGCTATGTTTGTGACTTTGGTCAATCTTCTTGTTCAACTTCTCTCTGAGCAAGTCACTTAACCTTAGTTTTCTCAATTGTAAAATAGCTATTTTATATTAATCAGTCAATTAGCATTTTAAAGTGTCTGCCTTGTGCCAGATGTTGTGTTAAGTGTTTGGAATACAAAGACAAAGCGGAAACAAAACTTCCAAACACTGCCGAGCTTACTTTTTTCCCTCCCTAGTAGAGGGCTTACTTTCTAATAGAAGCGACAAGACAAGATATATGCAGGTATACAGATGGACAGAATAGGAAAGGGAAAGAGACTAGACTTGTGATTAGTAGAGAGTGCCTGTTGGGAAAATCCCTCTACTAAGCAGATTAGTGCTGTCTCTGCAAGTTAGTGTGTTGGTTGCCTACAGCACTAAGAAATTAAGTGACCTGCCCAAGGTTATATAACCACCATGTGTCAGAGGCAGACCTTATTGGCTCCAGTGGTCCTATTTCTAATGAATAGTCCACCCTGCCTTTCAACACACAGACTGATTGTTCTCTCTATCTCTCTCAATATAAAATAATTTTTGGAGAGAGGATCTTCAGGAAGGGCCTCTCATAGAAGATGGTGCTCAAATTAAGATTGGGTTGTTTGGATTGCTTCTGAGGTTGCTTTGAGCTCTAAATCTATTATTCTATGAGCTATAAAATAAGAAGGTTGGACTACTTGATTTTCAGGTCTAATGTCTATGATTCTTTCTGTTGACGAGAGGGGATATGGATAGATCTATTGTTTCTGGGGAGGTATAAGGCCCCCTTGTCTTTTAAGCTTCCCAGTCAACTTGAGGTTTTCCTTTTGTCTTGGCTGTCTTTTCCCTTAAAAAAAAGAGCCCTTCTATCTTAAACCTTTAAATCTGCATATAACAGATTGAAGTTTCATATCTGGATAATAGTTAAGTTAAGAGTAATAATAGAATATAAAAATAGAAGATTTTAACCATGTTTTGTGAGAGTACAGTACCCTTTAAGTTTTGCCCCGTAGTCAATATAGATGGCATGCTATAAATATTTGTTGTTTGACCGTGTTTTAGGATGAAAAATGAGAAAGTACTCCTTCTAATATTTAAAATATTTTGGGGGCTGGGATCTATGGTGGGAGGGGAGGGTATTTGAATGAATATGATTATATGCAATTTAAAAGCTGATTTGGAAATTGGACAGTAGTTAGAAATCTTTACGGATAAATAAATATGCTAATCTTTGAATCCTAACTTTTCCTTTAAATGGTATTATACTGAGGGATCAATAACTTTTGAATTAAAGCATATTGATAATTCTACACCTTTTATGAGCTATGAAGTTGAACGCAAAATGAATTAACAATGGATAGGCCTTCTTGAATTTTCATTCATAGTTTGGATTGAAACTTTAGATTTCAGATTGGTTTAAATGTGTTTATTGACATTTATCTTTATCTGACCAGCTGCCATGCAGAGAAAACCTAAATCATACTCTTCCTCTTTAATGGATCAGATTCCAATCAAGTTCCTCATACGACAGGCTCAAGGACTACAGCAAGAATTGGGAGGTACATTCATTGTTTTTATTAGTCTTTTAATGCTATTACTTGTTTATTACTTTGAATAATTTATTTCCAAAGAGATGCTGGTCTTATTTGTACTCGGTCCTTTTTTGTTTTGTAGAAAAATATGAAGAAAAATATCCCTTTTTGTAGCAATGATTTTTTTTTTTTTTGGGGGGGAAGGGGTTAGAACATATGTAGTTTAGAAATAATAATATTCCTTTGCATTTTTTTTGTATATGTTGTACATTAATTCTTTCAGCTGTTCTGAGCAGGTAAGAAATAAATATTGTCATCCGTAATTGACTGATAAGGAAATAAGGACAGAGAGATGTAGAGAGGGCACTATAAGATAGTGGAAAAGGCTAGTCTAGGAGTCAGGAAAATGTCTAAACCCCAGATACCTGTTTTGCCACTAGCGAACTGTGACCATAAGCAAATTATTTATATACCCTGTGCTCTAGTTTATTCAACTGTTAAATGATGAAATTGGACTGGTTCTATCTCTGATATGTTGTGAGTCTACAAGTTTGATTTGCCTTGACATGGCCTAAAATAATGTTTCAACTCATGCTATGCTAGATTATATTATTTATTTGGGTGATGACTTTTCATTGAAAAGATTTGATAAATTTCTGAGCATGGAATTTTAGAGTGGAATAAAAATTTTCTTGTCAAGACAAGAAATGTTTGAACTAATGTCTCTTAACTATATAATTTTTGAACAAAAACACCAAAGTTTCTTCAATCACAGTAATGACAAAATTCTTTTAATATTTATTGTTTTATCTGGAATCTCTTTTACTTAAGGAGAATTTGCAACCCTGTAAATTTTCCTAGCATATGTTGGAATATGCCCAAGTCATAGGTGTATTTTAGTTTTTGTTTTACATTATATCATGTTTAGGTTAAAAGCTCACAAGAAGGTTTTTGCTATGTATAGTTAAACGTTATCTTTAAAGTGCTTAAAAATTTCCAGCTAATTTCAATTATGGCATTTGTTATTAGGATGGTTGTTATCATTATTGTTAATATTTATTAACAGTATAGTAGTGATAAAGGCAGGTAATGGAAACTGAGATTTTAATTTTTTGATAACAGGGGATTTTGATTCCATATTCCCTTTACCTTTTTGGAGGGCAAAGGTGGAGAAGATCTTTTTTTTTTTTAATATATATTTTATTTTATAATAACTTTATATTGACAGAATCCATGCCAGAGTAATTTTTTTACAACATTATCTCTTGCACTCACTTCTGTTCCGATTTTTCCCCTCCTTCCTTCCACTCCCTCCCCTAGATAGCAAGCAGTCCTATATATGTTAGATATGTTGCAGTTAGATATGTTAGATATCCTAGATACAATATATGTTTGCAGAACCGAACAGTTCTCTAGTTGTACAGGGAGAATTGGATTCAGAAGGTAAAAATAACCCGGGAAGAAAAACAAAAATGCAAATAATTCACATTGATTTCCCAGTGTTCTTTCTTTGGATGTAGCTGCTTATATCCATCATTTATCAATTGAAACTGAGTTAGGTCTCTTTGTCAAAGAAATCCACTTCCATCAGAATACATCCTCATACAATATCATTGTTGAAGTGTATAATGATCTCCTGGTTCTGCTCATTTCACTTAGCATCAGTTCATTAAGTCTTTCCAAGCCTCTCTATATTCATCTTGCTGGTCATTTCTTACAGAACAATAATATTCCATAACATTCATATACCACAATTTACCCAGCCATTCTCCAATTGATGGGCATCCATTCAATTTCCAGTTTCTAGCTACTACAAACAGGGCTGGGGTGGAGAAGATCTTAATGCAATAGAAAATTCACTGGCTTTGGAGTAGAGGGAGGACTGGAGTCCAAATCTTGAGCCTGCTTCTTATTGCTTGTGTGACCTTGGGCCAATTAACCTCTCTTCTCTATAAGTGGGTAGGGTTGAATGGTTTGTCTCTAAGGTTGTTTCCATCTCTAAATTGTGTTTTAAGTATATGATTCTAAGCACTTGCTTGCTTGCTTCTCCTTCAGAAACTTAGTTGGCCACTGGAGCCAAGTTTAATTGATCCATCATTAGGAGAAGCAAGTGTATAGTCATCCATTGTGATTGAGTATTAGATAATATTTGTTCATTAAAATTGGAAACTGAGGAAGGGGAAAGAGATCTTATGAATATTTTAACATAAGTATTCTAACTTATTTATTGCAATTTTTTAAGGGTTACACTCTGCTTTATTGCGTCTTCTTGCAACTAACTATCCACATTTATGTATTGTGGATGATTGGATTTGTGAAGAAGAAATTACAGGGACAGATGCTCTGCTACGGCGAATGCTTTTGACCAACACTGCCAAAAATCACTCTCCTAAACAACTTCAAGAAGGTGTGTTAAAGTTTTTTTTTAATTGTTTTATGTGCAGTCCCTGTTAGTTCTTAATGCTACTTAATGTTATTAAATATTTAAATATGATGGAATATTTTTCTTTGAAAGATGTTAATAGTTTTTAAAGTAAGCAGTTCTAAATTTGTAGTTCTGAGGACTTTTTTGTTTTTCTTTGTTGAATTGTAAAATTTTTTTCCCTTGTAGATTCTTTATCATATAAGTGCTTATTATATTTCTTGAGGACTGTTACTGAACAGACTAGACTAGGAGCATAATTTGTGGCTGTGATCACTGTGTTCATAGTAGGAATAGTCATCTAATATGTGTCCAAATACTGAAAAAGAGACTTTTAGGACAACCTTGGCAAGATAGAATTGACATAATTCATTGCAAATAATAGTTGCTTAATTTATGTTAAATTAATGAATTTTTGGACCAGACAGTTCTCTGAATGCAGACCTCTGTCAGAATGTAGATAATGGTTTTTACTATTTGAATCAATTCTTATAATACAAGTGGGATTAGAGATAGTGACATTAATTTTTTTCCACTCTTACTCTTGCTAATATCAAGATATTTCTTTTTTTTTAAGAATCAGGGCAGTTAGGTGGCACCTAACTGTGGATAGAGCACCAGCCCTAAAGTTTGGAGGACCTGAGTTCAAATGGGATCTCAGACACTTAACACTTCTTAGCTGTGTGACCCTGGACAAGTCACTTAACCCCACTTGCTTCAGCAAAAAAACCAAAATAAACAAACAAACAAAAAATCAACATTACTTGGAATTCTTGAATAAAGATAAATATTCTGTTAGGACAAAGCTAAAAATCATATAGAAAAGTTTCCAAACTTTTTTTATTTTTTAAAAAATTACACATATTAGTGCTAGTCTTACAATCAAGAAGGATCAATTCAATTTTGGCCTACCTACTCATTGTGGGAACCTGGGAAAATTATTTAATACCTATTTTCTTCAAGGTTTTTACTTTTAAAATAAGGATCATGATAATATCTACCTCCCATATTGTTGCAAGGATAAAATGAGATGATAATTGTAATGCAGTTAGCATAGTTTCTGGCATATAGTAAATGATGTATAAATGTCCGTTAGTGTTATTATATTGATTTTAACAAAATAACAGTAATGCTTTTATTTTTGTATTCTCTTAATTTCTTTTTTCTTCTTGGTACATTTTTTGAGTTTTGTGGCATAGAGAACAGAGAACTAGTCTCAAAGGCAGCTAGAGCAAGGTACTAATCCTATCCTTGATGGCTAGGCAAGTCATTTAACTTCTCAATACTACAGGGAGCTCAACTGAGGCAGTTGCAGGGAAGGTACTGATTTCCATTGGTAAAAGCAGTTTCTGAACCTGTTATGTACCCATGAAATCATCAATTAAGTCTTTCTCCCTATTACTTGTTTTTATACTATTGCATATTTTTGTGCATATAAAGTATAATTTTGTGTTTGAATCTTTATATTTCTTTGATATTTCTTTTTTTTAAGAATCAGGGCAGTTAGGTGGCACCTAACTGTGGATAGAGCACCAGCCCTAAAGTTTGGAGGACCTGAGTTCAAATGGGGTCTCAGACACTTAACACCTCTTAGCTGTGTGACCCTGGACAAGTCACTTAACCCCACTTGCTTCAGCAAAAAAACCAAAATAAACAAACAAACAAAAAATCAACATTACTTGGAATTCTTGAATAAAGATAAATATTCTGTTAGGACAAAGCTAAAAATCATATAGAGAAGGATCAATTCAATTTTGGCCTACCTACTCATTGTGGGAACCTGGGAGAATTATTTAATACCTATTTTCTTCAAGGTTTTTACTTTTAAAATAAGGATCATGATAATATCTACCTCCCATATTGTTGCAAGGATAAAATGAGATGATAATTGTAATGCAGTTAGCATAGTTTCTGGCATATAGTAAATGATGTATAAATGTCCGTTAGTGTTATTATATTGATTTTAACAAAATAACAGTAATGCTTTTATTTTTGTATTCTCTTAATTTCTTTTTTCTTCTTGGTACATTTTTTGAGTTTTGTGGCATAGAGAACAGAGAACTAGTCTCAAAGGCAGCTAGAGCAAGGTACTAATCCTATCCTTGATGGCTAGGCAAGTCATTTAACTTCTCAATACTACAGGGAGCTCAACTGAGGCAGTTGCAGGGAAGGTACTGATTTCCATTGGTAAAAGCAGTTTCTGAACCTGTTATGTACCCATGAAATCATCAATTAAGTCTTTCTCCCTATTACTTGTTTTTATACTATTGCATATTTTTGTGCATATAAAGTATAATTTTGTGTTTGAATCTTTATATTTCTTTGATATTTCTTTTTCTTCTTAGTTGTTTTAATTCAAATACATTCTTTTTGTTGACTTGCCACAATTTATTCAGTGATTCCCCTAGCATTGAACATATGTATTGCTTAAATTTGTGCTATTGCAAATAAAGCCAATAAATAATTTTGTACAAATAGATCTTTACTTTTTAAATACATCTTTAGGGAATAGTGGGGGGATCATTGGATTAAAGGCTATTATTCAGTTTTGAAATTCATTGTGTATTCAGAGTTTTCAGAAAGATTAAACCAGTTCACAGCTCTAGCATATATGATTTTTACCTGTTTTAATATAGCTCCAATATTATATCATTGTTTTAACTGTCTTTGTTGTATTAATAGGTGTAATGAAAAAAAATTATTAAGTGCTTACTTGGGAGTTCTTAATTTGAATTTCTCTGATTATTAAAACTTATAGTTTTTCAAGTGGTTATTAACAATTTGTTGCTTTGAAAACTGCTCATTCCTCCTTTGACTATTTATTTATTGGACAAAGCTCCTAATTGTAAGGTTAGCTAAAACTGTAAAATTATTATGACAGAATGTAATGTTTCCATTTTAGTTTTTAGCCACATCTTTTTCTTGAGTTATTGAAAATATTGGACCAGGGTAATTGTACAAGACATAACATTATAAGAGTATAATATTCTTGCCAATAGCTTTGGAAGGTTTGAGTTTGTATAAATTCTGTCTTTTCTTTTTAGCATTTTCAGTGCTCCAAGTAAGTCATACACAAGTGATGCAGATTCTGGAACATTTGACTCTGGTTTCTGCTAGTGAACTTATACCATATGCAGAAGTTTTGACATCAAATATGAACCAGCTGTTGAATTCGGGAGTTCCACGGAGAATTCTTCAAACAGTCAACAAATTGTGGATGGTTCTTAATACTGTGATGCCTAGAAGGTACTTCTTTTTATTGTTTAAATGGCATAAACCATTTAATTGACAGCAGGGACAATATATTTTATGCCAATCTTTGAAAAGTCTTTTCATCAGTAATATCAATCATTATGGGACATTTATCTTCTAAGTGGTTAGTAACTTTCATGTTAAAATCACTAAATAACATTAATAAACTTTAAAGATAGGCAAAAATGATATGAACTTTGTCATAGATGAAGCAGTGTTTTTAACTTGCTTTTTTTTATTGAATAAAAAGTGAATTTCTAGTTTCTTTCAGCTAATTGCAGTGATTTGACTTGTTTACTTACTGTTTGACATACTAATATCTAATAAAAAAGTGGATATTCATTGCTATGATGAATGAATTTTAAGATATTTAAAAATGCAAGTTTTGATTTTACTTTTCTACCTTTTATTTTGATGAAAAAATAATTTACATTTATGTAGTAGCTAACTATTTAAAGTAGATTTACATCTGTTGTCTCATTTTAATCTTTCACATCCTTTCTGATATAGGTAAGACTTTAATATCTTGAATGGATAGGGTTTTAGATAGGTTGAAATAATTTTTTGAATATTTGATTTATTTTCTTATCAGGTTATGGGTCATGACAGTTAATGCACTGCAGCCATCAATGAAGTTAGTTAGACAGCAAAAGTACACACAGAATGACCTGATGATTGATCCTCTCATTGTCCTAAGGTGTGATCAGAGGGTTCACAGGTAAATGTCATTTAATATTCATGTTCTTCCATAATACTGTGCTTTGGAGATTTTCAAGAGAATACAGCATTTAGTTAAGTTCTATATTATTACATAGTGTTGATAGAGAAGCTAACTTGTAGTCTAATCAGTATTTCTTATACTTATTATTCCTGAACTTTGTAATCCATTGGTAAATATTTAGTATATGATTTACCAAACCCAATTATAGGGAAATGTAATGTTAAATAGATCACTTAGTCACAAGCCAAATAAAAATTCTTTTAACAAGTACAAGCATATTATTCAGTGAGGTAAATAAGAATAAGAAGTAAGGAAATAAGAACAAACTATAGAGGCAGCTAGATGGCACAGTGGATAGAGCACCAGCCCTGAAGTCAGGAGGACCTGAGTTCAAAACTGGCCTCAAACACTTAATACTTCCTAGCTGTATAACTCTGGGGAGGTCACTTAAAACCAGTTGCCTAAGCAAAAAAACAAACAAACAAAAAAACGCAATCAAAACCAAAAACCAAACCATAGGGCAAAGCTTAAAAAGTAATTATAAATTGTTATACATTTAACTTAAGTTTCTTTCTTTAAATCAAAACTTGAGGAAAAGGAGGAATAGTTCTTCAGGCTTTCTGGCAAAAGGAGAGGTGATAGTTGCAATGTTAAAATTGGCACGTTGTACGGTTAGGTCCATTTCTATTGTAGTGTGACTCAAGATACTTTAAATGAATCAGTAAACTTGTAAAGCAATTCTTCCTACTATTTTCAGGAAATTGGTTTCATTATTTCCACATTTATCTGTAAAGTTCATATAGAATTGTTAACTTTAACTATGAAATGTATTGCATGTACTCATTCACACATACTTCTTTATTATATTCCTTCTGTGTGCAGAGCACTTTGGAGGACATAAAGAAGCATAACAGAGTCTGCCTTTGAGGTCTCACTGAGGATACAAAACAATACAGGAAAAATTAAATAAAAATACAAGTCAGTATATGATTAAAGTAAAAAGTTGAATGTAGTGACAAGTGAAATAAACAGGCATTCAGAAGAGGTAGACTCACTGTATGCTGCTCTGGTCAGAGAAAGTTTCTTGGAAGAGAAGTTAAATTGGACCTTGAAGTGTGGATAGCAGTTAGAAAGGGACTCACATTTCAGACAGAGGAAAAAGTGATTAAAAAGTAAAAAGAAATAGGAATAAAGGAGGCTTATTAATGGCAATAATGAATAATGAATAATGCTATTTATAGCAAGACCAGATTGATGGAGGACTCACTTTGGGGAATAAGGGTTATAAATTCAACTCTTATTGTAGAAATCTTTTGAGTAGTAAGATAAAAAAGTTTTGAATTTGGTATTTTATAGGAAATAACAATGGCATCAAAAGTGTTTTATTGTTGTTTTTAAAGCGGGAATGATTGGACGAAGATAGTTTAATTAGAGTTATATAGAATGGATTAGAAGGTATTGATACTCTGAGAAGTAGTGAGACTAGCTAGTAAGGTGTTTCTTTATTTCATGTATAAAGTGATAATGGCCTGGCTGTTTTAGAGCAGTTATAATGCAAATAGAAAGGAAAGGAAAAAGAAAGAAAATGTTAAAAAGGAAGAGCTCAGTAACTAGTTGTGGTGGAACAAGGGAGGAGGGGAAGTAAAACTATGAACCTGACTTAAAGCCTAATTTATAAGGATAATAATGATTCCATTCTTTCAATTAGAGAAGTAGAGAATGGGGTGGACACTTTTGAGGGGAAGATGATGAGATTGGGTTAAAAGTTTTAAGTATTGTTGGAAGATTGGTATGAGAATGTAGCAGGCAGTTAAAGAAGGATCCTGGATTTCTGAATTGGCTAGGTATGAAGAGACTTCAGTTTGAGCATAAAACTATTACATGTCCAAGAGTTTTTTAATAGGAGGAAAAAGCAGAAAATTGAATTTGGACCTTGGGAAATACCTGCTGTTAGTGGGCAGTAGATGGGGAAAAAAAAACAAGAAAAGATAGAAAAAAGAAAAGAGTTAAAGATGTTGAATTTAGACTCTTTCCATTACTTTTCTTCCCCATTTTATCAATTATCACAATTTTGGGGGTATGGCTTTTTTTTTTTTTTTCATCAGTGAGTCTAAGACACAGATTTGCAGATAATAACTGTAGAAAGTAATTATTGAAAACTTGTTATGTATCAGTCTTGGGCTACATTCTATATTTACATTAAGATTATAGTCTTTATTTGTTAACATCATCTTGAAATACAAAGGAGAATGAGGAAAAAATACATTATATTTTCATTTTTTCTAGAGTTAGAAAATCTTTGTAGGGGAAAGACTGTTATTCTATACTGTTAGCTTTATTTAACTGTTCAATATGTAATATACTCTAGCTAATTGTACATATTTTTATGTTTTTCCATTTTTTGGTGTGTTAGATGTCCCCCTCTGATGGATATTACTCTGCACATGTTGAATGGGTATCTTCTTGCTTCCAAAGCCTATCTTAGTTCGCACCTGAAGGAAACAGCAGAGCAAGATATTAGACCTGCCCCGAATAATACACTAGGCTTAGTGGTTCAGGCTGATGCCCCGGAGGTTACCAGAGAAGAATTAAAAAATGCATTGCTGGCTGCTCAGGTAATATGCATATAAAGCATCTTTCTGTTGTATGAATTTGGTTCTAATATGAGTCAAATTATCTCCCTTTTGTACAGATTGATATATGGGACATTCTTTTTACTATTAGAAGCCCTATTGTTAAAGTTTATGTTGGTGCCCAGCATTAGTCATATTGAAAAGTTCTGTATTGATGAAATCAAAAGGGATCTTGGTAATAATAAATTTTATCATCCATCATAATTTGGAATGTTTAATCCTTCCAATAAAGTTATACCCTTATAATTTATTGTGTCATGGCAAGTGATCACTGTCCATGGATGGAACCTGTGCCCTGGCAGATCCTACCAAATTGAAAAGACTTTTTGAATAGGAGTCTGACTCTAATCTCTGTCCTTATTGTCCAAGGATCAGCCTTGCCAAATAATGAGAATTATTATTACTCAAAGTAATCAGCTAATGACTATTTTGGCCACATAGTTCATAAAAATTGCTAAGATACAGAGACCCTGTAATATGCATTGGTAGAGTAAATATCTATGTAGATTAAGTTACAGGTCCTTTCAAATATTGAAGAAGTTGTTTGGACCACAGACTTGAATTTCTGTATCTTGGTATGTAGTTTTTTTTTTTTTTTTTTTTTTTAATTTTGGCATCATTATACTTAAGTTTTGTTGTGTGATATATAAAACTAAAATAGGGTGAAACAAATTTTTATCTGACCCTCCAGTAAGCCATGACTTTTATATCCTTGAAGGAGTCTTGTAAAGTGTTATGAGATGACAAAATATAAAATGCTTTTAGAACTTCAAAATGGAAATATTTGCTAGAGTAAGGTCTTGGAACCTAGGGTGTGAATTTTATTTTCTTTTTGGCATTTTTGATAATTATATTTCAGTATAATTGGTTTCCTTTGTGATGTTATGCATTGTATTTTATTCTTTTAAAAACATTTTTCAGATTTCATTAGACTTCATTAGACAAAAAAATAGACTAAGAAAGCCTAAGATACAATTATTATTTGAAATTTTTCCACTAGAAAGAAAAAAAATAATTAGAATGGGTCTAAATAGTGCAAATGATATGACAAGATCATCCCAGATAACAATATTTGTAGTTTCTGAATTATTAAGTCCGGACTAGCTCCCTGGAGGCCTCAGGATCAGCTAGAGTCAGGATAAGTAAAAGTCTTTGGTCTTTAGGGGGAGAAGCAGGCAAACTGCCAGGAGTTTTGCCAAAGATCTCTTCTTGATTCTGGAGTCGAGACTCTCCACCTTTCTCCTCCTCATTCTGTAGCCTCTGATTACCTGAACACCAAACATTTAGCAAGCAAGCATCCAACAGTGAGAAGAGCCATTTTTCCAAACATATGCTAATAGACTCATTGTCTCATCTAGAATAGGTAATTAGCCTGAAGTGCTAGGTTGTCTGATTTAAGCATACCTTTTAAGAGTTTCAGCCCTTTACACTGAATGGTTAAACAGAATGAAAGTTGGCTTTTAACATGTTGGTTAACAACAAATCGTGATAGAGATATTTTAGTAAATTTTCATCTGTTGAGACAGGGTTGTTAGTGATAGTAGTGACTACTAGCAGGTTAACTCCCAAGAAATTAATTTATTTGTTACAAGCCTTCTATCAAGATAAGATATAGGCTATTCCCTTTTTTGCCTCTCACTTTAAGGTCTTAAGTAGGCCTCTCCATTATGAATGAACATCTTACTTTGACATTAATATCTTATGAGGGATTAGTCGGCAGTCAGGAGAGAGTAAGAATAGAATATAAGATGGTTCTTTAGAGGACAGGATAGGAAAGTAGATGGGATAGGAAGGTGCTGAAGTGCTAATAGGTATGGGTATGGTAGCCAGAAACAAACTGCCTACTTCACAGTGGCACTTAAGGTAGGCCCAATTGCTGCTCAAAAGCTCCATATCTACATTGCTAACTTCTCTCCTTGGCTTGTGTTTTTGACAATTTGTAAATTACAGAAAATTAGATTATGTATATAGAACCATATAATATCAAATTTAGTTTAAAAACTAGATTTCTTACATTCATTGTGTTTCATTTCTTTGTAGGACAGTGCTGCTGTCCAGATTCTCTTAGAAATTTGCCTTCCTACTGAAGAGGAGAAAACTAAGGGTATTATTCAGAGTGCTACTAATAATAAGGGAATCGAAGAAGGAGAAGACAATTTGCTTTGTAATCTTCGAGAGGTTCAGTGCCTTATCTGCTGTTTATTACACCAAATGTATATTGCTGATCCCAACATTGCTAAACTTGTTCATTTTCAGGTTTGTTTTCAAAGAATTATGCTTTGTTTTCATTTTATTTTTTTGGGGGGATAGCAAAAGATAATTGAAGTGGGTAATGTTCCTGGAATTTCATCTGCTATTATGTTCAGTTATGGAACTGGAAAAAATTCAGATGTTTTAGTAATAGCACTTTTCACTAAGGTATTTAATTAAAAAATGAAAAGTAAGACTGCAGTGAGGACAGTTGTCTTGAAGTACTCCTTTTTCCCCCTTCTCCGTGTAGCAAAAAAAATTTTTATTGGCCATTGTATCTGCAGGTGGGGTATGTGTTGACTTTGAGGATTTGCTTTGTTAAGACTGAGCTTGATTTCCATGTCTATGAAATGAGAATAATAGTCTACTCAGATTTAATGACTTAGTAGCTAAAAAATACTATTAATTAATAATTTGTATCTAATCAATGTTTTTTTCCTTCATATTGGAATAGGGTTATCCATGTGAACTTTTGCCACTGACAGTGGCAGGTATTCCTTCTATGCACATCTGCCTGGATTTTATTCCTGAGCTAATAGCTCAGCCAGAACTTGAAAAACAGGTAATGAATGTATCGAGGTTTTCTAGTAATTTTTGTTCCATTTTGAGTCTTGATAAGAAGTTTTAAGTATTTACCTCAAAAACATTTGTCACTCCCATTTATTATTTAAACTAAGTTATAGTCTCTTATTGATCTCCTAGCTTCCAAATTTTTATTTACCTTATATAATTGAGATTCATTTTCTTAAAATATGACTTTTAGCTCATTATTTACCAAGTCCCAAACTTTCTCCAGTATTTACTGAATTAAATCCATATTCCTTAGCCTTACCAGGACTTTTGTACCTTTCTATTATTATTTTCTATTACCCTTCTCCTTGACCATCAGCCAGTAGAAATTATGTCATTTGCCAAATATGTCTTGATCTTTTTTTCCTAATTAACATAATTATAAACTTAATAATCTTATTTATTTTTTTTAAATAACTTTTTATTGACAATCCATGCCAGGGTAATTTTTTACAGTATTATCCCTTGCACTCACTTCTGTTCCGATTTTTCCCCTCCCTCTCCATCCCCTCCCCCGATGGCAAGCAGTCCTATACATGTTAAATAGGTTACAGTATATCCTAGATACAATATATGTATGCAGAACTGAACAGTTCTCTTGTTGCACAGGGAGAATTGGATTCTGAAGGTATAAATAACCTGGGAAGAAAAAAATGGAAGCAGTTTATATTCATTTCCCAGTGTTCTTTCTTTGGGTGTAGCTGCTTGATTAATTGAAACTGAATTAGATCTTTTCTTTGTCAAAGAAATCCACTTCCATCAGAATATATCCTCATACAGTATCGTTGTTGAAGTATATAATGATCTCTTGGTCCTTCTCATTTCACTTAGCATCAGTTCATGTAAGTCTTGCCAATCCTCTCTGTATTCATCCTGCTGGTCATTTCTTACAGAACAATAATATTCCATAACATTCATATATCACAATTTATTCAACCATTCTCCAGTTGATGGGCATCCACTCAGTTTCCAGTTTCTAGACACTACAAAAAGGGCTGCCACAAATATTTTGGCACATGCAGGTCCTTTCCCTTCTTTAGTATCTCTTTGGGATATAAGCCTAGTAGAAACACTGCTGGATCAAAGGGTATGCACAGTTTGATAACTTTTTGAGCATATAAACTTAATAATCTTAGTAAGTGTTAGTAATTTATGTTCAGGAACTTCAAAATCACTTCATCTCATAGTAATCTTCTAGCATTTCTCCCTGTGTTTTACTAATTACTGTGACCTTGTGATCCTTTTTGTATGATCCTTTTTGTATTTTCCTGAGCTGTCACCTCTCTTGGGCTATACTCTTTCTTCCCATTTTTCATCCTTTGGAGAACCAGTTCAAGTCTTATAATTATCTTCTTCACTTTTATCCATTGTTTGTTTATCCTGTTGCTATTCATGCTTTGCCAAATCCCAACTTGGATTACTTGCACTATCTCCATCTTTTAGCTAATCGCTGATGTGAGCTGATGGAAAGTCAATTTAATCTTATTGAAACAAAGCAATCCTTGTACATAGTACATATAGATGCGTAGTATCTTTTCAAACCTCCACTTTTATACTTCCTACACTACTTCTTTTCCCACTCTGAGCTGAGGATGTCTGCCATAGTATGCCATCTTTGCCATACTTTTTGCCTTAATTCTCTTTTCTCTCTTTCTCCTCATCTCATATATCCCTGACTTCATCCACCACTATCTTTTTCTGTACTCTTATTGCTGATGAAATGTGGACTTTTTCATCAAATTCAAGCACGTCACACATCTTCTTGATCTATCCCCTCCTATTTTCTTTAACAGATTGCCTCCACTATTGGAGGTATTCTCTAATGTTTAATCTCTCCCTTTTTATTATTTAATTTTCTGCTATTCACAAAAATACTCAGCTCTCCCTTGTCTTTTAAAAAATGAGTTTTTACCAACTCCATTAGTTTTCATCCCATATTTTTTTCCCCCTTTTCAGCTAATTGCTTTAAAAAGGCTTTCTACTTTAGTGCCTTTACTTCCTGTCTTCATTCTGTTCTTAAAACCCCTTGTAGTCTGGTTTCCAACTTCATTTTTCAGATGAAAATCCCACGTTACCAATTACCACATTACTCAATTACAAATCTAATGACTTCTTCTCCAGTCTTTTAAAAATATCTCTGTAGTATTTGACAGTGTTGGCCACTCTCTCCTTTTGGACACACTCTTTTCTTTTTGGTTTTCATGATATCCATTTTCCTCTTCCCTGTCTTAATACTCTTCTCAGTCCACTTGGCTGGATTTTTATATTGCTTCCAATAGAAGTTGGTATCTTTTGAGCTTATGTCCTGAGCTCTCCTGAAGTGTCTTATGCTCTTGTGTGGGTTCAGTTCATCTCTTTGCTTCTAATTTCTCTACCTAGCCCTAGTGTCTTTGAACAATTCTAGTATTGAATTATGAACTGCTTGGACATTTTGAATTGGAAGTTGTATAGACTTTCCCACTATGCCAAAGCATTCATGATACAGAGTTAAGCTCTCTTTGCTGTAGATTTTATGATCCTTTGCTTCTTTACATCGATTGCACTTGAACACATACAAGACAAAATACCTCCGTCTTGAAGCCCTCTTCTTTACTAGATTATTATAAAATCCTTAGAAGAGATGATCTTCATCTTGTTTTTCCTCCACAGTGCATATTGGTTGACTAAATGCCTTTGAAACATTTTAACATTTCACTTTTGCTTTTCAGGTATTTGCTATCCAGTTACTTTCTTACTTATGTATCCAGTATGCTTTACCAAAATCACTGAGTGTGGCTAGATTAGCTATCAATGTCATGGGAACAATGCTGACAGGTATGCTATTGGACTGCCAAGAGACATGGTTCACTTTATAAATTTTGTGATTTTAATAAGGTGATTTGAGTTGAATTGTTACAATTCATCATTTTGCATATTTTAAAACGATAACTATATAATCCTAAAATAAAAACACATTTAGTATCTTTATAATTTGTGAATTTATTTTTATTATTGATAATGACTGCTTATATTTAAAATATGACAAGTATTTTTTCAATTCACTACAAGTCTACCTTACCTATCACAGACAGGATGCATTTACAGTGACTTGAAAAAAAAACTTCATATTTTTTTAAATGCAGTTAATGGCCTAAATTACCTTCTATATATAATTATCTGAAGCGCTTGTAATATATGAATATCTCAGGAACTTAAGAATAATAACCAAAGTCTTATTTCTAATTCATGCTTCTTTCTGTAGAGTAATTCCAATAAAATATCACATGCAATATTAAAGGTTAAAGTATATTAAATGTATCCATAGATTTCATGGAACTTTGTAATTTGCCATTACTAACTTTTAGTTTGTAGATTAAAATGATAAACACATTTTTGTTTTTTGTATCACCTTCATTTCTAAATATATCCCTCTTTCTTTCTCTGCCCAGCAAGTACTTCCTTGCAACAAAGGTGAAAAAAGGAAAAGTAATAAAAACAAAATAAAGTAATAAGATATAAAGTAATAAAATACAATATATCTCAGCAAAAACAATCAACATATTCTTGTCTGAAATTATATGCAGTATTCAATACTCATGGTCTCCCATCATTTTGGAGATAGGGAGGTATATTTTATTCAGTTCAATGCAAAACATTTTAAACACATGAATTTTGAAGTACTTAAAGCTATGCTTTGGATATTAGCATTCACATTTGCATCTCTTCAAATCTGCTTTATTTTCTTTCAACAGTTTTAACTCAGACTAAGCGGTATGCTTTTTTCATGCCAACCCTGCCAAGTTTGGTGTCTTTTTGTCAAGCATTTCCTCCACTCTATGAGGACATTATGTCTTTATTGATCCAAATAGGACAAGTTTGTGCCTCTGATGTAGCTACACAGACAAGAGACATAGACCCAATTATTACACGTAAGTAATTATCTTGATTTCTTAAAATTTTTATACATGTATACAAAGTCTTGAGGTCTTTAAATAAAGACCAGTTATATGGTAAGGAGCCTTATTTTTTTGGCATGGCTTAAAATAGTCACTGAATTCTTTCCAACTCTTGAGGTTCTGTGATTCTTTCAACACCAGACCAGCTTCTTTTGTCTTGATTTTGGTATCTTCTCATTTTACTTTTAGGTCTTCAGCAACTGAAGGAAAAACGAAGTGGATGGTCTGGTATCTGCAAAGACCTAGCTTATAAAAATGGAGCCAGGGATATAGGAAGCATGGATCCTGATGTGCAGCTATGTCAGTGTATTGAAAGCACAATAATTGAAATAATAAACATGAGTGTTAGTGGAGTTTAAAAAAGAAATGAATGAAATTGAAATTTTGTGCAGCATAAAAATACCATAATTCTGCATTTGATAACAACTGTTAATATTGAATGGGAACATTAATGTGTTGGAGTTACAAAAAAAAGACAACATACAACTGAACTTAAACTTGACTTTGTTGAAAATTATGCTTTATATCTTGCCTTTTTGGGGATGAAAGTATATGGATCTAGTTTGCTGGTATGTTTGTCTGATAGCAGTTGTTAATTGAGCTTCTTTCCAGTGATTTCAGCATCATGTCTATCCTCTGAAGTGAGAAAAGCATATATCATGCTTCAATTTTCTTTGAAGTCTGTAAGTAGACTTAGTGTTCATTTTGGCTGTCAGCTTGGGACTGAGTGCTGTAGTGATGGCAAAGAGAAAGAAGTATCAGAAGGGAGAATTCAGGGAAAATCAGGGGTTAGATATCCAAATAGAAACCTCAAGGACTTGCAAGATAAATAATGCAAGATGAATTCTCATTCTCAAGGATTAGTGTTAAGAAAACTAAGAAAATCAATTCCATGGAATTGCAGTTGAGATCTTTAAAAATTCTACATATATGCTTCAATTATTGCTATTGTGTGAAGCCATATGTCAAAGGTACTTGAATAATTTGGAATTTTATGATATTGGTTTAAAAGTGTTTACAGAAACACCTTTTTGCAAAGCAGATCCTGAAAGGTCTAAGTTAATTTTTAAAAAAGTTTATTTTTATAATGTTAATTAACTTATCTAATGTTTAGAGGGGTAAAGTTCAAAGATACCTAATTATACAAAAATTAGAGCAATAAAACCTATTGAGTTAGTGATCTCTTGACTTGTCATTGAGAATTCTGTATTCCAGGAGGTCTTTGGCAAAAAAACAAAAACAAAACAACTCTTCTGTGTTTGTGCACATGCTATTATGTGCATGCACATAATAATAATTGTGATCCTCAGGAAAGTTGGGTGGTGGGGAATGTCATCATAGTAAGTCATACTATAGTCCTATATAGGTAACTTTCTTTTAAGTTAGGTATTCTTATGTGAAGTCAGGGCCCCAATCTTCATTTTGTATGCTGAAGTAGATATACTTTTCTTTTTTTTTTTTTTTTTTGGTGTACATGAATGATAAATTCTTGCACTCTGTGCTTACAAATGAAAGTAAATAGGGTGATAAGAGCATATCACATAGCATTTAAGGAGTTTCACTTTCCTCCTGGTACATAGTTATATCCCATTTCCTTCATTTTTAAAATGGGATTATATTGATCTTTAGGAGGGTCAAATAAGAACTTTTTTTTTTTTTTAGAGATCCATTAAGTGTACAGTATCACATTTCATAATATATTTATAACTTTTCTTACATTTAACTTTTGGTTAATAACCCTAGGGCAAAATGAAAGCATTTAAACTAGCATTGCAAGAATTTTCATATTTTTAATTAAACCAGTTTTATATTCCCATAAAGAAACAACAGTTGCTGCTTTCTTTTAAAATCTTCAACCTTGTATTAGTTTGAGTGCATAGGTCTTTTCTTGGAGTTCAGAAAATGTTGAAGTATATTTTCTAACAAAATGAACAATACACATTCCAATCTATTTTTTTTTCAAAGACTACTAGTCAGAACTTGCTGTTACATATTTGTTGATCTGTAAATAAAAGATGTAAATACATTAGAAAATTTTATTATTCATGTATTTTATGTTAAAGTAAATTTTGTCACAATGCAATATAATATTTTTGATTTGAGGAAAAATGTGTGCAACTTTTGAATATTTGTTTATAAATCTTCATACTCTTGGTATCAAATGGACTTGAATTTTTTGTTGTTGTTGTGCATTATTTCAAATTAATTTTGAACCAAGAACTGCACTTATTAGTTTATGTCAATTTAAGTTTCTTTCTTTAGGACCTTACTTTAAACCCAAATTACTCTGACTCTCTTTAATTGACCAAGTATAGGTCCCAGGGCAAGCCCCATTTGGTTATTGTTTGAGCCCTGGTTGGTTAAATGCGAATGTAAATAGCAATTGTTTCTATTTTGGCCAGAAACTCTGAGGGTCCTCCTTTCCCAGATTGATCTTTTTTTTTTTTTGACTTGGTAAAAGAGGTCATTCTTTGCTTCATTTCTTACCTAGTCTTAATCATTGATTGAGTGTTGCCTTAGTCCAAGGGTCCTGAAACTATGGGCCAGATGCGGCAGCTGAGGACGATTATCCCCCTCACCCAGGGCTATGAAGTTTCTTTATTTAAAGGCCCACAAAACAAAGTTTTTGTTTTTACTGTAGTCTGGTCCTCCAACAGTCTTAGGGACAGTGAACTGTTTGAGGACCCCTGTCTTACACAAACAGACCTGGTAAAGACTTTAGCTTAAAAAGATCAAAGCCTTCCACTGGGTAGGGACCATCTCCAGTAAACCAGTTATATCTCTTGCCATTGGACCAAATGGTTCTGGAAGAGAAAGGGAGGTTGGTGACTTTGCTCAGCTCCTCCTCTTTTCAATCCTAGTCACTTGCATGTCATGGCATCACCTCCCTGAACGAAGGTCAAACAACAGAAGCCATTTATTAGATGCCTACTATATGCTAGGCACTGGGCTGTAACTCCTGGAAAAGACAATCCCTCTCCTCAAGTTGCTCAGGAGCCGAGACAACAAGCAAAACACAAATAAGATACAAATAGGAGTAATAGGAAATAAAAAGGAAGATACCAAATTATGTTAGCAAATATTTATTTTAAGTATTTGAGGGACATGAAGTATAACCCAAACCAACTATACAACAAGATCTACACACACGAGAAAAGTTTCCAGGCTATGCAACTAAGGATTAGGAAAAAAGGGCTAATTTTAGGGAGCAATATAAGGTTGCCTTAAATTAATGTTTTTGAGCTGAAAGTAGTAAAACGTCAAGCAAACGATTCCTGAGACAGAAAATTTCCGCTGAAATTACTAGGACTTAATTTTTTTTTTTTTTGTAGAATGCTTTTGGAACCTGCTATCGTGCCCAATTTACTTAGAGGTCAGTAAACAGGTACAAAAGGAAAGCAGGTTGGTAGGTTTGGATCCCTGGCGCTGCTTATCACTGATTATATGACTTGGAGTCAGAACCTCGTTTTTAATGTACAGGGGCGAAGGAACTTCTGAGATCCTTCCAATAGCCGTGGCTTCTACTTCTGAGTTCTCGGACAGACTAGTACCCACGCTGGGATGAAGCACTGTAGCAAATAGGGCTGAACAAGCCTGCAGGTTTTTTGGTTTACCGTCAGCTACCGTGATGGTTTCGCAGGTAGACAGTCACTTTGCTCAAGGTCCTTAAAGGGAGCACCTGGTTTCCAAAGAAAGGGAAACCACCGGCAAGTAATGATTTTGATCAAAACAGAAGACATTTTCTTTTTTGTCACGCCAGGATTGGCTGCTTAAGGTCAACCTATTCTTCGTCCCCGTTCGTCGCATTTGGTTTGCGGGTAGCTTCTCATCTTTTGGCAACGATTGGGTATATGAGTCCAGCCTCTCCCTCTCTGCGCCGCCATTGGTTGACTAACTTCGGACTCTTCGCCTGGCGATTGGCTGTTGCCAGTTCTCGTCGCGGATTGGCGGTGGGAAGCCTTAGGAGGCGGGAGGCGGGAAGGGTCCGGGAAGATTCGCTTTCCAGGGGGTCAGGGTGAGCTTCGGTGCGGCAGCCACGGACTGCTGGCGAAGCGTTGACAAGAGGGAGGGTCTGGGATAGATCGGGTCCCCGATTCGTCTTTCCCGCTGGGTACTGAGGAGTCCCCTCGTATCTCGGAACGTGCGCGGATCTGACACTCGTGCGGTGTCATCAAGCCGACTCCTCATCTGCTTCGTACCTCCTTGAGCTCCCCGGAGGGTGGGAACCGCTCGCATCCACTCGCGCTTCCGCAGCTCTACGCGTGACGTGGCGGGGATTTGAAACCTGGTTGGAAGGAAGCCGCGCGAGCGTGCCCTCGAGCCATAGTCTCGGGAAGGGAGGTCAGGCCGCAGTAGAGGAAGGACGGGGGGAGAAAGAAGAGGGAGAATGGAGGTGGAGGGAGAAAGTAAAAAGAAGGTGGGGGTGGGGAATGAAGGAAAGAAAGGTGAAGTTTTGGAGGTGGAAGAGGGGTGAACTGGTGTCTCCAGGATTTGCCCCGGGACCTGTTTCTTAATCTCTTTTATTCGATTCTATCTATCTCTTTATGAAGACCTTTTATGAGTTTGGGGCGAGGTCACCTTAGAGGCAGGGCGACCTATTACTGTCAGCAGTATGGACCAGGCTCCTGACACTCCAACCATGAGTTTGCACAAGTTTGCTGCTGATCCAAATCATTGAAAGATGTTCCCATCCCTGCTGATGAAATCACAAAGGTGGACACCTCCTACCCCCTTAAAAGATTTGTCAATCATTTCATTGAAACATCTGATTGTCAGGAAGGGCTAGTACTCTGGTAGGGGCTTGGAGCTAGAGAGAAAAGTGAGACAGCCTTTACCCTTAGGGAACTTGCAGTCTCCTGGGAGGATACCACCAGTTCACTGATAAATAAATACAAAACAAATACATGTTGGTGCAGAGAGGGTGTCACTTCTGTGGAGATCAGGAGGAAAACCTCTTGAAGGAGTGGCACTTGACTTGAGTCTTGGAGAGAGCTAGGAATGCCAAGAAGTGGAGGAAAGCATTCCAGGCATAGGGTAAAGACAGAATGTCAGATGGATTGGCTTGTATGAAGGATCAGCAAGTAACCAGTTTGGATGATGTCAATAGTAGTTGGGAAGAACAGTGTGAAACAAATTTGGAGAATTAAGCCAGAACCTGATCGTGAAGGTCTCCAGATGCCAATTATTTTATCCTAGATGCATTGGGGAGACATTGATACTTTTCAAGCAGGGAATGATTTAGCCAAACCTGCACTTTAGAGATAATGGTTTGACTTCTATATGGAAGAAAAATTAGACTGGGGAGAGAATGGTGTTAGGGATATCCATCAAGAAGCTGTAAACAGTAGTCTGAGCAGCAGAAGATGAAGGCTTGGATTAGAATAATTGTGGTATGATTAGAGAGAAAAAGGTGAAATAGAGGGACACTAAAAATCTGAAGTGCTGAAGGTCTTTGAGTCCTTGCCATAGGAGAAGTGATTATCCTGGAGAAGAAAAGACTCAAGGGAATATAATAACCATCTTTAAGTATCTTAGGACTCTTCATGCGGAAGAGATGAGGTTGGGTTTTTTTGGCCTCAGACTGGAGAACCAGAAACAAGGGATCAAAGTTGTAAAAAGCAAATCAAAGCTTGCTGTTAGGAAAAATTATCTAATGATTAGAGCTGCATTAGGAAATGATAGTTTTTCCCCTTGTTAGAGATCTTCAAGTAAAGATTAGAGGACCACTTACAGCTTCCCTGAATTCTGACTACTTTTTTTACATTGATGCAAATCAGTAAGTCTATCTGTAAAGATTTTCCAGACTTCTAAATGTTGAGGATGCGAAGAAAGCAAAAGGCAGTTCTTCCTCAAGGAGCTCACTGTCTAATGAAGGAGATAATGAGCAAACAAACATGTACCAACAAACTATGTATAAAATAAATAAGAAATAATCCACAGAAGGAAGGCACTAAAATGAAGAGGGATTGGAAAAGGTTTTATGGAGAAGGTAGAATTTTAGCTTGAATTTGAAGGAAGTTTGAACTTGAAGGCAGTAAATAGGTTGAGATGAGGAGAAAGGTCATTTCAGGATTGAGGAAAATACCTGGAAATGAAGAGATGGAGTTTCTTTTGGAAGATACCAACGATGGTAGTATCACTAGACTTAAGAGTACCTGATGGGAGATATAAAAGAAGACTGGAAAGGTGGGGAAGAGGCAAGTTATAAAGGATTTTAAACAGTAAAAAGAGGATTTTACATTTGATCCTGGGGGTAATAGGGAGCACTAGAATTTATTATAGAGTAGGGTAACTGCGCTTACATGGTCAGATCTGTGCTTTAGAATTTTCTTTCATAGCTAAATGGAAGTAGAGAGACTTTGGCGAGTAGAGCAATCAGTAGGTTATTGTAATAGCCCAGATATGCAGTGATAAGATTGTGAACCACTGCAATATATGGTATCAGAGTAAGGAAGGGGACATATATTAAAAAGGTAAAATTGACAGGTATTGGCAGTAGAGTGAAGATGGGAAGGGAAGTGAGAGAGAAGAATGAAGGATTAACTTGTATTTATTAATCAGTAATCATTTATTAAGCACCCACCATAAGCCAGACTCTGTATTTGGCTTAGAGTTACAAATCTGAAATGAAACAGTTCTTCAAAGAACTTAAATTTTGTTGGGGGAACCAACATATACAGCAGTATGGGAAAAAAATTATATATGTTAAAAAAAATAAGGACCGTCATTGGATTTATTGATGCTTTTAAAATATTAGCAATATTTTAACACTTTAAAATCAATTATTATGTCATTCATCATCATCTAAAAGCTAACACCATTGAAATAATATAAGAACTAATACTTTAAGAATTACTTTCCAGATTCAGTCTTTCAATAGTGAAGAATTTGCCTAATTTGTAAGATAGATCCCCTAGAGGTTGGCAACTCCAGTCTCAAGATACTTAATCCATCCTCATCACTTAAACTGTATAGGTTATGAATACCTACTATTATATTTACCTTTTAGTATTGAATCAGATGCCACAATTTGAAGCAAATGTGCTTGCAGAAAATGGCACAGTGTTGCAACAAAAGGAGAGAGGATTTTGAATTTCCTGTCACTTGTATGTGTTTTTTTTCCCCCACAAATATCTCATCAGCCGGAAGTGTAGACACAGAGGTCATGAGGAGAGATGTTGACACATAGGGAAAGTGTGTGGCCAAATTGAAAAGAATAGAGCATATACACAGGTAACTAGTGGCCAAAACTTATGGGAGGAGGATTAACTCACATCTGTGATATTGGTGTGGTACAAGGTTTATCAGATGCTGTAATCTTCACTGCTTCTTAATTTTTGCTCAGTGATAATCTTTTGTGATGAATCTTCTCAAGGAACAGGATGCTTTTAGGACATCTCTGAAAAAGAGATTCTTTACCTTTTTTTGGGGGTGGGGGTCATGGATTCTTGTAGTCCAGTAATAATCCTTCATTGGATCCTTCATGATTTTTAGATGCATAAAATAAAATGCATAGAATTCCAAAGGAAATCAAGTGTATTGTAATACAGTTATAAAATATTTAAGGAAAAAATGTCCATGGAATGTCAGGTTAAGAACTACTTGTTCTAGAGATGATCTAGTGTTTTGGAACTCTTGAACTTGGAAACTATTGAACTTGGGTTACTCATGAAGAAACTCTCATGATTGGTATTTTCTTAGAAATCTCCCCTCCCTGATAGAAGTTTAGAGTCCAAGATCATGTTGCCTAGGGATTCAGGAAGCAGCGTCTTGAAATTCTCTCAAGTTGCATGTAGGCAATATATCGTTAGACCATAGACTTCTGTTGCCCAATGTCATTGCTTCTGGAAGAAGTGAAGAATAAAAGGGAAGAGTACTATTTTGAGGAGCTGAATTTCATACATTTTATCGCTAAATGAAATCTTAAATACATTTTTTTTGTGATTTGGCGCAGGTTTTTGAGAATTACTGTGGTGAAAAATTAATCACTCTGAGGCTGACCTGGCAATTAACCTCTCTGAATTTCTCCTTGCTTTCCCTTTTTTCACTCTCTGCAAAGTACTTTGCTAGTTATTACAAAATTTATGTGACCTACTTATTACGGACCCAAGATTACCAAATTAGATGAAGGAGCAGGACTTCAGTGGAGGCAGACCAACAAATTGGAGAGGCAGTATTGTAGAGTACAAAGAGAGCTGGGTTTGGTGTCCCAAAAACTGGTTTAAAATATCAGGCCTATCACTTAATACCTTGTATTGCTGGACAAATCACTTGGTCTCTCTGGGCCTGAGATTCCTTTGTAATCTTATGCAGTTCCTATCTTTTCTTTTTGCTTAAGTCAATGTGTTTTAGTACTCATTTAAATTTTGTGTTGCAGGAAGGACTCTGAAACAAGCAAAAAAAAAAAAATCACCATGTCTTCAACACAATCTGAATACATTATTGGTGGAGTGAAGATTCACTTCCCTTGTAAAGCTTATCCATCACAGCTTGCTATGATGAATTCTGTAAGTAGTTTCCAGAAGACCATTTACATTGTTTAGAGTGAAGACATTCAGAATACACACTGCACATGAGGAGTCTATTAAAATATTCTACTTCAGTTCTATAGAAAATAATCAGATCAAGAATATTCCTTGAACTATTGAGGAAAATATGGAAGAAAAAAGATCAGTCAGTAAACATTTCTTCTGAGCACTTTTCATTGAAGAAAATAATTTTGATCACTACTAAGCTATAACTGTGATGATAACCAGCTCTAAGACTGTGAAAGTACTTTGTAAAAAATAGTTTTTGAATAAATTAGAGCTTCTGTCTTATGGAATATATTTCTTTTTTTTTTTTTTTAAATAACTTTTATTGATAGAACCCATGCTAGGGTAATTTTTTTTTACAGCATTATCCCTTGCATTCACTTCTGTTCCGATTTTTCCCCTTCCTCCCTCCACCCCTTTCCCCAGATGGCAAGCAGTCCTTTACATGTTGAATAGATTACAGTATGTCCTAGATATAATATATGTGTGTAGAACCGAACAGTTTTCTTGTTGCACAGGGAGAATTGAATTCAGAAGGTATAAATAACCCGGGAAGAAAAACAAAAATGCAAGCAGTTTATATTCATTTCCCAGTGTTATTTCTTTGGGTGTAGCTGCTTCTGTCCATCTTTGATCAATTGAAACTGAATTAGCTCTCTTTATCAAAGAGATCCACTTCCATCAGAATACATCCTCAAACAGTATCATTATTGAGGTATATAATGATCTCCTGGTTCTGCTCATTTCACTTAGCATCAGTTCATGTAAGTCTCACCAGTCCTCTCTATATTCATCCTGCTGGTCATTCCTTACAGAACAATAATATTCCATAACATTCATATACCACAATTTATTCAACCATTCTCCAATTGATGGGCATCCATTCATTTTCCAGCTTCTAGCCACTACAAACAGGGCTACTACAAACATTTTGACACATACAGGTCCCTTTCCCTTCTTTAGTATCTCTTTGGGGTATAAGCCCAGTAGAAACACTGCTGGATCAAAGGATAAGTACAGTTTGATAACTTTTTGAGCATAGTTCCAAATTGCTCTCCAGAATGGCTGGATGTGTTCACAATTCCACCAACAATGTATCAGTGTCCCTGTTTTCCCACATCCCCCCCAACATGGAATATGTTTCTTTCAACAGTATACTATGCCATTTATTACAAAGAGTATAATTTTCTACTATTAGTTTTTGTTGGAAGCACATCCATCTGATACTTTGGGACTGAATGATTTTGCTTTTATTCTTCCTCTTCCAATACAAAATGTAAGAATAGATTCTAGCAGAGATAAAAGGTGATATCTTCTTCTCTACTGCACACATGACTTTCCCCTCTGATCCTTTATTTCTTACTTGCTGATTAAGTCCCATTTTTGATGAAGGCAGGTTCTGGTGAACTAATATAAGTTGCTGATGTCATTTTTTTTTTAACTCATAGATTGTTAGAGGATTAAATAGTAAACAACACTGTTTGTTGGAGAGCCCCACAGGAAGTGGGAAAAGCTTAGCCTTACTTTGTTCTGCTTTGGCATGGCAGCAATCTCTCAGTGGTGAGTAGCTTATAGATATCTTCCAATCTCCTCCTTAGTTTCTCAATGATAATACAGAAGCAGAATATTGACTTGAAAACAACTGTGGTACTTGGATTCAGAAGATCTGCATTCAAGTTGTGATTCTAATATTTACCTGTGATTTTGAACAAGTTTATGAATCTTAGGTTCCTCACGTCTACAATGTAAAATATAGAAGGGTCTGTAAGGGAGTAGTAATTAATTTTTTTTTGTGATGGTGTGATGAGGATCATTGCTATTAATATGAGCAGTGATAATCCTCTCTAAAAGTTCTACACTTATGATTCAGTATGATATGGAGGTGACCCTGGTTTCTCAAACATTAGCATTAAATTTGGGGTTGGGCTATCATGTTGGAAAGACTTAAGATATCAGCCTAGTAGCTGTCTCTTTTTCAGTGGGAAAAAAAAAAAGACTCATCATTGGAGGATTGATTATTTGATGATGCATTTTTTTGGCCAGAATAACTCAAAAGAATAGTGTAGTCAGATATGGAAAAGTTATAGAGTTTATTGGCAAAAGGGGAACATACACATGAATGGAATTAAGGGATTCTTGGAAGTACTGAAGAAATAAGAACTACTGTTTCTCTAGAATTATCTAGGAATCAGGTGATTAACTTTTGTTTACAAAGAGTTAGGTTTCTCAGATATATGTGATATATATTATGTACTATATATAGTCATTATACATATAGAAAACTGTCACTGAAATCATCTTTTTGATTATTTAAAGGTCATATTAAGATTTTTTAATACTTCCAAGTTGTTACTATGAAGATGTGTTATCACTGAATGCTAATGAGATGAAGAGACTTTAGGAGATTGAGTCCTTACTGATACTAAGACATATGTTACAACTTGGAAGTGTTTTTTTGGAAATGAATCCCCAAACTTATGTATTTACTTATTTGCTTATTTATAATCTGCCTCTTTCTCATAAAAGTAAGGTATGATTTATGACTCCAAATCCATTCCACATCAATAAATAAATGATTTTAATTGAACTTCCTGATTGTAATATTCAAAAGTAATAATATTTATGGCCTGTGGGTAACTTTAGAAAACTGGCTTCTAGAATGGATTAATGATTCTTCTCATATCAAAGTTACAAGATTTTGACTCAAATCCTAGCTCTATCACATTCACTAGTAACTTTAGGCAAGTGACTCTTTGAGCTGAAGTTTTCTCTTTAATTAAATTCAGAAAACATTTATTAAATGCCTACTATGTGCAATGTGCAGTAGTAACTACAGGATTACAGAGATGAAGCAAGATAATTGTCTTAATCTTCCATTTTTAATATTGCATAGAGGAGATAATCTGTTAGTGGTGGTGTATTTAGGCATGAAAATATCAGTGACTTTATTGAATTTAAATAGTGATTAAAATGGGTTTTGGTTTATCTGAGATCTGGATTTATTTTTTATTTTTTAGATCCAGATCGCTGCTGATTATAATATAGGGTGCATTAATGAAAATTCCAATGTGTGGTTCAGAATATTATATTTGAAATGTTAGCATATTAAAACACTTTTATGCAAAAATGTGTAGAGCTTAATGTATAGAAATGCTTTCACTCTTTCTGTGACTTACATTATTAGTTAATATTTATCAAGCATTCACGGATGAGTTAGCTGCTATTAGCAAAGTCACATTCTTAGTTGGTTGTGGAAATATCATCAAATAAGAAAGGACTATTTTAGATATTTGCTCAAATCCCTTTACTTGTTTTCATTTTAATAGAACTGGGAAATCTGATTGCATGTTTTAATTAATCATGTGTCAGCTCTTGACTTACTGGATTGCATTGAATTTAGTAAATGTAACATGTCTTTTTTTGGCAGAAATTTTCACTTGTTTGTGTTATTTTACTTTTAGAAAAACCAGGAGAGGAGAACTTGAATAAAAAGACTGAAGTACCCTTGCCATGTTGTTGTACATGTCATTTGCACAACCCCACTAATGATATCAGTGTTAATGTGAACCAAGGAGCTTCATGTTCTTTCATCAGTCCAATCATGGCATCTTCCATGAAAAATGAAACCTCTGCTTGCCAAGGTAATCTTTTGTACCAGACCATTTGTCCCAGACTATTAGAATCTAATTTAGTTAATACTGCATTTTAAAACTTAAGGTAACTTCTGTAGAGGTAGGGAAGGGGGGAAAAAGGAAATGATGGAATGATGGAAAACAGTCATAGGTTCATATGCTGCCATGATAAGTTTTTGTCTACTACCCTTTTCCATGAGTACCTCATTCTTCATCTTTTAACCTACCGTAAGATTCCCCAAACAACCTAACTTCCCAATACTTCAATTTACTCATTTCCCATAACCTCCTCCACCCCTTGTCAGCACACAGATAGTCATCCCTTGATCTTGCCATTTGCCACAACTTTGTTTATGAACTCTAAAATTCCTTTATCTGATCATTTTTTTTGGTTATTCCATTTTTTCTCTTCCATGTAACCTTTAATCTTATTCTTCATCTTTATTGTGACCTCCAGTCTCTCTATCCCTTTATTTCTTTTACAGACCATTACTTCTATACTGTTTAAATTTTCTTTCCTTTCTCCATTTTGAAGGATGATGGATTTTCAACTTGATGAACTGTCATCACTGTACCATCTTCTTCTCTCAAGTCCCTCACCTTCTTATCAAGTTGAAAATCTTCCCCATCAATCCCCAGCTTTCTATTATTCTCACCATCTTCTCCCTCCACTCCTATTCATGTGTTCATCTGTTACCCATGCTCAAAACCCAGGTATCCTCCACCACATTTCTCTTTGTCTTGCTCTTTGGCTTTGAAGACACATAAATTTTTTTTTTTTTTACTTTTTTTTTTAATAACAGCTTTTTATTTTCAAAATACACGCAAAGATAATTTTCAACGTTGTAAAACCTTGTGTTCCAAATTTTTCTGCCTCCCTTTCCTCTACTCCTCTCCCCTAGATAGCAAGTAATCCAATATATGTTAAACATGTGCATTTCTTCTATATGTATTTCCACATTTATCATGCTGCACAAGAAAAATCAGATCAAAACAGAAAAAAATGAAAAAGAAAACAAAAAACAAGCAAATACTAATAAAAAAATAGATGAAAATATTATATTGTAATCCACACTCAGTCCCTACAGACCTCTTTCTGGATACAGATGGCTCTCTCCATCACAAGTCTATTGGAGTTGTCTTGTATTGCTTCATTGTTGAAAAGAGCTAAGTTGATCAGATTTGATCATCACATAATCTTGTTGTTGCTTTGTATGATGTTCTCTTGGTTCTATTTACTTTACTTAGCATCAGTTCATGTAAATTTTTCCAGGCCTTTCTGAGATCATCCTGATGATTGTTGAAGATGCTTTGTTATGTTGCCTTTTCCCCATCTCCAGCACCATTGCTTTTCTATCTCTCAGTGTCTTCTTTTCTTGCTTGCTAAATATTTTGTTTTTCTTTTTTTTTTCTATCAAGATTATGGCCCTGACACTCATTTATTCCCACATCTTTAATCCAGTTGAGTTCTTAACCTGAAGGCCTATGAATTTTTGAAAAAAATGATTTAATAGCTATTTTAACATAATTGGTTTACATTGTAACACCAAAGAAAAAATATTTTATTTTAAACATTTAAAATATAATTCTAAGAAGCTTCACTAGATTGTCAAAGGAGTTTATGGCACACAGAGTTTAAGAAATTCTGAACTAACCTCTATTTCTAGCTCTTAATTCTCAGGCTTTATGCTTATATTTTGAACTGCTTGCTGGACCAGTTTGATAGCTTATCACCTCATGTCTTTTTTTTTTTTTTTTTTTTTAATGCTTTTTATTTACAAAACATATGCATGGGTAATTTTTCAACATTGACCCTTGCAAAACCTTCTGTTCCAAATTATCTCCTCCTTCCCCCCATCCCTTCCCTAGATAGTAGGTCGTCCAATACATGTTAAATATATTAAAATATGTATTAAATCCAATATATGTATGTATATTTATACAGTTATTTTGCTGCACAAGAAAAATCATATCAAGAAGGAATAAAAAATAAAACCTGAGAAAGAAAACAAAATGCAAGCAAACAACAGAGAGAGTGAGAATGCTATATTGTGGTCCACTGTGGGAGATTAACTCCCACAGTCCTCTCTTTGGGTATAGATGGCTTGCTTCATCACTGAACAATTGGAATTGATTGGAATCATCTCATTGTTGAAGAGAGCCACCAGAATTGATCATTGTATAGTCTTGTTGTTGCAGTATCACCTCATGTCTAAAAGTGAACTAATCATACTCCTCTTATGATTTCCATATATGTTTGTCTTCCTGACTTCTTTCTTTTAGTGGCACCATCAGTCTTTTTCCTCAGTAGTATTTTATTTTTTTTAAATACATGTAAAGGTAGTTTTCAACATTTATTTTAGTAAAATTTTGTGTTCTAAATTTTTCTTCCTTTCTTCTTTATCTTCTCCCTTCCTCAAACAGCAAACCATCTGATAAGTTAAATATGTGCAATCTTTTAAAACATTTCTATATTTGTCATGATGTGCAAGAAAAATCAGATCATGTGGTTTAACTGCTTATACTCACCTACTTGGACTAATAAGGCCAAAATTTTTCTTTCTTTCTGAATAGGCAAACCAATATTTAGAGATTCAGTTGTACGATGATTTGGGAAGAGAGAAATGGGGTTTAGACACCTCCATTGGAGAGGTATACCTCTAGACTGGAGATGCAAATGGTTGGGGTGATTCCTGGCCTCCAGAAATAATAAGAGTATGAGCCAGCCACTTGGGCTCAAGATGGAAGCTGGGGATATAGAACCCCAATATATATGTTGAACAGGATAATTAAGCTTCAAGCAGTTGTAGAGATTATCACCAATCAGAATACTGAGGCAATAGATCTTTTGGCTGACTAAGGTACTCAAACAAGAGAGGCTGTTTTACAACAGCCTTGTGCTGGATTATTTGTTAGCTGAGGAAGGGGAAGTTTGTGTGAAACTAAATTTGTATATTTTGTTTAAAGATGTTGAAGAGATCTCAGTGTATAAATAAGAGGGGGGACTGAACCAGATAAAGTGAGATCTTTCAAGACAGTTGTGAAAATCGCATAAGGCTTCATCTATTTCAAAGTTTGAGTAGGCCTGAAGGACTTTAAGCATTAAGTCAAGGGCATACTTTTAAAGTGTCTCCTCCCTGCTATCTTCTTAAGGACAAAAGCCCCTTCCTGCTATCTTCTTAAAGACATACTTAAAGTCTCCTCCCTGTCATCCCCCTAAAGGCATACTTAAGCCCCCTTTCCTGTTATCCTCCCTATTTCAGCCAAATATGGGCAACTATGTACTTGTTGGTCAAGTTCAATTTCTTGGATAGTTCCCGCGTTTAGAATATAAGATCCTCAGCCAATAAGGATGAGGGTCAGTGGTGGGAGGGGGAATTTGCGGTAGGGATAAAAGCACCGACCCTACCCCCTATGGTGCCTCCTCCCTTCGATTGTCTGCTCGATGGGTGGGATGCCCGTTCTGGAGGACGTATAATAAACTTTGCTTTGCTTCTAGAGATCTAAAAAAAAAAAAAAAAGAAAAAAAAAAAAAAGAAAAATCAGATCAAAAGGGAAACAAGAAAGAAAAAGCAAACAAAACAAAACAAAACAAAAAAAAAGGTGAAAATATTATGCTTTGATCCACATTCAGATCCTATAGTTCTCTCTCTCTCTCTGGATGTGGATAGCATTTTCCATCCTAAAATTATTGTTACTATGTATAATATTCTCCTGGTTTTGCTCACTTCACTCGGTGTCAGTTCATGTAAATCTTTCCAGACTTTTCTGAAATCAACCTGCATGTCATTTCTTATAGCACAATAATATTCATTACATTCATATGTCATACTTATTTAGCCATTCCCCAGTTGATGAATGTTTACTCATTTTCCAGTTCCTTGCCACTACAAAACTGCTACAAACAGTTTTTGCACATGTGGATCCTTTTCTCTTTTTTAAGATCTATTTGGGATACAGAAACAATAGTGACACTGCTGAATCAAGGAGTATGCACAATTTTATAGTCTTTTAGGCATAGTTCAAATCGCTCTCTAGAATGATTGGATCATTTCACAACTCCACCAACAATGCATTCATGTCCCAGTTTTCCCATATCCCTTCCAACATTTATCTTTATCTTTTCCTGTCATCTTAGGCAATCTGAGAGATATGAAGTGAGTGGCACCTCAGAGTCGTCTTAATTTGCATTTCTCTGATCAGTGGTGATTTAGAGCACTTTTTTTTCCCGTATGAGTATAAATGACTTTAATTCTTCTCAAAATTTTATGTTCTTATCCTTTGATCATTTACCAATTGGAGAATCACTTGTATTCTTATAAATTTGAATTGATTCTTTACATATTTTAGAAATGAGACATTTATTAGAAACATTGACTCTAAAAATTGTTTTCCTCAGCTTTCTGCTTCTCCTCTAATCTTGGCTATGTTGGTTTTGTTTGTATAAAACCTTTTTAATTTAATGTAATCAAAATCCTCTATTTTGCATTTCATAATGTTCTTTAGTTCTTTAGCCACAAATTCCTCCCTTTTCCACAAATCTGATAAGTAGATTATCCCTTACTCTACTAATTTGCTTATAATATCATCCTTTATGTCTAAATCACAAACGATTTTGATCTTATTTTGGGTATCATCAGTCTTGTTATTTATTAAAGCCTTGTATCCTCTTGTCTCTTCCTTTACATATTTTATTAATCTTCAAATTTTTTCATAATATTATGACCATTTTATCTTATTCTCAGTTTCTGCTATTATTATCCTTGTTTAGGCCCTCACCGAGAATTTTGCAGTTGTCTTTTATCTAGTTTTGGCTTCTATTCTCTACCCCTTTAATTCATCCTGTATCCTGCTACTAAATTTATCTTAAATCTTTATTTAATGCTCTGATCATGTTACTGATCATTACTGACAAGTCTATCCAGGCTTCTAATTAAACCACGAAATTTTTCTGGGTACCCATTATAAAAATAACATAATTCTTATTCTTAAAGAATTTCCAACATAATAGTTGGGAATGCCTTCTTTTTACAGACGAGGAAACTGAGACCCAGATGGTTGTGACACAATTACATAATGTGGCTGGATCCATCTGTATGAAAAATAACTGCATGTGTTAGTGGATTGCAGACTCAGTATGATTCAGCAGTATGATATAAAAGCCAAAAGAGCTAATGTGACCCTAAGCTATATTAGAAGAGGTGCAGAATCTGATTTATGGTATGGTTATGTTGTTTGTTGTCCTGGTTGGACCACACATGGAGAATTGTATTTAATTCTGGATGTTGTATTTGAAGAAGAATATTGACACCAAATTGAAATATGTCCAGAAGAGAGGGAAGCAAAGGTAGTGAGAAAGCTGGACAGCATGCTACATGAGCATTTATTGAAGGATCTTGGGATCCTTAGGATAATCTAAAAGAAGACTTGGTGCAAACAACATGATGAGTCCTTTAGGTATGTGGAGGGCCTATGAAAATGGAATTAGACTTATTTTGCATGGCCTTAGCGAAATTAAACAGGACTAAAGAGGAGAAGTTGTGGAAAGGCAGAATTCAATTCAAGTTCTCATGTCTCTTAACAATTAGAGCAATTCTACAATGGAATAGGTTTCCTCAGAAGTTAGTGGGCTCTTAATCATTGAAGGGCTTACACTAAAATATGAGTGAACACTTGCCTGGGATATTGTATTTTATGGGATTTCTGATTAGGTAAACATACCAATATCATCCGATATCTCAGAGATACTTTCAAACTATGATTCTGTGGTTCTAGTTCTATAAATTGGCAACTCATACACTCTGATTTCTAAGCCAGTGATCCTTCTTTTCATTGTCTTATTAAGCCTTCTGGTAAGGGGTGGGGTTGAGTGTAGTTTTTTTAACCTTTTTTGTCATTGACCCTTTTGGTGATCTAATAAACCCTATGGACTCCTTTGAAGAGGCATGTAAAGACACCAATTATATTTAAACAGTTATCAAAACATTAAAAACAAGAAAATTCAAGTAGCCCAATTAAGAGCTCCTTTTCTGAGCTGGAAGCAGTAGGAATAGAAATCAAGGAGTGGATATGAGGATTGTTAAAAAGGAAAAATTCTCTTGGACATTGTAACTGAAAGGAGAAGTCTGAGCCAAAGATGAGGTCTGGTGAGTGAGATGAATAGGGAAGTCAGAAAGAAGAGTTAAGTTAGGGGTAAGATGATGAAGTTGATTTTTTTTTTTTTACTTAATAGTATTTTTTTTTTCAATTACATGTGAAGATAGTTTTCAATATTCATCTTTGTAAGATTTTGAACTCTAGATTTTTCTCTCTTCCTCTCTAATTTCCCCAAGATAGCAAGCAATCTGATAAAAGTTATATATGTACAGTCATGTTAAAAATATTTCTACATTAGTCATGTTGTGAAAGAAGAGTCAGAACAAAAGGGAAAGAAAAATCATAAGAAAGAAAAAAAATGAAAATGGTATGCTTTAATCTGCATTTAATCTCCATATTTTTTCTTAGCATGTGGCTGATATTTTCCATCATGAATTGCTTGGAGTTGTCTTGGATAATTGCATTCATGAAAAGAACTAAGTGTATCATAGTTGATCATTGCATAATGTTTCTGTTACTGTGTACCTACTCATTTTATTTAGCTTCAGTTCCTATAAGTCTTTCCAAGTTTTTCTGAAACCTATCTGCTTATTTCTTAAAGAACAGTAGGCTTCCATTATATTTTTATACTACAACCTGTTCAACCACTCTTCAATTGGTGAGCATCTCTTCAATTTCTACCTTTGCCACCACAAAAAGAGCTACTATAAATATTTTTGTACCTGTAGGTCCTTTTCCTTTTTAAAAATCTCTTTGGATTACAGACTTAATAATGGTATCAAAACCAACTAGGCATTGGTGATTGATTTTTGAGAGAGGCTGCTATAAAGAGAGGCCAAAAGACAGGTTGTAGAGGTTTTGCTTACGCTAGGAGTTTAGCAAAATGGACATTGAAAGCCTAGTTGGAAGGAAACAGGGAGATGCAGGAAATACTTAATATTTAAGTATATTTGTTAAAAAAAAAAAAAAAGGATTTTGAGTTTGGTTTTGTTTGTTTTTTTTTTTTTAATCTGCAAGCTTAGAATGAGACAAATAATGGGATGTGGCTGCCAAAAAAGTTAGGGCAAAATTAGGCTGCATTAATTAGGCGTAATATCCAGGACAAGGAAGTGACAGACCAATTGTATTTTGCTCTGCTTGGGACCACACACTTGTGGAGTGTTGTGCTTGATTCTGGATCCCACATTTTAAAAGCTGGCAACTTGAAAAATCCTTCAGAATAAGGTGACCAAGAAGGCTTGGGGTCTCTAAATTGTGTCACATGAGAATTGCTAAGTCTACAGAGAAGATTCAATAGGGAACATGCTAGCTAAGTTAGAATATTTGAAAGGTTATCATATAGAAGAGAAATTAGAACTTATTTTGTGTGACCCCAAAGGATAAATCTAGGGTCAAAGGATTGAAAGTAAATAAAAGTAGATTTTCACCTAATATAAGAAGGAATTTTCCAACAATTAAAGTTGTTTAAAGATAGAATGCACAACCTTGTGAGGTATACTCTTGTCAATTAGCTTCTGAAATAGAGCCTGGAATGAACATTTGTTGGCATTGAAAAAAGGTGTTCGTGCATCAATGGAGCATGGACTCTACAAGCATGGAACTAATGCTAGAAGGAACACAGGGATCAGTTTGTACAGCCTCATTTTATGAATGAAGAAACTAAGGGATGCAGTAAAAAGGACTTGCCCCAGGCCACAGAGGTGGTAACTGAGAGGTAGGTTTTGAATCCGTGTTCTCTGACTCTAGAATCAGAGCTTTTCCCACTGTACCAGGAAACTTTCTCTAAGATTCCAAGGAGAAACTTTTATCGTTTACTGAGAAACTTTCAGTGATAATTCTTATATGGTATGTTGGTGGTTATGGAGCCATAGTGTCATACCAGGCCAGTGGTATCATTCCTCTCTCATCTACTTCTCCTGGCAATGCTCAGGTTTCATTCTATTGCTACTGTTGTTGGGAGGTCTAGCACCTTTGGTATGAAAGGCTTGTTGAGCCCTTTTCAGAGCTGCTCATTCACCTTTGGTATCCACCTTCACCCAACTCTCACTTGTGTCTCCAAAAAGCTGTATATATAGTGGCTACATCCAGTAAATTATCTTACAGATGGGCTAAACAAGGTTGAGGGGAACCAGTAGGCCTCAAACCCATCAGGGAGTTAGGCACATGTCTATCCTCAGTATGTAAAGATTTTCCTTGGTGGAATGAATGAATAAGAACAGTTTGTTCCAGTGGCCATAAAGGTAGCTGAAGCAGGTGCTGTGGAGTGCTGAAGTCATCCATTGCCTTCTGGGCCATTGTCAGTCATCCTGACTGGACTTTGATGACTCTGGAAAAGTGAGTGAGGCTGATAATTTTGTGCAACCCTTAACTTAAATCTAATTCACATGCAAGTCAAGACATCACCCTGTGATATCACTGGTCCTCTTTGAAAAATGAAAGACAAATACTTTTGCTTGTTTACTGAGCTCTCCAAATCCTAGTCACTTTCAGGAGACAAGGCTGTCCTTTGCCTCCATCTCTTTGTGTTTCTCAGAGCAGTAATTATTCTCTTTTCAGTATTTAAAGGAAATTTACTACAAAATAATACAGAAGAACATCCAAAATAGGATTGGGTGTGGATGAGAAAGCTTAATAGTACAGATATAGGATATTTGTCTCTCCTGCCTAAAGCTTTTGCTCACCTTGGGGCTGTGATAGTAACTCTGTTCTTGATCCATTGGTATAGAATGAATTGATCAGATGCCCTTTCCCATCTATTTGAATCTGCTTCCTAAGTTTTCCAGCAAGGGCCTTAGCAGAGACTTCCTTTGTGCTGTCGTTTAGCCCTTTCATTTTAGGTCACTTTGCCCTTAACCCATAAGCCAAGCTGTTTTAAAAAAAAAATCCTTCTTCCCTATACACGATTTAGGAAATAACTCTTTCCTATCTGAACCCTAGAGGTACTTCTTTCAGGTTTTAGATCTTAGTGATTTCCTTATATTATCTTAGAGATCCATTTGCTCTGGACTCTTAGGAAATATATCCTTTCTATTTTTCCTGTCTCTCTGTTTTTAAAGTAGATTTTACAAGTAAAATATTTTTTGCTAGTTAGCTCTTATTTTACCAGCCTCCACTTTCTTCATGGGGTATAGTACATATTCCTGTAGACGTCCAGGTTCTTTCTTAGTCTAAGTTTTTTTACTTCCCCGTCACTAACTTGCACTTACATTCTGACCTTGCATTTTCAGATTTTGACTTGATATTTGAGCTTTCTAATAAGTAGAGCTTTATGGACAGCTTTAGGGGCATGGTTCCCTCTCATTTGAACTAGATATTAAACACTATTACATTTCTGCCTCATTTGATAGGGATGTGATAAAATGGATTTCTGGTTAAGTACTAGATAGGCCTGGTGACTTAGAGTACTTTTTGTCTCCAGAGTCTATGATTTCTATGAGTTTGCCTGCTTGAGCTCAGGGGACAACTAAAGTTAAGGAACAGTAAGTAAGGATATCTTTGTCTTGTTTCCTGTTTACAGGGATCCAGTAACTCAGTGTCATGAGTTACTGAATCTGTATTGACTCATATTTCCTAGAAATATTACTTTTTGCAGTAATTACAAGTAAGAACTCATAGGTCTCATTGAAATATAAACATATTCTCACAACCATATCCCATTCCCCAACACTCTCCCCTCCCCACCAGTAATTTGATAAGGCCATTTTGTAGTAGTGATTTAAAGTTACTCAACTAAATTATAAAATATTTTAAATATTTTTGATAAATGAGCATCTTGCTTGGTTAGTAGTAGTTTTAGTTCAGTTTTTCTATTGAAGGATGTACCTCAATGTCTTTAATATGTTTGTCAAATTTATTATCAAATAAATTACTTTAAACATTTTCTCTTTCCATCTAAAAATATTTTTAAAAAAATTCTATTGAATGTTGCATTTTGATGCCAATTTTATTTTGAAAATTCTGGCATGCAATATTTGTGAGTTACTGTGGGCAATTATTTGTTTATATGTCCCATTACAGAAGATCATAGTACCAAAATTACAAAGATTGTGTAATTATCTTTCAAGAACAGGCATCTTTTTTAAAAAATAGAATTGGAACCAAGGTATAATGCACATTAATATAGTTGAGTTACTTTGGAGAAAGACTTTTAGCAATTAATTGTTTATATATTCCATTGCAGAAGACTCTACTCCAAAAATCACGCTAGCTGCAAAATTATCTGCCAAGAAACAGGCATCTTTGCTTAGCGATGAAAAGGATGATTTTCAAGTAGACAAGAAAAGGATTCGTCCCTTAGAAACCAAGCAGCAGGTGAGCAAAGCTTATTGGCAGTGAAATAATCCAGATATAGCTGAACACAGTTGTCAAGAATCAATCAACATTTCAGTGGAAGTCAGAGAGATTAGTTGGGTCATATCACAGCCATAAATTAGACTATTTCTTTTAGCTTCATTTTTACTGTTACAAAGGTGCCCGTTGTTGTGTCAGATTATTCATAATAACATGTCATTAAGATAAATTGCACTGTGCATAGTTGTACTTGAGGAATTTATGCATTTTATGTCTGGGGAGCCAGTAATAATGACAATCCAGTATTCCATCAAGGAAAAGAATTCCAAAAGAAGAATGGGCCTTATACACTATTTAAATATATATTTAAATATATGCATTGATATATGCCCTGAAATTCAACTATTGTCAACTTTTTTTTTTTTTTTTGGTTAAAAATGGAATTATTTTCTTGGCTGTTGCTGTGAACATTGGAATAAATTGTGATTAGCACTATTCTGAGTTAAATATTGGTGGGTGATACAACTGTTTAACCTTTTTAAGAAGAAACAGATGCAAAAATAAATGCTTACATGCTAGCTTTATATAGATTTTATTAGTTTTATTTCTTTGATATTCCCTATAGTAAAACCTTAATAATTTGGACCATTTGTGAGGAAGGTAATTCTATGTCAAGGAAAGATCTGAATTTTCCAAATATTTAAAAGAAGTGTACTTCTATTACATAGTCCCCTGCATAAAATAGGGTAATATATTATTTGATAGTGCTTCTTAGGTTATTGCTTTTTAAAAGAACAAATCTTTAAGATGATTTATAATTAACTTAACATAAATCAGGAAAGACACAGCATCCACCATGTATAAGGTTCTTTGCTAGATGTTGGGTATATAAAGACAAAAATAAGTTCTATCCTCAAAGAATTCATATCATTCTTTCAGATTTTCATTTGTTGGTAAGTAAAGTACAGGAGGATTTCTAAAACAGTTTAAAATTAAAAAAAAAAGTCTTAATGATATTTTACCATAATTTCCCTGGTGTTATTCTCCCTCACCTTTTCAAAGAGCCATATCACATCATAAATGATACTTTTTAAAGGCAGAAAGAAAGAAAACAAAGAGAAAAAAATTAGCACAAATCATCAGTACAGCAATCAATTGAAAAAGTCTAAAAACACATGCAATGTGTAATAGTTATAGAACTTCCCACCTTTATGAAGAGCTGGCTTGGGAGTGTCTTCTGAGATCTCTTCTTTTATGCTATACTTGTTTTTAATATATATTTTATATATAATATGTTAATATTATGTATTAACTTATATTTAACACATAATATATTACATATATAATATATAATAAGGTATTAATATACTTGTTTTTAATATATCTTTTGCAACATTAACTTTTTGTGTATGTTTTTCTTTCATTTATATTATGTAATCATTGTATATATTGTTTGGCTCTGCTTTGTTTTCTGCATCAGTTCTTGAATATCTTTCCATGTGTCTTTGTTAATTACATGGTTTCTTAAATCATCGATTATATTAATATTCTGTTACATTCAGGTATCATAGTTTGTTTAATTATTCCCCCAGTCAGTGGGCATCTACTTTGTTTCCAAGTCATTGCTGTCACAGAAAATGAGCAGTTTGTTTTCTTAATTAGTTTAAAAAAAATTCTTTCCTAGGGTTTTGTTAATGGTATAAATTTGCTTGACAAACTCTTAGGAAAAAAAGATATCGAAAAGGAAAATTGGTCTAAATCCATCCCTGAATTGTCACATGTTTCAATTTAATGGAGTCCAAATTTATGTAGTTTTCTTGTATGTGAATTTTACTTTTTAGAAGTAATAGTTTGTAAAACATAAGCTTTTGAATAAAATAGTTTATCATTGTCATGAGTCCTTGTTTACTTTTTCTAGTTTATTTCTAACATTTAATATGTAAAAGACATAAAATGAATAATAAAAATGAACCAGTTTGAATTTACTTTCTGAGAAAATGTGGGCATGGATAGAAAAATATATAATGTGGAGTTGGTCTTATCATAAAGTATTAGTTCCTTGTCTACATTGATCCTACTTTCTCCTTTAGTGTTTACTAAAGTACTCGAAAGGTGTTATTGTAGATAACATCATCTTCTCCTTTCACTTCTGTCAAAGTGCAGGAAACAGAAAGAAGCATAGCTGCTGCTGAGAAAGATGGATAATAAAAACGCGAGAGAGATTAAGGCAGCAGATCACAAAGTTAGCTGTGTTTTTCAGAAATCTATGATAGTCCTCTCGACTTTAACATCAATTTCCCCTAATAAGAAGTTGCAGTAATTTAAATTTTAAAAAATCGGATCCATTCCTTAAAAGTTTTTTTTTAGTGAAATTGAAGAAAAAATGGGGTGGGGTGGTACTTTAAACTTTAATTTTCAAAGTTGTTTCATTTCTGTACACTGGGACCTTGCTGTAACAGTCTTTGGGCTTTTCCTTGTAGGATTATTTTATAGGTGGTACCCTTTTACAATGTGATATTCGTTATCAATTTTTAAAAAAATTCACTCCAAGATAAGCCACCGTTTTGTTTTGTAATCAGTAAAAAATTGTTATGGTCATGGGATAATGTATTTTGTGGCGAGAACATATACATTTTTGCTTGTCAAGCTGCCATGTTAATTTGAATTTGAGTCTTGCTGAATACAGGGGACATCTGTAAAATGATGTCTTTTTAAAAGGAGGAAAAAATATATATGTATTCACTGAAGAATTACACAGGTTAAAAGTTACACTTAGTTTTTTGACAAGCCAGGGTTGGGGGTAATCGGGCGGCTTATCTTCTGACCAATAATTGTGATTCTTTATCATTTTTCCTGAAATAGAAAACATTGATAAGGCTCTGCTGTGCTCTGAAAACTGACCTATTTAAGTATCTTCAGTTTATTTTGGCTTTCTGGATTGGTGTGTTTTTGCAGGTTAGAAAGCGTTCTTGCTTTGCAAAGGATTTAGATACAAAAGTTGCACCAGAACGGATTGTGAAGCCAAATTCTCCATTGGGGAAAAAGATAACCTTTTCTCCACAAAAGGTATGTATTATAATTCACATGTTGATGTTCAGTTAAAGGAGAGAGTCTACGGAATTTCCAAGTTCTGTGTTACAAGAAAATATTTTATTTAAACTATTTCCAAAAAGCTCCTTTAGTGTCTTTCAGTGGGTTCTGAAGGAGTAACTCTTTCCTTGGGGTGGCTTGTTACTGATAACACCTTTATTTGTCTCTTTATTGACTTGCAATTGCAGACTCCGCAATTTTTTGTGCTTTGCATTTGAGATGTGGAAAATTTTTGAAGTATATGTAGAATAAAATGTACTATCTTTTAGAAACTTCTTTAGTAGTTGGACAGTGTTGTTATTTGTGTTTTGACTTGAGTTCCTCTTTAAAGTATGGACATGGTAAGTCGTAAGCATATCCAATAGTGAAATTATTATAATGAATGACTCTTTCTCATAATATGGTTAGGAAAAAACGTATTATCATGTTTCCTCCCTAGACTACAAATCTACAATCCTATGAGAAAAAAAAGTAATTATTTTTCAGAAGTTGAATGATTTATTATTCATCATAATGTTAAAGGTCCAAGTGTATGGCCATTTTTCTTAAGGTTATAGATTTATTGAACAAATTTAAGTTTCTTGGCTAAACCCAGTAAGTCAGATGATAAACTTTCAATAATGTGATACTAAATTTCTATTTGTTTAGAGACATAAATGATATATGCCATGTTAATTGAACAGCTATATAATAAATTCATTGGATTACAAAATGGTGACAAAAGGAACATAGATTTGCAACTTGAAAAGTTATAGTTTTCTTTCTATTTTCTTAGCTACATAATACTAAAAAAAAATCCTCAGCCCATTATTTATTATCTCATAACTAATTTTTTTTTAAAGGAAATAGCCTGGTTTTAGTCAGTTGGAAGCCAATACCTAGATTATTAAGGTAATATTTATGTTAAATCTGAAAATTTTCCCTGGCATTGAATAATCTAGAATAGATAACAGTTACAAAAATATACTTGGAAGAAATGTGAGATGGTATTATAAATATCTTCCCTTTTGAATAAGTGCTTTGGTAAGCTTGGTTAAGAAAAAAATATGAGACATTTCTTCCTGTTTATCCATGTCTTTAATTAAAAAGAGGACAATGATGATATCAAAAATGTGGCAGATATAAATGATTAGGTTAGCAATAGTAAAACCTAAATCTTCAGTCTGCTAGTCTGGTAAAAATGAGTATCAGAAACCAGGGTAGAAGTAATAAAACTTAGTAAAAACATATTTACTTAGTAAAGTATGTTTATATTTATTTTATTAAGACAAATCTTTTAGATCCATTTAGCTAGCCTATTATTTAGTCAACAAGAATTTATTAAGCATTTACTATGTGCCAATCATTGTGCTAAGTACAAGTGATACAAAGGAAAAAATGAAGCAGTTCCTGTTCTCACAGAATTTATATTCTAATGAGGGAAGAGGATCTGAGTGGAATACAAATGAATATAAGTACTAAATGAAGAAAAAAAAAAGATAGATTTGGGAAGGGAGTGCCCTAGTAGCCAAAGAGACAAAGCTTCCTGAAGGTGTCATTTGAGCTGTTTATTTTTATATTTTTTAGTTTAAATTTTTTTCAATTATCAGTTATCTTTCTTTATCCTTTCCACCTTCCCTTCCACATTGCCCACCTCTCCTTTCAAAGAAACCCTTAGAATAAAACTCTTGTAATAAATATAGTCAAGTAAAATAAATTCCTGTATTGACCCTGCCTGTTTGCCTATTAGTCCATCACTTCTTCATACGCTAATGAGACCAGATTATTTATTTATTTATTATTTTACTGAATCTATCACCTCTCTATCAGGAGAGGGAAAGCATATATCACCATCAGTCTCTTGTCTGTTCTTAACAGCTTCCAAAGTTGTTGTTTTTACAACATTATTATTATAGTTCTGCTTACTTCATTTTATATCAGTTTATATAAATCTTCCCAGGTTTCCCTTATTACAACACAAATGTTCTATTATGTTTATATACCATAATAGATTAAGCCATACCCAATTGTTGGGCACTCCTGTAGTTTCCAAATCTTTCCAACTATAAAAAATCTGGATGTAAATATTTTTATACTTATGTGTTCTTTTCCTCTTTGGTGAATAGGTCTAATAGAGGAATTTCTAGGTCAAGGTGTTCATTTATTTACTTTAGCCCCTTTTGGGGCATAGCTCCAAATTGCTTTCTAGAATGGCTTTACCAATTCACAGTTCTATAAGTAGTACATTCATGTACCTTTTCCTCCCTCAGCATACTAATAGAATTTCACCAACTATTGCAGAGTGGCTTACTATATTTCTCATTAGCTATACAATATTTTGCAAGAAAATACTTATAGAAGATAGACAAATGGTTTTGGGTGTAATGTCTTCATAAAATTTAATGTGGTATATTTTTCTCAGCCTTCGAAATTAATTCAAATTTAAATACAACTCAAATTAAAGGAGTAGATTAGGGATATTTAACATATGGAAGATGTAAAAAAAAATGTTAGTCTTCTATTTCATTCAAAAGGGGTAGCATTAGAAGAAAAAAAATTTAAGAAAAAATTATTCAGATCAAGAAATTAATTATATTACTATTCATATCATCCTCAATTTTTTATCCCAAAAAGAGTTATAGTAGAAACATTTTCTTCATTTTTAGATGTCCAACTCTGGTGTTTCTCTGCATACTTAATATATCCCTATAAGAGAAAATTTGATTATTTTGGACAGCAATTTTTCAAATTTTTGGGCCCTGGACTAAAATTCTTGAATCCTCTTACAGACTTTCATAATTTTTCTTAGTTAAAGTTCATCATCCAACTCATGAATTTTTTTCTTTTACATTTTCTTTTCAGGATTCTGATACTTTGCACAGCATAAATTCTTGATATTTTAAAAATAAATATTAGTCATTTATCTGTATAATTTATTAATGTTACTTTGTCTTTTTTGAGCATTTTTTAAGTAGATAAAGCATGTTTTTAATAAAATAACAATCATACTTTTGGATTTAGTTTTATAGCAAATTTTTGTTTCTGGGATAGTTTCACTTGGGGAAAACTTTTGAGAGTTCAGGCTTTCAACTTTTGGTTGGTATAATAAAGACTCAAGACCAGCAGAGTGTGCTGTTGATGTTCAGATAGAGCTTTTTATTACTTTGTTGACTTGGAGAGAGCATTCTTGCTATTTTCTCATTGATGAAATGAAAGTGTTGAAAGGGACCTTAGAGATCATCTAGTTTCTGGGTGGGAGATTGAAGTGAATCTAAACATTAATTCTAGCATTTTAGGAGAAAAATAGCTGAACTGAATCATAGGAATCATTTAGTGGTAATTCTAAATCAAATCCTCTAAAAATGTTAGATATGTTGATTTTTGAACTACCACAGGACACACTATGGAGTACGATCCTTTTTTCAAAAGAAAGCTTTGAGTTAGGTGTTTTTTAAATCGGCTGTGTTTTAAGGAACACTTAAACTTCTATTTTTATTGTTATCATTATCTCTTAGAACCTGCTCTGTCAGTTAAATGAGGAATGATATTGGTGTTAATAATGTAGGTGCCATACTAAGGCAATATTAATTTTTACCCCCACTTCCACGAAGCAAATTATTTTAGCACTTAGTGGTATTTTGCTTGTTTTCACAATTAATCACTGACTAGAGGCCAAAAAATGATTTCAAGTTATTGCTGAGAAATAGCCTCAGAAATGCTTCAGAATTTATCTTTCCTCTTTCTTCTTTGGAAAAATATTTTTCATGGGAAAAGATAAAATGTTGTTTTGATTGTGGATAATGATAGTTACTAGTATACTGACAACTGGCCTAAAGATTATGTGGCTAAAGATACACATTAGCTTAAATGGGCAATTAAAATAGATTTAAAGAAATTGTTTTCAAGTACTGTTCCATATAGGTTTGTAAGGAAAGGTAAAGTGTTATTATCGTTCTTTAGAATAAGTATGAGTATTAAAAATATATAGCATGGAAAAATAGCCCATTGAATTATCTCTAGATAAAAATCTGTGACTTCAATTAAAAAAAATTTTTTGTATTTTAGATGCCTAAAAAGATAAAAGGCACCCCTTTTTGAGCTATTCAGCTTATTTTTAGTCACCTTTTAAAATATTATTCTATATTATATAAATATCATATGTACAATATTTATATAAGATATATAAATATTATACAAATTAATTTATTCTAAAGCAGGAAGGTCAGATTTGTTCAGTCTGAAAGGCTAACTGTTGAATGTAAGCTGTTTTACAATTGCCTGTTTATTTTTTTGTTCTGGTTTATTAGAAGTCCAGAAGAGAAAATCGGAGTTGAGTTACATGGTAGATAGATATAAAAATTGAAAGAATATTTTATTGTAGCTATTATAAATGAAATTGATGATTTAGAAAAAATGAATCCAAATAATATGAATAGTCCTGGTGGATAGAAGCAGAAACTATTTTGAATTGATTATAAACAATCATTCCCTTAAAAATGTGCTTTCTTCCTCATGTTAGAAAAATCAAATATTTTTCTCTGCAAACTTCATTTTTTTAAGCAAGAGGAACAGGATTCAAAAGCCATGATAAAGCAGATGCCTTATTTTTTATTTCATTAGATACATTTTTATACCTTTGTATTAGAATGTTACAAGAAAGAGGTTTGCTAAAATTGATTATGGCTATCTGGCATTCATACTTTACAACAGAGTGTTAAGTGGTCATTTGATTTGCTAATTATTCCCCAGAATCACATTTGAGAACATGTTAAATCTTAAATTTCAGTGACTTTGACTCACTAGGCTCTGTGTATTTCACAGTTATTTTTAGGCACTTACTAAATGCTTGTTAATGGATAATCAATTCCAGGGAATGAGAAAGGAAAAACTTGCTTCAAGAGTAGTGGTCATTGGCATCTGAATTCAGTTATTAATTCCATTATTTTCAATTGCATTAGGTTGAAAACTCTCCAAGCTGCTAAGCTAGACTAGTTGGGTTTGATATAGACCATAGAGCTTGAAGAAGGATCTTTGAAATCATAGGAGAAAATCTATTGTAGAAATCCTCTCTCCTATACTTCATGAGTAAAACTTTCCTATTTGTATTGTAGATTGGACAAGTCATGTAACTTCAGATTCTCTGATTGGTTCTGGCTTGCCTTTATTATTATTATTTTTTAGTACTGATGCATAAAGAATTTAATACCTTTTAAATATGTTTACTATTTAGTTTTTGATAATGCACTCATATGTTACTTTGTAAATTTATTTCATTGATAGAGTCACTTCTATCAATATAGATTGCCACCTTATCATATGAAAAAGTGATAAGAAAGAAAAAACAAACACACACCACCAAAAAAAAGGTGAAAATGCTATGTTGTGATCCACATTCAGTCCCCATAGTTCTCTCTCTGGACGTGAATGGCTCTTTTCATCACAAGTCTGTTGGAATTGCCTTGAATCACCTCATTGTTGAAAAGAATCATGTCTGTCAGAGTTGATCATCACATAATATGGTTACTGTTGCTGTGCACAATGTTTTCTTGGTTCTACTCACTTCACTTAGCGTTAGTTCATGTAAGATTCTCCAGGCTTCATCCTGCTGATCTTTTGTGATTATAGTCCATATTTTTTTTTTTAAGAATACTGGAGGCCTTTTTGTTTTTCTTTCAGTATCTTCCTGTTGATTTCACCTTTGCAACTTCTTTCTTATAAGACTGTTCTCTCTTCTAATATTGCCATTTTGGTGCAGACCTTCATCACCTTCTACTGGACTAACTCAACAGCCTGCTGGTGGGTTTACCTACCTTAAACCTCTCTCTACTCCAGTCCATCTTCCATTCAACCATTAAAGTGATATTCCTGAAGTACAGGTCCAGCCATGTTAATAAATTCCAGTGATTCCTATCACCTCCAGAATCAAATGCAAAGTGGTTTGATTGGCGTTCAAAGCCTTATATAACCTACTACCCTCCTACCAGTCTTCTCATACCTTATGCTCTTCCATTGACAGTGACCTCCTGGCTGATTCACAGTACAAGACCTTCCATCTTTTAATGCTGGGTATTTTTTCCCACTGTCTCCTATCACTAAAAGGCTCTCCTCAACTCTGCTTGTTGACTTTCCTGGCTTCCTTACGATTCTGACTAAAGATCCCATTTTTTTACACTCTTAACCTAATTTCAGTGCCTTCATTCTATTAATTTTTTCTATTTATCCTGTCTATAGTTTGCTTTGTATTTGTTTGTTGTTGTCTGCTCTACTAGATAGTGATCTCTTCAAGGGCAGGGACTATCTTTTGCTTCTTTTTACATCTCCAGTGTTTATTGTCTTGCCTGGCACATAGTAGGCACTTAATTGTTTATTGGTTCATTTATTGTCAGGGGATGGTGATCATGTTTTATCATTGGGATTGGAAATGTGGTCGGTCATTGCATTGATCAGAGTTCTTAATCTTTCAAAGTATTTTTGCTTTTACAAAGGTGTGTTGTATAAATTGCTATTATGGTTCTGCTTACTTTGCTCTGCATTAGTTCATATAAATATCAGATTTCTCTGGACCCAACCTTTTTATCATGTCTTAGGGCACAGTAATATTTCATCACATTAACATACCATAATTTGTTCAGTCAATCTCCAGTTGACGAGTACCCCCTTTGATTCTAATTTTTTGCTGCCATGAAAAAATCTGCTACGAATATTTTTATCCAAATGAGTCCTTTTTTTTCTTCTTTTATATTTTTATTCTAGTAGTAGTAATATTGCTAGGTCTAACAAGTAAATTTTGAAGCATCGTTTTGTAAATTGCTTTCCAGAATAAGTGGACCAGTTCATAGTTCTACCAGTTTATAAGAAAATGTTTCAAATTTATAAGAATAAGAACTTTTCTACAGTGGATCAAAGGATGTGAGTTTTTTGAGGAAGTTTCTATTCAAGCTATCAATGACCAGTTGAAAAAAAAAATCTTCAAATCACTAATAATTAGAGAAATGCAAATTGAGGCAAGTCTGAAGTTGTACTTGATCGCCATTAAATTGACAAAAAGGACAGTTACAAGGGGCAAGCTCTGGATATTATACCTTTTATGGCCTTAATCCAATCTAATATAAGAGTTCCAAAAACAGGTGCCATTGTAGAATTATTGGTTTTTATGTTTTTCCAGTGGCATAAGCCAATATTTGATCCATCCAGATCTTTTTACTATTTTTATTTTGTTACTAAGCCAAGTATTATAGAACTTTCTAACAAATAGGCAAGCATTATAGAATTCTTCATTGGTATCTCATAGATGAGGACATATTCTTGCAGCATGTGATATATAAAATCTAGGTAAGATAAGTATTATATCAAATAATATATGCTTTGGGGTTGGAAGGTTTATCTAGATCAGATGAGAGATACATTTCTAGAAAGAAACAATTCTAGTAAGTAGTAGTAGGTTGCTTGTCTATGATGGAGGGCATACTGAGTCATGAAATAGTCTACAGAATATATGTTACAGAGGTCTCTATAGAAGCCATGTCCCATGTCACTCTTACTTGGTAATATTTTTAGTTCTATATAGTTGACATTCCCCTTCCCCCCCAGTTCTATTAGCAGTAACATATGTTTCAAATTTTTGTATAATGTGAGTATAACATCTGTGTTTCTAATAACATTTGTGTCACAAGTAACTGGCTATGTGATTTGGTACGGCTTATTGACACTCAGAATCTTATTTTCTTTCTACTGTACTACATTGCTTTTCAAACTTCATCATTTTGCAAATAAAGAATGCTAGATTTTGAGTCAGAGTATTTATGATCATGGATAAGTCACTTAACATATCAGAATCTCAGTTTCCTCACCTGTAAAATGAAGGGGGTTGATCTAAGAGATCCCTAAAATTTCTTCCAATTCTAAATTTATAATCCTGTAATCTTGTCAACTAGGTGATCTCCAAGGTCCCCTACAGCTTTAAAATGTCATGATATTAAGTCTCTTAATTTTTTAAACTCTTAACTCTTAACTTTTTTAAATGGTATGCTATTTCAAAATTTATCAAGTTCATTATTTCTCTTTCATTCCTATCTTGGGATTTCCCCCCCCCCCCCTAAAGTTGGCCATTCTTTAGATTTCCTATTTCGGTTGAGAGTCCTTCCAAGTCCAACAGGTACACAGTCTTAGAGTTATACTCAACTTTGCATTCTTCCTTACCTCCCAAATTCAGTTGCCATTTTTTGTCATTTCTCTTTCAGTGGCATTTTTTGCCTTTTCTTTTCTCTCTCTACTCAAATGGCTCTTCTTTTTTATAATATAATGGTTCTCTGGGAGCAGGTTTCTAGGGGAGATTTTCTGGAGGCAGCCTTAGTTTTCGTTCTTAGTAATAATCACCCCAAACGCAGCCAGAGATTAAAGTACAGTCTTTTATTGTCTCTTCCAAAATAGCCCGGTAAGCTTTCCTTGGTTCCAAGAGCTCTTATTACTAGTCTGCCAGCTTCTGCCTCCAGCTCTCTTTAAATCTTGATTCTACTCCTCCGAATCCTTCGTTCTGCTGGACTGCAGTCTCTAGCTTGTCAATCTCCTGAACTCACTGACTTCTGGCTTTCAGTCTTTTTCAACTCTATTCTCACTCTGTCAATCTTCTGAACTGAACTCACTTCACTAACTCAGCTCTTTTTATGCTCTTTTAGAGGTGTAAACTCAAAGGTTTACTCCTCCTCTGAGAGTGGGATTATGGGAGGTGTGAATTCACAAAGTTAACTTTATGAATCTCCCATATTTGTGAACTCCAATGTGTGAGCCAATGTATGAACTCTCAAAGGTGTAAACAAGCATTTAAGCACTGTTTCTATCAACTCCATTGAGTTAGCACTAGGATTCTAACATCTCCCGCTTTCTTTTGATTTAGAATATAGATGGTCTTGACCTCCCTGACTTCTCAAGGAGGTGAGAACCCCAAAAAGAAGGTGATCACACCTTCCCTGACTACTCAAAAAAGAAGCCTTTTTTAAATCCTTAATTTTTTCCAAATTAAAAGGAGTATATCTTCTCCCTTTTTGACCTGAAGAGTCAAGCTTTTCAATCACAGGGTATGCATTTATAAAATCAGATACATCGTCAAGCTTTTCAATCACAGGGTATGCATTTATAAAATCAGATACATCTTGTCCTTCATTTTTTGCCTTAATTAATGTCTTTTCTAATCTTGTCACAGGCTCCTTAATAGATAGTTCTGATTGCATTACTGCCTTTCCCCCTCCTCCTTCTTCCTCCACCCATGAAGGGTTAATTGAGGGGGGAGGGTCATGAGATGAGGAATGATCTAATTTCTCCTGCTGTGAATCACCTAGTTTAGTTGGCACCTCCCCCTCCTGCTCTTTCTTCTTTTTTCCTTATTTTAATACTTATATAATTTCCTAAAGCCAGTTGTATTAAATTATATGTATTAAGTCTTTTTTGGGAAATTGAGTCACGTCCATTTTTATTGTAGAATTAACAAAGATCCTCTCTTACTAATTTCCACTCCTCTAGAGCCAATTCTTTTTCCCATAGAGAAACAAGGACATGTGTGCTTTACAGTTTCTAAAAGTTCAGTGATCTGCTGCAAAATTATAATCAAACCTTGGCTTTTCATAACCTTGACAATGCTGTCTAAACATTTTCCTTGAACAGAAACAGAAGACTGTTTTCTAAACATCTGTCCCATCTTAGCTGAATTCCACTTTAACTTTTTAACAAAATTTCTTTGTTGTATTCACCCTAATTTCTGGGTTGAAGAGACTTTTCCACTGGATCAGGATCAGAGGCTTTTCCACTGAGATCAGGATCCTGTCAGTCCCACATTAAGGCGCCAACATGCTGTGTTCTCTTCTTTTCTCAAATGTGATGGTTCTTTGTGAGTGGGTTTCTTGGGGGAGCTTCTGGAGGCAGCCTTAGTTTCAGTTCAAAGTAAAAATCACCTCAAATGCAGCCAGGGATTAAAGTACAGTCTTTTATTGTCTCTTTCAAAATAGCCTGGTTAGTTTTCTTAGAGCCCTCTCTCCTTCCTTAGTTCCAAGAGCTCTTGTAGCTTGTCTTTTAGTTCTTCCAGCTTCTGATTCCTGGCTTCTCAATCTCCAATTGAACTCTCACTTTATCGATCTTCTGAACTGAACTCACTTCACTAACTCAGCTCTTTTTATGCTCTTTTACAGGTGTAAACTCAAAGTTAACTTTATGCATCTCCCATACTTGTGAGCCAATGTATGAATTCTCAAAAGTGTAAACAAGCATTTAAGCACTTTCTATCAATTCCATTGAGTTAACACTAGGATTCTAACACATGGCCACCATCCTACTACAGGTTGTCATCACCTCTCATTCATAATTTGCAGTAGTCTCTTAATGGGTCTCTGGGTTGCCACTTTTTTCCCTTTCCATTCTTCAAATAATTATCAACTTCATCTTCCTCAAGTATAGGATTAGTTATGTCACTTTCTATTTGTTGTTCTGTTGTCTGATTCTTTGTGACTTGATCTGGGATTTTCTTGGCCTGTTATGGAGTGATTTGCCATTATCTTCTTCAGCTCATTTTACAGTTGAGAACAGTGAGGCAAACAAGGGATTTGCTCAAGGTCACACAGCAGGAGAAATTAGATCATTCTCATCTCATGACCCTCCCCCCTCAATTAACCCTTCATGGGTGGAGGAAGAAGGAGGAAGGGGAAAGGCAGTAATGCAATCAGAACTATCTATTAAGGAGTCTGTGACAAGATTAGAAAAGGCATTAATTAAGGCAAAAAATGAAGGACAAGATGTATCTGATTTTATAAATGCATACCCTGTGATTGAAAAGCTTGACTCTTCAGGTCAAAAAGGGAGAAGATATACTTCTTTTAATTTGGAAAAAATTAAGGATTTAAAGGTCACACAGCTAGTAAATGTGTAAGACCACATTTGAACTTAGGAAGATGAGTCTTTTTGCTCCATCCACTGCATCACCTTGCTGCCCTGCTTTCTGTTACCTCTAAGTAAAATAAAACTCCTCAGCCTCTTCCTTTGTTTCTTGGAGAAACTTTATTGGAGAAAAATTTATTGGAGAGAGAAGAGGAGAAAACATAAAGGAGTTTGCAGTGGAAAGTAGGGGAAAAGAGGAACTCATAATGACTGGGTTTTTTTCTTAGTAAAGTTGCTTTGCAAAGAGAGAGTGGAGAGAATATGGTGTAGGATACTTGAGGAGAAAAGAGAAAATTTGAAACTGCTATCATGGAGAATATGGAAGAATCAATTAGGGAAAAATAAAAAGATTGTCAGGTAGCAAAAAGGGCATTGTTGGAGATAAAATAGATACATATGTATTTGTTACTTGCTCTGGGCAGCTCAGTTGTATGGCTTTGTTTAGCCCTCTGCACATGAAGGTAGATGGTGGGTATAACATAGACTTTTGGTTTTGGCAACTCTGGGATGTTTGAATATGTTTCCTTTTTAAAATTTTAAAAATTTAAACCTTAAATTTAAGGTTCTTGTTCTCTTCTATTGTACTCATTAACTATTTTTACATTGCTATTAGTGCCCAGATAATTACTTTCTAGGAAAATGCCTTGAAATTACTTTTGGCTTTTAGGTGATTATGATAAAAATATTTTATTTATATAATAATGTGGTACATAATTAAATTAATAAAAGCAAATCAACCAGCAACTATCATATTCTTGATAATACAATCAAACAAATATTCATGTTTTAATTTTTAAAGGAAGCTTTAAATTAGTATCAAATATTGAGCTCGTACATATTGTAAAATGTGAAGAAACATCACTAACATAAAACTCTAGGAGATCATTTTTATTATTTTGCTGATACATTGTTTATAAACTTATAATAGAGTATGTTGTTCTTTAATAGGAACACAAGAGTGAAAACCATTGTATTAGCTTAATTCAGCATTTTTAGGGCCTCTTGTGAGAATATATTCATGTCCTAGTATATGATGGATAAGGAAAGGGGAGAGAACAAGTATTTATTGAGTGCCTACTATGTGCCAAGCACTGTGCTTCTCTTGACAAATATTTGATTCTTCATAGCAATTCTGAGAGGTAGGAGATATTGTTACCTTCATTTTCCAGTTGGAAATTGATGCAGACAGAGGTTAAGTGACATGCCCAGAGTCACTTAATAAATGTTGAGCTAAGTCCTTGGCCTATATTATATATAATTGCATATTTATCATATATTGAATAATATGCCTTCTTTCAGCCTTAGAGACAAGTTAGGGAGGCAGCTGCAATAGCTTAAGTGAGAAAGGATGAGGGCCTTAATTAGTTAGTGGCCATGTGAATAGAGAGGATAGGTTGGATGTAAGATAAGGTGTGACAGTAACTTGGTACTTAATTAGATATAATGGATGAAGGATAGTGAAGAGTCATGGATGACTCCAGAGTTGGATACCCAGATGATTATAAGGATGGTATCTGTCTCAGCAGAAGTAGTGAAATTTCAGAAAATGGGTAGGTGTGAAGGAAAAGTTAGTGTGAGTTTGTTTTGCATATGTTGATTCCTTTTCATGGAACAGTCCTCCCTGACTTCTGTAGGGCTGTGGCAGTAGAGTACAAGTTCTGGCAGATATTCCCAAGATGGAAATACTTTGACTATCAGCCCAGTGATGGACTGTATATCTTTTGTCTCAGGCCCAGTTTAGGTACAGATTAGCATTTGGTAGAGTAATATATTTTTTGATGATAGCAACTCTCAAAAACCACCAATTAAATTGTAGAAAGAGAGACAACAATCTGCTTTGGTGAAAGGAGGGCCCACGTTGATGAAAACATAGATTCTTAAAAGTTTTGCCAACCTACTAGCTGTATCTTGATGTATGAGAAATTTATGTGCTTTTTATTCAGATTTTTACTGGAAAAAGATATTTTAGTTACCTTTTCAAATTACTGTTTGTATTTATGATTTGGTGAAATGTATTCAATACCTATAAATACTCATTTATAATGTTAAATTTGAGAGACATGGGAGTAATAGTTGATATTCTAGGATTAGAAGTAAGCATTGGTAGAATGGTAGATTAGAATTTGGTAGAATGAATATAGTGCAATAAAATTTAAAAACCATTTTCCTTATAATTATCAGTTCCATTCTTTCATATCCCACTCTTTTTGGTGCACAGAAAGAACACTTGACAATCAGAAAATGTTGATTCTAGTTCCTCTAGCTGGAGAGACCTTACGTTTCCTTCTCTGGGCTTCAGTTTCCTAATTGTGGAGTAAGGGCTTAAACCAGACTTTTAAAAAAATTTCTTCAATAAAAAACAAACTCATTCTATTTAAATATCTGCCCCATGAACATTTTCTGTTTTTGTTTTTTTGTTTTTTTTTTTTCCATGTGGAGGTTGATTCTATTGTCCTTTTTATTATCTTGCTAGAAGGGAGTGGACTGATTACTATGTGGTGTGCTTGAAATAGTTAATTAGCATTCTATTCCAAGGCTTTTGAAAGTTGAAAACTGTTATCATCAGTAAAAGACTAAAGTACGTATTGCGTGCTGGAGAAAGAACACACATGGACATTATGTTCTGGGAGAGCTTGCAAAATAAGAGAAACAAGAAGAAACCAAACTACATCAGAATACAGGCACAGACACACTCATTGTGGTGGCCTCGGGCAAAAAGAGGTGAATACTAGAAAAAGCAAAAGCCTTTTTTTCTTCCTCTTGGCAAGAGATATCTGAATATGGCCTCAGAAACTATTAATGGAAAAGTGCCTGTATGTAGACGGATCTTGTATTCTGACATTTCTTTTTTTGGCTTTTGCTAGTCAGCTGGAAAATCTCTGGCAGAAAAGAATGGAGAGAGCAGAGAGTGCCTAGAAGACTGGGCTTCCTCTCACAATTCTTTCATCATCACTTTTCTGAGAGCTAGGTATTATTTTATTTTCTGTGTTCTCTTCAGGTATTATTATATATACAGTATAGTGTGAACAAGACCATTGAAGAATGTGCTACTTCTGTTCTGTAGCCTGACAAAGATTTTAAAAACATTTTCTAATTCCACAATATCTTTGATAAGCTCTTGGATTTTTAATATGTCTCAACCTTATTTAGATCCAGTTTTTGATACAGAGCAGTCTACTCCCATCTTGGGATGTGACAAATATAAACATAAACACTATCCATGTTTTCATGAAAAGGAGCATTGCATGAGTTATATTCTAGATATTTAAAAATTTCCATAATCTATGAAAACAAACCAGTTACTATTACTTCTGCCAATCTCCTGCTAATATTCACCAGCCTCTGTGATAAGTTAAAACCAGAAAAGCAGGTTGGTGTTTTAGGAAGAACTCTACTTTTTTTAAGAAGACTTAAGTTTGAATAAGTTCAATATTTATTAACCATGCAACCATTGGCAGAATATTTCTTCTTTCTGTTCCTGGGTTTTCCTTCTTTTTAATGAGGCCAATATAATTGTATAACTTCTGGTAGTAGTTGTGAAGCATTTTCTTCTCTCTATTTAAAAACAAAAAATCACAAGAGAGCTTACATGGAAATTCTTAGTAAACTCTAGAGTGCCATTATTAAATATATATACATTATTATTATTGTCATAATCATCATCAATAATATTAATTTAAAAAGATGAATATCAGTATGGAAAAGTGGTTAGGAGCTACAGAGTATTTTATTTTGCCTCATCTTAAGAAAATAGGATCATAGATTTCAAGTTGGAAGGGAACCTTAGGGATGATCTAGTCCAGGGCTTCTTAATTTTTTTCCACTTGTGACTCCTTTTCACCTGAGAAATTTTCATGTGATCCCAGGTATATGGAGGTATACAAATCAACATGTACTGGTAATAAAACACAAAGACATTTATTTTAAAACAATTTTTTGATATATGTATTGGTTTACCATTTATTAAGGATGAAAGTAAATTTGCATACTAATGAGATGGATGTGCTTGTTTAGTTTTACATAAAGAATTATATTTTAGAGAAATATTTGATACCTTTTAATGTTGCCAAATTTTTTGTGATACTCACATTTAGTGTTACATGACCCATATGGGGTTATGACCTACAATTTTAGACGCTTTAATCTAGTCCAATCTCTTTATTTCATAAGTACAAAAACTGAGTTCCTGTGGATATCTTGACAAGTGGATTCTAAGTATTTTATACTTTCCATAGTTATTGTAAATGAAATTTCTCTTCCTAGTACTTTTTACTGGATTTTTCTTGGTAATATGTAGAAATGCAGATGATTTGTATGGCTTTTATTTTAAAGCCTGCAACTTTGGTGAGGTTGTTGTTTCAATTCGTTTTTTAAAGTAATTCTTTAGATTTATCTAAGTAAAACATCCCATCATTTTCAAAAAAAAGAATAATTTTGTTTTCTCTTTACTGATGCTCAATTTCTTTTTCTTGTCTTACTGCTAAAATTAGCATTTCTATCATTATATTGAATATTAATAGTGAAAATGGACTTTGGTGAAATAATAATAGACATTCTTGCTTTAACCCTGATCTTACTGTAACAACTCTAGTTTATTATAGATAATGTTGGTTCTTACTACTTATTATTTTAAGGAAAGATTTGTTTTAATGCTTACTAGTGTTTCAAATGGGAATGGGTGTTGTATCTTGTCAAGCACTTTTTGCATCTATTAATGTAGATGATTTCTGTTTATGTGTGATTTTTATTATTCTAATAAAATTGCTAGTTCTGTTTATGATTTGCCTAATGTTGAATTGACCCTGGATGCCTGGTAAATATTGCCCTGTCCTGGTCATAGTATGATATGTAGCTGTAGTCTCATTCCTAATTGTATTATTTATAATATAAAAAGCTTCTCTAGAAAATTGTTATATCTTGGGCTGACCCTTAACATAAATGGAATAAATACATTAAAGTCCGTGAACAGGAAAAAAAAGCAACCAACTTAAAGAACCCCTAATGGGTACCCAGTGCTTAGTTCAATGCCCTACATTCAACAAGTGTCGGTTGTTGAGAGAAATGCTGTAGTTAAATGAATATCAAACCCAAATATATTTGTAGTTTGTTACTGCCTAACAGTTGCTTAAGCTGGAGCCTCTTAAGAGAATGGGAAAACAGACTCAGGGGACAAAAGCTCACTATAGAGAGTTGATCGGATTGCCCCCAAACAAGTCTCAGTAATATAATCTCCCTTTCTCTAGCAAAAGGAACACATGGTATTTGGAATGATTAAAACAGGTGTTAGATGTTGAAAGAATTGTCTAATTGATGATTCATATTTAAAATATGCAGACATGTTTATATAGCAAAAACAAATGCTATGTTGCAATAAATCCACTCAACTCTATTGATATCAAAATAAAATATTAAAATAAATAACTGGAGCTTCACCCTTTGCCAGGGTTTTGAAACTGCAGCCATCTTGCACCTGTGTTATTATGTAAGTCATTCACTTAGAAAATCCAAGATGAGAACAGCTGAAAGAACAGGCATTCTTGAGTAGCAAGATCCACTAAACCTCCATCACCACCACTGTACTTGATGTTCCTGGCTAGAGAACAGGGGTTTCATTGTGTCCTAGTGCAATCTAGGGCATCTCAGACTGCCTTACCAGCCTTTAAAGAGGGCAGAGCATAACCCTGCCAGCTTTCTTCTCAGTCTTAACTTCAGTCCCTTAGTAAAGTGATAAGCCATTAATAGAATGTCTGCAGATGAAATGACATCATGAACAAGTGTCACTTTGGATTTTGATAATAAATTAATTTTTAGTAATTGGAAATATTTTGATAGAATTTACAGGATTAAAAGGAATATATTAATTATGGCAAAGACACATTAAAGGCATATAGATTTGAGTCTTATGAAGAAGGAAAGTAATCACAGTTTGTTTCATTATGTTATATATCTGGGTAAAATATTTTAATAAGAATTTACATCAAATTTAGGCTTATTTAACATCTTAAGGAGTTTTTTTTTCTAGTTTATTACAGAGTTAAGTGTCAGAAAAACAGCATATGCTCCATTTTTGGACGTAGAAGGAAAAGAGTCGTTATCTAAGAATCTTAAATATCTTAAAATGTTCTGATAAGTTTTCATTTTCATTTTGTAAGTAATACTGTGGCAAATGGACCTAAGGCCTTCCTTTTGATGTTATATCGAGAGAATGAATCATATAAGGAGGTAACTTAAAAAAGAAGTCTCTTCGATTTCAAAAAAATAACCATTTTAGGGGGCAGCTAGGTGGTGCAGTGTATAGAGCACTAGTCCTGAATTCAGGAGAACCTGAGTTCAAATCTGTCCTCAAAGGCTTAATACTTCCTAGTTGTGTGACTCTGAGCAATTCATTTAACTCCAATTGCCTAAGACAAAAAAAAAAATTAAAATTAAAAAAATAACCATTTCCTCAGCATTCTGTAAATTTTTCTTTTTTAAAAAGGATTCCTTTAGCCATTTTGGTTGATTGCTTTTTCATAGGAGGTGAATTTTTTATAATAATAAGGGACATGATCTTTTCTTAAAGGTCATTAGTCTTTTGTAACATACATCTTAAACCACAGAAAGATAATTTATATTATGTTTTAAGGTTATAAAGTACTTTATATCATTATCTCACCTGAGTCTTTGCAATAGTAAGTATACATACTTTTGTTTTTTATTTATGACCCCATTTGGGCTTTTCTCGGCAAAGATGCTAGAGTGGTTTGCCATTTTACAGATGAGGAAACTGAGGCAAATAAGTTTAAATGAATTGCTTATGGTCTCATAGCCAATAAGTGTGAGGCCAGATTTGAATTCAGGAGTATGAGTCTTTTTCAGGATCAGTACTCTATTCTACTTAGTTGTTTGTGCAAATGCTATCATTCCCATTTTACAGCCTGGGAAACTGAAGCTATAGCTATCTATATGTCTATTTTCTAGGTTTTTTTTAAAAATAGGTATATTCATGTACATACATCTATGGATATATACATACATATATCTGTCTTTATAAAGGAAAAAAAGTAATGATGTCAACAACAGTTAATTCCCAAGTATTTATTAACTACCTAATATGTATCTAATATATTCAGGGTTTATATTCTATTACTACCCTTTACTTCTAGCTACCATATTTTTTTCAGATCTATGTTCAGATTGATTGTGATCCTTAGAAAGAATTTTGTTTTCTGGAGTTATTGTGGGAATTTTATAGTTCAGAAGGCCTTGCTAATGGATTTGCTACTGCATTCTCACCATCTTTGAGCAAAATATTTATAAAAGCCCATCAAAGAAAAAAGATTATATTTTAGATTGTATGTAATTGCTGATAATTTTTTTAAAAAATTTCACTGTATGCTGTTTTCATAATTGTGTTTTTTACTTCTATTCCCCCCTTTCAGTTCTCCTGTTGTTATAGTCAGGTCTCTTCTTGTTTGCTTTGGAGACAATAAGATTAAGGAACAGGATATAAGGCCAGAAGTTCTAAGTTTGAACCTTGCCTTAAACACTTATTAATTGTTTCTGGGCAAGTCCTTTAACTTCTTTGTCAGTTTCTCTCATCCTGTCAAATAAGTTTCCTTATCTATAAAATGAGGATATTAATAAAACCTGCTTCACAAGGATGCTATAGAGACCAAATAAGATAATGTATTTAAGGTGATTTTCAAATCTTATACTAATAATTATAATAATGTTTATTATTATAAATGATGGCTTAAAGACTAGACCAGTCGTTGCTTTTTTTTTTTTTTTAAGACAAGCATTATTCACAAACTTAAACACAAACTTCCTTCATTTTTCTGATGTTTTTTGAGTTCCAGATTTTCTTTCCAATCCAAGGCAAGCAATATGATACCCATTTTATATGTATTCACAAATTTCTTAATTTCTGGTTTTATCATTAAAAAATAATAATAAGCACAAAATGTGAAGGCTATTGTCTCATCTATGAGAGTTTTGACCAGCTGGAAGGCAGTGAAAGCCTGAGGTATGAAAGTGTGGCTATTGATTTGTATTTCAAGGATACTAGCAGCAGTAGCTGTAACTAGGGGAAGTTTATTACTCCTTTTACAAAAAATGAAGGTGTATTTCAGGCTCATGCCTCAACCTCTTGCAGGAGGCCTTTTTTGGTATACCAAATTACTACTGCCTTTTTTGCTTTGAAGGTATCCTATATATAGTTCTCCCTTACTTTAAGTGGACTGTTCTGCAGACCTTCCCCCACTGCTCTCCTAGGGAGCACTGTGTTGCCCCAGCCTCTCTGGGGAGCTTGTTCCTACAGCCCTGGTGGCTTCAGTGTCTGGGTCCCCAAGCACTCCCTCTTCCCCAGCTTCTTAATACCTATAAATGTACATATTCTTGCCTTCATGCAAATATATGCTTCTTGAGAGCAGAAACTGTTTTTGCTTTTTTCTTTTTATCTTCAACTCTGGGCTTGGCACATAGTAAGAGCTTAATAAGCTGATTGCTTGATTCTCAATTGCTGATTGATTGATTCTCAATTCAGTTTTATACTTTAATAACAAATACTAAAGATGTCTACATCTAAAGTAAAGGGAAAAAGAAAGGTAGAAAGCATATTTGTCCATAGCAAGAACAATAGGCTGCGGGCAATTCAATATTAGTTTTTAGTCTGTTGATTGAAATGTTCCTATATTTTCTATGACATCATTAGATGAGTAGTTTTATCCAAAAAGTGTTTCTTTTAGCATTAGTACTTTTAAGTAGGAATCTCCTGACTTGCAGATAGATTGGATCACCCAGGCTAGATAAACAGAGCCATTTTTAATGTTATTAAAATAATTCAGATTTTTTAGCCCTGACTTGAGATAGATAAAATGAACAAACTCTAGCAGAAGTGAAAATTAGTTCTGCAGTCTCTTCTCTTGACAAAATGTTATTCAGAATTTTAAACATCTCACAATGGCTTCATTTTCTTTGCCGTTCATATTCCTTAAATTTTTTTTTCTTTTATGGTCATGTTCTTAATACTTATGTTTATGTTCTTAAATTTTTTTTTTTGATTCTATCACTTCTCAATGACTCATCCACCTTCCTCCTAGAGAACCCTACCTTATATAACCAGTAAGTATAGTCAAGTGAAACAAATCAATCTGAAAATGTATGCCTCCTGCAAAATGGGTTCATTTTGGAGATATCTTGATTAAAGAAACATTGCTAGATATGGAGTACTAGTCAATTTTGTCCTTTCTATCTCTAAAACATCTCTCTCCCATTCTCTCCCTCTCCTCATTCTGGTACACAGCCCTCTGTGTTCAGCCTCTCATTCAAGCCTCTATGTCTAGGGGTTCTTGTTATCCAATTAGTTGAGAACATAGAGACTGAGCTCTAGAGGTTCAATCACCAGCCTTCTTTTTGGTCTTCCTACTATTTCTCCACTCCATTCTGCATATAGCTGCCAAAGTGATTTATTTAAAATATAGGCCTAATCCGGTTAATCCCACTATTCAGAAAACTCTAGGTACTCCCTATTCAACTTCTTAAATTGAAATTTAAACCCTGTTTTTAGGGGGATGGTCAACTTCTATTGTTTGGATAGTCAGCTTAAGTATCACTTTCTTCATATAGCATTTCTTGGTGCTTCCCTCTTTTCTCCAAGCAATATTAGTTCATTTTTGTATTTATGTTGTACAGTTTCATATATTGCATATTTTCTCATTCACTTCTCATTCAGAATGGAAGGTCCTTATTAAGGCAGAGAGTATTTCCCGTTTATCTTTGTATCTCCAAGCCAGCACAGGGCCTGGTATGTATTAAGTGCTTAATAAATGCTTACTGATTGATTGATGAGATTAAAGTGCTGGGATGTCAGCGGGAAGCAGCCACTATAAAGTGCCACTCAAAATAGTCTGTAAACTTGTAATATGTCATGAAATTATATTAGCGTTACAAAGAAGAGTAATAAATTGACCACAGAAGAATAATTTCCATTTTATAATGCTTTATGGTTGCAAAGTTCTTTTTGAGGTGCATAGAGTAGAGTCTTTACTAGTTGTGTGATTCTGGCCGATCACTCAGATTCTCTAGGCCTCAGCATCCCCATCTGTGAATTGAAAGATTTGGTTGAGGTAATAAAATTTCTTCCCACTCTAAATCTGCGATCCTTCTTGATTCTATGAAATAGCTAGTGCAAGTATTCATCTTCATATTTTAATGAAAACATTCTGTAAGGAGCAGCAGATTACTTTTGCATTTTGATAATTGGTTAAACTTTTTATATACCTTAATTAAAAAAAATTTTTTTTGACATAGATTTAATGAGTCTCATTTTTGATATCCCCATTATTTCCTTACATAGTCCTTCCATTGAATTCTTCCCTCTACCATAACAAGTAAACTGTCCAATAAAACAACTCCTTATCCCTCACATCTCTTTTAAGAGTGCAGTGAGTGCCATCATTCCTGTAACCTGTATGCATTATGTTAGTTCCTTGCCATTGTCAGCATTAGTCTGCTGCTTGGTGTATAAATTTTATACCCTTTATTGCAAAACTTCTTAAACTGTGGGTCATGACCCATATGGGATCTTGTAATTGAATGTGGGAGTTGTAGAAAATTTGACAACAGCAAAAGGTATCAGATATTCTACTAAGATTTGATTCTTTATGTAAAAATAAATAACGATATCCATCTCATTAGTATGCAAATTTGCTTTCATCTTTAACAAATGGTAAAATTACATGTATACCAAAGAATTGTTTTAAAATAATTTTCTTTTTTGCTGAGGCAATTAGAGTTAAGTGACTTGCCCAGGGTCACACAATCAGGAAGTGTTAAGTGTCTGAGGTCAGATTTGAACTTCAGGTTCTCTTGACTTCAGGGCTGGTGTTTTATCCACTATACCAACTAGCTGCCCCTTAAAATAAGTTTCTTTATGATTTATTATCAGTGTTTGATCTGTTTACCTCTTTTGTATATATGTGTGCCCAAAATTGAGTAAAAATTTCTATTGTAAAAAGGAGTTTTATGTGGAAACTTAAACTTTGGAAAAATTTTAAGAAACCCTGGCCAATTGGACCTCCTGATAAATTTCTCTTTCTGTTCAGAGAACAGATCCATCTCATTTGCAGGGCAGAGTTGACTAACTTATATACCATATACCTAATGATTAATGATCCTTTTTCGGTTCAGATTACCTGGACTTTGCCCATCTCCCCAGTAGTCTTACTCAGGTACTCTTAGGAAGAATGATGTCTCTTCTAAAACAGTTGTATCAAACTCATATATAAATAGAAGTCACTAATCCATACATAAGTGTCCTTGTAGGCTGTAAATTGAATTAGTTTTTAAATGTAATGTTATGCATGTTTCATTGTATTTTATTTGTTTTGTTCAATGTTATATTTTAATCTAGAATCCTATCATTGCAATTTTGCTGTGTAAAAGTATCTTAAACAGCTGGTGATAAGTTTCTGCTAATGATTAGAAGAAACTCATTCCCTCAACAGATATCAGCAAGAAAGCACCTTAATTTCTTAGCAGACTATATATTTCATTGTAAACTAATCAGTTAGAATTTTGATTTTTTTAACCAATCATTTCTGAATTTTGCCAGCATGAATCAGTTTTATTATTTCTGAATTTTATGAAGTCAAAATGAGAAAATAAGGTGTCTGAATCTGTAAATTTGACCATAAGACCCTGAATCATTTGTTACCTTGCCAATGAACAAACATGTTATGTGTCCCAGCCTGAAATAGCTGGCTAGCCTTATACTTAAAAACAACAACTGTAAACTGTTCCATCTATTTCTTTCATTTTGCATACCCAGCACAAAGTCTTGTAATTCATCTTTTCAAATGTCTCTTTTATATGTCTCTATGATCTACTTTATAAAGTGGTTTTGATGAAAGTATGTTAACATTTTTATGTCAGCATTCATTTCCATTATTCTCTTATTTCAGACCTTTATGTCTACTACAGTTGCATTTGTTTCCCTTCCAGGATGTATGGGAGATGTTCAGGGAGGACTACTAGCACCCCTGATGTGAGAAAGTCCTTTTCAGGGCTTCTCATCCACTTTTGTTGTCCAGCTGTCACCCAGCTTTGACCTGTGGCTCCAAGAAGCTGTAGTATGTGCCACACACTGGTAAAACCATCTATTTAGATGGGTTAAACCAGAGTGAAGTAACTGACATACCTCAGACCTGTTGGTGAATTAGGCAGATGTTTAACTCAAAGCATATAAAGACTTCTCTCATAAACAGTTTGCTCCAACAACCATGAAAATACCGAAGCAAGCAAAATATTTGAAGTGCTTAGGAGCTTGACATTGAAGACATCAACTTCATATGCCCTGCAAGTCACTTACTTCTTATGAATTTCAGTTTCCTCATCTTTAAAATTTTCACTTTCTGCATCAAAGGATTGTACTTGATAAAAAGGCTTGATGAGCCTAAAAATGTGAGTCATTAGTGCTAATCTTGGGAGAGCCTGGGATGGCCTGGAATAAGAAAGTAATGGATGAGATAATAAAAATGTTAACACTTTGCATTTATGTAAGGCTTCTATTTCAGAAGAGGGCCCTTGCATCTATCTTGCTTCTATCTTGGTATTCCATGATTTCTAAGACCCTCCTTTAGGACACTTGTCCTGCCTATTCATCTTTATTCCCTCACCTCCCTCATTTGCCCTATCTGCTTCAAGTCAGTCTTCTTAATGTCATAGAAAAAGGATGTATTCATTCCTGCTTCTAAAGTCTTGCTAATTCTTTTGTAGAATGGCCTTTTTCTTTTGTCTATTCAAATCTTTCTCACTCTCAAGCCCAGGGTAAGCCTTGTCCACTAAAGCTTTTTAAAAACAAAAACAAAAACAAAAAAGCTCTTATCATACTTCTTTTTCCATACTAAATAATTTAGCTCTTAATTATTTTCTGCACTGTATTGTTTGCTATTGTTCCCTCATTTTAATTCTCATCTAAAGTGCCTTGCACACAGAAAGTGCTTTATAAATGTTTATGGAATTGAATTGAATCCCTCCAACCCTATGTTTCCTTCTTTCCCTCTCCTCTTTTGAATGATAAATCCTTGTTGATTGATTGTTTTTATCTTGGCTTTTATAGGCTATTATTTCTCTGCTAAAGTCATTTGGATGAAAGAACAGATAGAACTTTGTAACCATGATGAACACTATATGAATAATCTGCAATTTTTTTCACTCTTATTTTATTCCTATAATATTTTATGCAGATACTAATAGTTAATTTTGGTGAACTTTGTGTTAGGAGAGTGTAGAGAGTGCTATTTTTCCCAGGAGTCCTTGCCCTCCAAAGCAGTTGGTCATCTTCCTGACATGCTTAGTTTTCTTTAGCCTAATTTCTGTAAAGCCATAATTGTCCTTGAATTGAGGATTTCTACAAAATAAGTCTAGTCACATTTAAACCTGGATGAAAATTACACTCTTGTCGTTGAATTCTACTGAAATGCAGATTTTCAGAAACTGGGGCAACTATGTTAAGGAATCCCCATTTACACTCAGTAGGAAAGTAAACAGTAAATGGAGAGTAGGGTAACAAACACTTGGGGTATCAAAAAACTACTGTGAAAAGAATCTGTCTTAATGTGCTAGCCCATTGCAGTTTAACATATTGCTTACAACCTTCACAATAGAATTTGAGTGACTTCAGTTACACATTCCAGGAGACTGGCAGTCTGTTACAATCAGAGTCCCAGCTCTAGAGCAGGCTAACTTACAGTGATGGAAGGAAGAAAGTTGTGGATTTGTATTACACACTCTCACCTGACACTGCATCTGATCCCTTACTTGCTGATTGACATCTTGAATGAGCTCTTTGAAGCAAGTTCCAGCTTAATTAAAACGTTTGCTTGGTTAGCAGTGATCTGTGAAAGCCTGTGATAAATATTGAATCGAGTTCACCTGCTGGTTACTGTGAGTGGATAAACAGCTGCTGTGTGCAGTTTAATCATGAGACTGTGGCAGCTGAGCACTACTCCTGTTTAAAGAAGTTTTTATATATATATATATAAAGAATAGTTGAAAAGCTATAGTTATGACACTTTTGATATCTTACCAGAGTGTGCTTGTGTGAGATTTCACACAATTGGCATTCAGCACTCTATCATTTAGATGACTTGGTAACCAGCAGAAGGGAGATAAAGATAACAATAAGCCCTTTTCTTATATGCTTCAAAGATTGTGATGTAGGTGTGTGTTTATTGTTTTTTTATCCTAAGCTCTTTGTGCCTTTTTAGGGGAAAGGGAGCAGGGAGAGGACATTTTATATCTTTGCCAACTTACATGAGAAAGGAAAGACAAGACTAGAGCATGATCTAGAAGATATTGGATTAGACATTGTAGCTTCATTTGCCATGGTTTTGAGGATAAATCACTTATCTCATCCTTAATTTACTTCTTCCACTTGTAAAATGGAGTTTAAAATATAGAGTCGTATTATATTGGGATATAGGCTACGTAGAACCTATCAATAAATGCTTTGCCAATTTTCTGGTTTGATGAAACTGTAAAAAAAAAAATGAGATATTGAATGAGAATCATGCTATTTTTTTTTTTTTAATCTTTAAAAGAATGCCCCTGACAAGGGCTTTGATTTGGGAAAAATATAGAAGAAAGATATGTATATTGCTTTTATGTTAAAAGATATGAGAAATGAATTCACAGTCGTTTCTTTCTGACTCATATTCCTTACTTTACAGAAGAGATATGTTCTGTCTAAATTATCTGCAAATCATACTATTTTTCCATTGACTTGAATTATAAAACCAGAGATGTGAGATCAGGTATAGTTTCTCAAGATACTCTTCCGTTCTAACTTCTCTGATCCTGAGAATTCTCATGAGGAAAAGACCCTGATTGAGTTGAAACCTTTTGTTCAGAAAGAGCTTGCTCCATAGTTTACCTAGGGAAGATAGAGAAACCATAGTGTAGCAAGCACAGCAACTGTGCCTAATAATTGAATAGTGGCTTCCTTGCAGATCAGTTCAATTTTTCTTTGTAGCTACACGATCTTTTATATATGGCGGTCCCCTATTTTATATTCAGAGTTCCCAGAATTTTGTTTTTGCTTGACTTTTGTCTAGGTGATTAATGTCAAATGAGCTTGATAATATTCTATTTTAACAGTAAATTCCAGTAGCTTCAGTCCAAAAAGTCTGCAATTGTAAGCTTCAGGTTATATAAAACAAATTAGCTCCCTGTTTTATCAGTTCTATAAATTGAAATTCCACATGAAGTATCAATTTACTGAAAATGAAAGCTCCCTGTCCTTTCATATAAACTAAGTTACATTTTATTTGGTTGAGTAAAATGTGTTGTTACAGTACCATTTTAATGTTACCAGTTCACATTTCATGCCCTTAAGTCTCAAAAAAGTATTTTAAGTTATTTCAAATTGGAAATATGGCTCAGAACTCTGTTTCTGCCAGCTAAGAAGCATAGGGTATTTGACACCATGTGAAACAACTCCTTAATGTAGGAACAGAGATTCCATTCACATTCCTTATTTATAGCTAATATAATATATAGTTTTGCAAATGCTAATTGATATTAGTCTGAAGAATCTCATTTGTGGCATATGGTATTTTAAACATTCTGTTTTGAAATTCTTTTTGGGGATCTGCTATATAGAATGGAATGCACCAGATTTGCAATCCAAAGACCCAGGTTGTCTGACATGTGATCATGTCGTTTCTGGACACCTTTGATATTCTCATTTATGTAATGGAGATAATAGTAGCCATTATGCCTATCCTATAGGGTTGTGAAGATTAAAGGAAACAGGGCTTCTTAAAATTATCCACTTGTGACATAGGAATTAAAATTATTTGGTGTATGAATAAAACTGGAACTCTAACTTTAAAAACCACATTTATATGAACCTATGTATCCTTGGACAATTGAGACTAAAGTCTCAATTTCCACATCTAGAAAATGAGGAGGTGGTTTTAGTCAGAAGACATGAATTCCAATTCTACTCTGACACTGCCTTATATCATATATTAAAATGTATATACATATATACATAAAAGTTTCAGTTAAAATCCTACTTTTGCAAGAAGTCTTTCTCACTCTCCTTTAATGCCAGATGCCTTCCCTTTGAGACAACTTTTAATTTGTCCTGCATTACTTTGTAATTGGTTACCTTGTTTACACATAGAGTTCTATGTGTGATTTTCTTCATGGAATGTGAGTTCCTTTAGGGTAGGAACTGTTGTTGGTTTTCTTTGTATCCCTAGTGTTTAGCATGATATCCAACACATACCAAAAACTAAATAAATGTTTATTGATTGACATTAAATTACATCATGAATTTTCTGTACATATAGTTTGTCCTTTTTTAAAATAAACATTTTTTATTTAAAGTTTTGAATTCTAATCCCTCCCTCTATCCTCCCTGTGATGATAAATAATTAGATATAGGTTATACGTGTGCAATTATATAAAACATTTCTATATTAGTCATTTAGAATAGGAAGACTTGAATAAAAGGAAAAGAAAGAAATAAAGTGAAAAATAGTATGCTTCAGTCTGTATTCAATTAATATCAGTTCTTTCTGTGGAGACTGATAGTATGCTTCATTATTAGTCCTTTGGGATTTTCTTAGCTCTTTGTATTGCTGAGAATAGCTAAGTCATTCACAGTCCTTCATGGAATAATATGGTTATAACTGTGTACAGTGTTCTGATTCTGTTCACTTCACTATGCATCAGTTCTTCTAAGTCTTTTCAGGTTTTACTGAAATCATCCTGCTTGTCATTTCTTATAATACAATAATTTTCCATTGCAATCATATCTCACAGTTTATTGAGCCATTTCCCAATTGGTGGACATTTCTTCTATTTCCAATTCTTAGTCACCACAAAAAGAGTTGCTATTAAATATTTTTCCCCTTTTTTGAATGTCTTTGAGATATAGACCTGTCAGTGGTATTGCTGGATCAGAAGATATGTACAGTTTTGTAGCCCTTTGGGCGTAGTTCCAAATTGCTCTCCAGAATTCATAATTCCACCAACGGTGCATTAGTGTTCCAGTTTTCCCACTTCTCTTCTAACATCCAACATTTTTCTTTTTTAGTCATACTAATTTATCTGCTAGGTATAAAGTGTTACCTCAGGGTGACATAGGTGTTTTAATTTGCATTTCTTTCATTAGTAGTGATTTAGAATATTTTTTCATCTGACTATAGATGGTTTTGATTTCTTTGAAAATTGTCTCTTCATATCCTCTGATCATTTATCAATTGGGGAATGCTTTGTATTTTTATAAATTTGACTCAGTTTTCTATATATTTAAGAAATGAGACCTTTATTAGAGAAACTTGTTTCTAAATCTTTTTTTCATTTATTAAACTGAATGTCTTTTCCTTCATCCTATTCTCCTCTTCTCTGTTCGCATTTTCCTTTCACCCTGTCTTTCCTCAGAATTGTTTTGATTTTGACTACTGCTAATTCCAGTCTGTCCTCCTTCTATCACCTTTCCCCTCTCCTTCTCTCTTTCCCTTTTTGCTTTCCTATAGGGAAACTCCTTTTTAAGGAGTTTTTTTCTTAAGTGAATTTTTGTGCCACTTTTTCCATTCCACCAATTCTGATTTTCAAGGCATTTTTCTTCTCATTGACTTTTTGTACATCTTATCATTTGGTCTTCTCTTACTTGATTGGGCCTGAGACTAATTCATATTTTTCTTGGAATTTTTGGATATCGAGTTTTGACTTTGTCATCTTCTTTTGAGTGTGTGTTTTTATCTTCCTTATCAGTGTACTAATTCTCTGTAGTTGGATTTTCCCCCCTGCATTTTGCTCATTTTTCCACTCTATTTCTTGACTTTTAACTCTTTGTTAAAGTGGGACTGCTTCCAGGGTAGAGGGTACGCTGTCCTAAACTTTGGTGATTTTGTGCAGTTTTTTTCAGAGATACTTCTAAAAATCTGTAACTTTTTAGTTCTTCCAAGATAGTGAGAGAGAGGGTATATTTACTGCTCTCCTGGACTGTGCTCTGACTTGTGAGTGACCCCAGCACTCTTTTCTGCCCTGAAATTATGATAGCCCTCCTTGCTCCACTGTGGCTATAGGCTGTGGTATGCTAATGCTCCTTCTTGCCCTGGAACTGTTGGCCAGGACTACAACCCAGATGTGAACATAGGCAAGGCAACTGAGTCCTCTCCCCACTGCCAGCAAAGAGATGCCTATAATGTTTTGATCCCCTTTCTGTCTGTGGGCTGAAAGTTCCAGAAGCAGCTGCTGCAACTGCTGATTCAGCGTCTCCCAAGGACTGCTCCTAGTTTGTTGAGGCCTGATCTACACTAGTGTGGCCTGTACTGGACGATGCTCCACTCTCACCCTGAAGCAACAGATCTTTCTTAGGAATTGTTTTATGGCATTATTTAAAGGTGTTCAGAGAGCTTTGGGGGGAGCTTGGGCGAGATGCTTTTTTTTCTCCATCATTTTGACTCTGCTTTCTCTAGGATTTTCTAAATCTGCAAAGAGTGATAGTTTTATTTCTTCATTGACTATTCTAATTTCTTTAATTTCTTTTTCTTCTCTTATTGCTACATCTGACATTCCTTTTTTTAAATAATAGTTTTTTATTTTCAAAATATATGCAAAGATAGTTTTCAGCATTCACCCTTGTAAAACCTTTTGTTCCAATTTTTCTCTATTCTTCCTTTCCTCCACTCTCCTAGACAGCAAGTAATCTAATATATGTTAAACATTTGCAGTTCTTCTAAACATATTTCCACATTTATCATGCTGCACAAGAAAAATCAGATCAAAAAGGGGAAAAAAGGAGAAAGAAAGAAAAAAGCAGGCAAACAACAAAAAAGGTGAAAATACTATCTTGTAATCCACATTCAGTCTCCATAGTCTTCTCTCTGCATGCAGATGGCTCTCTCCATCACAAGTCTGTTGTAATTGGTCTGAATCACCACATTGTTTAAAAAAAGTTACATCTGTCAGTTGATTATCACATAATCTTCTTGTTGCTGTGTACAATGTTCTCCTGGTTCTACTCATTTAACTTAGCATCAGTGCATGTAAGTCTCGCTAGTTCTTCCTGAAATCATCCTGTATAACTGACATTTCTAGTACAATATTAGAGATGATGATAGGCAACTTTGCTTCACCCCTAATTGCATTGAGAAGGCTTTTAACTTATCCCCATCATAATATTTGCTAATGGCTTTAGATAAATATTACTTATCATTATAAGGAAGGATCCATTTATTCTTATGTTCTCTAGTGTTTTTAATAGGAGTGGGCGCTGTATTTTATCAAAGGCTTTTTCTATATTGAGATAATCATATGATTTCTGTTAGTTTTATTAATGATATGGTCAATTATGCTAATAATTTCCTAATACTGAGCCTGCCCTGCATCCCTGATATAAATAGTACCTGGATATAGTATATTTGATCCATGTGATATATTGCTGTAATCTCTTTGCTAGTATTTTACTTAAATGTCTTGCGTCAGTATTCATTAGGGAAAATCCTTTATAATTTTCATTCTCTGTTTTGGCTCTTTCTGATTTGGGTATCAGCACCATACTTGTGTCATAAAAGGAATTTGGTAGTTCTCCTTTGCCTGCTTTTCCAACTAGATTATGTAGTATTGGGATTAATTTTTCTTTAAATGTTTAATAAAAATTTTTTGTGAATTCATTTGGACCTGGGAAGTTTTTCTTAGGAAGTTTATAGGTATCTTGTTCAATTTATTTTTCAAAGATTGGATTATTTAAAGTATTCTATTTCTTTTTCCGGGTGGTTTGTATTTTTGTAGGTATTCATTTCATTTCATTTAGATTGTCAAATTTATTGGTGTATAATTGGACAAAATAGCTCGTAACAATTGTTTAAATTTCTTCATTAGTGGTGAATTCACTTTCGTTTTTCATGCTAGTAATTTAGTTTTCTTTCTCTTTTTAGAAATCAAATTAACCAATCATTTCTCTATTTTATTGGTTTTTGCATTGTCAGATTTTAATTTTATTTATTAGCTCCATGATTTTCTTTCAGCTTCATTAATCTCTCCTTTGATTTTGAAGATTTTCAATTTGTTGTTTAATTGGATATTTTTAATTTGTTTTTTCTAATTTTTTTTACTTGTATGCTCCATTCATTGACCTCTTTTTCTCTATTTTATTGATGTAAGCAATAGTTTTCCCCAAAGCTACATCTCATAAATTTTGGTATGTTGTCTCATTGTCATTTTCTTGAATGAAATTATTTCTGTGATTGTTTCTATGATTTGTTTTTTATGATCTGAAAAGGGTGCATTTACTATTTTTGCTTATCTTCATTTACTTGTGATGTTTTTATGCCTGAAAACATTTTTTGTGTAGGTACCATGTACTGCTAAGAAAAAGCTATATTCCTTTCTGTTCCTTTTCAGTTTTCTTTAGAAATCTGTCATATCTAACTTTTCCCAGAATTTTATCCTTCTCTTTAACTTCTTTCTTGTTTGTTGTTATTATTGTTGTTGTTGTTTGATTTATCTAGTTCTGAGAGGGGAAAGTTGAGATCCATCTCTAGTAGAGTTTTATTATTTATTTCTTCCTGTAATTCATTCAGCTTGTCCTTCAAAAATTTAGATGTCATATCATTTGGTACATATATGTAGAGGGTCACAATCAGTGGGGAAACTCTGGATAAGGTATAAGATCCTCCGGCCCATAGGGAACTTGCTAACAATGTCTGGTTTGGCTCCCCATCTCCCCTAAGGAGAGTGATAGCAGATGGAAGAGTGATAGCAGGTGGCAAACTATGTAGCAATAGCAAATTGTTTATGTAGTCCCACTTGCTCACTGTTGTTTTTGTTATATTATTAAAAGGGGAAAAGCCCTTGAAATAAACAGATTCCATTTTTCCACTATCCTCAGGAGTCCCATCTGATCACTGCTCCACTAGGATAGTATATTTTAATCACCCCAGTGTGGGGGATCTAGAAAGCAATGGTATGTTTTGTCACCTAAACTTGGGGGCTCCAGAAAGCAGGACTCAATATTTGAATCACTCCAACTTGGGGGCTCTAGAAAGCAGGACACAACCCATATATGTTTGGGATTTAAATGACTTCATTATCTATTTTTAAGTAAGATATAGTTTTTTTCTTTATTTTTTCAATTGGATCTATTTTTGCTTTTGCTTTGTCTGAGATGATAGCAACCTTTTATTTATTTATTTATTTATTTATTTTTTGCTTCAGCTTAAACATAATAGATTCTGCTCCAATCCCCTACCTTTATTCTGTATGTATCTCTTTGTTTCAAATGTGTTTCTTGTAAACAATATGGCATAGGATTCTGGTCTTTAATCCATTATGCTATCTATTTCTGTTTTATAGGTGAGTTCATCCTATTCATATTTATACTTGTGATACCTGTATTATCCTGCATGTTACTTTTGTTTATCCCCCTTTCTCTCTTAGTTGGTACCTATTCCAACAGGAATGAATGTTGATAGTTGCCCAGATTCTGACTTTAAGCAGCAGAGTTCAAGAATATTTTGGACTGCAGCTGTGACAGATGACTGACCTATGCTCACTATTTATGTGAATGGAATACCGTTAAAAGGATTGTTAGACACGGGTGCAGAGCGTACTGTCATTAGAGGTGCCAGCTGGCCCAGTCACTGGCCAAAGATTAAGGCAGACACCTACATGTTTGGTGTAGGAGGATCAATAACAGCAGAAGTTAGTGCTGCCCCTATGAAATGGACATTTGAAAATGAAAGAGGAATTTTTACTCCTTTTGTGGTTGAAAACATCCCCATCAATCTGTGGGGAAGAGACATTTTACAGCAGATACAATTACAATTAAGTACTTTGGCTTTTTAGGCAGGGCTGCTGTTGAAGGCCTGCCTGCACTCTCACCTGTTCCTATTCAGTGGAAAACGGATACACCAGTGTGGGTAGAACAGTGGCCCTTAGCTAGCGATAAAATTCAGGCCTTAGTAGATATAGTGCAAGAGCAACTTGACCAAGGACACTTACAATCTTGTCTAAGTCTTTGGAATTCTCCAGTATTTATTATAAAAAAGAAGTCTGGAAAATGGAGGATGTTGACTGATTTAAGAAAGGTTAATGAACAGATGGAAACTGTGGAAACTCTTCAGCCTGGGCTTCCATCTCCTACTCAATTGTCTAGAAAATGGCCTCTTTGGGTTATAGACATCAAGGATTGTTTCTGTTCTTTTCCTCTGTATAAGGAGGATATGAAAAGATTTGCCTTTTCAGTGCCCAGTGTTAATTTAGTTGAGCCTTATAAAAGATATGAATGGACAGTTTTGCCACAGGGAATGAATATACACAGGGAAATAGCCCTACTATGTGCCAAATGTATGTTGCTGCTGCTCTTACTTCAGTAAGAATAGCATTTCCAAAAGTAAAATTTTTACATTATATGGATGATATTTTGGGGTGTGCACCTGAGGAGCGAATGTTAGAAGCATGTCTACAAAAGACCATAGAAACACTAAGAAACTACAAACTTCATATTGCTACCAAAAAAATTCAAAGGCATGCTCCTTTTCAGTATTTAGGATATGAAGCATATCCTAAGGCACTTACAGGACAAAGGCTTTCTTTAAGAACAGAGAAGTTGAACACCTTAAATGATTTCCAAAAATTAATAGGAGATATCCAATGGATGCGTCCAGTGCTAGGCTTAACTACCAATCAATTTCAACCTCAATATGACATTTTAAGGGGAGACACTGCTTTAAATTCACCATGCCAACTTACAAAAGAAGAGCAAGAGGCTTTGAGAGAAGTTGAACTGGCTTTCAATGTGGTTGAAAGAGTCACTCAAAAACCCTATCAGGTTTTGCTAAAAAGCGGCACCCACAGCAGTCATTCATCAAGGAAACAGTGTGATAGAGTGGGTGAACCTCCCAGCACAACCAGAACAAAGCCTTACTTCTTATCCCGTGCTTGTGGCTCTAAGAGCTTCTTGCTTATATGAGCTCTCTAAAGGTGTGAACATAAGCATTGTTCCACTTAGTACCTTGTTTCAAGTTCTGGCCCATAACATCTCCTTATAAGATCAGATCAATCATACTGAACCATGCCAAATTAGATAATTATTGTCTCTATCAACTCTAATGAGTTAACACTTTGTAAAGATTCCATCATCCTTCCTCACAAGTGTTTTACTTCTGATCACCACCTTACCCAATATATTCTCCCTTTTATCAGTCTTCTGTCCATTTTCTATTGTCCTTCCCTTTTTACTTCCCTATAGGGTAAGATAGATTTCTATATCCAATTATTCTGTTTGAGCCAATTTTGATAAGAGTAGGATTTAAGCTTTGTCCATCACCTCCCACCGCTATCTTCTTCATAAAAGCCCTATCATGCCTCTTTTCTGTGGGATAATTTACCCCATTCAATTTCTCCCCTTGTTCTTCCAGTCAGCTTTCTTACCCCTTCATTTTGTTTTTGGGGTATCATTCCATTCAGGTAATTATAGTTTTTATGCCTTCTCTCTTTATATATTCCTTTTAATTGTTTATATAGTATTAAAGTTAAGAGTTACAAATGTTATCTTGACATATAGAATTATAAACAATTTAATGTAATTGAATTTCTTACATTTTCTTTCTTTCTTTTTTTTTTTTTTTTGGTAACTTTCTATCTTTTTGTTTATTTTTTATTATTAAAGCTTTTTATTTACAAAGCATATGCATGAGTAATTTTTCCAACATTGACCCTTGCACAACCTTTTGTTCCAAATTTTCCCCTTGTTTTCCTCCATCCCCTTCCCTAACTGGCAAGTAGTCCAAATATGTTAAATATGTTAAAATATATGTTAGATCCAATATATTTATACATATTTATATAGTTATCTTGTTGCACAAGAAAAATCAGATCAAGAAGGAAGAAAAAGAAAAACTGAGAAAGAAAACAAAATACAAGCAACTAACAACAGAGTGAGAGAGAATGCTATGTTGTATTCCACACTCTGTTCCCATGGGCCTCTCTCTGGGTGTGGATGGCTTTCTTCTTCACAGCACAAGTGGAACTGGTTTGAATCATGTCAGTGTTGAAGAGAGTCTTGTCCATCAGAATTGATCTTCATATAGTCTTCTTCTTGCCATGTAAAATCATCTCCTGGTTAAGCTCATTTCACTTTGCATCAGTTCATGTAAGTCTCTCCAAGCGTCTCTGGAATCATCCTGCTGGTCATTTCTTACAGAACAATAGTATTCCATAGCATTCATATACCATAACTTATTCAGCCATTCTCTAATTGATGGGCATCCACTCAGTTTCCAGTTTATTGCCACTAGAAAGAGGGGTACCATAAACATTTTTGTACATGTGGGTCCCTTTCCCTCCTTTAATATCTCTTTGGGATATAATCCCAGTAGAAACACTGCTGGGTCAAAGGGTATGCACAGTTTGATAACTTTTTGAGCATAATTCCAAATCACTCTCCAGAATGGTTGGATTCGTTCACAGTTCCATCAACAATGTATTAATGTCCCAATTTTCCCATATCCCCTCCATCATTCAGCATCACCTTTTCCTGTCATCTTAGCCAATCTGACAGGTATGTAGTGGTATCTCAGAGTTGTCTTAATTTGCATTTCTCTGATCAATAGTAATTTGGAACACCTTTTCATATGGCTACAAATAGTTTCAATTTCTTCATCTGAAAATTTGTTCATATCCTTTGACCATTTATCAATTGGAGAATGGCTTGAACTATTATAAATTTGAGTCATTTCTCTATATATTTTGGAAATGAGGCCTCTATCAGATCTTTTAGATATAAAAATGTTTTCCCAGTTTATTGCTTCCCTTCTAATCTTGTCTGCATTTGTTTTGTTTGTACAAAAGCTTTTAAACTTAATATAATCAAAATTATCTATTTCATGATCACAAAGATTTGTGATCTTTGGTCACAAATTCCTTCCTTCTCCACAAAACTGAGAGGTAAAGTATCTTATGTTCTTCTAATTTGTTTATAGTATCATTCTTTATGTCTAGATCATGTACCCATTTCGACCTTATCTTGGTATACAGTGTTAGATGTGCCTACTTTCTGCCATATTAGTTCCCAGTTTTCTCAGCAGTTTTTGTCAAATAGTGAATTCTTATTCTAAAAGCTGGAGCCTTTGGTTTGTCAAATACTAGGTTGGTATAGTCATTGGCTATTTTGTTCTGTGAACCTAACCTGTAATGGGCTGAGGCTTGAGTTGATGCACTGAGGTCCCAAGCACATGAGGCTAAATAGTAATTGGACCATACTCTATTAATATATAAGCTTGGAGAAAGAATGGCCCCCTCCCACTCTTTGTGCAAGTCCTGATGTGTTGTATAGGAAATGACGATTTTGGTGGGTGGAGGCAGGGGAGTGGAAAAGGAAAGGGAAGGAGAGACTTTTTGCATTGCCATTGCGACTACCTTTCAGCTCAGATCTCTCTCTCCTTTCTGTTTGTTTCTCTTCTTCTTTTTGCTTTTTGCTGAGGCAGTTGGGGTTAAGTGACTTGCCCATGGTCACACAACCAGGAATTGTTAAGTGTCTGAGGCTGGATTTGAACTCAGGTCCTCCTGACTTCAGGGCTGGTCAGCTCAGACCTCTCTCTCTGCTAGCTGGCTTCCTGTCGCAGCTCCCATATTGCTATCGCAATCCTTCTTGCCCATATTGCTATTGCAATCTTTTTTCACCTCTTCACTTTAGTAAAGACTGAAGATTTTCCCCTTAACCTGAGTTCCTGACTCCGGCTAATTTTAAATCCGCGGTCATTACACTAACCTATTCCACTAATCAGCTTCTCTATTTCTTAGCCAGTACCAAATAATTTTGATGACCACTGCTTTGTAATATAGTTTTAGATCTGGTACAGTTAGGCCACCTTCATTTGCTTTTCTCTTCATTAATTCCTTTGAAATTCTTATTCCTTTTGTTCTTCTAGATGAATTTTGTTATTTTTTCTAGTTTAGTAAAATAGTTTCTTGGGAGTTTGATTGGTATAGCACTAAATAAATGGATTAGTTTAGGGAATATTGTCATCTTTATTATATTCGCTTGACTTATCCACAAGTACCTGATATTTTTCCAGTTGTTTTAGATCTGACTTTATTTGTGTGGAAAGCGTTTTATAGTTTTGCTTATATAGTTCCTGATTTTCCCTTGGAAGATAGAATTTCTTACATTTTCTTGTTTCATTTTTGCTTTTTATGTTTCCCTTAAGTATTATATTTGAAAGTCAAATATTTTAATTGGCTTTGGTCCTTTAATTAAAATAGACACCTGTGCTTTACTCCTGATTTTGTTAGAAAGGTTATAGGGTTTCTTTATAATATATAATGTTGATTCTTAATTTTAGATAGATTTTGTTACTTATCATTGATATGTTTTTAGTCATATCTGACTCTTTTTAGGATTTTTGTGGTGAAGATATTGAAGTGGTTTGGCATTTTCTTCTCAAAATGATTTTACAGATGAGGAAACAGAGGCAGACAGGGTTAAATGATTAGCCAGGGTCACACAGCAAGCAAGTGTCTGAGGTAAATTTGAACTCTGGTCTTTTTGACTCTAAGCCTGAAACTCTATCCACTGCATTACCTAGTTGCCCATTTTTAACAAGATTTTTATCATCTTCAGGAAGGTCCATGGGTTCCTATTCATTAAAAAAATTTTTTTAATTGGCATGAATAATATATTTGTCAAAAGCTCTTTCTGTATTTATTGAATAATCATATGATTTTTATTATTTTTCATAATGTTATAGTCTATCAGGTTTATAGTTTTCTTAATAGTCAAGGAATCCTGCATTCTTGATATATAGTCAGCCTGGTCATGTAACAAAGTTCTTTTTTTGTTTTGCCTTTCCCTGGTTTAGGAATTGAAACCATATTTGTATTGCAGAAAGAATTTGTTAGTATTTAAAAATTTTTTTTGGTTGAGGCAATTGGAGTTAAGTGACTTGCCCAGGGTCACACAGCTAGGAAGTGTTGAGTGTCTGAGACCAGATTTGAACTCAGGTCCTCCTGACTTCAGAGCTGGTGCTCTATCCACTGTACCACCTAGCTGCCCCAAGAATTTGTTAGTATTTAATAATTTTTCCTTTATTTTCTCTTCATGTGTTGTCAGGTCTTCTTTTTCCATTTTTTTTAGTATTGATTCTGCCCCCCTAAATAATTATCTAATGATTAGTTTTTCAAAAAATATTTATTAGTTTTATGCGTAATTTTTTTATTTTCAAGGATTTTTTGATATTATTTGAATTTTTTTATTTTGAAAGTTTAAAGAATTTTTTTAGTTGCATGACAAATTGATTCGTATGTCCTGTCTCTTTTTTTGTTAATGAAAGCATTTATAGATATATATTTTCCCCAGTGGACTGTTTTGGCTGCTTCTCAAAAATTTTGTCAGCTTATTTCCTTGTTATCATTTTCTTGGCTGAAAACATCTGTTGTTTCTATATTTTGTTGTTTGACTAACATTCTTTAGGATTAAGTTATTTTTTTCTATTAAAATGTTAATCCTTTCTTTAAAGGTTCCTTCTTGTTTGTAATTTTTATTGTGTTGTGGTCAGTAGAGAATAAACTTAATATTTTTACTTCACCACATTTCTTTAGACGTTTAATGCTTTAGCAGTCAGTTTTTGTAAAGGTGTCATAAAATAGCTAAGATTTATCTTTATCTAGATATCAATATGGACACACATAGCGTTTTTACTTTCTATTTCTATTTAATAATCACCAGAAATCTGTCTTTGCCAACTAAAAATATTCTATTCAGGTCCTTAACTTTTTTTTAGCTATCTTTTTGTCCAAAACGGGATCATTGAGGTTCTCAATATTTGTAATTTTGTTTATTTCCCTGATTTTCAATTAGTTTTTCCTTTTAGTATTTAAACATAATTTTATTTGGTGAATATATATTAAGTATTGCTATTATTTCATTGTCTATGGTGCCTTTGAACATAATGCAATTTCCTTTTTTTCTTTTGTGTCTTTTTACAATTATTTCTTCTGAGATTGTTATCCTTGCTTTTTTGAGTCAATCCGAAGCATAAATATTCTTCCATTCTCTAATTTAAATCTTTGTGAAACTTTATTTCAAGTGTGTTTCTTATAAACATACTACTGGATTCTGCTTTCTAATCCAGTTGGTTATCTCATTCTGTTTTTATAGGTGAAATCATCTTTGCTAAAGATGAAAGCTAATTATGCATTTTTCTCCATCGTACTTTTATTCTTTTTTCCTCTTTTTGTCCCACTTCCTTTCCCTACTCTTTACAGAGAAGAAATTGATAAAAGAATGGATGTGATCAATGTTAGTGATCTGTAAGTGAAGCAATATGTTTTGATATCACTTCTCCTCTTGCCCAAAACCTGAATGCTGGTTGCTTTGTTTTGTTTTTTCTTTTTAGAACTCCTTTTATGAGATTGGGACTGTTCCATCTCTCTTGAGCATCTCTCTTATCTTTACCTCCCTCTGCCTGTTTTCCTGTTGAGTTTAACATTACACAGCAAATTTTTTGTGTAAGTGTAGTTTGTTTGCCTCAGTTTCCTGATCTGAAAAATTGGATTAATAGTAGTACCTACCTCTCTCAGGATTATTGTGAGGATCAAATAAGACAATAATTTGAAATGTTTAGCATAATGTCTAGCTAGCATTTAGTAAGTGCTACATAAATGATGATTTTTATTATTATTGTTATATCCCTTTTTACTTCCTTTAAGACCACTAAAACCTAGACCCTTAATCTTATTTCATCATCCTTTTGTCCTTGAAATAATTTTGCTTCTCAAAATACTTGTTTTTTAGTCCCTAGTATAAAGTAAGCCCTTCATCCTCATTTAACCTCTTCCAATTACTCAAATATACTTAATTTTTTTTTTTGACTCCCATATTTGCAGTCCAGATTTTTTATTCAGCTACTGATTTTTCCTCAGGAATACTTGAAAATCCTATGTGTGTATACTCAATCTTCCCTCCCTCACTTCCTCTCTCCCTCTTTCCTTCCCCCCTCCCTCCTTTCCTTCTTTCCCTTCCTTCTTTCCTCCTTTCCTCCCTTTCCTCCCTTCTTCCTTTCCTTCCTTTCCTCCCTTCTTCCCTTTCTCCCTTCCCCTCTCTCCCTTTTCCCCTTCCCCTTTCTCCCTGCCTTCTTTCCTCTTTCTGTCTCTCTTTTTCTCTTCCTGTCTTTCTCTTTCCTTCTCCTATTTCCTTAGGAAATGACTGGTGGATTCATTCTGTTATTTCATTGCTTTCCTAGTTCTAATAAGCTTGGGATGTTTTCCTTTAAGATTTCTTGAAATGGAATGCTTAGAGTTTTTATATCATTTTTAGGGAATCTGATGTCTCTCAAATTTTCTTTTACCTGTTTTCAAAGTCAGTTGATTTTGGTAATTGATACCTTGCATTTTCATCTCTCCTTTCACTTTAAAAATTTTGCTCTGCTCTTTGTTGTTATTTCATAGAGTCTGCATCGTTCTTGAATTCTGCTTGATTCATTCTAACTTTAAGGGAATCCAATATTTGGTAAAGAAGCACTTGTTTTTCCAAGATATTTATTCTTCATTTAATTCTTTCCTTCAAAGCTATTATTTGACCTATAATATTTTTTAAGAAAATCTTTTGGAAAGAAGTTTTTTTCCTTCATTTCTTCAAGGTGAAATTGTAGGCTTTGTGGCCAAGCCATTTTTATTCCCCCTCTTGCCCGCCATGACTCTACTTGTGATTGTTGTGAAGTTACTCTCTTCTTCTGGGTTTATCTCTTGGGATCTATCGATTTATTGGGATTTATTGATTTCTACATGTTCTTCTGGGTCTTTTTATCTTTATCCCTATTTCTAGTTTCTGATTTAGGATGTCACCACATCCAGATTCTGCCGTTTTCTATTCTTCCTACACTTTTGAATGGCATGGATAGGACCATAATTCCCTAATGAACTTCATGGATTCCTGCCACTGGCTTCTACTTCTCTTTGTGTGTTTAGTATGCTGGCAGATTTCAGTATCCCTGGTCAGGCTATGCCCATGATCTGCCATCTTTCTCCCCCTCTCTTCCTTTTACACCTCTCCCTCCCCCCCAAAGCTTTCTTAGTGAAGGTACTGCTATGGCTTGGTTTAGGGTACTAGCATAAACTTCCAGACTGTTTATTTGTGAGTCTGTTGCCTTTCCTGGAACGATTACTTTCCCAGCATCTACAGTTTTTTGCTGTCTTTTTGTGCAGTCTTGGGTTTTATGATATTTCTATTTTTCCATTTGTCTTCCTCATTTTTTTTTTTTTTATTGGTAGGGAGAGATCCTATACCTAGTCCCTGTTGCCTTCCTACTCCTTTTAAAACTGAAAAAAGGAAGGAAAAAAACCCAAAACTACATAACAAATATGCATAGACCAGGAAAATAAAATCTTACATTAACTATTTCCAGAAATATCTGTCTCCTTTTCCATTTTAAGTACAGTATTTCTCTAAGTATAATACGCCTTCTCTTTGGTCCTCTGGAATTGTAGCTTTCCATTTCATTGATGAGAGTTCTTAAGTATTTCAAATTTGTTTGTATTTATAATGTTGTTGTATAAATTGTTTTCATAGTTCTACTTTCTTCATTCTTTATCAGTTCATATGAGTCTTTCCAAGTCTCTCTGAAATTGTTTTGTCATTTCTTGCAGCATAGTAATACTCTATTACATTAATATATCTTAATTTGTTCCATCTTTGCCCAGTTGATATGTCATTCCTTTCAAAGATCTATTCAAGTTTAATAACATGACTTCTTTCTCCCTGGTTAGTGAAAATGATTTATAATTGTTTTTTCTTTATCATTCATTTTCCAAAAATACTTCATTGTACTTAAACAGAATGATTATATTTAAGGAGCATAAATTTGTGGATATTTATCTGTAGCCTGTTTAAACTTCCTTCTAATCATAGTTATGTAAAAGGAATAGGACAAGAAACAAAGAAGTGGGCTTTTTTTGAAAAACAGAATCATTGTGATCTTTTTTATCTTCTCCCATATATCAAGTAATGGTCATTGTTGTCACAATCATCATCAGTGTGGTGATGATGTAGTGGTAGTAGTAGTAATAATAATATACACTTGCATAGGTTTTTAATTTTATTTTTATTTTCAGTTCTAGATTTTTGACTCCACTCCTGTAGAGAGCTGGAACTCTGGAAAAGTATACTTGAAATATACTTACAACAGGGTGTTTACTCAGTGTGATTGATGAGATAATGATTCTCTAGTTCATATATACTTATTACTTAGTGTGATATAGTGATGTACTGGTTGTACAGTTGGCACATGCTCAGTGTGCTGTAGTGATGCAATTGTACTAAGGTATTTAAGGGCTGAGAAGACTGGAGACAGGAGAGAGTGTGTATGTGCTTGAGCTCAGACTCCAGACTCCATCCCTGATCATCCTCATGGTGACTCTCCTGCTAAGACCAAGGCTTGTCCAGAGGTCCTTCCGGAAGCTAGCCTGGACATTATATACTCCCTCCCCCTGTTACACTCAATACACATATGAAGTCATGTAAAACATAGTTCTATATTACATAGGGTTTTAAGGTTTATAAAACATTTAATACTCATCTGATAAACCTGTGAAAGAGGAAGTACACCTAATATTTTCTCCATTTTATGAACTAGAAAAGTAGAGTTTAGAGAAATCGACATGCCCAGATTCATATAGATAGGGAAAGATTCAACAAGTTTATTTTTGTTCCAAGTAAAATGCTCTTCCATTATACCATTATGCTGTGGAGGTAAGAGATCAAAATGATCATTTAAGTGGAGGAAATTGTGTATGAATGTTTCTGGCAGCTAAAATTCCAAGATGAATTTTGGCTGCTGAGGGAACCGTGATTTTAAATTATTGGTTAGATCAACTCAACAGTCATACCCTTTAGGCACTTCTTTTTCTGACTCACTTAAAAGATCAGGTTGAGTTTCCTTGCCTTTGCTTAAAATTAAAAGGTTCTAGAAATTCCTTGGTTGTGAGGAAAAAAAGCAGTCTCCTAAAGTCAGATTCTGCCACCCAGCACAGCCACATGCAACTTCTGGAGATTGCAAGTTATTAGGAAGCCTTTGTGTTTATCTGACTTGACCTGGAGCTAAATTGGCTGTGAATGAATAATTTCAATATCTTTAGCCGACTCATATGGTAACAGTATGTTTATCAGAAGAAGGCTGATTGACAATTTTATCCCCTCAGAACAGACCAACAAGCTTACTTGTCAATTTACATCTCTGCTAATGGCTAAGAAAAATGATAAGTTAATAGTTAGCATTATTAAATTTGTAAGTGCTTATTGGTGTAAGACTCCTGAACCAGAGGGAGTCTATACAGAGAGCTATATAGACCTATATAGAGGTCTTACTCTCTTGAATGTACTGGGAGACATAATATTTTTCACCAAGACCTTTACCTACTTTTCTGTAACTTTGAAAGTCACTGACTTTTATAGTGTTCTTTGCAATTGAGAATAACATTTTCTGCTACCTTACTTGAGACATTAATTTCTTTCCATTTTCCATTTCATGTTGATAATTTCCACGTTAGTTCAAATATAAGCCACATTTTCCCTTCAAGTCTTGCATATGCAAAAACTGAATTCACTCTTGGCAAGAAAGTGGCAACAAAAATGATAGAACTGTGATGATACATATTATTTTGATTCAATAGATATAAGACAAGCAGTAAATATGTATTTAAACACCAATTTTATATAATATTTTAAAGTATATATACATATTTATGTCTATATGTGTGTGCTTGTATATACATACATGAAAAAGGAAATGTATATATGCACACACATACAATATATCATTTAATATAGTACATGTATTCCTACCTATCTATACATATATATATGTATATATATACACATATATATACATATATATAATATATGCATGCATGCATGTACATTCTTATAGGTATATGCATATGTATGAATAACTTTTTTTTTTTTTAATCGCATTGTAGCTAGTGGCCTAATTTTGTACCGCTATGATATATAATACTATAAAGTACTTCCTAAATATACATGACTGTATCTCTTATATGTTTATTTGTTTAAACATTTTCATTTATACATTTTTCTTTTATATAACAATTCTGGATCTACGCTATTATTTCTCTCCTCCCTCCCCCTCCTCCCCCACCCCTTCCTAATCCAAGTTAGTTTTCCCATGTATCAAAGGGGAAAAATAGGTTAAACAATATCATCAGAGACATTGATCATATCTGATACATATGCAATGTCACATACCCAGAACCTCCCCTCCCCTACCTTTTTTGGGTACGGAATTAGTTGTTATTGCATAACATTCATATATTTCATTTTATTATTCTTATCATTTTATTGTAATCATTGTGTATTTTACCCTTGTGTTTATAACACTTCAACTCATAAATATCCTTACATAATTTTTAAAAAAATTTCTTATATTCATTTTTTACAATGCATGTACTATTGCATTACATTCATACGTCACTGTTTGTTTAGTCATTCCTTAATAATGGATACCCACTTTATTTCCATTTCATTATTATCACAAAAGATGTTACTAGGAATAACTTAATAAATTTTATATCTTTCTTTTTGTCTTTGACCTCCTTGAGATATATGTCATAGTAGGGATATCTGTGTCAAGGAGCATATTGAATCAATTTTTTTTCTCGCAGTTCTAGATTGTTTTCTAGAATGGTTGGATCAATTTGTAGCTCTATTGGTGTTGTGGTACTGTGCATCAAAGAATTTAACTGGAGTTTAACTGTTAGTAGGAACATATGTCTTAAGAAAGAAATTGTTCTTTGATAATAAGTGAAGAAATCTTCCTACTTTCTGTTTCCACTTTTCATTCACTGTACTATTACTAAGGAATTTCTCTATTGTTCTAGCATGTTAGACTAACATGTTAATCTCTTTATAATCTCCTCCATGATGCAGTATATGTTTACCAAAAAGAAACGACAAAATATTGCATGCTTAAAAGTTTCAAAATTAAAAAGTACTGTAGTGAGGGTAGGTTTTTTGAAGTTAGTTCTAAACTTTGAATCCTTTGAAGCTTGTAGCTGCTAAACATTTATTTGACCAACCCCCAAAGTATAAACTCACTACTGTGAGTGATAAGATTTACTTTAAAAAAAATAATAAAATTGAAATAAAAGTTTGAAATGTAAAACATGTGGCAAAAAAAGTTATTACTTAAGTTTAGCTGTTGAAAGAATTATATCCAATAGCTAATATTTCTATACCCTGGGAAAGCACACTGTTCTAGATTACCTTTGTGTTTTTATTTACTCTTTGCATTTAATGAAACATTGGGGCCTACCTCTCTTCTCCCATGAAGGATGAATTTTGCTATAGTATTAACAGGGGAAAGCTGAATTAAATGAAAAGATTGAGTATAGATTTAAAAGTCTGATGTATGAAAAAGTAAACTGATTCTGTTGCTTAAAGTTACATTAATTCTTTTAATATGTTAATTAGTGTGATCATTTCAAAGAGAAAAAAAGAATTTGGTCAGAAATATCATGATATAATTTGCATTCCAGTTTTCTGTGTGACCATAAACTGAGTCGGATATTGCCACATATGTAACATACACCACATGTCAGCTGTTTCCTGCCTCACTGCTGACAAGAGCCCCATTCATAACTTCTCTTTTTATCCTTTCAGTGAATAAGTAATTATTCAATATAGAAGGCAGGATATTTGGAACTAGCTATTTAATGTGGCAGCACACTGTAATGAAATCTGCTGTTACTGGCAACCTGATAGGAGAGTGTAACAATTCCAGCATGGCTGAAACTTTATCTGCTTTGACGGGACTGTTTATTTGGCACATCAGTGAACCTTTTATCCCAGTGAGTGACAGATCTAGAAGGGTCACATTTACATCCATTCTATCATGTATTGTCATATTTAATGGCGGACAAGGTTGAGTGGGATCGGGAGTAATTTGAACTTGCTTTTCCACAGAGTAGAGGCTAAAAGACAGCTTGATCTCCCATATTGTGGTGTAACACATGCCATGACTTAGCATTTGTTTATGAAGGATAATCTTACTGATTACAATTAAAAAAATCTTTGAACTGTCAAATATAGCATATTGCTCTCTGTCCTATTAAACTAAAACCTTCCAATATGAACTCTCTTAGATTCATGTGCTGTTTAGCTTTTTCACTCCAGTGAAAAATCCTACAATCAGGCTTTTCACAGACTTTATACCTTTTCACTTTATTTCTCTCACATGAATCTGTAGTCTGCTACTTTTGTCTCAGAGGCTGAGGGAGGAAAGGGAACTATGCTTAAGGACCAAGAAGTGGGAAAAGCCAGTTGGGTTCTGTAATGCAGTGTTGGAATTTTTTTCTTTTCCAGGATTCAGTTCCTTATAATTATGAACCATGAAATACTTGGTAAGAAGTAAGATGAATATTAAACTATGTAGCTAATGTTGCCTTTTGGTGAGATTATGAAGAAACAGGCTAGACTGCGGTAGACTGTTTCAGTGGATAGAATTTTCATCTGAAAAAGATAAAAACCTCTTCAGAACAATAATTTGATATGTTTAGGAATTTTTTAAAAAAGCTATTCTGTATGATAATGGGAAAGAATTTCCATGAAGAGTAATTAAATTTCAGCTATATTAGCATCAAATAAACAATCTTTATTCCTTGTCAAAATTAATACTATTTTATTAACCTTTCTATTTTTGCTAGAATGAATCTTACAGTATTTTCTAGGTTTGTCTTTTTTCCCAAAAGCTAAAGTTGTCCATTTTGATGTCTTTGTGGCAAAATGACATTAAGTTCTTCTTTTGTAAATTGTATAAAGAAAACTTTGTTTTTGTTTTACTGGAAAATTATAGCATATTTGTCTTAGCTCTGGCTTGGTTAGAATCTTTTCTATTGAGCCATATTATAAACATAAAATAGTAAAATGATCGTAGCAAAGAATTCACTTGAATTAAGCCAATGCTAGGATTAATACCTTTTTTCTTAATGTATTTTTAATGGGAAAGATATGAATGATTACACCTTGACTGTTAAAGTCAAAATATAATTTTGTGTCTAAGGTTCAGTATAATTATATAAAATTTGTTGGAAGTTCTTTTTAGATTGGCAAAGGACCAATCTTAAGTGTAGTTTATATTTTACTTGTAATATGGACTTATGCTCACATGTTCTTTTTTATGTTTTATTCATTTTGGAAGGAAATTTAGATCTTTTTAAAAACTTGTTTTTACTTGACAGTTGTGATTCATTTCTTGATCATTTTGTAATAGATTTTATGAGGGCATTATAGAGAGTAATATTACAAACTTTTTTTGTTGTTACAGATTCCTGGTCCTTGTACTCGCTGTTCCTGTTCCACTAAAAATGAGAAAAGTCAAGATGATAATATAACAAAGAAAGAACATGGGGGAATATACAAGACACCTAAAATATTTTTTGGGACTCGTACACATAAACAGATAGCTCAGATTACTAGAGAACTGCGGAGGACAGCATATTCTGGGGTCCGAATGACTATTCTTTCTAGCAGGGATCATACTTGTGTCCATCCTGAAGTAATCGGTAATTTCAACAGGAATGAAAAATGTATGGAGCTGATGGATGGAAAAAATGTGAGTAACCCAGTTTTGAATTTTTAGGAAAGAATAAGGCATGAAATTTTCAAGATGTGTACATTTATATTTAGGATAATAAGTCAACCTTAATAACTTATTAAATCCTCATGAACAAAGTGAGTATCTGCAAGGACTAATTCATAAAAAAAGATTTATTATCAGTAAATCTTCATTTTTATCACAGTACATTAAAATTGTAAGACTTAGGACTAAAGCTAATATTTTAGTTTGATTTCTAAGCCATATGTTCATTTGAAAAAGTTCTAATTCTTTCTGCTCTCATATAAATGTTTTCAGTTCTCAGGTTATTAGAAGTTACCAAATCTTATGCTTTTAAATGGTATTGATCCAAGTACATTCAATTAGTTTATCTTGAAAATGAAAAAAAATATTTTGATTAGTTAGATTTTATCTTTATTTCTACCAAGTGTAAAATAATCATTTTAGTTGAATGGAAAATGTTGCTATAAGTATTTGTTTTAAAATTGAGTTTATTACTTTGTCTCTGAAAACTTTTTTTTAGTATAAATGGATGAAATACTTTTTAAAAAATTATGAGAGGTATTGAGATTTTCTTGAAAAATTTAGAAAAACCTATATTCGGCTTGGGTGTATTATAAAAGAAAATCTTACTAATTTATATGAGATTTTATAACTTGGTTGTAAATTCATTTGGGAATCTATATTCTAGTACAGTTACGAGTTAGCTACATTGCTTAATATTTTACATCTGGAATTATATCCAGCAATCAGTTAGAGAGGTACCTTGGATGAAAGAGCATTGGTAACATATGCAGAATGTGTAATATCTTATGGAAGTAATGTTATCTTTCACCTAAACTTTTAATCAAATCAAGGTAATGTTGGTCATACCCAGAAGCCTTTGGATAAAGGTCTCTAAAGTTTAATTTCATCTATTACATTTTTTTTCTGTATGACTTGAGTACCCTACTTTTCTTTTTTAGTATTGTTATTTGTTAGATAGCGATAAATAAGTGAATCTACTTAATCTTCAAAATAATCTTAAGTGAATTAAAAAATTTTGAGAATATGGAATAAGTTCTAAATAGTTATTTATTCAAAAACACAGTGGATGAATAGAAGAAACATGAATGAGAGTCTTAAGACTTTTTTTCAATATATTGTGGAAACTGACTGGCTGTTAATTTGTCTTAAATTCTTTCTTACATATAAGGAACTTTGAAATTTTCTATTCTGACATTTCTTTTGAGGAAATTCCTCACCAGATATTTTTTGAAAAAATATATATTTGTATGTTATACAAAGAAAGAAATACAAAAATGACCAAGTAGAGACAGAACTCACCTAATTATTCAGACCAGAAATTCTATTTTAGACTTCCCCAATAAATTCTAGATATTGATCTGCAAAATTCCTAAAATGTTTAAAAAAATTTTTTTACAACAAAAGTTTTTTTTTAATTATAGCTTTTTATTTACAAAACATATGCATGTTTTTCAATATTGACCCTTGCAAAACCTGTTCCAAATTTTCCCCTCTTTCCCCCCCACCCCTTCTCTCAGATGGCAGGTAGTCCAATACATGTTAAATATGTTAAAATATATGTTAAATCCAATATGTATATACATATTTATACAATTATCTTGCTGCACAAGAAAAATCAGAGCTAGGGGAAAAAAAAACCTGAGAAGGAAAGCAAAAATGCAAGCAAATAATGACAGAAAAAGAGACAGTGAAAATGCTATATAATAAAACTTGAAAAAAGCATCATGTTATCATTATTGCTTTGCTTTCATTTATGGAAATGTTATCAAGTTACTAACTTTGTCTTCAATCATGTCCCATCAATTAAACTTTAAAAATTTGGGAATATATGCATTGTTTAAGACTTTTTAATCAGCTTTCCCTCAAAAGTTAGAACTCAACAGACTTAGTCATGGATGATTGATTTTGTTCTTATTTGTGATGAATATTCAATAATTGTAGTAAATAATGGAAATCACCTATAAAATAAGTAATTAGAGGCAATATTTGGGATTTTGCTAATATTTCATATCATTTATTTTCAATTAGTGATAGTATTTCTATAACAAAAATACAAGTAGTTGGAGACACCTTGTCATTATTATGGACACTGGTAAATGTCAGCATTATTTTGTCACCTACTATCATATAATTTAAATTTATTTCATGCATTTACAATTTTCAAGTTATTTTTGTCTAGTAGTTAATTGTCTTTCACTGTACCTGCCAACCTAACCTGGTGGGTGTGAACACTGAACTTTTCTTGCTCCTGGACCTTTAGGGTAATTTGGTATTGTAATGAGGACCAATTACACTGTCACTGTAGGTGTCTGTATTTACTGAACTTGTTTCACCAAAGTGGGAAGATAAATAGATATCTGACAGTTTGAATAAAAAGAGCTGGAAGTGTGATAACACTTCAGTGACAGCCTTTGGATTGTGTTACACTTAAAATGGATGAGCTTTTCTGCTTTTGCTATCAGTCTTAGCGTGGGTGTTGGTCTAAATGCCCTCAAAGTGTAAACTTTCTGATTTTTGGCTTGATCAGAGAGGACATGTGTTTTTGTTCACTGTTTCCTTTGCTGAAGTACTTTTCAGGAAAAAGAAGTCAATTGGCTATATGAAATTAGCCTTTGTTTAGTTTAAGAAAACAAATTTAATTAGATCCAGGTGTATAAACACTAACAAATTAAATGTATAGGAGTATAGGCGTGGCTACCCTTTGCCAATCAAAGTGAGATTTCTCATTGTGCTACTTTGAGAGCTGAGAGTCCTCAAAGTATAGAGTCTTAGAGGCTGGCTTTCCAACCCTAGAACTTCCCATGTATTAGATATTCACCTGGTGTGTGCAACTTTCCTGGTACACATCTTGTCCATGAATTAGCTTTCAAGACCAGTGGAGAAGAGACTATGAAGATGGTTAAAAGGCAGATTAGATGAATGTTACTTTGTCAAGTGCACTTTGCATGACAAATCTTTCACGTCTGACTTTTTTTTTTTTAATTGCACAACAACCATATAGGTTGTCAATGCTAGGAAGGGACCCTGGAGATCATCCAGTTGGACTTGCTCAGCTTACAGTGGGAAGTAGCTCTAGAGAGAGAAAATGATTTGTCCAAAATTGCCCAGCTATGTAGTGACAGAACTCAGGTATCCTGAGTCTTAGTTAAATTCTTTTAATTTAAGGATTACATGGTACAATAGAGCACCAGATCTGGAATCAGAAAGATCTGAGTTCAAATGTAGCCTGAGAAACTTATTAGCTACATGACCCAGATAGGTTACTTACACTCTGTTTGCCTCAGTTTCTTCAATTGTAAATTGGAGATACTACTAGCACCTACTTTCCAGAGTTGTTATGAGGATTGAGCTGATATATTTAAAATGCTTAGCACAGTGTCTGATGTGTAGTAATCTTACATTCCTCCTTCTTTGCTTACCACTACAGCACGGGAATGGGCTACTAAATTAGGGGTACCTATCAGTTCTGTGATCGCTTTTGCTATCTTTTCGTATATACAGGGAAGAGTAAAAACTCATATTTTCCATTGCTGTGGTAGGAACTAGTCTAACCATTCATTCTTATATAAGAAGGAAAAGTTATAAAGGATGATAGAAGAGGGGAACCAAAAAGAAAAAAATATTTTTGTAGGTGGAAGCTGACATAGTAGGAAAAAGAGCATGGGTATAGAGGAATGAACATTTTGTAGAAAATGAATCGAACAAAGAAGATTCTGTAATTCTTTGTATTCAGGCATTTTTTTCCTGGAATGTAGACTGAACAGGTAGAATCAGGGCATCTTTGGATGAATTATTCATACTCTATTCTTTACATTTTATATGTGAGTGTGTGTGTGTGTGTGTGTGTGTGTGTGTGTATGTGTAGTTCATGTACTTTGAATAGATCTTTCCTTTGGTTGTAAATAATGAGATATACATATCTGGCATAGTGATGATAATAGGTAAACCACTTATGTCCTCTCTGTAGAAAATATTTCAGACCACTTTTTATTATTTTCAGTGTTGTTCAAGACACTAATGGCAATTCCCTGCTTAGCAGTCCCTTCTAATATGAAGAAAAATGGTAATAATACTAATAGCAAAATATGTAGCATCGTCTTTGTGCCATGCACTCTGCTAAGCCCTTTACAAACATCTCATTTAATTCTAACAAACAAACCTGAGATGAAGGTGCTATCATTTTCCCCATTTTTTGGTAATTGAAAAAACTGAAACAAATCGAAGTTACTTGCCCAGAGTACTACAGCTAGGAAGTATCTTGTGTTTGAATTCAGATTTCTCTCACTCCAGGCCCTCTGCTCTTTTGTCTTGTATTATCTAGCTATCTCAGTGATATGGGTAAAGTTAATTGATTAATTCATAGTTCATGGATGTATAATCTTTTTAAATAGTATTTTATTTTTCCAAGTACATGCAAAAATAGTTTTTAAAATTCACCTTTGTAAAATCTTGTTTTGCAAGTTTTTCTCCTTCTTTCACACCTCTCCCCTAGACAACAAGCAGTCCAATATAGGTTAAAAATATGCAATTCTTCTAAGCAAATTATAGATCTATAATCTTATCATGGTAGACATTCTTTACACTGGTGCTTTTTTCATTCTTTGTTTTTTTCTATATTTTTTAAAATTAAAAAACTTTAAATTCAACTAGTAAACATTTATTTTTTTTTTTTAGCCCCATTCCTGGGGAGGGAGAGCAGAAAGGAAGGAATCTTGTGACATATATGTATAGTCTTTGTATGTCTTCTCATTCTTAAAATCCTTGAATATGTTTACTGCAGATACATCACCTGACACCCATCCAAAGTGTTTGGGGCCTTCTTTTATATCTTTTGAAGAGGGCATATGACCAATCTATCTTTTTTTCTCATCCCTTTTGCTACATAATTGGCCCATCCCTTTTTCAATCTTAGATTTCTTGGATGATATCCTTTATTTCATGTCTCCTATACTATTCTCTGTTGTGCTATGTGGCAACTTATTCATATATTCCTATATGTTCCCTTTTTACTAAGGGATACTCACAATATACGTGTTAACTAATTTTCATCCTACTTAATTCATTTATCCATCCATGTTACCATCTGCTCTACCATTGCTACCTTATTCCTATATGGACTGACTCCTTTATAACACAGTACCTTAAAAATACATGCCTCAGTCCCTGGGAAAGTTAATCCATTTAATTTTGTATCTAATTGTGTTGATTATGGATTGAATGAGTATAAACAGACTATATCTAGCCAGCCCTTTGACTGTACTTCAATTTCATTTTCAAATTTCATTCTGCAATCCATCCACATGGGCACATTGCCACCTCATACATGGCCGCCTCACACATAGACCTAACTTGCTGTGGGCACAGTAACCAAATCAATAGCCCTGTTGCTTTTGAGAAGAACATTTGATTGACTGCTTTGAGGTTCTTCTACTCATCTCTGTGACTCTGTTGACCAAAGTACCCCTTGGCCATCTTCTCTTATATTTATTGTCTCCTTTTAAAAGTAAGTTCCTGGAAGATAAGGACTTCTAAGTTGTTTTTTTTTTTTTTTTTTTTAATTTGTAACCCAATGTTTAGCACAGTGCACATAGTAGGCCCTTAATATATGCTCTCTTATTTATTCATAAAGATTTTTAAAAATGGAAAATGTAGTCCTATGGGTTGGTAGTTATTGCTGGTTCTTTTGTTTCTTTTTTTCTTCTCTTTTTAAAAAAGTAGCATTAATATCCATACTTTTTACCAAGCTTCTTGTTTTAGGTTCCCAAACACTCTCAGTGTTGTTGTCTCCATCACAGACCTCGTCAGTATTTAGCTAATCTCTTCTTCTTCTTCTTCTTCTTTTTTTTTTTTTAATATCCTTTCTGTTTCCTAATGTGGTAGTCCTTCTGTCATTGTCAGTAAGTATTTGTTATAACAATCTTGACAAGTTTTTTGCATTTCTCATCAGTTCCTTGTCTTCTATTTTTGTCCTTTCATTATCTCTGTGTGATTTGGCTGCATTTGATTTCACCATAAACTTTCTGTGAATTTGCTTCTACTGTTTGCTTCCTTGCACTTCTCATAATCTTCTACTTTTTCCTCTGTTAGATTTTACAAACAAGTTTATATTCTAAACTATTGTTGCCCATCACTGCTATATTTCTTCTTGAAAGATTATCAAATGACCAAAATACTTGAAAAGCTATTTTGGTCTTCTTTATGTGGAGATTGACTTGTATTGGTTAAACTTCCTTAGGAAATGTTAACAGCTTCTATGTTTATTCTTTTATCCATTTTTCATTTTCATTGGTAATAGCTTTTTTAAGTGGGTTAGATAGAAATTGTTTCAATTGAACACCATATCTTCTCATTTGCATTTTAGTTTGGCATTTATTTTGATAATTATTAAATTGGTGGTCTGATTGTACACAGAGAACTGATTCATAGTTCCTCTGTTGTGCTCCCCTATTGGGCACCATTTGTTTCTTGTGTATTAAGATGTTGCCATTTTCATTTTTTAAGTAATACTCTTTGCCTAATTCTTTTTGTTGAAGAAAGTTCACAAAGCATGAATAAAGCATGAAGTTTCTGTCCAGATTGCAAACTTTTGGCTTTTTTTATTTTCTATGTTAAGCTCTATATTGTCCCTCTCCTTTCATTGCTGAATTCAAGTACACATGACTTAATTTAGAGGATATTATTGAGTTTTTTGTAAAGTTTCTCTGTTTCTTCAACCTTCGCAATAGATGTGTAAGGAACAGTTATTTCTATGATGGTCATTTTCTAAATGCTCTTCATGAGTACTACAATATAAGATGATCAAGTGTTCCATGAAATAATGTTTCTTATCTTCTATGGATATACAGTAAATCCAATTCCATAAATTCTCTAATTTACTTCTCCAAGAAGAGCCAGCTTTCCCTTTCACTGCAACTTCTTTTTGTCTTCTATCTTCATTTGTAGTGAGAATACCAATAATGATTTACTCATATTTAGACTACCCAGAGTTTTTACACTTTTGGGATAGTATAACAACTCTTCTTAGAATCTTTTCACTCTTCCCACTCTTCTGCTACTGCTATCACAAAAGGGGCCACAAAGAAGTGAGGGCCATTTTATGGTTTTATATTTCTAGGTTGCCTTGGTCAGAAAAATCCCTGACATAATGTCCAATTTGTTGGCCATGATGATCTTTTTATGTAATTCTACTGGACCTTATAAAACACACAATCTGTTTCTAGTACTATATTTGAATCCTTTCCAACCAGATAAGATCTGACAGAGCTCATATTCTACTGCCATATGTCTTAAAGATACAGGGTCCCCTCCACACCTGAATGAGGAAATAGAGTATGACTTTTTTTTCCCCATCTAGTAGGTGCCTTTGGGTGAATAGCAAAGAACATAAAAGATGTGATCTTGCCTTTGAATAGAGAATATATGTGGACAAAGGCAAATTTAGCTGCTTTTGACCAATCATTATTAAGAATTATGAAAAGTATGTGGGAAGAGAGGCAATATGATGTTATAGACAAAGAGCAGTTCTTGAGGTAGGAAGATGGGATTCAAGTCTTGTCTCTGACACATATTAGGTTTGTGGCTATAACAAATCAATCTCTTAACATCTCAATGGCCTAGGTAGTTCTCTAAGATGTGAGTTGGGGTTAAGTTTTTGATCAATTGTAGAGAGAATTGTTATAGTAGCAGTTTCTCAGAAAAATGAAATTGTAGATCTGGAAAAAATGTGTTTTAATTATAGATTCCTAGGTCTTAGGCTCTTAGGTAATTTGAGAGATCAAAAACAAGTCCCTTATTAAAAAATTGTTGTTGTTAATTTCTATGTGATTTGATAATATATATTCCTATGCCTGGGGGAGGAATAATAAGTTTTGGGTTTGGGGGACGCTTTTTTGTTTGCTTTTTTATTGCTACTACAATATTGGCTAATTTTTCAATGATATGTATTTATTTTTAGGGTAAATCCTGTTATTTCAATCACGGTGTCCATAAAATTAGTGAACAACATGTTCTACAGACTTTACTAGGGATGCACAGGGCCTGGGATATAGAAGATCTTGTGGGCCTGGGAAAAAAGCTAAAGGCCTGTCCATATTATGCAGCTAGAGAATTAATGCAAGATGCTGACATAGTGTTCTGTCCCTACAACTATCTCCTAGATTCACAAATAAGGGAAAGTGTAAGTATAAATGTAATGATTTAAAAACCATTTCTTTATTAACAGGGATTTAAGTGATCTAAGAAATATCTTGTGTTTTTTATTTAATTTCAGCCTGTCCATTGTTCTGTTCAATGTTTAATTTGGGTAAATAGATGAGCACATTAGGATTACCAGTAGTTACTAATTAGAAGTAACTAATTCCTGAAATTAATAAAAACTACTTATTTAAATGTAAAGATATTTTAAATTAAAGGGATAAGGAATCTTATGAATCCAGTGTCTGCAATGAGAATATAACTAGTATACAATAAAAATGAAACAATTTATAAAGCCACTCAGTGTGATATATGCTGATATACTTTGTGAGCTTTTGAGAAATGTTTTTATCATATGTATTTATGCCATCTAGTTCTCCTTATCAAGTGATATAGGTAATGGTTATAGCATGATGGAGCATGAGAAATTTAACATTCTTGTTGCTGCTACTGACTTTTTTGATGTGTGCAAATTCTTTTGTTATCAGTTTTGCTGTTCCCTCAGTTTTAAAATGTAGATAGTATACATTTATCTCTTGTAGTACTCAGTTTTCAACCCTTTTTATGTAACTTCCTATTGAAAACTTTTTCTGTTTTGCCTACTTTGTATAAAATAGTTTCCTTAGCTTGGCATTTTAGGCCCTCTTTAGTTTGATTACAACACACCTTTCCTGCCTGATCTTTCTGCCTGATTTTGTTCGTCTATTTTGACAAATCTTTAATCATGCCTTGTTCTTTATTTTCCCTTTGCTTTGCTTAAGACATCTTCTGCTTCTTTTTTCTCTTCTCTCTTCCTCTTAGCCTCTCTTTTTTTGAGGATGAGTTAAAATACCTCCTCCTGAAAGCTTTCCCCAACTCCTCCTGGCTACAAGGCTCTTACTTTCCTCTGAACACATTTATGGTCTCTGCCTCTCATTTGACAGTTGATTATGTGTTGTCTTGTGATTGTTGTCCAGCATTTTGTCTTGTTTGGCTATTTTACATTTCACGTTTTGTTTTGTTTTTATTCAATTTATGCCATAATTGTGCCCCCAAATAATGGTAAGCTTCTTAAAAGAAATAGGGGTCCCTGATCTCAAGGAGCTTAGAAGATTTTATATTCCTCTCAGCTTCTAATATGGTATCTTCTACACAAGAAGTTCTTCATAGGTAGTTGGTGGTTTCATATATTTGCAAAAGGTTTTGAGGCCTCTAGATGATAGTTATTGTGCTGATGTAAATATTGTGATAATGTTATGTATGAAAAATTCAATAAAGAAAAGTTAGTTGGCTTCAATAATGCAGAAGTTATATAAACCCTAGGAAAATCAATTTTTTACACAATTGTGCATGCTTCTGTTGACTAAAAGCTGGGTGAAGCAAAAACAGTCCTCTGACTGCTGATTAAATTAAAGAGTCAATTTCATAATGTTTTACAGGAAAATTGTTTTCTGTTGTAGATGGATATCAATCTGAAAGAGCAGATCATCATTTTAGATGAAGCCCATAATATTGAAGAATGCGCACGTGAGTCAGCCAGTTACAGTGTTACAGAAGTCCAACTTAGGTTTGCCCGAGATGAATTAGATATCATGGTCAGCAATAATATAAGGAAGAAAAATCATGAACCCCTTCGAGCTGTGTGCTATAGCCTTATAAAGTAAGAAAACTGGTTTTTTTAAAGTGGTATAAGTTAACATTTCCTTTAAAAAATTTTTTTGTTTTATGCTGCATTTTTATTTTTAAAAACATTTTTATTAATATCTTTTGTATGTCAATAATACAGATGACAATAGTGGGACTCTGCAAAGTGCACAGGCAGGGTAAATGGTAAAAGGTAGAGGATCTTAGAAGGTCTTTATCTGACAGGTAGTAAAGTTTATCACTCCTTCATCATATCGGAAGGAATAGAATTAATGACAGCCATATCACCTATGCTGTGCAAGTAGTAAAGCCACCTAGACGGATTCTGGGTGGTTCTGGCTTTGGGAAGAGATGAGGTACAAAAGTATGGGGAGAAAGTGCTGCCTCTGATGCTAGGTGGGACTTAAATTATATGAATGGGTTCTAGGATACCTGGGTCCACAATAGAGGATGAGAGAAGAAAGGGGAAGAAAATGTGTGAGAAGGGAGTAACATATAGTGAGGCTTAACATTAATGAGTTCAAATAGCTTCCCCTATCCCCATAAAGGTCTTAATTATTCACATTATTGAAAAAACTCAACATGATACTATCTGTTTAGTAGACATTGGACAAGTTAATATCAATTAGCCCAAAAAAATTCTTATACAAAATGCATGCTGTTGTGTTGGTTTCTAAGACATACCTCTAGATAGATAGATCCATATATGTGTCTATAGTAATTTAATTTTGCAAACAAATCATTCTCCCTGTTTCTCCTTTTGGACAAAATATATTTCTCGAAAGATCTTTGCTTTTTTGTTGTTGGGGGAAATTTTTATTTGGCTTTTGATGTCAATTAAAATGTTTTGGTTTTATGTAATACTGTAACTAATGCTTGTAATGATAATATGGACCACATGTATTTTCATTTCAAAGGGTCACTTTTGGAATTTCACTTGGAATGCTTTCCATGATGCATGAAAAATTATTTGGAAAATTTAACCTTGCTTATTCTTGGATGGCTTGCTTACTTAACTTTTTTTTTTCTTTTTTCTTTAAGGCGTTTCAAAGATAAAGAAAACTAATCAATCATTTGTAATTAGGCAATAAAATGATTAGTTGTGAAGTAAACTTCTTAATAATAGTTCTTGTCCATTAAAATGCCTCAAGAGCAGGAACTGTGATACCTCCAAATACCCCACATACTTCAGAATTGTTCTGTTGTGTAAACTAAATGTATAGTCTGATGTTCTTTAGCTTAAGATTTTCATTTAGAAATCTCTGATAGTAAGGAGAGGAAAACACATATACAGGACTTGTAGGAAGTTAATTTTTATTTTACAAGGTAGCATTTCAGGTTATTTTGCAGTGCTACCTTGAGATTAGTATTTCATGTTCCAGATCATTTTATATAAGAATTTGTATCTCCAGTTGCCTTTAAGACATCTCAAACTTGATGTCCAGCAGACCCCTTAAACTTAACATGTCCAAAACAGAACTTCCTACCTTTCCTTTAAGCTATCCCCATTCCTACCTTCCCTATTATTATGGAAGGCAATACCATCCTCCTAGTCCTTGAGGCTTGCAATTTAGAAGTCATCCTCCACCCTTTTATGATATAAATTTCATTTTTGCAACATATCTCAAATACACCTCCTTTCTCTCCTTTGATTCTGCTACCACAACCCTCTGGATTGTGACAGCGGGTAGCTGTTTGTCTATAGATAGACAGTATCTCTAGACAGATACTGTCTATTAGTTTATTTTATTTTTTTTCCTATTCTAGTTGGTTACAGGGAAATGCTGAACATCTTGAAGAAAGAGATTATGAATCATGAGGGCCTCATAGGCTCTCATCACTTCACACCAGGGTTATTGCAGTAGTTTGTTTGGTGGGTTGGCTTGCTTTGAGGCTCTCCCAACTCCAACCCATTTTCTACTCGGCCACTAAAGTGATTTTTCTAAAGTACAAATCTGACCATATCACTCCCTTATTTAATAAACTGCAGTGGCTTTCTGTTGCCTCCAGGATCAAATACAAAATGTTCTGCCTGACATTCAAAGACTTTTATATTCTAGCCCTTTTCTACTTTTCCAGTCGTCTTACACCTTATTCCCCAAAATGTGCTTTTCAGTCCAGTGTCACTGTCTTCTTGACCATTCCATGAAAAAGACACTCTTATCTCTCAGATCCTCTCTCTGGCTATACCCCATATCTGGAATGCTTACCTTCCTTTGCTTCAACTATTGACCTCTGTGATTTCTTTTTAGGTCTCAGTAGTTTCTACAGGAAGTCCCTTCTTAATTTTAGTGTTTTCTCCTCTTCCCCAACAGTTAATGATTTCATATTTATTCTGCATACAGTTTGTTCTATATTTTTGTTTGCATCTTGTTTTTCCTATCATTGTAGTCTTTTTAAAGGCAGGGACTGACTTTTTCCTCTTTTTTATCATTAGTGTTTATTTTTAACTTGTTAAAAATTTTTTTTTCTTCCTTCCTTGACTCCCCTTTCCCCAAGATAGTAACTATAGTTCCAAATTATTTTCTAGAATGGTTGGATCATTCCATAACTCTACCAATAATGCATTAGTATCCTGATATTCTTACATCCCCTCCAATATTTATCCTTACTTTTCCTGTCATCTTAGCCAATCTGATAGGGTATCTATCACCAGTGTTTAGAACTTTGCCTAATACATAGTAGGTGTTTAATAAGTGTTTACTGATTTATTATTTGCTGGAAACAGTAGCAGATAATTCATCTGCTTGACCTGTCTGTGCCCACACCAATAAATTAAAAAAGAAACATTGCCATCTGTGTGAATATCTCTCTCGAATAGAAAAAACATTGTAGTATGGTATCAGTTTTGTATGAGTAGTTCAAAAACAAGTAGAATCACATGTATTGTATTTTTCTAAAAATAAAATCATGACACTGGTTTATGTGTTTATTTTCCTGTGTGTAGCAAAGCAATTGAACTAGTGGCCAAAAGCATACTTTCTTCAAAGTTTTGTGATTTCTGATTAAGCCATCACTCAGTAGAAGCATAGAATTTTGTGTGATATGGTAAAAACCTATTTTCTCCATAGCTTTTTGCTAAAGTAATATGCAGAAAGAATGATACTGCCTATTAGAGTTATTGTTTATTTTATTTTAATTTTTTACTTATTCTAGTTGGTTACAGGAAAATGCTGAACATCTTGAAGAAAGAGATTATGAATCATCCTATAAAGTGTGGAGTGGAAATGAAATGATTTCTCACTTCTACAAAATGGGCATAACTGCTGCTACCTTTTCAGTATTACAGGTGGGATGTCTTATGACATTTAGTGAAATTCATTTTGTGAATACAAGGTTCATGTTATTATGATGTAGTGGGTTAGTTGGGCAATATATTCTCTGAATAAATATAATACTTTACTTATATTCATCACCCTTCCATGAATCAAAATCTTCTTAGTGCCTAAGTGTTCTCTGGAAGTTGCTGAGGTACTTTAACCCCTTCAGTGATTCAAGAGAATCATTTAGTACATATCTAGTTAGTGTTTTACTTTGGGACTTCAGCTGGTCATGACAATCTGAAGAATTAATGAGCCTCTAATGGCCTAACTTACTCTTAGGAAGTAACTGATCCTTGGGAGAATTTGGCTCATCATATGTAGTCAGACTATGGTGCCATTGTTGGCATTTAGTCCAAAAATTCAGTAAACATTTTGTAATATTTATCTAGATTGTATGTGACCATATGAAATAAGATTGATATTGAACTCTTTTTTTTCTGAAAGATTGTTTATGTTCTATTTATCTGTTATAGGGTCATTTTACTGCTGTGCTTCAAAAAGAAGAAAAAGTCACGTCACTTAATGGTAAAGAGCAAGTCAAAGAAATACCTATTGTTAGTCCTTCGACTCAGATTATGCTCAAAGGACTTTTTATGGTACTGGACTATCTTTTTAGGCAGAATAGCAGGTTAGTGGAGATCATTTCTGTTTTTCTCCTTATAAACATTTTTATTGAATAAGATTCTGTGAACTTTGGGTATGTTTTATAAATGCTTTTATTTTTTAAAATGTACTTTTTCATAAATGCTTTTAAAATATTATTTTTTTCATTATCATAAACTTAATAAACATCAACAAATATGAACATTTACTTGATGAAGAATAGAAAAGGAGGAATCCCTATGAAACTGAATTTGTACATATTTTATTTTAATCACAGTAGATACAATATTGTCCTGTTTGTTGTTGCTCCTGATTATCCTTCTGCTTTCTTCTTTGTATTTCTAAAATACTTCATTGACTTAAATTCTTTTTTTCCTTTTTAAAATATAAATATCACAGCCTCTCAAGCTGTCATTCATCAAAAAACACCAAAATGCTGCTCTATCCTGTAACATATAAGTGTAACCATGAAAACAAAGCCACATTTTCTGTATCTGATATAGTACTCATTGATTAAATACCCATTATGTGGCAGACACTGTCCTAAGTGCTGGGAATACAAATAAGAAAAAGAAAGTCTATGTTCTCAAGGAGCTTACAATTTTACAGAAGACAAGAAGAGCATTAATAATAATAGCTCACATTTACTAGGCATTCCCTATATGCCAAGTAGTTTACAAATATTATCTTATTTGATTAACACAATAATCCTGGGAGGTAAGTGCTATTATTATCATTTTATACATGGGGAAACTGAGGCAGACAGAAGTTAAATGACATGCTCATGATCACATAGCTAGTATGTGTCTGAGGATACATTTGAACTCAGGACTTCTTGATTCTAGGTCTGGCTCTCTTTTGGGTTGCCTAATTGAAAGGGGGAAGGGATTATGACAGAGAGTAGCTAGTACAGAGGGACAGTGAAAATCAAGCAGAGGAACTGTTGACAAAAACATATCTGGAAGGTTGAACCCTATGTAAAGGAAAACTAGGAATTTATTTTTCCTCTGCACTCTAGCCTTCCAATCAAAGGGCCAGTGTAACGGGCCAGAACTCTGGAGAAATGTACTTAAAACAAGGATTCTTACAACAAGATGAACTTGGTGAAATTGATAAGACAATGGTTATCTAGTTTAGCATATTGATTAAAGTACTTGATGTAGTTCTACAAGATTGACATCTATTATACAAGACTGAAACCTACAATGATATAATTAGAATATATAAGCGCCTACAAGAACTGGAAGAGAGACATTCACAGCATCTCCCACCACCTTGGTGGCTAGCCTGTCCTCCTTTATTCTCCACTGAGACCAAGGTCCGTCTGAAAGGCCTCCAGAAAGCTAGCCTGGGCCCCAGGTAAGGAGACAGACTATGAAGGAGACAAAAAAGCATTTGGACTTTATCCTTGGCTATTCTCATGGTGATTACTCAGCTGAAATGAAGGCTGGCCCAAAGACCTCTAGAAAACCAACCAGAACAGTACAGGCCAGAAGCTACTGAGAAGACCAGGGAGGTACCAGTAGCAAAGTTGAAGCAATTTCTATGACCTCAATGTCTGAAAATTAATGTCTTATTCTGTACTTTCAGTCTATCACTTCTGTCAAAATATTTTACCTTCATGACTTTTTGACTTGTGACCTGTCATTGCATTGATCAGAGTTCTTAAAAGTTTCATGGTTGTTTACTATCTCAGTAATATAGTCATTATATAAATTATTCTCTTAGTTCTGGCCACTTCACTCTGTCAGTTCATAGAACACTGAATTGGTCTCTTATTTTTTATAATTTCTTATAATTAAATAATATTCCATTATATTTTGGGGCCATAATTTGTTCAACCCTTCCCCATTTGATGAATACTCACTTTATTTCTAGTTTTTTGCTACAACAAAAAGTTCTAATAGAAATATTTTGGTACAAGTGGAAATCATTCCTTCTTTCTCTGATATCTTTGTCTTATAAACCTAGAGATGTTTATTATTTGATCAAAGTATATGCAGAGTTTAGTAATATTTTGTTACCAAATTGCTAAATTTAGTTTCAAATTGCTGTCCAGAATAGTCAGACCACATCATAATACCATAACAATACAATAGTGTACCTATCCATTTATAGCCATTCCAACAATTGTCATTTTCCTTTTTTGTGATCTTAGCCAATGTGATGGCTGATAATGTGAGTAAACAGAAAAAAAAAAAAAACCACTAGACAAAATTATGACTTGCTCAGAGTTGAGACACTCAAGAAATAAACCTAGAAGAAGAGAGCAACTCCACAAAACCTATTAGTAAAACCTCAGAGAAAAATATTTAAATATTTTGTGGCTAGACAGACTAATAGTGGAAGAAATGAAAGAAGATATAAAAAATGAAATAGTGAGTGAGATTAGAGCTCTGGGGCAAGGGGGAGGATCATAATGAAGAGAATTAACTTGGAAAAGAAAATGAAAAGCCTTAATCAAGTAGTCAACTAAAGTCCCTTTTCATTTTTGATATTGGCAATTTATTTTTTCATTTTTTTTAATCAGATTGATTTGTTGCTTTTATAAATTAAAGTTACACGCTCAATTTATTGAATTATTTTTCTTTCTCTTGTTGATGAAAGTGTTTAGAGATATGTTTTCTTCCAAAGGATTACATTGGCTTCATCCCAAAAGTTTTGATGTCAAATTATTTCATTTTCTTTAATTAAACAATTGATTGTTTCTATGATTTTGTTGTTTTATCCACCAGTTCTCTAGGATTAAATGATTAGTTCTCTTGAAGTTTAGATTTCTGCTTCAAATAACCCACATTTTTTGTTGTTAAGGGTTTTCCCCCCTCTTTACTCACATTTTCATCTTTAGTTCTTACACTAGGATTTTGTGCTTAGGCTATTCTCCTCTGATACTCTTGGTTACTTTGGGTTGTCTTTGATCCTGTGCCCATGCAGGCTGGCCTGGATGGTGTGACTGATTCTAGGCCCCAAATTTTGCCTCAATCCCTGGCTTTTATTTCAGTCTCCTGTGGTCCATTGCAGGATTTTGCCTCAGCCAGCGGCAGTTTTCTTTCTCCTTAAATGATCCCCTTTTGAGAGTTGGTTTTGTTCCCTGCTGTGTTTCTGACAGGCCCCAGTGGTATGCTCCACTGGTCTCAGCCTTTGTCATAGTCCTCCACACTGGCCTCCAGGAACTGAGTTGCCTCTGTCTTCTGGTATGGCTCCTGCTGCACTGAGCAGTATACCACTTGGCCTTGTCCACCTTTATAAGTCATATAGGAAGATTAGCTCTTTTCCTAGCTTCTGTTCTGAATATAGCTGGAATGTAACCTCTAATCTCTAGTTGCCAGAGTTCACCCTGGCTTGAGATGCTCCTATTCAGAATACCAGAGTATTATTGTGCCTTGCGAAATGATGAGAGACAATTTTGGACAAACCTGGGAAAACTTTTTGAGCTGATACAAGAATGAAGTGAGTCGAATCTAGAGAACAATTTATACAGTAACAGCAGTATTGTAAATAAAAATTACTCTGAAACATTTACAAACTCTGATCAATGCAATGGCCAATTGTAACTCCAGACCATTGATGGATTTGAAGCCAAGAAAAACTGAATTAAAGTCTTGCCTCAGATATTAGCTGTGTCACCTCAGGCAAATCACTTAACCTCTCTCAATCTCAGTTTTGACATATGTAAAAGTGGTAATAATAGCACTTATACAGAGGGATGTTGTGAGTTTCCGAAATAATATAAGGGTTTTTTAAACCTTAAAATATTATATAAAAATTAGCCATTGTTTTATACTTTAAAAAAAATTAGCATGCATGGTTTCACAGATTTACTCTTCTATTGTGTTTTGTTTATAGAAATGTTTCTCTTTTTTTGGTGCTTATGAAATTCAAGATTTTTTTTAAAATTATTTTTAATTTATGAAATAAAGCAAGCATTTCCATTAATTAAAAAAAAACAATAAAAAGATGATTACATGAAACGATCTCCTTTGTACAACTTGCTGTTTCTTTCAAATTTACAACAAAATTATGTAAGTTTCTTTTTCTTTCCTCCTTTACTCTAGAAATGGCTATCATTAGACAAATAGAGAGCTATATGTAAAATTATTCTATACATCTTTTTTTTCATCTTTTTTTCTTGGAACTCTCTTTTTGACAGTTTGATGAATCTATGGACCCCTTCTAGAATAATATTTTTAAACAGCAAAAATGATGCTAGATTTTAGATAGTGGTTAATGAAAATAATGCTGTGTTTTATGTCTCTTCCAAGTTCATGAACTCCCTGAAATTTATTCATAGATCTAGTTGGCGGTCTTTGGGACCTAGGATAAGAATCCTTTGATTAATTTCTGAGACTTACTCTAATTCTAAAAATCTGTGAGATTGTAACTTATCTGCTAAAATTTTATATTCTCTCTTGTTGGTAGTGGGGAAAATTATGAAGCTGAGATTTTTGAATGAGAGTATAGAATGGTAGAAAAAACACTTTATTTGAATTGAGTAGATTTAGTCATTTTCATCCCTATTATCTTTGTGATCATGGAAAATCATTTAACCTCTTTTAGTTTTCTCTTCTGTAAAATTGGAATAATAATATTTATAATATCTAATGTACAGGGCTGTTGTGAGAAAATATTTTGCAAAATTTAAACCCTCATATGAAAGTGACATAACTAACTTTAAATGTAATTGGTTGTTATAATCTGTTCAGATATTGCTGATAAATATTGCAAGTTTTTAAAAAACAAACAGTTTGATTATTGGTTGCTTTTTATTTAGGTTTGCAGATGATTACAAAGTTGCTATACAGCAAACTTACTCTTGGACAAGCCAGAATGATATTCCGGATAAAAATGGTTTCTTTGTTTTATCTAAAAATAAGAAACGTTCTAGGCAAAAAATGGCAGTCAGTGTGCTAAATTTTTGGTGCTTGAATCCAGCTGTGGTAAGCTTATTATAATTAGTATAATTGCTCAAAGAATTAGATGATAATATTTGATCCATTTGATCACAATTTCATATAACTAATATTTCCCTTCCTTTATAGGCCTTTTCTGATATTACATGTAATATAAGGACAATTGTTCTGACATCTGGTACTCTGTCACCAATGAAATCTTTTTCATCTGAACTTGGTGTGACATTTGCTATCCAATTAGAGGCTAATCATGTCATTCAGAACTCACAGGTCAGTGTTTTCTTTTTTCTGTTTATGAAGTTTCTAAGACTTTTATTATAAATTGAATTCCTGGTTAACTGATTTAGGTGTCAATTAAAGTTATATGAGAAGAAATTTTACACTCTAATTTAAGAATAAAAAGAATGCTAATTATTCACATCCAGAGAAAGAACTGATGGATTCTGAATGTAGATCACAGCCTACTCTTTTCTTTTTTCTTTTATTTTTTTTCCCTTTTGACCTTTCATAACATTTTATCTAAGATGAAAATACTTTTTACATAATCGCGCATATGTAACCTATATAAAATTGCCTATCCTTTAAGGAAAAGGGGAGAGGAAGAAGAGAGTAAAATCTGGAATTCAAAATCTTATAAAAAGGAATGACTAAAATTATCTTGACATAATTGTGTAAAAATAAAATACTGTTAAAAAAAGAATACTTTTTATCTCTTAGAGACAACAAAAAGTGATAAATTCTGTCCTCTGAGACAAAACCATAAAGCTCTATAAACTTTGTATGATCTAAAAATTCTCTGTTTTATTTCTTTGTATAATATAGCAATAGACTAGAATTAAAGATATATATATATATGTATATATATATATCTAACAATTTCTATTTGCCTTGGAATAAGAATTTAACATAGGTACGCTTTCTCATACTAAGAGTTCTTTTTCAATTTTTTTCTACAAAAGCATCATTCTTTCAGGTATTATTTTTTATATGAATGTTCATATCCATAAATGTTCTGCTCTATGATTGGAACTTGGCCTTTGAAGGAAATTCCTTCATTGAGGCAGCCATGCCCTCTAATTGGCTAGTAGCTGTCCAGCCCCTAGGGAGAAGGAAATTTGACAACTCTGGGAACATGTTCCCTCATCCAAGGAGACATGTCTTGCATCACACTCCTGTTCCCACCCCCATAGCCGCGCACTGCCTTAGTCTTTTCCTCTTCCTCATGCCTGATGTGAAGCAAGAAGATAATGTGGCTAGGGTATTACATCCATGGGTATTTATAAAGTATGGATCCTCGTGTATATATAAACAGAAATACTGAATGCTAGAAATAGTTACTCTTATGTAGAACTATATATACAAGAATGTTCTGAAAGGTGGTAAGAACAAAATCTTATAGTGGTTATTAGAATGAGCTGAGTGTATTTGAAAAGACTTGCAAAATATTTTTTAACCATTAGGATTTTCAATAAATTAGAAAATTTATCTTGTTTCTTCTCCATAGCTCTCAATGGCATCCCTTCTTTCTGTCTCAGCATGCTAAGGCCAGTAGGTATATGTGACCACAGTTGACTTGGAAAGGACTTAAAATGTGTAGTGGTACTAAATCCCCATCACTGGTCAGCACAGATTTTTCTAGTGTGAGGGAAGTGGAAGTAATTTGGATTCATGTGGATTAGTTGTAGCAAATCATACTTACCAATAATCTGGTTTCATCTCATTCTTCCATTGCCAGGTAGATAGAATGAACAACTTTTCACTGGATGTGTTATAGTGGAAATTCCTTTTGGGGTCTGGATTGGACTGGGTCAGAGATTCTTAATCTTTTTTTTTTTTCCTTGAGGCATTTGGGGTCAAGTCACTTGCCTAGAATCACACAGATAGGAAGTATTAAGTATATGAGGCTGGAATTGAACTCGGGTCCTTCTGACTCCAGAGTTGGTGTTCTATCCACTGTGCTATCTACCTGTCCTAATTCTTAACCTTTAATGAGTCCTTGATCTCTTTAGCAGTCTGGTGGAGTTTATAGACCCCTTTATAGAATAAAATAACATGTATAGGATTAACAAAGGAAACCCATTATGTTGCAATGCATGGGTCACAAGATTAAGAATCTTTGAGTTGGCTCATCTCAGGAGGCTCTTCCAGTTCTGAATTTTGTGATTCTATGATTCATTCATTGTTATTTATTGGAACATCTACTGTATATGAGATATTGCAAAGTCTTAGGCAGTAAATAAGAAGTTAGATAGCTTCTATACTCAGGGAGCTAACATTTAAGATTATAAACATTTCCTAAAGCTACACAGACGCAACAAACTTCTATAAACTCAATCCAATTCAAATCCAGTATAAAGATAATAAAGTCAGCAGCTTTTAAGTAAATTTCTTAGGTACTGCTTGATTTCCTTTAGGTGTCTTAATAATTCCTTAGGGTATCTTGATAAATTCTTTTACATAGATGTCTATGTAGTATGTATGTGCACATGGGTACCATGTTTGGTTTGCAGTTTTATGTGCAATCATTTTTATCATACTATATTACAGAAATGCTTGTTTTATTCTATAAATCAAAAATAAACTAAAACATTTTAAAAATGCTTATTTTTCTGCCTGGCTTAAGCATACTTCTAATGCTAAATTTTTCACATAATAGGTTTGGGTTGGCACTATTGGGTCAGGTCCCAAAGGGCGGAATCTCTGTGCCACCTTCCAGCACACAGAGACCTTTGCATTCCAAGATGAAGTTGGAGCACTTCTTTTGTCTGTGTGCCAAACAGTGGGCCAAGGAATTTTGTGCTTCTTGCCATCTTACAAGGTAAGGAAATACTAAACTGTCCTTTTGACTTTTAAAAATCATATGAAATTCTCATTTTAACTTTCTTGGGAACAGAAGCAATGAAAGTAACCTGAAACCTTTGCCAAATACACAATTTTATTGTCTGTGTTGGGAATGGAAGGACAGGGGTGTGGGAAGAGGGGAATGGAGAGCTGGTAATCGGGAAATGCTGTCTGATTAAAAGCATAAGATTTCATTTGGCCTTGAGAATTTATGTTCAGGCAAGACCATGGGATCATAGGCAACAGCTTTTCAGCATCAGTCTGAATAGTTTCACAGTCAAAGGGAAAAAGAACAAAATTATATTGTTGAGTGGCTTAATAATTTGACCCTAAAATAGTGGTTATGGTAGCTAGGGGTTGTTATGCTCTCCCCTTCCACTTAAGGTATTGACCTAATATTGCCTACCTCTTGAGAGAAATTTGCTCTTCATGCAGAAAATGTCTTAACCTCCACTATTTGGAATCCCTAGCTCCATTCAAATTTTAACCCACATGCTACTCCGGAGGTCTTTCCTGTTCCCTAGTTGTTTAGTGCTATTCTATCTTTTTTGAAAATACTTTATCTTTACTTTATAATTACTTCTCTGTGTACATGTTATTTCCATTCAGTTGAATGTAAGCTTTTTGAGAAATGTCCATAGTGTCTTATGTTGTATGCAACATAGGAGACATTTTAATGCATGCTTGTTGAATTGAATTGGATCACATTTTAATTGTATTTTAAGACTGATTCTTAATGCAGGTAGATTTAATTATTTTTCTGTAACAAGTTATACTTCTAAGAATAAGAACATTAGTAATATGTTTATATCTGTAAAAAATGTTTAATTTGGTATTTCTTCACAGACTATCTATAAACTTTATGGACAAGAACTACATTCAGTCAATTTTAGATGTAGGTAAGGCTAGGACTAGGGGTCTAGATCTATGATTTTATTAGTAGAGGTGATTTGGAGTTTGAGGAAAGCCTACCATTTCAGGTAGCACCTTCTTTGCCACTTATATTTCCTGAAGCTACTTAGACCACTGAAAGGATAAATAACTTGCTCATAGTCACATAGCCAGCAAGCATCACATTAATTTAGTCATCCTAGGAAGAATCTTAACAAAATCATTTACATATCTCCAAACATACTGAATATAAAATAAACATAAAATCTAAGAAGCATCTTTCTTAGTAGTATTTATTAATTATTTTTACATCATCATAGTTTTCTCCAAGCATCTCACCCCCTTTCAGGGCCATCCTATAAAATAATAATTATTTTAAAGATGAAGAAAAACAAAGTTAGCATAACTGATCAAAACATAGAAAGATGTAAATATGTACACTTTGCAAACTGTGCAAAGGGGTAGGATGTTTTCTCCTATTTTGCCTTTCAAGTCATACTTATTTACTAAGACTCTTTTTAACGAAAGTCGGGAATTTTTCCATGGTGGAGTGTCTAAGCTGAACATATTTGTTTGAAAGATGGGTAATTAAGTCTAGATTTAAAGCCATAAAGCAATTTTTCCCCCTTTTAGCAAAAGAAGTAATTGACTTTATGAAAAATAAATGGAACTTTTAAAGTTTAAAATATGGAAACTTCCTTCCCCAAGGAAGTTATTTGTGGTAGCATTGGAGCTATCTGAAAGGAAAAAACCCCAAACAAAACCACAATCAGGTTGGAAAAAACCTTTTACTAACCACATTCCAACCAAGATCAGAAGCACGGAATCAAGAAGTGAGGAAATAATCCTGATAGTGTAGACAGCATGAAAATCATTTGCCAAACTCCTATAGATAATGGTACCAAATAGCAATTCTTTATGTATATAGCAGCACCCTAATTGAACATGTTTCTCAGCACATATGGAGCCATGCCAGCTCTAATGTAAACCTACTTCACAAGACTGTAATTACTGATGAAAACACCCACTGTATGAAAAACAGCCAGAGTATGGAAGACTCTGGTACACCATCTAAAACCAATTTTCTTGTTTAAGATTTCTCAAGTTGTGTTGTATTCAGCAACAAAAGAAAGTGTTCTGTAGAGACCCAGGTGAAATTCAATACTTACACAGAAGGAAAGTACCTATTTAGGCCAAATCAAGGAAGAGAGCCACCTCTGGAGCTTGTCTCCTGGGATTTTATGTATTTCTGACAGCACTGTTTACTGCAGTTACTGAAACTGACCATTAGGTGACTACACAGACCATAAAATGCAGTTTTGCTTGACTAAACAAGTGTTCTACTTTAATGAATGAATTGAAATATACTCCTTATACAGGAGTCCGTCCTACCTGCCACTTGAATAAGATAAGGAATGAAACTCTCAAATAAAGTTTGTTATATTTTAGCATTGAGTTTGAGATTTTAATTTATGTTTATTTCCTCAATGTTGAGTAGGCTGCATGCCATGTAAATACATTTTAAGGAGCTTTGATATTTTCATTCCAGATTTTAAATGTTCAGTGGACTTGAGGCTAATTATAATTAGGAGTACATGTAATCAAATAACACTAACTTTAAGTCATAAAACTTCATCTTTTGACCCACTATTATTTTGTAGGTTGATGAAACTAGTTAGTTTAATAGCTACAAAAAGCTTTTTTATTTCAAGAAAAGGGAACATGAACTTGAAGCTGAACCTTTTGTTGTTGTTAGTCTTTCAGATGTGTTCAAGTCTTTGTTTTTCCTGGCAAAGATAGTGAATAGATGGTCTCAATAGTTCCTTTCAGCTATAAATCTATGGATCTATGATCTACTGAGTCATAGTAGGTTGTAATCTGTGTTGGGAAAGGCAATTCTCATATCAGAAATGCCCTATTTTGATAAACCTAACCATCTTTTGTTCTTTACCTGTAGAAATTGTTTTTTTTTCATATTTGAAAATTTTCATTATATTTTATTTGGATATATTATAAATTATATTTATATAGGAAAATTTTGTTTCCTTGATATGTATGTATCTTTGCATAATTTCAGATACTTATTGAGTGTTGATAAATTTATTAACCTTTTAATTGTCATGAATGAATGAAAAAGAGAACATTTATTGAGTTCTGTTATGTGCCAAGCACTATGCCAAACACTGAGGTTATAGATGTTAAAGTGAAATAGTCTAATAGTGGGGGATCGCACACATAGGAGGGTACAGCTTCAGGGCAAATGGTAGCCTGAAGACCATTATGAACTCTAGCTTTTTGTTACAAAAGACACAGGCTTTCAATTTCTTGTTTGAGCTGAATCTGAAACTGAGGAACTCTGCTGCAGTGACTGTAGATTTAGTCTAGATTTAGTAGAGGTATCAGATAAGTAATTTTTAAAAAATTTGTATCTTTTTAGTTTTATTTCACTTCTATTAAGATATGTTTTTTCATTGATATCTTTTGATTTTTGCATTATTTATATTTCCTAATATATTCCTTTCCTCTCCTGGAGGCTCCCTTTTAACAAAATTATAAAAATGAGAAAAAAAATAGCTGACCAAAACTAATCAAGACTCTGAAAAGGTCTCATTTTATCTGCAGTGCACCATATCCATAGACCTAGCACAAGATAGAGGAAATCAAAGCATTCTGATCATATCTGACCCTGTAGCAGTACCCTGGAATGGTTCTCATAGTACCTTCTCCTGTGCTTGGGATCTCCACATTGACCTGATAGATACTTCTGATACATACTAGTTGTTATAGTGTTCTGCTTACTTTGTGCACTTATTCTGGCCCCGGTATCCACAGACCCGTCTGTCTTGCTATGCCAAGCAGGACTGGACAAATGATTCACCACAGTGATCTTTTCTGGATTTCCCTAAAAGGTTTCAGTCTGGTGCATTTTCTAGATCTATTTGGACGAGTTTGTGGAGGAGAGCCTACTGTATTGCTTTTTATCCTTGCCAACTTCCTTTTATCTACTTTTTAATTTTTTTTAAACCAATACTAAATTGGTTAAATTTGTTATATAACAAAAATATTTTGTAATATAGTTTGAGGTCTGGAATATCTAATCCTCCTTCAAGTCTTACTTTTTTTCAATTACTTTTTTCTGTGTTTCCCTCATCAAATGCTTTTAAAAGCCATGTAGGTAATTTTCCCTTACTTGTCATGGTATGAACTATTTCTACCTCTTCTCTATCAATCCATGTCTAATATTTCTTTTAAGATTAAACTCAACATTTGCTTCCTCCCTCCTCCTCCTCTCTTCTCCTTCCCTCCCTCTCTTTTTCTCTCTTCTTCCCTCCCTTCTTTCCTTCCCTTCCTCCCTTTCTCCCTTCCTTCCTTCTTTCCTTCCTTCCTTTGTAACAAATTCTTGTAATTTTGTAAAAATTAAAATACAGTTCTCAATCATATCATTTTAAGTAGATTATTATCACATTCAACTCTTTATCACTGAAATGAATTACCAACTGCTATACACAGTGCTTGGTTGAAATTAGATTTGAATTTAAAATCCTACAAAATAGGAATAGTTGTTGAATTACATAGTTATAATACATCTATAATATATGTGTATATGTTAGAGCTTAAGATAATCTTAAACATTTTAAATATTTCTTAGAAATGTTATGAAATGTTTCTTAGAATAGAGTTGATTTTGAGATTCATAAATTCAAAAATTCATAATTCCTAATGTTTGGTGTTACGGTAAGGCATATAACAATGCATTTAGACTTGACTTTATGAAACTTCTAGTAGAGATAGGTCACATATCAGCTTTCTTTCCTTTTGAATTATTTAAAAGGCTTTAAAAAGCATTTTATACAAAACTATGACATGTGTACAGATTTGGATTTTTTGGTTTTATTCAAGAAGGAAAATCAATTAAGCCTTACTAATTTGAAAATATGGGGAGTAAGAGCTGTGACTAGGAATTCTTGTACCTTGAACAAATTCATTTGGAGGGTAATAGTGATATGTCTAGACTATTCTGTACATGTTTTTAAAAAAAGCTTAATGTAATTTTTAATTTGTGAAAAAAATGAGCATTTCTATAACATAGAATAATTAAAAAGAAATTACACATAAAACTGTAAATTTATTATGTGCAATTTGCTTTTCCTTTTAAATATAAATATTGTGTAAATTTCTTTTTTTTTTATCTTTTCCATCTCAATTGGGGAATGGCTAAACAAGTTATACTATGTGATCATGACAGAATACCGTTGGACTATAAAAAATGATGAGCTCCTTGATTTTAGAAAAACATGGACAAAATTTTGCAAGTTTGAGGTTAGCTGGAAAGAGGTCTAGAAACTGGATGGCCAAATTGTTTGAAAGAAGTAGTGATTGGGGTGAAGAAGATGATTGTAAGCCATTAGAAATGAAAGAGACATAGAAATCATAGATTTCAACAGTAAAGTTCTATATAACATGGAATGAACTTTATAGAAGAAAAAGTGGTTAGTATGTGATAGCAGCTAAAGATGATGGTATTGGAAGCAAATAATATGCAAACTCTTTCTCTTGACTCTGTGTATTAGGAGTGTATAAGAAGGAGTTGCTAGCTTTGGAAAGAATGCCAGGGGAAGTGGAACCTCCCCCCTGCCCTCCCCCCCAGCAAAATCTAGGTTTTCTTAAACATCAGAAGATAACAACTGACATTTATAAAATTTTTTAGGATTTAAAAAACACTTCACATATATTATCATATTTGATTATCATAATAATCCTAGGGCAGCAATGTTTTTATTATTCCTATTTTACAGATGAGGAAACTGAATCCAAGAGAGGTTATGTGACTTGCTCAGAGTCACAAGTACAGTATCTGAAGAGGAATTTGAACTCAAACCTACCTTTTAAAATTCTGTTAATTATTTTGTACTGCCTCCTTTAGTAGAAGGTGGTAGGAATGTGAGGGGGAAAAAACCTGTAATTTTTCCAAGGTCACACTCACCAGTTGAGTTTTATGGCCTCAGTTTCCTTATTTGTAAAATGTTAGAGTTGGACCAAATGATCTAAGAGGAACCTTCACACTTTAAAGCTATATCCTGTAATCCTATGACTTGACAACTAATTAGTTAAGAATGATTTGTGATTAATATATTCAATTATTTGTATTTAAATTGATACTTCTAAGTGTCAGAAGGTGCTTAAAACAATTAATTCACCTAAATAGCTTTTAAACATCACAGTAAATCTTATTGGTATCATTAAATTATTTCCCAACCATTTCTTCATTGATAATGAAAGACTTCATTTTAGCTCCTTCATAATCTCCAGATTTTAAATTAGGGGGAATACCAATAAATTTTTATTGGGGTTTTGAAATCTAAATTATCACCATAATTCCGGTTTCTATAAACTAGTTTTTTTATTGATTAAAAAAAATTAATTTAAAATAAAAGTTAGCTGTGTGACCCTAAGCAAGTCACTTAACCTGCTTTGCCTTAGTGTCCTTATCTGTAAAATGAGCTGGAGGAGGAAATGGTAAACTACTGCAGTGTCTTTGCCAAGAAAACCCCAAAAGGGGTCATGAAGAGTCAGACATGATTGAAAAATAATTGAACAAGTAGAAAGATTAGAGTGTGTTATACATACATACATACATATACACACATGTATATTGTATATATAATTTTTTCATTTTAATGTTTTTATTTTAATTTTTAAATTTAAATTTTAATGTTGATATCTCAGATTTTTCATTTATCAAATAAATTGATGAACCTGAGAAACTCCCTTCTCTACTCCTTAGCTAGTATCAATGAAGCTTTGCATGTACTGTGCTGAGTAGCCATGAAGAATGAACAAAACAGATAAGGCTTCTAGTTTCTAACACATTTCTTAATTGTATTGAATAAAAAAGATTTCATTTCTTAATTTGTAATAATTGTAGAATAAAACAATGTTTGGTAATAGAGATAAGTAGCTGGTTATTATTTTTAATAGAAAGTGAGGAATAAATTACAAGTCAAACTTTGAAAATGCTTTTGATACTCTTTGCACAATAACTTAGAATCATGACAGAAAAATTGAAAATAATAGAATATCTTGAGAAAAAAATAACTTAAAAATTTCTTAAGGGAAGTTAACTATTGATATCTTCATCAGTTTCTACAAGTGGATATATGTGGTTTCTAAAGCCAATCCCTTTATTTTCTTTGTTATAGAAACTGCCTGCTCTGCTCTAACCAAGAGACCCTCAAAATTTCTTCAGCCATCAAACATTTGGTCTACTTACCAAACAGAGATATATTTTTTCAATTAAGAAAGATCTATTTTTTTCCCTCTCACTTTGTCTCCCCATTGGGAAAAAACCCCCAAAACATATGTAACAAATACTCAGTTAAACAAAACAAATTCCTATATTAACTGCGGCCAACAAAGTATATCTTATTCTATACTCTTGAGTTATTGCTTTTCAGAAGGTAGGTAGAATATATCATCAGTTATTCCTCTGGAATTGTGGTTGATCATTATATTGATAAAAATTCTTAAGTTTTTCAGTTGTTTGTTTTCATAATGTTGTTATTATTGTGTATTGTTATTATCTTGGTTCTGCTCACTTTATTCTGCATTAGTTCATACAAGTCTTCCCAAGATCCTCTGACACTATCCTTTTCATAATTTCTTATAGCACAATGCTATTCTATTATATTCATTTAGCATATTTTGTCCAGTTATTCTCTGATTAGTGGGCAATTCTTTGGTTTCCAGTTCTCTGCCCCTACAAAAAGAGTATCTTTAAATATTTTTTCACATATGGACCATTTTTTTCCTCTTTGGAGAATAGTAGTTGTATCACAGAGTTAAGGTGATTCAACTTTTTGGACAGAGTTCTAAGTTGCTTTTTAGAAAAGCTAAACCAATTCATGGCTAGGGTAGCTGCACCCAAGTACATTAATGTATTTTCCTACATTCCCACTGACATTTGTTATGTTCCTTTTCTGTCAATTTTTTGAAACCTCAATTATTTTAATTTGCATTTCTCTAATTATGAGTGAGGTTAATCTCTAAGTCACCTTTAGTTATCTGGAGCATTTTTCCTAATATTTCTCAATGGCTTTGGATTTCTTCTGTAGAAAACTTCCTGTTCATATCCTTTGACCATTTGTCAACTGGAGAATAACTCTTATTCTTATACATTTGAATCCATTTCTTATTTATTGTGAAAATGAGAGTTTTATTAGAGAAATTTGCTGTAAATATTCTTCCCCCCCACACAAAAAAACATTTTTAAAGAAAGCGTGAAGCCTCAATTAATCAGACTAATTCTAAGATAAAATAAAAAAACAATAAAAATAATTCTTTACTTCAAGGAGTCTAAATTTTATTGTGAGATTTAACAAATAAGTAAAAACTAAGTAATTTGAGGCTAGAGAGAGTACTCATAACTGGATGGATTAGGAAAGACTCCTGAGTAGGAAATATTACCAGAATCCAGCTTTGAAGGAAGCTAAGGGTTCTAAGAGGTAGAAATGAAAAGAGAATGTATTTTTGGGTTTGGGCATATTGTGTGCCCAGGCACTTTCTCTTGAGATTTTGTCCCTTCCCCCAAGTGTTTTACTTATCTTTTCTTATTGGAGAACATGACTTAGTATTGCGAATTTCTGTTATACTCCTTATTAAACTTGGCTCCCTTACCAGTATCATCTTTCCTTGAATGTGCTTCTAGGATCTCATTGACAAATACTTTGTCTTTTTTTTTTTATTTGTTCTGCATCTTGTATGAATAATTTATTTGGATTCAAGCTGTCTGTCATTAGTATTCCCTTGAGTATGATGCTCTCTTTCCTAGATAACTGTTTGCTTCTGATTGTGACAAACGAGTTGACACAGAGAAAGGAAAATACATCAATACTTGGATTTGTGGTCTTGTTGATATGGATATCCAGTTATGAAGATCTCAGATCATCTGTGCCTTCTTATTCTGTGTGACTTTTGTTTGTGCCTTCTCCTAAATCCTCCATAGGATTCTTCTACTTATCTTGACATCTCATATATAGTAGTTGAGAACATTGGATATTCACTAGTTATTTCTCATTCTTGTCACTACTTACCTTCTTTTTCTATCACTTTCTTGGATAATAACCTTTATATTGTTTCTTTTGTGTATTTTTTGGTAATGTGCCTCTTCACATCCATCATGTGGCTCTACATCATCTCTTTAATGAACCCTAACCTCAATCCTTTAGAAACCAAAGTATTCCAAGTCTCAGAGCCCTATGGCATCATTATGATAATACTATTGTTAAAAAAATATAGGCCTCATAGATACAAATATAACAGTACTTTTTGTGTTCATGATCCCATTCCTGATTTCCTGGACTTCAAAACTGCTTTCTCTATGGCAGGGTTGTTGTGAAAAAGAAATAAGATAATATTTGTAAAGTGCTTAGTATAATTCTTAGCACATAATAGATACTATATAAATGCTAGCTATGATGATGATATGAAAACAAAAGCCACAAATAAAACTTTAATTGAGAAAAAAAATAAAATAGACCTTTGTTTCAGGGATAAGTTGAGGTCATGAAAAATACTGCCCAATATTTGAAAGACAGTCTAGCTTATTTTCCTTCTCTTGTTCAGTTCTGAGCCCTAGGGCCCATTATCCATCTGTGATTAACCAACAATCTCATCTGGAAAACAGGATGTTTAGAATGAGTAAGAGATTTTGAGGGTGAAAGAAATCAAATATTTTTTATTAGTCCATGTAGTAGATGATGATGATAGTTTAGATTAGGATAATGATATTGGAACAATAGGGAAAAAAAAAACTGGATGAACGAGGCATAATAAAGGAATAATTTCCTGGACTTGGTCACCTTTTTCCCTTATCTATGAATTTCCATATCTTAAAGTTGATTCAAGTTTTTAACTCAAATGATAAGATGGAGATCCGATTGGAAAAAAAAAATAGAACTGTTTAAAGGGAAAGCTGGTTTGCAAGGGTTCACTGCTCAATCACAAAAAATTTTTATAATACTTTCTATGCTTTAGGCTGCAGATACAAAGAAAAAATAAAGCAATCTCTCATCTCAAGAAATTTAAGTTCAAATAGAGAGAATAATATGTACCTATAGAGGTAAATACAAAACATATAAGTAACCTTTGGGAGAGGGAGAAATGAAGAAGAAATTCTTTTTTGAATTTAGATTGAACTAGTGTACTTACTGTACTTCTGAAGATCCTTCCAATATAAGATTCTGTGATAGTTTGGAATTACTTGGTTTTTTTAGAACAAAAATAAGGGATAACGATATGTCTCAAAACTGAACAAATTAGAATACCATATATTCAGGCTTAGAGATAGAAAATGCTCATAGCTTCATTTCTTTACAAACTATTTTTTACCAGCTACCAAAATAATCTTTTTAAGTTAATGATTTCACCATATCCCTCAGCTCTAATAACTTTAATATTTCCCTCTTGCTTTTAAAAATACAAATTCCATTGTTTAGCATTTATGGCTTTCTATGATCTGACTAATCTGGCTTTCCATCTTTTACTTGACATTACTCTCTGTTGAGAACTCTTATTCTAGTTATAGTAGCTAGTAACTCTATAGGCCATTTCTTAACTTGATGCAACAGGCTATTTCCATGCCTGTTCCATTTCCATTTTATTTTGAAATTCATGCCTTTCTCAGAATCTTTATCTTCCCAACATGGGAGCCACTTTCCTTTTCTAATCTCCACAACTAAAATTGTTCTCTTCTCTATCAGATTTTCCAAGAGCACCTTTCTCTATTTTCCCTTTTTTCCTTGTCTAGTATTATGCTTATCTTTGTAATATTATCTTTCATTCTCATCTCACTTATCTTCCCCCTTCTAACCCTCCTGGAGAATATAAGTTCTTTAAAGGTAGAAGCTGTAATTTTTTATCTTTGTATTCTTAGTGTTAAACATGGTGCATTGCATGTTGTAGGCACTTAATATTTATTTATAGATGAAAACACTGGGGCAGTTGAGGCTCCAGCCACTATTAAATAAAATTCATCTTAAAAGATTTCATTACTCTTAAGGGACAAAGGTGATTCTATTAGTCACAAATTTCATTGCTAGAGTTAGGAATAATATAGGAGGTATGAGGGTGTATTTCAGGACATGAATTCTTTTTTACTTCAATATTCCTTCCTTCCTTTTTTCCCCTCCCCAGATGTTGGATTCCCTATCCAAATGGGAAGAGAAGTGGGCATTCTCATTGTTCTTAGGAGTAGTCCTCTACATAATGATACAGAGAATATGTACATAGCCATTTCTTTTCTTTTGCTCCCAGGTTATTGTATCATGTAATCTCTAAGCATATAGCCATCCTTCTCAACTCAAACCAGACTTGCTCTTGAGAGCCCTCTGCTCAAAACTTCACACTACTATTTTGTCAATTCTAGATTGAGGATATCAGAACTTTCCCCTCCTTTTCCATGTCCTTGTCTTATTTGATGATAAAGTGCTGAATATGTCTAATTTGATTTTTCGTTCTTATCCTCCAGTGGATCTATTGATTTGTAACCTGTGCTTTGATCTCAGTAAACCTGGAAAATTTTATTGTATGGTTTCCTGAAATATGATGGTCAAGCACTTTCTTTACATTTTTCAGGAAGTTCACTGAGTTTAAGATTTTTCACTGAGTTTAGACCTCCCTCTGTCATCTTTGCTTGTAAAATTATCAAGCTATCTTCCAATTGGATCAATCTTTGATCTTGTTTAGCTCTCCTTAGCATTTTGTCTTCAACCTAAGTCATTCTATTTCTCATTGATTCCATATTTTTATTTAAAACTTTCACAAATTTTTTTTTTGTTGCTAAGCTTTTTTAAAGTTCGTTTTATTTTATTCCTTTTTATTTAAGTAGCATCTCTCTTTACCAATGTCATCTTTATAGTGACTCAGTCTTCTTTATTTTTCTTAGGATTCATTCCCTTATTTAATGTGTCTTGTGACAGGGTCAGCATCATTTCTGTGTCTGCAATTGATATTAATTCATTATTTTTTTCCTTTTTGTGCCTTTTCAAAATATTTGACTTCTAATATTTATTTGTATCATTGTAGGGTTTTTGTTTGTTTGTTTGTTTGTTTGTTTTGGGTTTGTTTGTTTGTTTGTTTTGTTTTGTTTTGTTTTTGCTTTGTTTCCATGACTATTATTTTTTCTTTTCTGAGAAGCTATACTCTTTTGAGTCTTTTTGGTTACCTTGCTTCTCCCATTACATTAAAAAAAAAAAACTATTTGAAGGCATTTGCACCTGTTTTCGTGCTGGTATTAGGAAAGTTGAACTCTCTTATTGTTTCTCATTTATAATCTTACTAAAGCCTTTCACTTTGTTACAAAGAGTTTTGTCCTCAGAGGGTTTCTTAATCATCTTTTAGTAGATATCAACATTCAAACCTCAAAAACATAAGACTTTTAAATGTCATAAGCATTTTTCCCTCAAAAAAAAACAAAACTTGAACTTTTATGTTTTCATCTGAAATTGTTAAAAACATAAGATTAACATCAAAGAAAGAACATAGATTTAATGCAGATCAATTGGTTAATTTAGGTTTTAATGTTAAAAAAAAAATCTGTTCCCCTCACTGCAAAACCTCACAAATTGAAAATTAGATAATCCTACCATATCAGGATGGTATTCTCCTCTCTCAATATCTATCCCCATTCCCCTACCCTCAACACAGATTAATTTAGCCAGACAGAGAAGAAGAGGCATATGTAAAAGTTTTTGGCGATGATAATCTGTGAAAAACCGCCTATTATATTCCCTATTGTAATAAGAGCAATTATGACAATTGCTTATACAAACTGTTCCACTTTTAATTACCAAGTATTATATAATACCTCATGTTGAAACTATTGAAGCAAGGATTTTAAAAAAATAACTTAACAAAGTTAAAAATTTTAAAGAATGTTTCTACATTTTATTTGAGAGCAAAGATGACAGAAGTTGGATCCAATGAAGGCAGATTTCCTTTCAGTGTAGTGAAAACTTTTTAAAAAATTATGAAATAGAAAAAGAACCTGTAAAACTTTAGAAACAATTTAAAAAATAATAATTGTGACATAGCAAAGAGAATAAATTCTTCCATACCGCCTTGTGAAATAATATCCCAGTAATAATGCTCAAAGCTTATAACTTATTGTAAACAGCTACTAAAGAAAGGTCAGTAATTCAGTATGATGGATTGTCACTAAAATTTATAAGCATTAGCATTTTTCTCCTCTTTGGATACTTTGACTTTGATATGACACATATTGAATGAATCATCTGAGTTGCAGGCACCAGGCTAGATACATCTTAATGCAGACAGGTCGGCGACATGAACTCTAATGGTCCTTATCTTAATCTTGTTTAAAAGCATCTTAGATTTCTGAGTAATCTTTTTGCTTTCTGATATTCTCTTTTATAGGGTACTTTTGCTAGAGTTGCTACTGATTTTACTCTAAATGCATTTTTGTACTATAATCTTTTCAGTTTATTTTCCAGGAATTTAAATACTCTTAAAAATAATAGGACTTTTAACTGGGCTTTAGAGTGAATATATGTATTTTTAAATGAAAAATTAAAATTAAAGACATCAAAACACTTGTTTGATTACAGAAACATCATAGAGTTAAATTTTTGTATTGTGCTGTAGTGAGCAAATTAGACTGTATTTTAAGTATTGGGTTTTTTTTTTTTTAAACATTTGAAAATGTTAAGGTACTAAAAAATAATCTACATTTATATTTTCAGTCTCCCAAGACTTATGTGCTCTCCCTTTTCTAATGTATATATTTGCTGGCCAATGTGAAGTGTGTTGTATTCAAAAATAATATTGCTATTAAAGAGACTTACAAATGAAAAGCATGCAAATAACCCTGATTTTGAAACTATGAAATTTGCACAATTCTAAAAAACATTTTTAAAGCTCAGAGCTAAGTTTCTGAATATTTTATTTTTTCAACACAGAAAAGTTAAAAAAAAAAAAAAAAGGTGAAATTCCTTAATTTTGTGGCATAGTAGAAAGAGAACCAAACTTGGAATCTGGTGACCTGGCTTTTACATTTATCTTTTTGGGCATGGACAAGTGTCTTTGGTCACATTTTCTTTGAATCTCAGTTTTTACATCTAAAAAATGGGATTGATAATTTTTGTACTCTCTGCCATATAGACTGTTGTGGAAAAAAAATTTTTTTTGCAAACCTTAAAAATGAATTAGATGCTAAACATTTTTCCCCATTTAAAAATTTTTAAACTTAAAATACAAAATAGGAAAAGAAAAAAAATAACATAAGAGAAGATTTAAAATATAAAGCAATAAATTTCTGTTTCAAGAAACAGAATAAATATAATAATATTTATAATAAATACTACACATTGTCCATTTTTTCATTGCTTCCTTTTAGATTTTCTTTTCTTGTCAGATGTGCACTTTTTACTTTATTTTTTTTTCTCCTTCCTTCCCACTCTCTCCCAAAAAAAGCTGCCAGTAAGTGTGGACATACATATTCTTACATATACACACATACATATATGTAGATGTTTATAATTACATACACATAAACACACATATGTAAGACTGTACTGTGCTTTTTTTCTAATCGTCCTCTATTTCTGTGAAGGTGGGTAGCATTTTCCTCCATAAGTCCAAGTCTTTCCATATTTTTCTCAGTCCACCAGCTCATTATTTCCTATACCTCATCAATATTCCGACTATGTACTATCTAATTATTTTAAATAGTGTAAAAAAAATGTGGTGTTCTCTTCTTTATAATATAATGATTCTCTCTGTGAGCAGGTTTCTCAGGGAGGTTTTCTGGAGGCAGCCTTAGTTTCAGTTCAGAGTAATAATCACTCCAAATGCAGCCAGGTGTTAAAAGTTCAGATCTTTTATTGCTTCCTCCAAAATAGCCCCGTTAGTTTTCTTAGAGACCTCTCTCTCTGCTTGGTTCCAAGAGCTCTTGCTGCTAATCTTTTGCTGCTGCCAGCTTCGGCTTCTTTTCTTCCAAAGGTCTCCAGCCATCACCAAGGTGAAAGTTGGAATGAATCTGACTCCACCTCCGAGAGTGGGCTTGTGAGTTTCCTCCCAGAGTGCTTCCCTCTTTGTCAATCTTCCAAACTAAGTAATTGACTGAAGCTCCAAGAGCTTCTTATATATGATCTCCCAAAGGTTGACTCCTCTGAGAGAGTGGAATTATGGGATCTGAGAGTGGAATTATGGGTTTCTGACTTGTGAATCTCATACTGAATATTGACTTGTGAATCTCCCAAAAGTGTGAACTCCATTGAGTACTTAAATACATTAGTGAGCTAGAGAATTTGCTAAGAATCATGCTAAATTAGGCAACTGACTTATCACTTTGTAAGGATTCCAACAATTAATAATATGACTGATATAGTATAAGTTCCCTATTTTTTTTCTCTTTTGATTAAATCTATTTTAGCTTTAACTTTGTCTGAGGTCATGATTACTATTTCTGCTTTTCATTTTTACATAATAAATTCTACTCCTGGTCCTTATTATATGTTTGTGTGCATGTATCATTTTTATAACATTTTCTGAAAACTGTATTATAGAGTTCAAATGTTTAATCTATTGTTTGCATTTTGTAGATGAATTCATTCAATTCATGTATTCTAAGCTATATTACATATTGTTTATTTTCCACCTTCCTATTTTCCTCACTATCATTTTCACACAAATTTTTAATTTGCTTTCAGTTTCCATTTAATGGGTAAATTTGTCCCATTCGTATTCCAAATTATAATTACTTATGTAAGTTTTCTTTCTTCCTTGTTTTCCCTCACTGTCCTTCTCACCTGATTCCTATCTCTCCTAACCTTTTCTAGTTAACTTCTACCTATTATCTTGCCCTTCTATTCCTTTATCCCTTAAAGATAAGGGATAAAAATCCCTCCCTTATCTTCTTTCCACACTCTGTCTCCTTGCCCTTTTATTTCTTTCTGAATCTAGAAGGTTTTTATACCTCTCCCTCTCCTTCTTTCTCTCCTTTCTGTTCCCTCTTTAACTCATTCCCAATGAGAATGAAATTTTAGCACTATCTTCCTTCCTCTCTATTACCTTTTGTATTAGTTTATCTTTTTTCTTTCGCCTCATTTGTATAAAATAATTGCTCTTTTTAAATTCATCCTATTTTTTTTAAGAATCAGCCCATCATATTCAGCTTAGCCTAAGCCTTTTTTTTCAAACTGTCCAAATAAAAATGAGTCATAAAAGAATTGATATTAAGTAAACGTTTTGACCTTATTGATTCATTTATAATTGGTCCTTAATATTTATATTTTTCCTATATATTATATGTCAAAATTTCCCTTCAGTTCTGCTATTTTTGTCACAAAAGTCTGAAAAGCTTTCACTTTGTTAAATGTCTGTTTTTTGTTTTTGTTTTTGTTTTTTCCATTCAGGATTATACTTAACTTTGCTAGGTAAATTACCCTTGGTCATAAACCCATTCTTTATGGGTTCTATGAAATATAGTATTCCAAATTCTATGGTCCTTCAACGTAGCTGCTGCTCGGTAATCCTTATTGTAGCTCCAAGATATTTAAATTGTTTTTTTCTTGTTACTTCTAATATTTTCTATTTAATCTAGGAATTTTGAAACTTGCATGTGATATTCCTCTAATTTTTCCTCTGGGGCTCTCTGTCAAGTGGTGATTGGTGGGTTGTGGGTTTTTTTGTTTTTTTGTTTTTTTGCATTGCCTTCTTATTCTAGAATTTCAGAGCAGTTTTTCTCGATAATTTCTTGTAATATTGTATCAAGATCATTTTTCAATCATAATTTCAGGCAGTCTATTCTTTTTTTAAAAATAATTATAACTTTTTATTGAAAGTACATATGCATGGGTAATTTTTTATATTATCCCTTGCACTCACTTCTGCTCCGACTTTTCTCTTCCCTCCCTCCACCCCTTCCCCTAGATGGCAAGCAGTCTTATACATGTTAAATATGTTATAGTATATCCTAGATACAATATATGTGTGCAGAACCAAACAGTTCTCATGTTGCACAGGAAGAAGTGGATTCAGAAAATAAAAACAACTTGGGAAGAAAAACAAAAATACAAACAGTTTACACTCATTTCCCAGTATTCCTTCTCTGAATGTAGCTGCTTCTGTCCATCATTGAACAATTGAAACTGTATTAGGTCTTCTCTTTGTCAAAGATAGCCATTTCCATCAGAATACATCCTCATATAGTATTGTTGTTGAAGTGTATAATGATCTCCTGGTTCTGCTCATTTCACTCACCAGTCCAACTATTCTTTTATCATTTCTCCTGATCTATTTTCTAGATCAGTTGTTTTTCTGATGAGATGTTGCATGTATTTTTGTATGTTTTCATTCTTTTGATTTTGCTTTCATTTTTTTCTTTGTCTTAGAACAGCTTTAGTTTCTCTTTGTCTCTTTGTCCAATTCTAGTTTTCAAAGAATTACTTTCTTAAATTTTTGGTTTTCTATTTCACATGGGACTTTCTTTTATACTCTTCTTGATTTTCTTGAATTGCTCCCTTTTTTTCCTCCCTGAATTTTCCCTCAGTCTCTCTTACTTTATTTTTAAAGTTCTTTTAAAATTTCTCTAAGAAATCTTTTTGTGCTTAAGACAATTTGACATTTCTCATTGAAAAAGGAGTGCTTTTTTTTTAAAGCTCCATTATTTTCCTCTAAATATGAAAGTTGATCTTTATCCCCATTGTAGCTATCTATGGTTGATTTCTTTCTTTGCTTGGTGCTGATATATATTTTATTTATGATTTTTATTTTCTCTTATTTTAGCTATTAGTTGTGATCAAGTTAGGTCTGGGGAATAATGCCTTAAACTTCAGGTTTTTCTTCTTGTTATTTTTTTGAGGTCTCTTTTAGGGCTCAATTTTGGACTTTCCTCTGTAATCCTGTGCTTAGAACTCCACGTCATACCATCCCACCTGTGATCTTGATTTTCTGTGCTTCCTGTGGTGAATGTAAACTATAGCTATCCTTTCTTCCCTGGAATTGAAACCAGGGACTCTTGATTCTGTTGGTGTCCACAGCCAGCAGGGTCCCCACCCCTCTTTTATAGCACTTAACCAGGTAGATACTAGCTCCTCCCTTGCTGCAGCCCAGCTCAGGATGCATCTGATCAGCAGAGCCATGCTTAGTATCTCTTGACAGCAGAAGGTCCTTCAATCTTCTTCTACTATTCTTGTCAGACCCCCTACACTGTCTGTGAGATGAAAGTTTGGCTTCTTATTTGTTGATTGTGAAGAATTGGCTTCCCCTCAGGTTGAACCTCTGCCTCTACAATTCAGGTCTTTCCTGTGATCTTCAGTTGTCTTAGGAGAACAACTGCTTTAGGCTGATTTTTATTTATTTCCACTGCTCTTCATTTCCTCTGAGACAATGTTCTGTCTTCTGTGGAGGAAATTTGGAAAGCCAAAAGTTTTCTGGCCTATTCTGCCTTCTTCCAGAATCCTCTCCAGTGTTAATCATTCTTGTAAATATTAATCAAAATACATTAATTTTCTTCTAAATATTCTTTCTGAATCTTGGTAAATATTCCTTTCACAATCTTCCTGAAATTTGACATTTCAAAAAATTCTTAAGGAGTTCATTTTACTGCTTGATCCTTCATTTTACTAACCCTCTTTTGACTTCTTCACTTGATGTTTGCTGGCAGTGGTATCCTATGTATCACTGTGTATCAGAACAAAGGGTAAAGGATAGTTTTGGGTGGTACCTGAGCAAATCTGTTCCATCGACAGGTTGATCTCTCTAAGATTGTCATTTGGTCAATTTTGGATTTAGAAAGTGGCCATTTTCCCCATTTATTACTTATGATTATGGTTCTCTAGCTCTCTTTTCCTCTTGGGCCGTGTTCCAGATTGCTATGATGAATTATCCCCTATAGTTACATGACTTCTTTCCTATAAATATCTGAAAAGTTCAATTCAATTCAGTTTTAAGAAACACTTGCTATATCAGAACAGGATTATATGCCCTTGAATTCAGACCATTAATATAGGTCTCTAGTAATCTGATTTAAAACTTCACTTTTTAAATGTATGCCAAATTGTACCCTGTCAAATAGACTGGCCAATATGAATAGCTCTTTTTGCAATATCACTTATGTCTTATATAGCCCCCAAGATAGTGCCACATTTTATTAATGGCAATCCATAAAAACTCACTTATTTTCTTTTTCATGATGGGCCAAGATAGAAATGGGACCAGAAACTACTTCTAGAAGAAATTAAGACCTAGGATTGAAGAACACAAATAAGACAGTTAAATGATAGGGTAGAACTTTGAATATTGATTGTGTATGATATATGAGGGGAAATAAAATTCCTAAAAATATGAAAGAAGAATCATAACATTTTAGTTAGATAGCAAAGGCATTTGTGCTACCTACTTCTCAATGTGCTGTCTCTGGATTCTTTGGACATCAGAAAAATGTTATGTTAAATTCCAGGAAGTTGAGCACTCCTATGATTTGCCTTATTGCTAGTAGTGAATATTAGTCTTCAGTCTTTACTAATAGACAACATCTGATAGCTTTCATTTAATTAGCTAAGGACTGTCAGTGAACAAAGTGATTTATACTGGGAACCTTGATTATGTTGTGGTTAAGAATTCCTTATTGTGACATCTAATAATTTTATTCTTCTTCATTTCTCTTGATTTCCTTTATGTTCATCTATTACATATTTATTACATACCCATTCTATGAAAGACACTGTAGAAAAAATAAAAATGAATAAGCCATACACTCTGTCCCTGCTTTCAGGGGGCTTATGAGCTAGGAAAGGAGAACCGTAATCATAGACTATATACACATATTTAATGGAAAATTCCTCCTTGATATTTAACAACAATAGTAATAATAGCATTTCAGGTATTGAGAGTAGGGAATTGGTAGTGAAGAATTTCCAGGCAAAAAAACAGCATGGACAGAGACTTAGAAACAGCAAAGTGATGGATATGTTCAAAGAATCACCTCTAGAACTTTTATTGACTGGACAGTATATTGTTTTTAGGAAATAAGTCAGAAAGTAGATTGGAGTTAGGTTAACAAAATCAACTTAAATGTTTCCCCTAAATATTGTTTTCCACAATAACAATGAAGGATAAAACAAAAACATTTATAAAACAGTCAGAAGAAACAAACAACAATAACAAAATTCATGGTTTTTCAATTCAGAATTTTTATTTTAGAGTTTTGATAATTTATTTCCATTTTTCCAGGATAATTCACATTTATTTCCTTAGGATAATTAATTTAGTAAGCTATAATAGAAAAAAAAAAAACCCTTTCTCCTTTTCCTAAGGAAATACTGAACACTTTCCAATGACATATTTTAGCTATCTTTTGTGTGGTATTAAAATTAAAAGAGGTATCCACAAACATCTTTAAAAAAAAAATACAAACCATAAATTTTTATGCAGCTTTCTAGTGTTGTGGCTAAACCAGCATGAATTTAAAATTAAATTTCTTCATTAAGTTCAATTTCCATTGTTTCTTGTTGCTGGAAAAATCACATTGTTGCTTCTGAATTCTGTAGGCCATCATTCAAATAAGAAGGAAAAAGTTCCCTACCTTGTCCTTGTGGATAAAAAGGTTTGCACTAAATCATTTTGAAAAGGAGACTTTCTGTCTGGTGCCAAAGCACAAACTTGGAATCTTTTCTGTATCCAATGCAGACTCTGCTTGATTGCCTTTTACACCTTTATGAGTCTGATGTATAAACCACTTCCCTAGAGGGAACATTTTGCCTTCATCACTGCTGGATTTCAGATAATAAACAAAATGCGTGTGTGTGTGTGTGTGTGTGTGTGTGTGTGTGTGTGTGTGTGTGCAAGTGCTCCAGTCATGATTTTTCTCAGAACAATAGTATTCAGTGCAAAACTTGTATATTGAGAAATTTCTTATCTTTACTAAGAATTAGCTTTTATATGTCTTGTTCTTTATAGAATCACTTTGATTTCTAGAGCTATAGGTCTGATAAGTTGAATGTGTACAAGCCAGTAAGTCAAATTAATAAGCATTTATTGAACATCTACATAAGTATTGGGAAGATGGAGAAAGACAAAACAAAAACAAAACCAGTCCATTCCCTTAAGGATCTGATTGAGATCCTCATATCTAATGAGAAATAGTAGGATAAAAATTATGAATGAACAAGATTTATGCAGGATAAATTGGAAATACTCAGGAGAGGAAAAGCTATATTACAATACAACAAACATTTATTAAGTACCCTACCTCCTGCCAAACACCATCCTAAGTGTTAGGGATATTCCTGCCCTCGAGGAGTTTACAATCTAGGGGAAGGGGAAATATATGTAAAGCAAGCTATAGAAGGGATATATTTGGGATAAATAGGAAATAAACACCATCCTAAGTGTTAGGGATATTCCTGCCCTCGAGGAGTTTACAATCTAGGGGAAGGGGAAATATATGTAAAGCAAGCTATATAAGGGATATATTTGGGATAAATAGGAAATAATGAACAGAAGACATTGGAATTAAAAGTGGGTAGGAAGAGCTTCCTGTAGGAGGGAGGATTTTTTTGGGGACTTAAAGGAAGAGAGGTAGGCCAAATAGTTGGAAGGAAAAAGAGCATTTCAGACATGGGGAAAAGCCAGAGAGAATACCTTCATAGTAAGGAGGATGGGGAAAGCTTTCTTATAGAAGACAGGACTTTAACCAAACTTGAAGAAAGTAAAGGAAACAGTCATATAGAAATGAGGGAAAGAGAATTCTAGACATGAGGGACAGACAGTGAAATAACTAGAGTTGGATATGTGTCGTATTGGAGGAATGACAAGGAAGCCACTGTTAGTGTAATCTTCATTAATTTTTAAGAATTTTGAATTCATTTTTACCCCAAAGTACCTTATGCTGTGAAAGCAAAATTTCCACAACTTTATACACAAGCCTCAGAAATTTAATAAGCATTTATTTCATATATACTATATGTATACAAAGTACTATATGTGTATATCTATAGCAACATAAGGTATGCATATGAATATAGTGGCATGTCCTCCCTTATGCTTTTCTTAAGATAGGTTGTTGTTATTCAGTTTTTTTCAATTGTCTCAGATTCTTTGTGACCCCATTTGGGGCTTTTTTTAAAAATAACTTTTTATTGATAGAACCCATGCCAGAGTAATTTTTACAGCATTATCCCTTGCAGTCACTTCTGTTCTGATTTTTCCTCTCCCTCCCTTCACCCCCTCCCCCAGATGGCAAGCAGTCCTATATATGTTAGATACGTTGCAGTATATCCTAGATACAATATACGTATGTAGAACCGAACAGTTTTTTTGTTGCACAGGGAGAATTGGATTCAGAAGGTATAAATAATTCGGGAAGAAAAACAAAAATGCAAGCATTTTATATTCATTTCCCAGTGTTCTTTCTTTGGGTATAGCTGCTTCTGTCCATCCTTGATCAATTGAAACTGAATTAGCTCTCTTTATCGAAAAGATCCACTTCCATCAGAATACATCCTCAAACAGTATCATTGTTGAGGTATATAATGATCTCCTGGTTCTGCTCATTTCACTCTCGCCAGTCCTCTCTGTATTCATCCTGCTGGTCATTCCTTACAGAACAATAATATTCCATAACGTTCATATACCACAACCATTCTCCAATTGATGGACATCCATTCATTTTCCAGCTTCCAGCCACTACAAACAGGGCTGCCACAAACATTTTGGCACATACAGGTCCCTTTCCCTTCTTTAATATCTCTTTGGGGTATAAGCCCAGTAATAGCACTGCTGGATCAAAGAATAAGCACAGTTTGATAACTTTTTGAGCATAGTTCCAGATTGCTCTCCAGAATGGCTGGATGTGTTCACAATTCTACCAACAATGTATCAGTGTCCCTGTTTTCCCACATTCTAGCCAATCTGACAGGTGTGTAGTGGTATCTTAGAGTTGTCTTAATTTGCATTTCTCTGATTAATAATGATTTGGAGCATATTTTCATATGTCTATAAATAATTTCAATTTCTTCGTTTGAGAATTGTCTGTTCATATCCTTTGACCATTTATCAATTGGAGAATGGTTTGATTTCTTATAAATTAGAGTCAATTCTCTATATATTTTGGAAATGAGGCCTTTATCAGAACCTTTGATTGTAAAAATGTTTTCCCAGTTTATTGCTTCCCTTCTAATCTTGTCTGCATTTGTTTTGTTTGTACAAAAACTTTTCAATTTGATATAATCAAAATTTTCTATTTTGTGGTCAATAGTGATCTATAATTCTTCTTTGGTCATAAATTCCTCCCTCTTCCACAGGTCTGAGAGGCAAACTATCCTATGATCTTCCATTTATTTATAATCTCATTCTTTATGCCTAGGTCATGAACCCATTTTGACCTTATCTTGGTGTATGGTGTTAAGTATGGGTCAATGCCTAGTTTCTGCCATACAAATTTCCAATTTTCCCAGCAATTTTTGTCAAATAATGCGTTCTTATCCCCAAAACTGGGGTCTTTGGGTTTGTCAAACACTATATTATTAAAGTTATTGGCTGTTTTGTCCTTTGAACCTAACCTATTCCATTGATCAGCTAGTCTATTTCTTAGCCAATACCATATGGTTTTAGTAACTGCTGCTTTATAATGTAATTTTAAATCTGGTACAGCTAGGGCATTTGGGGCTTTCTTGAGAGATGCTAAAGTGCTTTGTAGTTCTCTTCTCTAACTGAGGCAAATAGAGTTAAGTGACTTGCCCAGGATCACCCAGCTCAGAAGTGTCTGAGGCCAGATTTGAACTCAGGAACATGAGTCTTCTGGTTTCCAGACCTGACACATTATCTACTGCAGCACCAACTGTTCCAACATGGGTAAGAGATGTTTAAATAATAAGAAAGTATAAAGTGAGGGGGGCAGTTAGATTTCAAAGTGAATAGAATGCTGGATCTGGAGTCGGGAAGCCTCATCTTCCTGAATTCAAATCTGGCCTTGAACATTTACTACCTGTGTGACCCCTGGGCAAGTCATATAACATCAAACGCTCTTTGCCTCGGTTTCCTTATTTGTAAAATGAGCTAGAGAAGAAAATGACAAATCACTTCAGTAGCTTTGCCAAGAAAACCTCGAATGGGATTATGACAAGTTGGGCATGAATGAAATGACTAAATGACAAAATAAATTGAGACAGATGAGTAAATTAACTAGGATATTGCTTCTTCATTTTGACATTTCCTACATACCTTCCATGTACAGAGTACTTAACTTTTATATTGTGATTCTAGTGGCTATTACAAAGCACATTGCAAAAAGCTAAGTCTACTCAGTTTTTTACTTTTTCTTTTGGCTTTCACCAAGGAAGCCTATTTAAGATAAAGAAAAACTGGGAGCTTTGAACATTTTTCTTTTCTTTCTTTTTTTTTTTTTGGAGAAGCAGTTGGGGTTAAGTGACTTGCCCAGGGTCACACAACTAGTAAGTGTTAAGTGTCTGAGGCCACATTTGAACTCAGATCCTCCTGACTCTGGATAGTGGATAGTGCTCTATCCACTGTGCTATCTAGGTGTCCCCTGGCTTTGAACTTTTAAGGAAGACTTAGAATAGCACATTAGAAATTTTCTCTTTTGCATAACTAGTTTTATCATAACTGTAATGTCTGGACTAGCTCTCTGGAGGACCTCAGGCTCAGCCCGTGTACTTGGTCTTAGTGGAGGAGTGAAACAGGCAGGAGACTCACAAGAATGGAAGGAGGATGGAGTCTAGAGTCTGGAATCTGGAGTCTCAAGTTTTCTCTGTGTCTGTAGCTGAGAGACTCTTCTGTGTCTGTGGCTGAGAGGCTTGTTCCTAGTTCTCCTAGCCCTTAAATATTTCAGAACCATTACCTCACTACAGCACACTTAGCATGCACAACCATTACATCACCATTGAGAGAACCATTATCACATACTAACAATAAGCACCATGCTATCCTTGATTCAAGTATATACCTTTTCAGAGTTCCTGCCTTCTACAATAGCCAATAGGGATACAGCTAACTCTAAGCCAGGACATCTGAATTGGAGGATTATTTAAAATTAAGAATTATAGTTGTATTATTCTGAAACAATGGAACAACTCAAATTAAGCCAATTTACTTATTTTATTGTTATTTGTTCATATGTCTTAGGCTTTTTCTCCAACTAGACTCCTTGAGAGCAGAATCTGAGTCTTACTTCAGTTATCTATGTACTTGGCCTGTAACAGGTGTGTACTACTGTTTGTTGAACTGAATCTTTTAATTCAAACACTTCCTTCAGGTGAACTATTTTAATGATTAAGACTTGAAATGTGCTGTATAGCAGCCGGGCTAGAGTTAACCTTGGTTTAACAAACCTTCATTTATTGTGTAGATTGATGGTTTCAATATAAATATGGCTATAAAAATAATGTTTAATGTTGAATGATTTAAAATAAAACATTGGTGAACAATGAATATGCCTCTTTAAATTAGTGTTATGATGTTTATTGATCACCCAGACGGTCTGATGAAGGCTGTACTTTGAATAAATTTATTTTATTAAATAAATTCAATTTAATAAATACTTATTAATATATTTGACCATAGCAAATTCTCAAAGGTTACATACCAAGTTGTAGAAATCTGCATGGTGAAAGGAGTATCTAGCCAGAAAAAATCATAAATCCTTAAAGTAGAGAGTGAGTCTGTATATGTGTGTATATGTATATACATGCTAATTAGTAATTAGCAAACATTTATTAAGTACCTACATTGTACCAGGTGCTGGAGATGTGATAACAAAACTGAAACCATTTCCATGCCCTTTATTATTCCCAATGATTTGTGATTTCTTCTGCTGATGCAAATCCTAACTCCTCTGTACCTTAGCAGATAGTTTCATGGATTGCTGTAGCCAAAACCAAATTCATTACTTGCTAGCTAATTCACAGCTTTGTTGGTTAGAAAACCCAGAGGCAACTTGAAATTTACATTTTTTAGACTCTTTAAGCTTTCACTTTAACAATTTTTCAATTGCCTTAATAGTTTATTATATTCCTAGTAAAACTTTATCCTTGACCTACCTGACATTTTTTATGATGAACATAGAAGTAGCAAGCATAATGGAAAAAGTACTGGGTCTGGGAATTTTTGAGATTTGCTGTGGTCAAACATATTAATAAATGTTTGTCAAATTAGATTAGGATCCAAGAAATCTGGGTTCAATTTCCAGCCCTGCTACTTATTCTGGTGATGAACTTGTGGAATATATTTGGGCTTCTGCTTAGTTAGACATGCCCCTTCTCATTCGTCTTTCCAGTATAGTGAGACCAGCCTAAAGTGTATGTTCTGTGGGGAAGCCCAAGGTCCTATATATCTGCTGTGCTGAATTATTTGAGTGAGATGAATAGCAGATCTATGTGTATATCATATCATGTCATATGTAACATTTATGTACATAAATGTATGTATTTATATTTATGCACGGAGAGAGACAAATAAACACAACACACACACACACACACACACACACACACACACTTTTTAAAAGTACCTAATATATTACATCAAAGTCTTGGGGAAGATATCTATCAATCAATCAGTGCCCTAAGTTTTAACTGGGTTTCTGAAGAGATTTAGTGCAAAAATCTAATAATTTGTTCTTTTCATTGTTTTTAAAAATTTTGCAGTTTAATTTTACCTGGGGTTTTGATAGCATGAAAAATGGTTTTTTTTTTATTTTAATAGTTTAACACAGTCTTCAAAAATGATAATTTCTGCAAGTTGTCATCTAAAGCAATTAGTGAAATTATATAATTTACATTATTTAGATATTTTAGATTTAAAAGTGATACTCTTTTTTCATTCAGTTTATTATGTATGCCTAAAACAAAGTGTTTATATACATATGATTGTGTTTGGATTTAAATCCTTGAATAACTATTCTTATTTTTTTTCCTTTTTTTATATCATGTTGTTAAGAATAGCTAAATTGAAATCTTGTGTCCTAGTAAATCTAAAAGAAAGTTAACTGAAGAAGTATGCTTTATAGAATACTTTAAAGAAATGTACAGAATAATGTTTTCATTCTGGCAAAGGGAATTCTTTTATATTTGCATAATGGATTAATTCACTTCTATAAAATTTTCAGATTACATTAGTTATTATATTAGTGTTAATTCATTTTTGAACCTACCCAGGGTGAGGTAGCAGGCATGTAGATATTTGTTAAAGGCATATAGATATTTGTTAAGTTGGATTTTACAAATATTTACATGGAATTTAGAGGCAGAATGGTACAATGGGGGAAAAAATCTGGATTTAAAATTAGAATAATTTCCAATGGTTGCCTCATTTTTAAAATTGAAGAGTTGAACAGCCTCTGAAGTCCCTTCTAGTGGTCTACATTTCCTTAATTCTTTCATGAGCGCATAATTATATAGTTTTGGTCTTTTAATTCTGTGTGTGTGTGTGTGTGTGTGTGTGTGTGTGTGTATGTATCTCCATACATATGTGTGTATATAAGTTCAGTACTTTACCAAGCACATATTTTTAATCAAGTAGCTATGTTATCAGTCATTGTTGATAATTGTTTGATAAATGTATTTTTCCAAAACAGACTTTGTAAAAATTGTAAATACTTCTGGTAACTTTAAGCAGAATAAACTAGGGGGCTGAGGACTGAAAAATATAAGTAAAATTTCACTTAAAAACTTCAAGAAGGTAGAAAGCTAAAACTCAGGAATTATAAGACTATAGATTTAGAGGTGGAAGGGACTTCAGATAGCATCTAGTCCAGTCCATTCATTATTCAGATAAAACACTTGAGATCTCAGAGAAGTGATTTGTCCAGTGTTGCTTAGGTAATAAGTAACTAGAACCAGAATTTGAAGTTCTTTAACTTCAAACATCTTACAAATATCTGTCAAATACAATCTTATTAGAAATATAGCAAACTAGAAAGGCAATTGAAAAGTAGTTGTTAAAAGGAAAATTTTTAAAAAAGATTGACTTGATGTAACTTCCAACTTGCGTGTGGATCTCCTGGCACAAAGAATTAAGTAAGTGAGATTGGGTACTCCATGAAATTTTTCCACATAGAATTAAAGTAGTTTTTTAATATTTAAAGAAGAGATGAAAATATTTAGAACTTTTGGGGAAATTGTAGTTGAATGTGTTAGGTATAACTCATAATTTAAATTGACTTTTTCAGAGTTTAGATTCCTCATTCCTACTCAGGGCCTTATTGTGCTTATACATGTCATAGCTCTCAAAATAGCTTCTGAATATTTTTTTTTCTCTGAAGACTGGATAGGAAGCTTTTGAGTACAGATAATGTAGGCCTAGAGCTTCTTTGAAATTTTTTCTTTGACTTCCAGATGCTACCTACTGGGGGCTACTGAATTTGTAAAAACTTAAGAAAATAGAGTGCTTTTTATGTTTTAAGTTACTTGTAAGAAGTTAAGCCATTTCACTGACATTTTTGGAAACAATGTAGGGCAGTACATACTTTTTTTTTTGCATTTCACAAATTTTGTTTTTCAATGAATTGGTATCTTTTTCATATTTATTTTGTAGGACATTATATGCTTTTTCTATTTGTTCTTGCATTGATCTCATTTCCTTTCCTCATTTTTCTTCTAACTCTCTTTTAAGATCTTTTATGCAATCTTTCAAGGAAGCCTTGTGAAATGGGGACCACCCCCTATCTCCCTTTGGGGCTTCATCTGGAGTTCATTTGCCTTTAGGAACTTCAAGATTTGAGGTCTGTTCATCTCTCTCTCCATAAAAGCTGTCTATGGTGAAAATTCTTTTTGGTTTTTTAAGGCTTGAAATCTGCTCAATGCAAAGGAAGGACAGCTGCTTTTATTTGTCCTGGGCCAGTTGTGCTGATTGATTTCTGGATAATCATGGCATTCAAACATCTTAAGATCCTGGGTCTTCCAGGGCTCAGTGGTTTACAGTTTGCCTTTTGTAGCAAATCTGCCAAACCACCTGCTTGCAACCAAGACACAGAGTGGCCTAAGAGGCTCACAGAAGATCTGTCCCTCTGCCTGTTTGAAACAGACCTGTTCTGAAGTTCTTCCAGGGTATCTTCTAGAAATGTGTTGTACTCCAAATATTTATGGGTTCTGTCACTTCAAAACCAGTTTAGAAGCTTAATCTGCTGTTGGTTTGAGTGAAAGTTAGAGGAGGTCACAGAAAGTCTTGCCTGCTTCGCCTCTTGGCTTTGCCCTATATGCTTTTTTTTTTTTTTTGGCCTTTAGAAAGACCATCAACTGCCAGTTGCTTTGTAGCAATTGACACCTTAATGAATCACTCTACTCTGTAGAAATCAAAAATATAGTCATTGGTTCTGAATGCCCTAAGAACTACAGATCCCAAGTTTGTTGAGAGTAGAACTCTAGATCATGTAATAGTCATTTTAGTCATATTCTCCTACCCAGAGGTCTTAAGTGGTACCTTGAGATAATAAACTCTGGCTCAGTCATGACATTGTTTTGAATATAATGCTTATTAAGATATCTTAAGCCTCAAGAAATAAGAATCTCTAGTGTTATCGTTTATAAGTAATAACATATAGAAACACTGTGGCTTTGTAGTCAAGACACTGTCTTCAAAACCCATCTCTGAGTCTCTAATAATCCATTGTCCTGGGGCAAATCCGTCAGTGACTTTTTACTTAGCACTTATGTGCCAGTCACTAGGCTAAGCCTGGGGATACTAAGAAAAGCAAAAGACAAGAATAATTCCTCTCTGCCTTTGAGGAGCTTACAGCCAAATGTCTTTAAATCTCTTTTCACCTTCTTAGGCAATTCCAAAAGACTTTACTAATTTGTTGCTGACAGATTGTAATCAGTTTTAGTGAAGTAAGTTTTCAAACTGGGGATTCTTCATACTGACAAAAGGCATTTTACTCTTCATGTATTTTTCTACACATTAATTTTAAGGTTACATTGAAGAGAGGTAGCATAGTACAATAGAGTGTGTGCTGGATTTTGAGTAAAGACATGGATTCAAATCCCAGAGACTCCAAGACTTATTGTAAGCCAATGACAGTAAAAATGACAGTCATTTCATGGTTTTGGTCCCTGAGTCAGATGGGGGCCTCTTGTAGTTTAGGTCTAATATAGGAACAAAAGAAGGCATTCTCAGGTTGTTCAACAGTTAAGGTAAAGGGAGTTTACTTTACCATAGAATAAAAAGAATAATCAGGAAGACAACATGGTTGCAGCACTCATTTTGGGTAGATGGGTGTGGAGGGAGAAGGAAGTGGTCCCACTTCCATAGGAAAAGTTGTCTAATCAGCAAGGTAATATGTGATGATTCTTGAGACCTTAGGATATCGGCCAAGTCTGAAACCAATTCTTTGTGGAATATATCTTATTTATATACTTTGGCAACCGAGAATGATAATAATTTAAAAAAAGAATAGCTAGCCTTTGTATATTTACAAATACTGTCTTATTTGATCTTCATAACCCAGAGAGGTTGATGCTATTGTTGTTCTTATTTTATAGATGAAAGAACTGAGACAGAGGTTAAATGATGAACCCATGGTCATACATACTTGAACCTGTTAGGATTCTTAGAAGGTGCTAATTGAGGAGACAGTGGTTAAATCTAGTTTAGCATTGATTTAATCCTACAACAAATAATGGTTTCCCATTGACATAATGTTTGGTATATACTCAGTGTGGAGCATATAAGGGAGGAGCTCTCAGGGCCAGAAAGGACAAGAGTACTAGAAGCTCTTGGAGGAGGAGATAGAGTCATTCCATCTTCCACCTTTGTGCTGGCTGGAGGCTGAAGTATAAGCCTTTGGATTCGGAGACTTTCGGGGGGAGCTAGAGGCAGAAACTGGCAAAGGCAAAGTACTAGCAGCAGGAGCTCTCAGAACCAAGGAGAGAGAGAGGCATCTAGTAAAGCTAACCAGACCCCAGGAAAGGAAACAAGACTTTCAAGGAGACAATAAAGGATTTAGATTTGAATTTCCCTGGCTGCACTTGTGATTACTGAACTGAAACGAAGGTTGCCTCCAGAAGTCCCCCAAGAAACCTGCTCCCAGAGAACATTATATTTTAGAGAATATTACATGAACCCAGGTCTTCCTGACTCCAGGACCAGCACTCCTCTGTACTGTTACATAATAATAATAACCAAGATTTATATAGTACTTTAAAGTTTAAAAAATTTCTGCTTTACAAATATCTTATTTGATCCTTATGACAATTTTGGAAGGTAGATGCTATTATTACCCACATTTTACAAATAGGAAATTAAAGTACCCAACAATTAAATGACTTGCCCAGGCTCACATAGTATCAGAGTTTGGATTTGATCGCAGGTTTCCTGCCTCTAGGCTCAGCACACTCTATTTACTAGGCCACGGAACTGGATCTCTATGGCCTGAGCCTAGTAGGAAGCTACATCAACATTAGGTGACTTGATTCTTAGTCTTCTGGGCCAGTCAACAGAACTAGCCTCTTCTATGTGAGAGAAGATAGATAGGAGCAAAGGAGATGCTCTGGCCTCTCACATTCTGCCTGTGATCAGTATTCATGGTCAGTTTGGGTTCTTGGATGGGTAGTGAGTAGTCGTTCCTTCTCTGTCTACTTCCTCCCTCCTTCCCCCCCCTTCCTACCAAATCAACAAAATGTACCTTGTATGTCTCCTGGCCCAGGCTTTGCCTATCTGCCACTGAGAGACTGAGAAGAGACAGGGGGAAAAAAAAAAGATGAAAACACTTTTTTCCCGAGTATTCCACTTCACTTCCATGAGAACAAGAGTACTATTCAGATTTCGTGTGTGTGTGTGTGTGTGTGTGTGTGTAGGGGGGGATGGGGGAATATTATATAATATATGAATAAATATACATCTATTGTTAATGTGTTCTTAAAAAAAAATTGATGGGGGCATATCATCAGAAATGTTTAAAAACTGCTTTTCCAGACAGTTGGGATCCACTGATGAGATGAGTTTAGGAAATTGATGTTTTTCAGAACACTTTGTATTATAATCACTGGCTCACACAAGTTCACACTTGCTTGCTTGAATCTTATAACCGGGGTAAGGAAATCCTAGATTGTTTTAGCTCCTGTCTTAATGAAACAGATGCTCCTTGAAAATAGTAGAGCCTTCTCTTGTCTGTGGTTAATTGAAGCTCACATTCCTAGAACTTTGGGTTTTACAAATATCTTTCCTTATAACAAATGAGATAGTTACAAGTGTCATTATCCCCATTTTTATAGTGGGAAACATACTAATAGGTATCTGAAGTGAAATTCAAATATCTTCTAATTCCAACTCCCTTTCTACTATTCAATCTACCTCTCATATTGATGCCAGCTGAGACATATGGTTAGATTTGTTTATCCAAAATTTTCATGAATTATATATTTCCTAAGACCACTTTTCTTGATTTTAAAATAGCAAAATATGGTCAAATATATACATCTTAACTAAAAGGTTGTTTATAGGTAGATACTTATTGAATCCCCTAAATTCATAGTTTATGTTTAGAAGGCTACTATGAATTTCAGTTCTAGTATTGCAATATATATTTTTTCCCTTTCCTTTTTTTTACCTAGTATTTTTCTTTTTAAAGAGACTTAACAGAATGGGTGGTCATGAGTAAACTCTGGTTTGTAATATTTAAAATCCAATTTTATTGGAAATATTTATTTTTTAGTGTCGTGTATTTTGGAAGAATGTGACTTGAGTGACTGGTTAGGTAAGACTGTAGGTGCTCCTAAAATTATTTTAGAATGCTTGTATCTTTTAGCTTATTTTATTGAGAAAGAATATGCTTTTTAGAAAGGACTGTGGAACCTTTCATTTCCACTTATTTGACCATTGGCAACTAAAAGGGAACTCACTTTCACCTCTAAACAGTGATCTCTTTGGAATACATGACTACAATCTGGATTGGTTGGAAGCCTCCTGAGGTGGCTCTGCCACCAGTTGAGTCAGACCTAATACAATAAAGTGAATTTGATGTTAATTTCAGTAGAAAGTCATATTTCTGATAGTTTTTTCCAGTTTAATAGGATCCATAAATTTATTTTTAACATAATGTTTTATGCATAGAAGAATAAAAGGTCTATCAATTTTCTAGTATGAAATCTTTTACATAAATTGTAAAAAGCACGCATTCTAAGTTTTCATTATTGTTTTAAAGGAAATGTATTAGATTTCTAACATGCCACCTGTAGTTGCCTACATATTAACTGATTTTTGGGAAAATCTACATTACTTAAATTTATTAACCTAATTTTTAATGATTAGGAAAATAAGAATAAAGAGTCATCTTTATAAAAGTTTGACAATTTTTACCCAAGGAATGAATTTTCTACATAAAATTACAAAAGATGGTAGCCTGTTTAGGCTGTCTTATTAAAAGCATTAAGATATGAACACTGGCTGTTAAAGTAAGTAAATGGCAATATTATAAAGTTAAACACATGCCAAAAAACATTTTCCAGAGGACTGGGATTGTAACAATACATTAATGAGGGCAAAGAGGTCTTAATGCAATTTGCACATTCTAAAGTTTCAAAAAGAGGTTTTGAGTTAGTGTATTATTAATGTACTGAACATCTGGAACTGTGTAAAACCTGAAGACATTGAGCAAATGCAGGGTTTCCCCACTAGGTTGCATTCTAACTGATTTCCTCCCCAGTGAGAAGCTTGTTTTAAAAAGTTTGAATCACTAAAGTGACAGTATCCAGATAGGATGTAAACATTCCAAAGTGTCTCTCTGTTTGTGAGATGTGACTCGAAAGAAATTTTATGCCACAAAGGTTAAGAAGTCCAAGGAATATGAAAGCTAAATAGTAAATTAAATTGTTCACATTTTGGTACTTTGATATAGTTGCTCTAGATAAGAATTAAGCAAAGTAGAACCTTCTTCTTTAAAAAGAAACTTAAAACAAATCAGTAAATTGTTAAATCTTAGCAAATTATTGTTAATATACTCTACTTTTAAGTATTTAATTTCTAAATTTTTCTATCCAGGCGACCCTTCTTAGGGAAAGTTTTTAATTAGTCACTTTCATTATATACGTGTTTAGGAAACATATAGTTTGATTTCTCCACTGAAGTGGAAATAATTAAGATCTATAAATGTGTAATTTATGTGTCAACTGCAATGAGAATAGAAACAATACAGACCTAAAGATTTTGACCTGAAGAGTTCTTTAAGTAAAATTGGAAAGTTGCTACAGACAGTAGAAAAAAATCAGTAGATTTTTTTTTTTTTAAGATTAAAAAATCAAATCAAATGTAGCCTCTCCTACCATCTTAGGAGAAAACTTAATAAAGAATCTAAAGGTTTTTTTGGGGGGTTTGTTTTGTTTTTTGTTTTAGGTTTTTCTAGATAATTAAGACATTGAAATAAGAACTGAAGAACATAGCTTCTATATTATGGGAAAGTAAAATAAATCCTCAACTAGAATGAGCCAGAAGTTCTCAACAGGTTAATTAAGATTATCAGTTTTTAAATCTTAACTTACTTTGATGGATCTCCAAGCTGCTTATGACTGGTGCCACCATAACCCCTTTCCTTCCTTGCCACGCTCCTCCCTACTCTTTATCGAAGCTAAGCTGTCGAAGATTCACTTGGCTAAGAACTATTCCTACTCCCCACTGTCCCTAATCAAATTGTACTGTTAACAGTACACCTCTTCAATTCCCATCCTGTGGGAGTTATAAGTCTGCAAGCAAATTTAAAATAGTTTTTCATCAGAAGAAGTTATGAACCTCTAGTCAAAACTGTGGTGCTACAGATTCATGGATACAATACAATTCATAAAATAAAATCAAAAGAAAAAAAAAGGCACACTGGGGGGCAGCTTTACACTTTTGAGAAAAGTTAATTTCAGAATTTTCAACAGGAAAGGCTCTCAGTTTTGAAATTTGGAGCTGGAAATAGATAAATAGCTTCAAAAACTTACTAGTGGTTCAGCTTAAAAATTGTTTTCATTTAGACTTCCTCATGAACTAATGCCATTTACAAATGAGTATAAGAGAAAAAAGTAGTGCAAAATAGGAAATGTGTATTTACCTATAGATCATGTCTATTCATACACTTCCTCCCTTGAGATTTTTCCCTCCTGATCTACTTTCACATCTCCTCCCCTTCAAATTTGAGAAAAAATGAGGAAAAATATTTTCTCCATATAATTCACCCACCTGCACATTTTTTCCTTTGCTTTGAAACTGTTTCTGGCAACTGCAGGAACCTTTGGAAAACTGCCATACCTGCCAACAGCAGAAGCTTCATGGTGAACTGCTAGCAGCTAGAACAGCAGCAGCAGCCTCAGATTCCTGGGACCTCATTATGAAAATATAATCATTTCTTCCTGGAGTTCAGAGGAAATAGCACCCATCACACAATTATCACAAGCAATACACTTTGGAATATACATACTACAGTTAAAAAATAAATGTCTTTTATCTGTGTATCCCTCAACTCCCCTCCCCTCCATCATGTACCCTTCAAAGAGCAAAAATAAAATTTTCAGTAGAAGACAGAGTGACCTAAATATGAGTTCTTGATTAGGCAAAAAGAATGGAAGACATTGGTTATAATTCATTTGGTCATTGACTGCTTTCCAACTTTGAGTCACTTTTTAGAGGATAATATTTGATTAAAAAATGTCTTAAAGATTGGCAGTGGTATGTTTCTATGTCTCAGTTATATCATTTGCATAATTATCCTTTCTCACTATGTATTTTAGTATTCCCCTTAATAGGAGGGGAATTATGTAAACAGCTACATTAAGATATCTAGAACTGTTGCTAATACTTGGAATATGATTTAAGATCTGCTTGTGTTGGTATGCCTGAAATGATTTAGTTAGTTAAAGCGCACTGCTGATGAAATCAAGGCCATACAGTTGATACAATAACCAATGAGAATTCTATGGCCTAATTCACATACTGGGTTCCTGATTTATAAAATAAGAAAATAATATTTTATGTTTGGTTAGTTGATAGATATTGTTAATTAAGGCCCAGTTGATTTTTCCAAGAGAAAAATTAACAAGGACCCGAACTAAATATTTTACAAGTATAAACTTTGAATTATAAGAGAGATAAGATTAGAAGCATAGTCCTCATTGCTATCAGAAAAAACAGCTTAAATCCTTGTGTCTTACTGAAAAATATCATGTTCATTCATCGTTTTTTCATCTTTTTCTCCTTCTTGGTTATGATCGACATACTTTTAAATAAAAGGCTGTAAACAGTAATATTTTAGAATTTTAAAGTATTAGACAATCCCTTTTGAGTTTTTAAAAAATCCACCTATTCTTTCCCCATAACATTAGATCATTATAAAAATTGTCAATTTGATTTGGGTGGGGGGGGACTGATGATTACTACTGATTTTTAGTGTCATTGTAAAGTTGAACCCAATCAAGTGACTGTATCAAGTAGTTTATTTTACTGACTTCTTCATCTCAACAAATAATACAAATACTTGATAATTAAGACGATTAAGAAAATTTTTTTTGTATTAGACTACACTTATAACACTCTTCTGTAGTGTGCTTGCTACAATAGTATAAGAGGAGAATCCCTGATCATAGAGTCCAAGGAAGTAGTTTGAAATCCTGGCTGTGTTACATTGGGCATCTCCTGGTCCTCAGGTCCTTTACCTGTAAAATAAGAAGTTGAATTAGATGGAGCCAAAAGTTCCTTTCAGCTCGTGGAATCCTATGAATGAAAAGCTATAGTAAAGCCAAAACAAAGAGCACTAGTTTGTGAGCAGGTGGGAGAGAAGTGTGCTACGGAATTGGAATGTTTGACAGAAAATTATTTTATATAATTTTTGAAACCTTTCAAATTATGCAAGAGCAAGCACTTTATCATTGTGTCTTTCCTTACTCCAATAGAAAGGGATCCTGTTTATATATAGTGACATATGCAAACAACCCCATATATTAAAATTCTATCTTATTCTGGTTCTCCTGCTCACATCCCCACTTTTTGTAGTTAGTATGGTAAGTTTTATAGATAGACAGTATAAAGGAGCAGTAGCAAGAAATAAGATTGCAAAAGAGAATCTAGATGTCTCTCATACAAGCCATCTCAAAGATCAAAGGAACTATTGTATTAATTAAAATGTACATCCTGATAATGTATCAAATCAGGGAGAACCATCAAGGAACTGCTTCTTATCAATATGTAAATTCCTATAATATATAAATTCCAGATAAATCCAGACCTCTACCGATCCATCCCAGCAGAACATCAAAAACGTGCTGATAGCTTTGGAGGGATAACTTTGAGATGAGTTAGATATGCTAATGAACTAAGGTGATACAGATAGAAATTAGTCTTTTTCCCAAAAAAAACCTTAAAAGTGAGATCTCAAACTCCTTTCCCATGAGAATTCTTCCGTCTCCCTCAGGTCCATGCTGCCTAATGCTCCCAATTATAATCCATCCATTATATGAATGTTATTGTCTACTTTCCCTCTTTCCCATCCTCTTCCCCACATTCTTCTCCCTCATCATCCTATTCCCGGTTACCACTTTACTGTCTACCTTTGTACTACTTTTTTCTACTTATCTCTGCCTTTCTGGGCCTTTTGCCCCATACCCTCTGTGTTTAATTAAATTGTGATTACTGCCCTGATTCCCATTGCCAATCGTAATCTTTTCTGGCAAGTACCCAAAGAATGGGGCATGCCTATCCCTGTTTCATAATTTCATAAATTATCAATTCACCATACCACCTAGTGTTTCTGCCAAGGTTATATATCCTTTTATCCTTGATCATCCTAAATATAATTAATAGGCTATATAGGATTTGGGGATGGGATGCTCCAACCCCTCAGTTCATTGATAGCCAAAAGATACAGTTAGACGTGTAGAAATTTTAATGTTGTAATTAGGTATTAATATAACTGTAAAATTATCCCCAGGAGCTGGTCTCCCAGATCACTTTATGAAATATGAACCTCTTTCTCTGACAAAATTAAAGAAAATAATCTCATAGATTGGACACATCTTTGCAGAATTTTAAATATATAAATTTGACAGTTATATTTTGAGGGGTTTCAGGTTTGGAAATACTTTGTGGAGAAGATCCTTGCAGAAGATTGAGGAGGTAGGGATTTTTCTGTCCCTTTCTTCCCATGAGCCATGGCAGAGCAAGGAGATACCCAGTCTAGCTGTTTGAAAAGGCACAATCAAGGAAACAAATGTAATTTTTGACAGGATGAATATAGACAATCTGTCATTCAAGTAAGGAAGTAGTTTAAAGGAATAATACCCCTGGAAGCAGAAAATGAGAGCAAGCTATGGATTTAAGGAGGGCTAACTCTAGTAATTGAGAGTCATATTCTAGAGTCACCTTCCCATACAGATACTGCACCCAAGGAGAGCAGTATGAGAACTACAAAGAGAGAAAGTACTTGCTTTTTTTTTTTTTTTTTTTTTTTGAGAAAGTATGTCTATAAGTTGCCTTTGGTACATGTATATCTTCTATGTGTATATCACCATCTGTTACCAAGTTTGAGTTTACCCTTCCCACAGTACTGTGCATATTTGTGATAAAAAGTGTTCTAATTTTATGCAGGGGATTGTTTTGTGACTGTTCTTTTTACTTTGCCATTTTATTAATACTATTGCTTTGACTTAATTATATCTACTTGATGACTATTGATGGGAAGCCCACTGGTGGGGACTTGTAAACTATAGTGTTAAGAGTATAGCCTCAAGGACAACTAGGTGGCACAGTGGATAGAGCATCAGCCCTGAAGTCAGGAGGACCTGAGTTCAAATCTGTTCTCAGACGCTTAACACTTCCTAGTTGTGTGATCCTGGGCAAATCACTCAGATTCAGACCACTCAGACAATTGCCTCTGCAAAAAAAAAAAAAAAAAGTGTATTAGAACTCAAGATAGTAGCAGTCCTCTAGAAACCTAATATATGAATGCTAGTCCAGAGTTTTGGATCAGGTAGACTAGAAAGGGTGTTACTTTTCTCTAGAGAGCATTGATTATAGGACAACAGAGGCTAGGTGCCTGCTTTACAAAAGAGAAAAATAATTTGTTTATTTATTTTTTTTTGTTATAGCTTTTTATTGACAAAACGTATGCATGAGTAATTTTTCAACATTGACCCTTGCAAAACCTTCTGTTCCAACTTTTCCCCTCTTTTCCTCCATCCCCTCTCCTATATGGCAGATAGTCCAATGCATATTAAATATAAAGTATATGTTAAATACAATATATGTATACATATTTATACAGTTATCTTGCTACACAAGAAAAATAGAATTTAGAAAGAAGGTAAAAATAACCTGGGAAGAAAAACAAAAATGCAAGCAAAGAAGAACAGAAAGAGTGTAAATGCTATATTGTGGTCCATCCTCTTTTCCCAAAGTTCTTTCGCTGGGTGTAACTGGTTCTGTTCATTACTGATCATTTGGAACTGATTTGGATCCTCTCATTGTTGAAGAGAGCCATCTCCATCAGAATTGATCCTCAAATAGTATTGTTGTTGAACTGTTGCCTATTTTAAGGAAAAGTCCATTTATTCCTATACTTTCTAGTGTTTTTAATAGAAATGGGTGTTAGATTTTATCAAATGCTTTTTCTGCATCTATTGAGATAAACATATGGTTTTTGTTAATTTGATTATTGATATAGTTAATTATGTTTAGTTTTCCTAATATTGAACCAGCCCTGCATTCCTGGTATAAATCCTACTTGATCATTGTGTATTATCCTGGGGGATGCTTATCTGTAATCTCCTTGTTAGTATTTTAAGATTTTTGCATCAAGATTCATTAGGGAGATTGGCCTATAATTTTCTTTCTATTTTCAACCTACCTGGTTTAGGTATCAATACCATGTCTGTGTCATAAAAGGAATTTGGTAGGACTCCTTCATTCCCTATTTTTTCAAATAGTTTATATAGCATTGGAGTTAATTCTTCTTTAAATGTTCTTTAAATGAATTCACATGTAAATCCATCCGGTCCTGGGGATTTTTTTTTAGGGAGTTGATTAATAGCTTGTTCTATTTCTTTTTCTAAAATGGGAATATTTAACCAATTTACTTCTTCCTCTGTTAATCTAGGGAACCTATATTTTTGAAGGTATTCATCCATTTCATTTAAATTATCAAATTTATTGGCATAAAGTTGGGCAAAGTAACTCCTAATTTTGTTGGTTTTTTCATAGAACCAACTGTTAGTTTTATTTATTAATTCAATAATTTTTTTACTTTTCAATTTTATTAATCTCTCCTTTTATTTTTAGAATTTCAAGTTTAGTGTTTGGGTTTTTTTAATTTGCTCTTTTTCTAGCTTTTTTAGTTGCAAGCTTAATTCATTGATTTTCTCTTTCTCTATTGTATGCAAGTAGGCCTCTAGAGATATAAAATTTCCCATTATTATCACTTTGACTGCATCCCACACATTTTGATATGTTGTTTCATTATTGTCATTCTCTTGGGTGAAATTATTAATTGTGTCTATGATTTGCTGTTTCACCTATTCATTCTTTAGGATAAGTTTATTTAGTTTCCAATTACTTTTTAGTTTTCCCCTGCTTTTTTATTGAACACAATTTTTATTGCATCGTGATCTGAAAAGTGTTTACTATCTCTGCCTGTCTGCATTTGAATTTGAGGTCTTTATGTAAGGTTCTGGTTAGCTTTCTGGAGATCTTGGGACCAGTCTTCGTTTCAGCAGAATAATCACCCCGAGAATAGTCAGGGATAAAGTCCAAAATCTTTATTATCTCCTTCACCATCCTTCACCTGGGGCCCAGCTAGCTTTCTGGAGGCCTTCCAGAATGGGTCTTGGTTTCAGTGCAGGAGGCAGGAGAGCCCCATGAGGGTCTCTATCTTGAAGTCTGTCTTTGGCTGAGTTTGTCCCCAGTTTATATACTCTATTACAGTTACATCATTACAGTATATTGAGTATAAACCAATCATTATATCATGAGGGAACCATTATTTGTTGTAAGATTAATTCAATCATACTGAACTAGAGAACTCACATGCTAAACTAGATAACCATTGTCTTATCAATTCCACTGAGTTAACATCTTATTGTCAGATTAAATCAGTCATACTAAGCCTTAAGTATATTTCTCCGAAGTTCCTGCCCTTTACATCTTAATGTCCTAATATATGGTCAATTTTTGTATAGGTTCTATGAATTGCTGAGAAGAAAGTATATTCCTTTCTGTCTCCATTTAGTTTTCTCCAAAGATCTATTATACCTAACTTTTTTAGTTTTCTATTTACCTCTTTAACTTCTTTCTTATGTATTTTATGGTTTGATTTATCTAGTACTGAGAGTACAAGGTTGAGATCTCCCACTATTATAATTTTGCTGTCTATTTCTTCAGCTCTCTTAACTTCTTTAGGAATTTAGATGCTATACTATTTGGTGCATATATGTTTAGTATTGATATTCCTTCATTATCTATGCTAAAGTTTAGCCAAAGAACTGCCCTTTAGCAAAATATAGTGTCCTTCCTTATCTCTTTTAATTATTAGATCTATTTTGGCTTTTGCTTGATCAGAGATCAGTATGGCTGCCCCTACTTTTTTGACTTCATCTGAAGCATAGTAGATTCTGCTCCAGCCTTTTACCTTTACTCTTTTTTCTTTTTACCATTTTTTTTTTTGACCTTTACTACCTTTTACCCTGCTTCAAGTGTGTTGCTACAACATGTTGTAGGATTCTGGCTTTTAATCCAGTATGCTATCTGCCTCTGCTTTATGGGGGAGTTTATGGTTAAAATTACTAATTCTGTATTTCCTGACATCTTGTTAACCCCAGATTATGCTTTTCTCTTTCCTTTTCCCCTTACCTCCCTCCCCAGTATTAAATCTATGAGCACCACTTGCCTTACTCAGCTCTTTAGGATCCTTCCCTCCCCCTTAGAGTCTCTCCCCTTTTCTTAAACCTTTCTCTTTCAATTTCTGTATTCCCTTCTACTTAGCCTACCCCTTCCCTTTTCCCTCTTCCCCTCCCACTTTTCAATGAGATGGGAGAAGTTTTTCTGTAAACCAAATATGTCTAATATTTTCTCTTTGAGCCAGTTCTGATGAGAGTAAGAATCACACTATGATCATTCCCTTCCCTTCTTTCCCTCAGATATAATAGTTTTCCTTTGCCTCTTCGTGAGATGTAGTTTCCCTCTTTTTACCTCCACTTTTCCCTTTTTCTGGTATAATTTCCTTTCCACCTCTAGATCCTTTTTTATAACAGTAAACCAAATTATACATGTACTCTTTATGTGTATCTGTAACAGAAATACAGTTGTCAAGAGTTCTTTTTACCTTTTTATGCTTCTCTTGAATCCTATATTTGGAAGTCAAATTTTTTGTTTAGCTCTATTTTTTTCATCAGAAATAGATGGAATTCACCTATTTCATTGAATGTCCATCTTCTTCCCTGGAAGAAAATGCTCATTTTGGCTGGGTAAGTTATTCTTGGCTGCATAACAAGTTCCTTTGCCTTTTGGAATATCAGATTCCAGAAAAATAAATTTTTGTACATTAGGTAAATTAACATTCATTATTGAGCATTGCTGTATACAAAGCATTGTGCTAGGCTGGTGCTGTTTACAAAGGATTATAAAACAGGAGTTTCTGGTATGAGAACATAATACTCTTAGCTGAGAGGCCAAAATATATTTAGTGGAGCAAATTTGAGCTCTGTAATTACAAAGTAATATATAGAATCATACAGTGTAGAATAAAGGCATAACTATTAACACATGTTGAATTTATACTGACCATATAAACCAGAGCCCAGGCAAAAGGTTTACTGGGAGTTGGGGAAAATGTAGAAATGCTGACCACCTCCTGCCTCCCACCTCACCACCCAGATAATAATTATTATAATAATTCATATTTATTCACTTTAAGGTTTACAGATGGTTTTCCTCACAACAATGTCAATGAAGGTAGTGCAAATTTATTGCCCCATTTTACAAATAAGGAGACTCAGCAAAAGTTTATCCAAAGGAATGGTTTCTAATTAATTTCTGCTTCATTATGTTATACATTTAGAACCAAAGAAGAAATTTTATAATCTAACTGCTTCAGATTGCAGAGAATCTTAGGCTCAGGCAGGCTAAATAATTTGTCCACACAATACTAAAACATGAGTCAGGAAGCCCTGAATTAAATTATGATCTCAAATACTAAATAGCTGTGTCATCTAGGGTAAGTCACATAATTTCCATCACTCTCAGTTTCCTCATCTGAAAAATGAGGATAATAATAGCACCTGTCTCCCAGTAAGGATAAAATGAATATATATATACACCACACACACACACACACACACACACACCACACACACACAAAGCACTTTGCAAACCTTAAAAAAACTACATAAATGTCAATGATTATGATTATGTCTGTTATCATAATAAACTTATGCCTTCTGCCAGTGGTCTTTCTGTGCCGTCTCAGGAATCTTCCTTTTCAAAAACTGAAGTGCCTTTTTCCTATTTGTGTTTAGCAACATTGGTTCAGCTTTTCAATCTGCCCTTGCAGAAGAGATTCAGATGAGAAAATTTATAATTCCTTTTCTGTTACTATGTCCTGATTGATGATAATACACAATGAGTTGAAATTGAAACCATCACATTTTATTTTTATTCTTTTGTTTCTTCCTTAATTGACTTGAAATTTTGAATTATTTTGAAGGTATCAAAGATATAGACTGAAGGCCTGAAAGTTTGGGAATATTATTTTTTTCTTTAACAGTTTTGATGCCAAAATATATCAAGATCTTTAAAAAACTTGTCTAAAAATTCATAGTTTTATATCATTTAGTAGTATAATGATATCTATTCTGATAAATAGGACTCTGGCAAGTATCTTGCCAGCAGTCACTAAGAGAGAGACTCCCACTGTGATTGTCACAGGTCACTCTATTCTCTTTACCTTTATAGGGATGGACAATTGAGACATCCTTGAACTCCTGGGGCATAATTTCCTTTTGTCATATAATTTGGAAAATTTCAGTCACCTTTTGTATGAGCAGCAAACCCCTCTTCCCTTGTAAATCTCAGCTGGAATAGAATCAGCACCAGGTGCTTTGCCTCACGAAAGTAGCCCAGTGGCATTCAAAAAAACCTCTTCTTTAATTGGAATTTAAGCCAGGGAGAAATTGATTTTAACTTGAGGTAAACAGTCAATGACTTTAGTAATGATTTTTTTTTTCTGAGGCAATTGGGGTTAAGTGACTTATCAGGGTTACACAGTAGGAAGTGTTAAGTGTCTGAGGCCAGATTTGAACTTGGGTTCTCCTGACTTCAGGTCTGGTGCTCTATCCACTGCACACCTAGCTGCCCCTGACTTCAGTAATATTGATGACATAGGTATTCTCTCAGCCAACATCATGTCATCCACACATAGGACCAGTGATTATAGAAAATGGAGAAGTTTTGAATGCTGGGTATAAGTTCACTTCCTTACCCAGTATATTTTCAAAGGATGTCCACATACATTTCCAGAGCTAGCTCAGTGTTTGGGAGCCTCCGAAAGAAAGTGTGAGAGAGGAGAGGTATTAGACTGACTACCAAACTGAAGGTCTACAGAGCTGTTGTGCTAACCTCGTTGTTGTATATCTGTCCAACCTGGACAGTATTCCAGGGCCATGCCAGGAAACTGAATCACTTCCATTTGAACTGTCTGATAAAGATCACCTGGCAGGATAAGATGCCAGACACTGAGGTCCTTTCTTGAACTAAACTGCCAAGCACTCAAACTCTATTGCAGAGAGAGCACAACTCTGTTGGGTTGGTCATGTTGTTCAAATGCCAAATGTATGTTTTTCAAAAAGACTTTTTTGGAGAATTCACACAGAGCAAGTGCTCACAAGGTGGTCAGAAAAAGTGATATAAGGACACTCTCAAAGTCTTTTAAGAACTTTGGAATTGATTATACAACATGGGAGGCACTGGCATAGGACAACCCAGTGTGGTGTACCCTCAAAAGAGAAGGCGCTGTGCTCGTTGAGCAAAGCAGAATTGAATTAGCTCAAAAGAAACACAAGATGTACAAAGTTAAAGAATTTACCCCAAATATACATAGGGACTGTTTGTTTCTGACCTGTGGCAGAGTATTCCAAGCTTGCATTGATCTGATCAGCTACAGTCAGATACAATAACTTGACTCTAACATAATGTCATCTTGCTTCTCTTTGAAAAGGAAGGACAACAATTAATCAATCAGCTACTCTGATATTCTTTGACAGTGTAATATTTTAGTACTATACAATACTATAATACTGTTGCTGAATTTTATTAAAAATGTGTTAAAATAATCCCCTCCCTCCTCCTTTCCCTCTCTCCCTTCCTTTCCTCCTTCCAACCTTTTTTCCTTCTCTCCTTTCCTTCTACCTTCTTTCCTCTTCTTTTCTTCCCTCCCTCACTCCAATAAGATAACTGAACATTATCTTATTTAATGATGATATCTTCTTTACATTCATAGTTAAAATTTAAGTCGGGATGTGAATTTTATTCTTTATTTCTTTTTTAGAAAATTTAATGAATGTTAGATATAAAAATATAATTTTCTTAGTTTTATTGTTATGTATTTTAAAACTTACTCCACACAGTTCCATTGCATTACAACATTATGATGCAGAGGTGACCCTGGATATAGCTTTTAGCATAATCTTCCATCAAAGATTACCTTGGCTAAGTATGGAGCGACTCTTTGTCCATCCATATGGACATGAATTTTTTGTCCATGGGAACCTATAAAATGAAACAAAATACAAAATATCCCTTCTTTTTTTCCATAGGATTAACTGAAAAGGGTCCAGAAAGTGTTAAGAATCACAGTTTCAAAATTATATCTAAATCTTAATTTAGCTGTTATTACTCTAAATATTTTTTCCTTATATAGGTGGTGAATGAGTCCATATTCTGTTGGAATTACTAACTCATAATCAATGTTGGCATTTTTCCTTTTATGAAATGAGAAAATGAAAGGAAATAGCACTCTTAGGAAATGCAAATAAAGAAATTAGTGGAGTTGATTTTATTACATATCCAAAAAACTAGAAGAAGTATTTCTTTGATGTTTTGTTATTTCATATTATAGTACTCTTATGAAAGTATTTGCCAAAAACAAAACAAAACCAGGAAGAAAATAATTACAGTACATATATTTTGTGTTTGTATATTCTCTCTATATATGTTTTGTTTCTTTCCTTCTCTCTCCTCATCTATTTTCCTCTTTCCTTTCCTTCTCTCCCTTTCCCTCTCCTCCAGGTTAGATTTACAGTTAATGAAAGTTTCACTTTTGTTTTTGTTTTCCCGATACTTGACACTTAGTAGACATATAATAAATATTTGATTGTCTTGTGTACCAACATTTACAGAAAATGACAAGAAGGAGAAATTGTAAAAGTACTTGAAGAACCCCCCTCCCCAGATTAATATGATATTTGTGGATTCATTGCAAAGATGAGCATAGCCAAGGACAGTGAAAAATATGGTCCAAATACAAAGAATTAAAATAAAAAAAAAAAAAAAACTCATGCCTATCTCATGAATACTTTTTTTGTGTGTGTGAAAATTGGGAAGTTCTAGATATAAAAGTTCCAAGTAATATCACTAAAAAATGAAGCTGATATTTTAACAAACATAAGATGACTGCTAGTAATGTCATTTCTAAATTAGCTGTAACTTCTTATTTGTAGAGTAAAAATCATTATTAGGATCAAAGGAGGAAAAAACTGAGACTTGATGTGCAATTAAAATAACTCCAACATGACATTTTAAAACAAGTTGACTTTGAAAAACATGAAATGGATAAAGGAAAGAACATTGGTCCCAATTATTACAATTTCATACAGAAATTTAACTGGATAAATCAGTTGACACTATAGATCTTTTTGATTGGCAGAGAGATTTAATAGCCATTTTAAGTTATACGTTAATTCAGAAAAATATCATGAAGATTGTGGGAAATTGTGAGTTGTATTCTCTCATAAAAATGAAAAACTGTGGGAAGAAAAATTAGTTATCAACAAAGCTTGATGGAGAGATACAACTAGACATACAAGGATAAACTGGATGGACAATAAACAGTGGAGAACATCTGCAAAAATTTTTATTGCAGATATTGAGAATTTTATAGAAAATTCTTCTGACCATTAAGGAGACTGAAGCTACCACATTTATATTTTAACATCACTGAGCCAAATGCATGTTTTGAAAGAATGCGGTAATTGATGAAATAAAAATGGTAAAAATTTTACTGAATCAAATTAAGCAAAAGAGGTACATAGGGGAAGTTACCCAATTTTGAAAACAGTGACTAAGTCTTTTCTTTTTAAAAATACCTTATTATTTTTTTAAAATATCTTAGTATTTTAAGGAAGAAAGTAAAATACTAAAAAGGGAAAAAAATCTTGTACTTTGTTATTACCTTAAAAGGTAACTGATTATCAAACTTTACATACCCTTTGATCCAGCAGTGCTACTACTGGGCTTATACCCGAAAGAGATATTAAAGAAGGGAAAGGTACCTGTATGTGCCAAAATGTTTGTGGCAACCCTGTTTGTAGTGGCTGGAAACTGGAAAATGAATGGATGCCCATCAATTGGAAAATGGTTGGGTAAATTGTGGTATATGAATGTTATGGAATATTATTGTTCTGTAAGAAATGACCAGCAGGATGAATACAGAGAGGCTTGGAGAGACTTACATGAATTGATGCTAAGTGAAATGAACAGAACCAGGAGATCATTATACACTTCAATAACAATACTCTAGGAGGATGTATTCTGACGGAAGTGGATTTCTTCAACAAAGAGAATATCTAATTCAGTTCCAACTGATCAATGATGGACAGAAGCAGCTACACATAGAGAAGGAAAACTGGGAAATGAGTGTAAACTGTTTGCATTTTTGTTTTTCTTCCCAGGTTATTTTTACCTTCTGAATCCAATTCTTCCTGTGCAACAAGAGAACTGTTCGGTTCTGCACACATATATTGCATCTAGGATATACTGTGACATATTTAACATGTATAGGACTGCTTGCCATCTGGGGGAGGGGGTGGGGGGAAAGAAGGGAAAAGTCGGAACAGAATGAGTGCAAGGGATAATGTTGTAAAAAATTACCCAGGCATGGGTTCTGTCAATAAAAAGTTATAATTATGAAAAAATTTTTTAAAATTAAAAAAAGGTAACTGAAAAAACATGAATTACCAACTCATTAGCCTCTTTTTCCAACAATATAAAATTTAAAAACAATAACACTATACATGTGAAGCCCGTTCTTCTTTATTAGAATATTTGAATGAAACAATCAGGGTTTTATAATCAGAGGTTACCACTTTGTAACCACTGTGTAACTTTGTGTGGGGAAAAAATTGTGGTGTTTTTCTTCTTTTTTATAATATATATGATGGTTCTCTGTGAGCAGGTTTCTTGGGGAGGTTTTCTAGAGGCAGCCTTAGTTTCGGGTCAGAGTAATAATCACTTCAAATACAGCCAGCTGATAAAATGCAAACGTTTATTTTCTCCAAGAACTCTTGCAGCTTGGCCCCTGCCCCTGCCCCTGCCCCTGCCCCTGCCCCTGCCCCTGCCCCTGCCCCTACCCCTGCCCCTGCCTCAACTTGGACTCGTGGCTTTCAATCTTCAACTGACGTTCCCCTTTCAGTCTTTTCAACTGAACTAACTCCCCTGAAGCTCTAAAAGCCTCTTTATATATGATCTCCCAAAGGTTGACTCCTCTTCTGAGGGAGGGATTAAGGGAGGTGTGAATTCACAAAATTACAAAGTTAACTTTGTGAATCTCCCATACTTGTGAACTCCAGTGAGTGCTTAAATACATTAGTGAGTTAGAGAATTTGCTAAGTACCATGCTAAATTAGGCAACTGACTTATCACTTTGTAAGGATTTGCTCTAATGTGTGAACCAATAAGCATTGTATCTATTCCACTGAGTTAACACTAGGATTCTAACATCTCCCTTGAGTTATCACCTTGTTTCAAGTTCTGGCTCTTAACAAAATATAAAGAATGCAAGATTTCATTACACTGTTTTATTGTTTGCTAACTTTTAAAAAGCATTTTATTGGCCAGAGCAAAATATTACTTTATAGATTGTTGTCCAATGAAGTGACTAACTTGTTTATGTCAGAAATTCCTCAAAAATTAAGCCAGAAAGGATAACTTTGATGATCCTATAGCAAGGTACAAAACCAAGAGGATATATACAAAACAAAGATGTTCACTAATCTCATAGAGATATGTAAACCTTTTGGAATAGAATTTGTTTTAGGCCATATGAAGTAACTCACCAGTCTCAGTTACCATGCCTACCAAACCAGAAACAAAGTACTAGAGGACTTCACCTTTTCATGCCTAGAATTTCCAATTCATAGCCTCACTGATTTTCTGAGTCGCCCACTTCATCTTTACTTGGTTCTAGCAATTTTTTATATCATGCCTTGGTCATCTCACTAGCTGCCACACTTCAGCACAAGTATCCCTGTCCTTTACCTCCTCCACCCCTGGCTTTCCAATTCAGAAACTATAATCAAACCAAATCTGTCATTATTCTTGAAAAGCATGAGTCATTGTACTCCTTTACTCCTCAATTCACAATTTCAATAACTTATCAAATTATCTTTCCCTGGCCACTGTTCTTTTATCTATATTACCTTTCCCTAATAGATGGTTAGCTCTTTGAGATGAAAATTCTCTTCACTTTTATATTTGTATTCCTTGTGCTTAACTTAGTATTGACCTTTTATATATTCAATAAATGCATTTTAATTTATTCATGCATGTGATCCGGTTTCTCTTTCAACAGAGAAGTAGACTATTATGTCATTTTCTCCAGTGGTGTATTATATTACAAAAAATTTTCTATATATAGTTGGATTTAGCCTGGAAGAAAGAAAATTAACAGGGAAAGCCTTTAATAGTAGCTGTAAAGCAGAGACACTCATTTGATAGATTATAATGAATTGATTGCTGATGGTCCTCTATAGCACTAAGAGTTGTTTTGGTTTTCTCTAATGGGCAGGGGTCATAAATAGAAGCTATTGATACTATCCCTTCTCTAGAGCCAACCAAATCTATGGAGAAGGGAAAGTAATACTGACTTGAGCAGGATTCCAAGGTGAGAATTCATATATCCTCTTCTTTTTTCATCTCCCCCATTTTACCTTTAATCTTATCATGTAAATTGTTTTTTTCAGGGAACTTTTCACTTTGGGATATAAAGAGTAGATTTCCTCATAAAGAAAGATGAAGACCTTCCACTTCTCACCTTATGTTCAGCAGAAATCATAATCAATTGTAATAGAACAGTAGGCTTCAGAAAGAAATTTCTTTTCTGAGAATGGTTATAAAATGTTACTAAGAGAAATGAGGAGGCAGGAAGATTATAATATTGAATGACTTCTTTAGATTATTTCTATGTTATCAGAAAATCTTTAGCCTGATAAAAAGATGTGAATTTTTTTTCTTTAGAATTTTCAGTTGATAATTACTTTTGAGTCCTCTCTCTTTTCCATTCTTTCTGAATCTCCCTCTCTCTGTCTCTCTCTGATTTTGTAAAAAGAAGCAGCTTACCATATTGGAAGGTTTGCTTTGGAGACATAAATACCAGGTTTCAAGTTCTGGTATATGTTCTTTGCATAAACTCTAGAAGTTATTTAACTAATTTTTGGTCTAAGTAACTTTTTTTTTCCAAAGAGGAGACAACTTGCCAGTTTATTCTTAAGAAACACAGAACTGATGCTTCCATAGCAGCTATTTCTTGGTGGAAGTTATGTCCCAGTGTAATTTGGTATTTATGTAGTAGTGTGCTGGTAAATGTTTAACAAATAGGCATATAAGATGCACTTTTAAGTTTAATCTTCATTAACATTGTCTCCATCCCTTTCTTTGTCTAGATAGTCAACAAAACAATAAGTCAAGCCCTGTGTTTTTGGCCAATTTTTGAGATATTAAAACTCACACATGGCTTTTGAGACCTAGTTCAAGCTGACTTCAACACACCCTAGCAATTAGTAATTTTCCATAACTTTTCTAAATAGATTCTGATACAAATAGATTTTGATTTTTTAAAATATTATTTTAGTTTTCACCAATTATAGGTAATTTTTTTTTTTTAAAGTTAAACACATTTTTTCAAATTGAAATTTTGGAACAGCTCTCTATGGGACTTTTTTTTCCCCACTTGGATGTTTTCTTTCTTTTTCTTTCTTTTTTTTCAATGACAAGCTAAAGTCTCTTTATTTAAAAAAATTATTTTGGGCTTGAAAGTAAGCAGATAAATATATATATATATATATATACACACACACAAATGGAGAGAAGAACTTCTCGCAAATCTAAGACTGCCAGCGAAGAGCATAAGTCTAGGATCTTGTGGTCTAAGGAGAGCTTGACCAATAGACACAGGTTCTGGCAATAAATCTTGTGGTCTTTGCCATCCATCTTATACATAAAGATGCTGTTCTTTCAGTAAACTTCCTTGTCGATTGTCTGTCTCTGCTGATAATGCCCCAAATGGAAATGGTAGCTGTTTTCAAATTTCATGTAATTCAGGCAGTATTCACAAAACCAAAATCTGGGCTGTTTCCCATAATCTTCTAGGAATGGAGAGAAGTATCAGGCATCAGTCACATAGTTTTCCCAATATAAATCTTGTCCACATACTTCACCTCGATAATCACTTCATGTTCCTTTTCTAGTGCTGTTGTTGTTGGATCCATTTCTGCATAGGTCTTTTGCATATGGCTGATCTCATTATCCCTGTGGTTTTGGTTACAGGTGATGTTGCACTCAGGCTGCTCTGCCAGCTCACTTGGATACTTCTCAGAGTTCTTTTGAACAGCTTCTTTTACCATCTTGATCTAGGCCAGCTGATTCTTGTCCACCCATGTTCAAGGTTAAAGCCTACATAATGTACATAGAATTCCTTTTGTCCTTTTTGGTCATTCACTTAGCTCACAGATGGCTTGGTGAGAGAGGAGGTCCCTTCAGCCACAGCTCTCGCCCCATCCCAGCTTTGCTGTTCCCCAGGGCTCTGACTTCAGCTGCTATAGTTGAGATTACAAGACAGTTTTTTTTTTTTTTTTTTTTTAACAAGGGGAAAGACAAGTTCCCTAATACCGTGTTTCCCCGATAATAAGACACTGTCTTATTTTTTTGGACAGAAAAAAAAAACCACCAGAGGGCTTATTTTCAGGGGAGGGCTTATTTTAATGAACATTGACATCAATTTTAATAAACAGGTAAATGTGAACAAAAAAAGTACCTTTATTCAATAATGATTATGTCATCTTCTTCAACAACATTGTCATAAGTGTCTATACCCTGAATTCCGTCCTGGATGTCTTGCGCCTCTATTTCCTTCAGAAGAAGTGGACCCAATCTGTCATGTCCAGCAATATAGCTCTCTTTAAATGAACATGACTTGTCCAGGTAACCTGCTCGTAGTGCCTTGGAGACAAAGCTGTCAGTAATTTTATCCCATGACTTCTTCACCCAAGTCACGACTTCTTGCAGACAGGTCTTCACAAAGTTTCCACGCTGATTTCTTTCCATTCTATTTTCAATGTAGTCATTGACTTCCATGTGCAAATGGTCCTTGAATGGCTTGTTTATTGCAATATCAAGGGTCTGGAGATAGGCAGTCATTCCTGCAGGAATTATTACTTGATCTATTCTTCTCTCTGCAAGGAAGCTCTTCATTTCTTTAGCTCAGTGAGTGCTGACTGAGTTCTTCTTTTATCCTCCATCATGCCCCCTCACTCCCGCTTATATACCGGATTTTTATGTTGTCCTGCCTCAGCTCTCCTCCGCAGCACTGCTCTCAATGGCACCAGCAAGCAAATCACTGGGGAAGAACAGGATGATGCGCTCACTGCTGCAGCTCTGATTGGATGCAGCTCGGAGCATGGCGTGTGTTTCACCCGGGGCGAGGGGGGGGGGAGAGGAGGGAGGGGTGAAGAGGGTGGAAGGAAAGGGGGGGAACAGTGTATAGAGGGTACTGTAATATAGCTTGTAGCGCAGGGGATCACCTTCACTACAGTAGCAATCTCAATAAGGCTTATTTTCACGGGAGGGCTTATTTTAGAGGAATCTTACACAGTAAGGGGAAGGCTCATTTTCGGGATAGGTCTTATTATTGGGAAAACACGGTAGAACTCATAATTAATCAGGAGGGAGATGCCAAGAAATGGGAATATGCCATTGACTAATGGGCTAAATCATAGAGAAGTTTAGTAGACTAACCCCCAAAAGAGGGTTACCAGGGGAAGGATTACCATTAACTGGTGGGCTAATTCTAAAAGGGATTTAGCATTTTAAAAGATTAGCTTTAACAAGGAAAAAGACCCTGAGGCAGCAGTACACCTTAGTGGGCTAGCTCACAATTAATCAGGAAGAAGAAGCCATTAAAGGGAAGATACTAAAAATGGGAGAAAGTACCTTATAGTGAGCTAGTCCTGGAAAGAAAATAAAGGTAAGGTTTTTAGAGACCCAAAGTCCACTTGAACAAAAGATCTACTTAAGAACAAAAGGCTCAGTGATGGATGAGAGATCCAGATCTGAGAGTCCCTGCTTACTTCAGGGCTTGTTATAATTCTATCACTGCTTCAGATTTTTTTTTTTTTTTAGGTATAAAAACACCTTTAACATTCCTTTTTTAAAGTTATGAGTTCCTAGTTCTCTCCCTCCCTCCATTATCTCTATACCTCCTTAAGATGGTAAGCATTTTGATACATGTGCAATCGTGCAAAAGATTTCCATATTTTGATTTTATTTTTAAAAAGTAATTTTAATTGATTTATGATCAAACAAGATATAGAGAGCATTAGGGGATGTAAAATGGATAGTTTGATTACATTAAATCTAAAAAGGTTTTGCACAAACAAAACTAATGCAGCCAAGATTAAAAGGAAAGCAGAAAACTAAAGAAAAGAATTTAATCACAAATTTCTTGGAAAAAGTCTCATTTCTAAATAGAGAAATGCATCAAATTTATAAAATTGCAAGACTTTCCCTAATTGATAAATTGTCAAAGGACATGGATGTTTATAGTCATGTGAAAAAATGCATTAAATCACTATTGAGAAATGTAAATTAAAACAGCTTTGAGATACTATTTCATAACTATGAGATTGGCTAATGTGACAGAAATGGAAAATATTAAATGTTGGAAAGGATGTGGGAAAATTGATGTACTCTTGGTAGAGTTATGAACTGAGCCTTTCTGGAGAACAACTTGGAACTATACCCAAAAGGCTTTATAATTGTGCATACCCTTTGATTCAGCAATACTACTAATAGATCTGTATCCCAAAGAGATTTTAAAGAAAAGAAAAAAGACGTGTGTGTGTGTGTGTGTGTGTGTGTGTGTGTGTGTGTGTGTGTGTATGAAAGAACTGGAAATTCTGCCAATTGGGAAATGGCTAAACAAGTTGTGGTATATGATTGTGATGGAAAACTACTGTGATATAAAAAATGACAAGCAGGATACTTTCAGAAAAACCTGCAAAGACTGATGCAAAGTGAAGTAAGCACAACCAGAACTACATTGTAAACAGTAAAAACTATATTGTATGATGATCACCTGTGAATGCCATAGCTAATCTTAGCATTACAGTGATCTAAGACAATTCTTCAGGACTCATGATGAAAAATGCTAAATATCTCCAGAGAAAGAATTTATGGAGTCTTAATGCAGAATAAAGCATACTTTAAAAATTTTATTGTTCTTGTTTTTTTGGGGGGTGGGGTGGGAGAAGAGGTCTATCTTTTCTTTCACAGCATGACTAATATAGAAATATATCATGCATGACTGCACATATATAACTTATATGAAATTGTCTTCTTGAGAGGGGGAGGGGAAATTAAGGGTTTTTTTAAATATAAAAAATTGCTTTTTACATGTAAGTAGAAAAAAAACAAAAGATTAAAGATAATTCTATCTTTTTTTTTAATCTCCAGAATTTCTCTGTATCACTCCTCCCTCTTAAAAAGCCATCTCATATAACAAATATTTTTAAAGAAAAAAAGAAAAAGAAAAAAGTCATAACTAAATAATCCATTGAAGAGTTCAAAATCAGGTATATTGTTCACCCATGGTGCATCTGCCCCTTAGACGGCATAGAATGGGTGTTTTTATTTTTATTTTTTTGATACCGTGCTTGTTCTTTGTAATTTTGCATTTTTTATTTTTGTCTCAAGTGACTTCTGAGGGATCAGAATTTGCTTCAACTGGATGCCAGTCCCCTTTCTTCTTGTGAAGCTCCACAAATACTAACATCTTTCCTGTTCCTCCTTCTATTCCTTAGTTCTCTGGCTGAGCACTACAGAAGGGGAAAGGATGAGGAAATTTACCAGACTCTGCAGATTGGTGGGGAAGTGATTGCTAAATTTAGGGATTAAGAGATTAACTTTCTCTCTACCTTAGTAGGCTTCTTGATATTTTAGATCTTGGAAATAGCTAGAATTGCTTTGTTGTTAGAATTTGCTGTTGTACATAATTCATAAGAAGTTGGAGAAGTTTGCAAGGTTGCGTCTTAATTTTTATCTTGTTTATCTTGCTGATCACATGATCATATGACCCAAAAATCATTTTCTTAACATTAAATGTTCTTTTCCATTATTTTAAATAGACTTTTGTTGGAATCCTTACAAACTGCTAACTAATTAAAGTTGATCTAATCTTACAAGAAGATGTTTTGGGCAGAACCTGAAACAAGGTACTAAGTAGAACTAATTAGTACAATGCTTCTGTTTGCCTATTGAGTTGGGCTTGAATCCTATATAATTCATGAAACTCCAAAAGCCACAATAAATTTTGTCCCGGTTCTAGACATGTTCTCGCTATGGATTTCCAGTCATTCGGGGTTAAGATTTCATAAGACAAATTACCCAGTAACATCTTCACATAAGATGATGTAGCCCCATAAATATTCTGTCTTGCCTCGGAGAGAGGGCTTCTGGCGTAATTCCGCTGAAATCTCTCAAAGCGCTCTGTGTCTGCACCAGAGTGCTCCTCTCCAATCTAGCTGAACTCTCTTCCGCGACCAGCCAGCCAAGTGGAATATATTCTGGAATAGCTCTCTCTTCACTGGCCTTATATCTTCTGAGAAAGAGGGATTATGGGTTTTCTCCCATAGTGCTCTCTGGCCCTAAGAGCTTTAAGGGAGGTGTGAATTCACAAAGGTAAGAAGTTTACTTTGTGAATCTGGCAAACTTGTGAACTCTGATGAGTAAAGGTGCAAACACAAGCATTGTACTAATTAGTTCTACTTAGTATCTTGTTTCAGGTTCTGCCCAAAACATCTTCTTGTAAGATTAGATCAACTCTAATTAGTTAGCAGTTTGTAAGGATTCCAACAGACTTTAATATAAAATAATTTACTACACCTCTCCATAAGAAAAACTTTTCATTAATTTTGAGGAATGATACTGATATTCCCTTTATTATAATGTAATGTTTCCTATAAAATTTTTACTTATTTTATAGGTTTGGATTTTCTTTTGTATGAATTGTGATTTCATGAAAGGAAACACCATCTACCACTTACAGACCAGAAGTGATTCTGCAGTTTGCTTCTTATTCTATTGCTTCAGAACACTGAAAGATTAAGTATTTTGTCTAGGTTTTACTGTCAGTATTTGTCCCAGGCTGGACTTGAATTCAGGTCATTCTTACATTGACTTCATCACATATTTAAATATAGATAAAACAAGATTTAGAAAAATTAGTCAATTATACCATATGTCATTTTTTTTCTTTTAATACTATTCATCATGATCATACTCAAATACTTATTTAGATTTTTAGATAGATTTTTAAAACCTCCAAACTCCTCCTGATATTATGATCACTTATTTCTCTCTCTTTTTTTTAAATTTAATTTTTTTCTTAAATAACTTTTTATTGACAGAACCCCTGCCAGGGTAATTTTTTACAACATTATCCCTTGCACTCTTCTGTTCCGATTTTTTCCCTCCCTCCACCCCCTCTCCCAGATGGCAAGCAGTCCTATACATGTTAAATAGGTTACAGTATATCCTAGATGCAATATATGTGTGCAGAACCGACCGGTTCTCTTGTTGCACAGGGAGAATTGGATTCAGAAGGTATAAATAACCTGGGAAGAAAAACAAAAATGCAAGCAGTTTATATTCATTTCCCAGTGTCCTTTCTTTGGGTGTAGCTGCTTCTGTCCATCCTTGATCAATTGAAACTGAGTTAGATATCTTTGTCGAAGAAATCCACTTCCATGATCACTTATTTCTCAACATTATATGCTTTTCTACCTGACCTAGTGGACAGAATGGGTTGGGATATCAGGATCCTTTGGAACTGAATTCTTATATCTTATTCTTATATGAAATATGGGGGTGGGGAAGGAAATAAGGCCCCAGTTTTTCACTTTATCACCTTTGGTATTTTTTTATTTGAGAAGCAAAAAGAAAATTGCAATTTTGTCTAGAATATACAGAACAACAACTCCAAACTTTTGCAATTAAAAAAAAACAGTTATTTGAATACTAAATATTAGTTTGAATCATGAATAAGTTTACATAATTGTAGAGGCAGAGCTGAGGGAGACTTTATCTTCTAATAAAACCTTCCTATTTCACATATGAGGATCCTGAGATCAAATGAGTTTAAGTAACTTATCCAAAAATCCTATAATGGTGTCAGTAGGAATAAGTAGCAGAGTCAGGCTTTGAAGTCAGTATTTTTCAAATCCTCCTCTTCCCTTCCCCACCCCCTATTCCTTTCTTCCTTCCCTCCCTCTCTCCCCTTCCCCCAACTGCAATCTATTGCTTTTCAGGGTTAGGAGGACATATATGATTCATCTCAATTGTTTTTGTAACCAAGTATAAAACCATAGGATAGAAAAAATAATATTTTAAATTTTAAAATAAGATAATTCATTTTTCTCAGCTAACCCTCTGGAAAATACATTTAGTTGAGACCAAACTGTTTTTGAAATTGGACCAAATGTCTTTTAAACAATATGGCGTGATTGTTTAATGTCATATTTTTATCCGTGCTACATTTGTGCTGTATTTATTACAGAAGTGCTGTTAACAATATTATTCTGGAAGCTTTGGTGAGCAAAACATTTCATTTTCTATTACTGTTGTCACCATTCACATTTTCCATTATTTAAGGTAGTTATTGAAAAATTGATGGTATGTTGATACCAGAGAGACATCTTTTAGGCTTCAGTGTTGATTTCTGGCACACAAAACACAGTTCAGTGCTTCAGTGTCCTGCTGGTGAGCAGCCTCTGTCTTTGTCCCTAAAGAAAAGTCATACCAGTGAAATCCCTTATGTTTCTCAAAAGTTGAATGATGCATACTATTTATTCTAAAATGAATATGAATTATTCACCTTTTTTTGCTAGAGTATCTGCATGGTAATCATAAACTAGTTTATATTATTTAAGTGTTCACCAGGTTCAGTTTCATTTTACTTTGGAGTTATATGGTATATAGCCAGTGATGTGCTAGTAAATGTTTTAACAAGTACCTTGGGGGAGGGGGGGTGTGCCATAATGTATGCAGACATACCATGTAGTTTAATCTTTATTATCAACATTTTCTCCGTCATTTCTAAAATCTAGACAGTCAACAAAACAATAAATTGAGCCCTGATTTGTAACCTTCATTGATTTCCAAGTTGTAAATGCTCACACTAAAAATTTAATAGTCTACTCTAAGGAGCCAGTTAGAACTGATTCTGTCCTATGCCTATGACATTATTTCCATTCTTCCTTCCCTATCTCTTTGAATGTGTTGAGAATTGGCATTGTGTATTAAGATTGTGTGAAATAAGAATGTCCACCCTACTTCCTATTTCTTGTTGCATGTCGATATCTTCCCAGTTGCTCCTAGCTGTAGTTCATTAGCGAAACAATATGTAGTACCTTAATGTTACTTGCCAAAAAAAAATGTGATGGAAAGCAGAGCAATATATAGTAATAAGAAAACTCAGATCATAAAAACTTAGTAGTAGCTACTTAATTTATCTATTGAATCAATCTATTGATACTAATTTATTTATTACTTACTCTGTCCCAAACACTGTGCTTATTCCTGGGTACACAAAAAGAGAAAAAAGAGCCCTCAAGGACTCACAGTGTAATGGAGACAATAAGAAAACAAATAGATACAAATAAGCTACATCTAGGATATATAAGAAATAATTAAAAGAAGTTGAAAAGCTTCCTGTAGAAAATGGGATTTAAGTTGGGACTTACTGGAACCCAGTAGGTGAAGATGATTAGGGAGAGCCTTCCAAGCATGGGATCAAATAAATCCAGATTTGGCAAATCTGGGCTGCCAAAAAAGGAGCCCAGAGCTAAGAGATATAATGCCTTGTTTATGGAACATCTAGGATACCAGTGTCACTACTTTTAAGAATACACAATGGGCAATCTATAAGGAAACTGGAAAGGTAGGAGAGGGAAAGGTTATGAAGGACTTTAAATGCCAAACAGAGCATTTTATATTTGTTTCTGGAGATAAAAAGGAACTACCAGTTTATTGATTAGAAATTAATTGATTATTGATGATATAATCAGATCTTTGACTTAGGAAAATAATGTTGGTGGCTAAATGAAGGATGGATTGGAGTTAAGAGAGATTTGAAGCAAGCAGACCCACCAGCAGGCTATTGAGGAAGTACATGTAGGAGGTCACAGGGGGCCATGCTAGCATGGTGGTACTCTCAGAAGAAAGGGAGGGGGGGCATATTTGAGAGATGTTGAAAAGATGAAATAAATCTTGGCAAAAGATGGCATATGGATGGGGTGAGAGCCTAATGAGAGTGACATCTAGGTTGTGAGCTTAAGGGACTGGGAGAAGGGGGTTGCTCTCCATAGTAATAGGGGAGTTGGGAGTAGGAGAAGGTCAGGGGGAAGGAAAATATGTTCTGTTTTGGACCTGTCAAGTTTAAGAGGCCTACCTGACATCCAGTTTGAGATGTCTGAAAGGCATTTAAAGATGCAAGACTGGAGCCTGGCAGAGAAGCAGGATAGTCACCAGCATAGAATGATAATCAGATCTATGGAAACTGATGAGATGATCATGGGATAACATATGGGAGAGAAGAGAAGACCCAGAACCTAGAGAGTACCTGTGAGTAGAGGGCATGATGTAGATGAAGCTCCAGGAAAGTAGACTTAAAAGCAGTAGGCTGATTGGTAGGAGGAGAAGCAGGAAAGAATGATGCCCCCAAAACCTAGAGAGAAGGTAGGATCAGGGAAGAGAGGATGATTAATTGTCAGAAACCACAGAGAAATGGAGGATAATGAGGATTTGGAAAAATCCTTTAGATTCAGCAACTAAGATCATTAGTGATGTTGAAGAAAATAGTTTGAATGGAATTAGAAGGTTGAAAGTCAGATTATAAGAAGAGAATGAGAGGAGAAAAAGTCAAAGCTCTTGTTGCAAATGACTTTTTTTTAAAGTTTTGCTGCCAGGGGTTGAAGAGATATAGGATGGTGATTAAAGGGAAAGATCAAATGAGGTATTTTTCAGGATGGGAAACATGGGTATGTTTGTAGATAGAAAGAGTGAGGCAGTAGAAAGGGAGTAATTGAAATTAAGTGATAAAGTGGGAATGGCAGAGGAGGGTATCTGTCAGAGGAGACGGAGTGGAATGGGATCTGTTAAATAAACAGAAATTTTAGCCTTTGTAAGGAATAAGGCCACTTAGTCATGTGAGACAAGGGTGAAGGTAGATAACAGCTGAAGGCACCTGACTGATGAAGAGTTAGGAAGAAGGGAGAAGAGTATAGACTCTGCTTCTTTTTTTTTTTTTTTTTTTAAGCTGTTTCTCTGCCTTGATGAGTGTTTAAAAAAAAAAAAAAAAAGGAGTCCTAAAAAAGGACCATCCTATTTTAAATCCCAACTTTTCTCATTTCTCAACCAAGTTGCTTGACTCTTCTGTACTTTAGTTTCCTCCTGTAAAATAGGACTAATACATGCCCTACATTGGGTTGCTAGGAAGATAAAGTAAGATCATAGAGAAGTCTTTTGTTTTTGTTTTAAAATGACACAAAAATAATTTAAATAACATTTTAAAATTAGAAACAGAACACAAAATTTTCTTAAACATAATATTTAAAATATACTTCAACTTAATATCATGTTTAGTTAAGGGGAAAGGTAAAGAGAGATGAAACATAAGAAGAAACCAGAAGAAGAGAAAGAAGGAAGAAAAAGGTCACGTGTTCCCCCTCTCCCCCGCTTCTCCCTCCCACTAAAAACGGGCAAAAATAGGGAAAAGCAAAAAAGACAACTAGAAGAGAAACAGGGAAGGAAGAATAGTAGAGAAATGGAAAGAAAACTTAAACTGTAGAGTCTAGAGATTTTTTTCCCCTTAAGATAAATTTATTATTATTTTTTCAAGTCAATAAAGGAAACTTTTGATATTTTGGCATGGCACGAATCTACAAATTAATGTAGATAGAAATGCAATTTTATTTATATTAGGATGCCCCCAATAATAAGCAATTGCTGTCTCTCCAATTATTTGTCTTTATTTCTGCGAAAATTATATTTAGATAATTTCACCATCTCTTGGATTTTGGGTATATTTTATGCATTCTGTAAAATTCTTATTCTATTTCTGTTGGGTTTTGTTTCTACTTATCAAAAACATTTTGGGGGGGTGGTCTGGACTCTTCTATATGCTTGTTGCTTTTCATATATAAATGTTTCTATTGATTTTTTTGTCTGTTTGTTTTGTTTGATAATGGCTTTAAGGAAATCCAAAGATTGTTAAATCATCTCACCAATCTTTTTCCAGGTCAGTTGTTTTTTATATGCTTCTAATGTTTTTATATGTTTTCATATTTTGTTCTTTATAATATAAATATGACTATATTTGTTATACATGTATTTGTTTTATATATACATTTATATTCTTCTTGTTTATTGTATCATTCCTTCTGCTCTTTGCCTATAAAAAGTTTAATTGATTTGATTCAGAATAAAAATAAAGGTAATTAAATATTGTACTTCTGAACTTAAACACTAAAAAAAAATTCTCATACAAAACAGTAGGACAGAAAAAGAGCATTACAAATGAAACCATGGATTTTCACTCCTACAACTTAATTTTTAAGACATAATAAAACCTACATATTATTTTCATGATAGTCCTGTTTGTTCTTCCTTCTGAACTTCTTTTTCTTCTCTTCTGTACATTTAAAAAATGTTTCATTGACCTCTTTTTTTTGTGTGTATTACTGTTGCTACCCTCTTCTCCATTTAAAACAAAGAGGAGGGGGAGAATAAATATAGTCAAGCAATGCAAATCACAGTAGCAATGTTCAAAAATGTTTCTCTTTTTGCACTTTGTGTTCCTTACCTCTCTGTTAGGAAGTGAGTGATGTGTTTAATCATTTATTTATTTTGGTAAATATTTTCCAATTACATTTTAATTTGTTTCCATCTGTACATGTTCAATAACTCTTAGACAATTAGGAAATGACTGAATACATTATGGGATATGAATATGATTGGATATTATTGAACTTTGAAAAAACTAAGAATTCTAATCAACATAAGAATTAACCATAGGACTAGTCGACTCGTGATAAGTGAAATATGTTACTCACCTGCTAACAGAGAAGGACTTAATGCAGAGCGAAACACGTTCTTTTGAACATGGCTAATGTAGATACTTGTTTTACTTGACTATACGTGTTTATAACAGAGGGTTTTTTTTATTTTTTCTTTCTCAACATGTTGGGGGCACAGGGACAGGAGAAAAGGCAAATTGTTATTAATTGAAAAAAAAATTAAAGCTGGAAGGAGCAAGAATTGAAGTGGTATAAAATGAAAGGAAATTTGTCCATTAAGAAGCAGGTGTTCTAGATAGCACAGTGGAAAGTATGGGCTGAGTCTAAAGAGAGAAAATTTTGTTATTTTTCAGGTTCATTATCACAGAGATAATTGTGAAATTAATCCAGACAAAATAAGAATGAGCTCTATTGATAAAGAGAGTTGATTAGAAAATTCTAGATCAGCTCTCTCTCAACCACCCAACTTCTTGTGTTGCGTTACTGTACTCAGAAAGTATCTTAAGATCTGCCTTGTTGTGGGCATGAATGTGATGTGGTGTGCTCCCACAGTAGGCAGCTGTGTCTCAGAGACTGGATTGTGTCTGATGTTGTTGTGGCCAATAGGACTTTCTGAGACTTGGAGGTGGCGATTGATATAGGTAATGTTCCCTCAAAAGTCTAGAGAGAAAGGAGAAGGTAGGATGTCCTATTTTCCACTCCCATTAATCTTATTAATCAAGTACTTGCTATGAGCATTACATCATCTTAGACCAATATTAATAAATAGTGGTATTATGGGATATTTTATTTAGAGAACATGGTTGCCCTTCTTGACATTGACCCTTTTCACTCATCTTTCCAAAAGCCATTATGGATCTAAAACATTCTCTATCCATGCTATCTCTTGCAGTTAGGGCATTCTATAAGTATTACTTGCTGAATAAAACAGTACATAAAAAAAAATTATAGCTTTTTATTTACAAGATATATGCATGGGTAATTTTTCATCATTGACAATTGCAAAACCTTTTGTACCAACTTTTCCCCTCCTTCCTCCCACCCCTTCCCCCAGATGGCAGGTTGACCAATACATGTTAAATATGTTAAAGTATAAGTTGAATACAATATTAGTATACATGTCCAAACAGTTATTTTGCTGTACAAAAAGAATCAGACTTTGAAATAGTGTACAATTAGCCTGTGAAGGAAATAAAAAATGCAGGCAGACAAAAATAGAGGGATTGGGAATTCTATGTAGTGGTTCATAGTCATCTCCCAGAGTTCTTTCGCTGGGTATCGCTAGTTCAGTTCATTACTGCTCTATTGGAACTGATTTGGTTCATCTCATTGTTGAAGAAGGCCACATCCATCAGAATTGATCATCATCTAGTACTGTTGTTGAAGTATATAATGATCTCCTGGTCCTGCTCATTTCACTCAGCATCAGTTCATGTAAGTCTCTCCAAGCCTTTCTGAAATTATCCTGCTGGTCATTTTTTACAGAACAATAATATTCCGTAACATTCATATACTACAATTTATTCAGCTATTCTCCTATTGATGGGCATCCACTCAGTTTCCAGTTTCTTGCCACTACAAAGAGGGCTGCCACAAACATTCGTGCACATACAAGTCCCTTTCCCTTCTTTAAAATTTCTTTGGGATATAAGCCCAGTAGTAACACTACTGGATCAAAGGGTATGCACAGTAAAACAGTACTTTTTTAAAAATGTCAAAATTATTTGTAGGAAGCTCCTTTAGCTTTGTTCTTAAAGAATTTTATGGATAAAACTACACTTGTATCTATACAATAATTTTAAAGCCTCATTATATTTCCACTTGTCTTTTGTTTCCACACTGAAGAATATAATTCTAAAAAATCTCCTCTTATCTAAAACCATCTCCATCTCTGTGATAAAACATAGTGAAATGGATGAATAAATAAATGATCATTTGTTGTTCCTTAGAGATCTGGTCCAGGAATTCTTAATCTAAAGCCTGTGAAATTAAAAAAAAATTAACGTGATAACAATTTCAATACAATTGGTTTTCTTTGTAAACCTATATAATCCTATGAATTCCCACATTTTACAGATTTTGTCAGTTTCAGCTGTTTTACTCAAGGCTGCACAGCACAGCATAATACTGTGCTGTCTCTTAACTAGAAGGAGATGAATATTAGTTTAAAAACTCACAGTTCTTTCATAAAATAAAAACATTTTCAGAATAAAGTCAAGACATGTTTAAAGGACTATAATAGACAAAATTTACCCAAAATATAATATTTTAACCTTTAAAAATAGATTTTCCAATTCTCTAACCCATATGGTTAAAAATGGAGTATTTTTTCCTTTTCCTCTTCATTTCTTTTTGTCCCCCCTGTCTAATGTAACATCTGACATTAGAAAAATAGTTTTAAACAATTGAATAGTCTTAGAACTATCATGCTAATTAGAACTTAGCTATCTTGACCTAAGCCCTTTGTTTCAGAGATTTGTTGAATTTCTTCTTCAAATTCTAAGACTAACATCTGTTATGAATGACTACTTGTAATAGTAATAAAAATTTCATTTTGTTTTATAATATAAAAATATTTATATATTTTATAATATAATATTATATAATATTTGTTAAATATTTTCTATTAGTGCTTTCTTCATATGAACACTTGTGGTTAATTTGTGAGTCTCTGGGATTATACCATTTTCAGCATGTTCAAGTTATAAAATGGGTTGGAGAGGACAAATTCAATCTGGCATCTTTTGTCTTTGTGAAATCTCATATTGAAAAAATAGTTTGCATATCCTAAACATGTATTTAGATATTCAGAAATATGTTTGTTTGGATTTCGCTACAGTTATGGGAATATTTTCTGATCTCATGAAAAGAATTTAATACACCCATAAAAGTTGAGGGTAAATGTCAAAAAGTCCATTTATTTCACACATAAAATAAATTGCTCACGTGAACTTTTTGATAGTCCAAGTTCTTGTCTGGGCAATGCATATACCCAATAGATTAACATTCTTTTCTGGGTATCTTGAATATTAGACTGATTTCCCTGTTGTTTTTTAAACATTCCTGCTTAGAAAACAGGATTTTTTCAACTGGGTGTGGTATTCAGTTTGGAAATTATCAGCTCATCATTGAGAAACCTGAGTCCTACTTCCCCTAGATGTTAAACATACTATCCCCACAAAACTGTAAATTCTTACCACCTTAGGGAGTAAAAATCAGAACTGAAATGTGATTTGGGTTTCTGGCAGGGGAGATTAGCATGATACCACTAGATCAGTTTCCATTACGTGTCAATAATTAGGCAGATTTTCCCATATTTTGTCTGGTTTTACCTACTTCTCCTGAGACTTGTTGATTGCCTCTTTTGTAACTGGCAAAGCCAATACAGAATTGTTAATTTAATTCATTTTAGATGATTTTTCTCCCCTAAATCTAAACCTATGTATGATCTTGGAGATCAAAAGAACAATTCCTAGGAGGAAACTTTCTCCACCCATGAAAATTGGCAAATGTTTTGTAACCAAAGTCTTTACAAATTTTTTTCAACAGTATTTAATTTTTCCAAATAGATATAAAGATAGTTTTCAACATTCATTTTTGTAAGACTTTGTATTCCAAATTTTTATTCCTCCTTCCCTTTTCTCTCCCCTCCCCAAGGTAGCAAGAAAATTAACATAAGTTAAATATGCATAATTCTCTTAAACATATTTGTCATATTATGCAAGAAAAATCAGGCCCTAAGGAGAAAAACCATGAGAAAAAAAAAAGATGAAAACATTATGCTTCTGTTCACACTCACTCTTCATAGTTCTCTCCCTGAATGTGAATGGCATTTTCTGTCCCAAGTCTGTTGGGACTATTTTGGATCAGCAGAATGCTGAGAAGAACTAAGTCCATCACAGTTGATCACACAATCTTGCTGGCACTATGTACAATGTTCTTCTGGGTCTGCTCACTTCACTTTATATCAGTTCATGCAAGTCTTTTTTGAAATCAGCCTGCTCATCGTTTCTTATAAAACAACAATATTCCATTAGATTCATATACCATAACTTATTCAGCCATTCTCCAGCTGATAGGTGTCTATTCAATTTCCATTTCCTTGCCACCACAAAAAGGACTGCTAAAAACATTTTTGTATGTGTGGGTTCTTTTCCCTCTTTTATGATTTTTTTGGGATACAGATCCAGTAGTGAAACTATTGGATCAAAGCATATGCACATTTTATAGCTCTTTGGATATAGTAACTAAAAGTCTGGGGGGTGGCAAGATGGGTAGAGAGCATTGAGAGGTTGGGTGACTTTTTCTAGTGTTATATAGTTAAGTGTATGTCAGTGTCCAACACAGGTCTTTCTAACAAAGAGGCCCTGTCGTTATTCTATATGTCTAGCTGCCTCTTATTTAGATAACAATAATCTTTATTATTTATTCAATGGTGTGTTGGATCCAGCTTGAGCTTTGTTAAACGTATATTGTTTGCATTTATACCTTGAATGTTGGCAAATGCTACAAATGAGGGCTTGTCTAGCTTTGTTGATTGTCTGGACTTAAGAAAATAATAAATAAAATGTTTATAATTTTGATTAAAGTTTAAAGTGTGTCTGGTATACATTTTAAATATATTAAATATATTTTAGTGCATCACTGAATTTTTTTAAATGATGATTTTGACATTTCATGGCCATTCTCCATATGAAATAGACTGTGATGTGGTGCTGACTGTGCAGAATTTCTCTTTCCAACATATTTCCAGCCTATTGGAGATTTGGAAGCAGTGCTTATTCAAAAAGAAAATTCTAATAACAAACATAAGAACTACTCTGAATGTTAGCCCCTTGGGAACTTCTGACTTTTTGCACTAGTAGCATCATTTATACTGTAATAGTTATTAAAGGGAGTCTCATGATATATACATATATATACATACACACACATGCATACATACATATATACATATATATGTATTTTTTAGTCCAAGTAGCAGTGAAGAACTTTTTTATTCCTAACTAATAAATTTGATAAAATTTGCTTTATACCCTTGCAATGAAGCTTATTCCTATATAAAAAAAATTAGGGTAAAGGTGCTGAGGAGATAGAACATCCTATGAAACTGATTAGTTTTCAGTTCTCCTGGGAAATTTTTTGAGTGTTTTTTAGTACTTACCTGTTTCTATTTTGTAATGGCTGGTTCATATTGGATATAGATTTTGAATATATAGCTAAAACAAAGTCTGACTTTAAATCATAACTGGGAAAATACTGCTTTATATAATTTTCCAATTTCTAAAATTTATGATGAAAAATGATCTTTGCTTTTCAGTACTTATACAGTGTTTGTTTTATGTGCCAGATGTCATTGCATTGTGACTGGGGAGTTTATATAGTGGTTTCTTAGCTGGAAACTTGTAAGACTAATGAACCAGATCTATTCTCCTCTACCTGCAAGTAATAACAAATTAGGAAACTTGTCATCGGTATTTGCTTTTAGTGGTCTGTAATGGTATTCATGATTTCTATTTGTCTTATGTTTTTATTTAGCACAGTTTCTTGGTGAAAAAACCTTAAATAGTCAGTATCAGGCAATTTAATTTAATAGGTACTAATAAAAAAGCTTCCTGAATTTTCTGAATTAATCTACCTTTTTTTTTTTGTTACTTCTTTGAAATTAAATATAGTTTTAAAAGATTGAAATTGGATTTTGAAAAGTACATACTTTACTCATAAATGGAATGGAGATGTCTATCTATACCTTTAAATAGACATAATGTTTTCTTTTAATTTTTTTAAATGACTATTTAAAATCCATTAGATTCCATGTACTTAAGACCATGGAATGGTCTTATGTATCATGTTTAATGATGGCATATAATGATCATGTTTAATGATGGTGTATAAAGCAGAGTTAGTTTCCAACTTTATGCATAACTGTGAAATTAGAACTGCCACAAAGATCATATCCTGCTTTTTGAGTGTATTTTATTCATATCACTTAGCATTCTATGTAGAGAACTATACTTTTGTAACTTTTTTATGCCTTGCTTTATTATATTTTATACACAGAATATTTTAAATTAATCACAAGAAATTCAAGATCTTTTAAAAACCCAACCACTAGAATTATTCAGCAGAGTATCAGTCATATTGTTAGTATGTGAAAATAGAAAAGTCAAATATAAAAAGGGGAGAAAGATATTAATCAGCACATAAGGATCTCTGCTCTCTCCATATTGACTTTATATGTAATGTTATCTCTGTTTTATTGGATTTTCACTTATGTTGTTCAGTATTTTCTAGTTACATTTTAATCTGGTTCAAGACATGCAAAGAGGCAGCATATTCAACACATTTCGTGCTAAAACACAATAGATATAAAATGTAGAAATCATAAAATATATGGATGCCCTTTTAGTTAGGAAGAAGTTAGGATGAAGTCATGTAACAGTTCTGTTTGTGTAGCAAACAGTGATGGGACAGACCTATAGGACAGGTGTAATCTATTCTCAAGTTGAGGTTATCTCACTGCTCAATGACTTCATCATTAGCAATGACCGTAACAGGGCCATAAATCTTCAGGGAAATCAAGTCATTTTTTTTTTTTTCTCTCAGTTTTGGGATAAAGTTTGAAAGACAAGGTTAAACATGAAGATAAAGAAATTTTGCCTGCATTTTAGAATAAAATGCTATCTGCTTAATTAATTTCTGGGAGAGCTTGGAGAGCCCCATTAGAAGCCAACACCAAGCCTCTTATCCTCTTCCTTCAGGAGAGCTTAGATTCTATTCCCAACTTTCCTGGAAATGTTTCTTTTTCTCCTTTTCCCCTTTCCCTTCCTCTCAGGGTATCAGTCATTTCGCATTTTAAACCCCATATTCATCCCTACAGGAGGGATTCTGTTCTTCTCCATTCTCTTTTTTTTTTTTTTCTGTTTTTTTTTTTTAATCTCATGGTTTTTCTTTTTTTTTAATATTTTATTTTATTTTATTTTATAATAACTTTATATTGACAGAATCCATGCCAGGGTAATTTTTTTTACAACATTTTCCCTTGCACTCGTTTCTGTTCCGATTTTTCTCCTCCCTCCCTCCACCCTCTCCCCTAGATGACAAGCAGTCCTATATATGTTAGATATGTTGCAGTATATCCTAGATACAATATATGTTTGCAGAACCGAACAGTTCTCTTGTTGCACAGGGAGAATTGGATTCAGAAGGTAAAAATAACCCGGGAAGAAAAATAAAAATGCAGATAATTCACATTCGTTTTCCAATGTTCTTTCTTTGGGTGTAGCTGCTTCTGTCCATCATTTATCAATTGAAACTCAGTTAGGTCTCTTTGTCAAAGAAATCCACTTCTATCAGAATACATTCTCATACAATATCATTGTCGAAGTGTATAATGATCTCCTGGTTCTGCTCATTTCACTTAGCATCAGTTCATGTAAGTCTTGCCAAGCCTCTCTGTATTCATCCTGCTGGTCATTTCTTACAGAACAATAATATTCCATAACATTCGTATACCACAATTTACCCAGCCATTCTCCAATTGATGGGCATCCATTCAATTTCCAGTTTCTAGCCACTACAAACAGGGCTGCCACAAACATTTTGGCACATACAGGTCCCTTTCCCTTCTTTAGTATTTCTTTGGGATATTAGCCCAGTAGAAACACTGCTGGGTCAAAGGGTATGCACAATTTGATAACTTTTTGGACATAATTCCAGATTTCTCTCCAGAATGGTTGGATTCGTTCACAACTCCACCAACAATGCATCAGTGTCCCAGTTTTCCCGCATCCCCTCCAACATTCATCATTATTTTTTCCTGTCATCTTAGCCAATCTGACAGGTGTATAGTGGTATCTCAGAGTTGTCTTAATTTGCCTTTCTCTGATCAATAATGATTTGGAACACTTTCATATGAGTGGTAATAGTTTCAATTTCATCCTCTGAAAATTGTCTGTTCATATCCTTTGACCATTTATCAATTGGAGAATGGCTTGATTTCTTATAAATTTGAGTCAGTTCTCTATATATTTTGGAAATGAGGCCTTTATCAGAACCTTTAACTGTGAAGATGTTTTCCCAGTTTGTTGCTTCCCTTCTAATCTTGTTTACATTAGTTTTATTTGTACAAAGGCTTTTTAATTTGATGTAATCAAAATTTTCTATTTTGTGATCAGTAATGGTCTCTAGTTCATCTTTGGTCACAAATTTCTTTCTCCTCCACAAGTCTGAGAGATAAACTATCCTATGTTCCTCTAATTTATTTATAATCTCGTTCTTTATGCTTAGGTCATGGACCCATTTTGATCTTATCTTGGTATTCTACTTCAGTTCTATAGAAAATAATCAGATCAAGAATATTCCTTGAACTATTGAGGAAAATATGGAAGAAAAAAGATCAGTCAGTAAACATTTCTTCTGAGCACTTTTCATTGAAGAAAATAATTTTGATCACTACTAAGCTATAACTGTGATGATAACCAGCTCTAAGACTGTGAAAGTACTTTGTAAAAAATAGTTTTTGAATAAATTAGAGCTTCTGTCTTATGGAATATATTTCTTTTTTTTTTAAATAACTTTTTATTGATAGAACCCATGCTAGGGTAATTTTTTTACAGCATTATCCCTTGCATTCACTTCTGTTCTGATTTTTCCCCTTCCTCCCTCCACCCCTTCCCTCAAATGGCAAGCAGTCCTTTACATGTTGAATAGGTTACAGTATATCCTAGATATAATATATGTGTGCAGAACCGAACAGTTTTCTTGTTGCACAGGGAGAATTGAATTCAGAAGGTATAAATAACCCAGGAAGAAAAACAAAGATGCAAGCAGTTTATATTCATTTCCCAGTGTTATTTCTTTGGGTGTAGCTGCTTCTGTCCATCTTCGATCAATTGAAACTGAATTAGCTCTCTTTATCAAAGAGATCCACTTCCATCAGAATACATCCTCATACAGTTTCATTGTTGAGATCATATAATGATCTCCTGGTTCTGCTCATTTCACTTAGCATCAATTCATGTAAGTCTCTTTAAGCCTCTTTGTATTCATCCTGCTGGTCATTTCTTACAGAACAATAATATTCCATAATATTCATATACCACAATTTACCCAGCCATTCTCCAATTGATGGACATCCTTTCATTTTCCAGCTTCTAGCCACTACAAACAGGGCTGCCACAAACATTTTGGCACATACAGATCCCTTTCCCTTCTTTAGTATCTCTTTGGGGTATAAGCCCAGCAGAAACACTGCTGGATCAAAGGATATGCACAGTTTGATAACTTTTTGGGCATAATTCCAGATTGCTCTCCAGAATGGTTGGATTCGTTCACAATTCCACCAACAATGTATCAGTGTCCCTGTTTTCCCACATCCCCTCCAACATTCCGCATTATCTTTCCCTATCATTCTAGCCAATCTGACAGGTGTGGAGTGGTATCGCAGAGTTGTCTTAATTTGCATTTCTCTCATTAATAATGACTTGGAGCATATTTTCTTATGAAGCTATATAATTTTAAGAGAATTGGAAGTAAAATGATTGCCCATCCTTTGGGGAGTATGTGAACAAACTAACATGAATATAATGGAATATAATTGTGTTATAACAAATGATGAATATGAAGAATACATAGAAACTTGGCAATACTTGTATGAACTGATGTCAAGCAAAGTAGGACCAGGAAAACAATTTACAGGATGACTACAATAAGGAATAAGAATGGTGGCTGATTTTATGCTTCCTTTGATATAGAACACTCCCTCTACCAAGGCAAAGCAGCCCCTTCTCAGTAGCTTAGAGCCATAAAGAATTGCACTGAGAGATTAAGGTAGTTGTCCAGGATCACATGGCCAGAATGTATCAGAGACTGTACTTTAATCTAAGTCTCCTTTCCATGAGTCCAGCTCTCTATTTTGCTACTCTGTTTCTTAAATAACAAAATTGATCGATTAATCATAACTTCAGGAGACAGAGACACACACAGAGAGACAGAGACGGACAGAGGGGGAGAGAAAGAAAAGGGGGAGGGAATGTCTACAATAACAAAAAAAAAAAAAAGGAAAAAAATCTGTGTACAGTTCAAAGCTCATGAAAAGATAGAGATGAAGTCCTTTTAAGACTGAAGGTAGATTTATCCATATTAGGCATCCTAGCTAAATAGTGTTCTACTAGTTCATTAAATCTCTCTACTCCCAGAGAAATGCTCTTACCTACAGAACTCTAAAATTTATCAATGTAATAGTTAACTAACCAGTTAAATTTTCAAGTTATATATGGCTACATTTAGAAGAAGCTCATCAGGGACAATCCTCCCTTATTATGCTATGCAATTTTATCCAAGCTTTCCTCATTTTAATTTTTTATGAGGAGACTGGTATTTTCCCACTGAACTGTAATACAAAAACAAGAGATCAGGTTCTGGGCAAAGGCTCTTAGGTGAAGGAATCATTCAGGAGATCAAGTAAAAGGCACTCCTTACCCCTTTGCTCTATTTTGTTTGATCATTGTATTTCTCAAAAGAAGCTCCTATCACACAGCTAGTGCTACCCAAATGTGATTGCAGCAATTAAACTTCTCAGTTCTCTTGTACTGGAGATATTGGGAGAACCAGACAAATAGCCTTGGGATGAAATACATTGAACAAAGGTAGAACTCTTTGCCTTGTCACTGAAGCAAGAGAGATTAAAGTAGCACATTGAAAAGTCACTGCCTTTTTCTCCTCTTCTCTCTTTATAAATAGCGGGTTTGAGGACAAAACCTTTGGAGGCAGGGAAAGGGTGATAAAAGAGTGAAAAAATGACCTCTTTTTACCCTTATCTCCCTCTTTTTCCCTCTGGCCAAACATTAAGAGATTCTGAGACATAAGACATAAACATAAAAACCTACCTATAGACACAGTTTTTTAATATAAGATTTTTAGCCTTTAAAAATAGATACCTCAAAAAAAAAGATACCTCTAAGACATTATGTTTAACTTGTTCAAAATCTGAAAAATTAAAATATATGCACATAATAATTTGTCAGGACAAAACTCATTCTTTTAAGTACATCAGTTGTGTAGCATAGATAGCAACCGTTTTATTGTCCAAGGCTATACTCTAGTTTAAAGCTTTTTAAACTGTGAGTCATGATCCTATATGGGATCAACGTAACTGAATGTGGGGGTCTTGAAAAATTTGCAACAGTAAAAGATATCAGATATTCTACCAAGATTTAATTCTTTATGTAAAAACCAACAAGCATGTCCATTCATTAGTATGCAAATTTGCTTTCATTTTAATAATTAGTAATAGGAATTCTGAAAATACTCAAATTTGATTGCTTTTTAAGTATAAATAATAGGTGATTAGGAATGATGATATAAATTTTTAGTTAGGAGAGTTTTGTATTAATACCTTGTTAGATTTGACAGAGCATATAGAGTATCTTGTGATATTATTGAAAGGTTTGGAAAAAAACGATTCAAGCTACTTTCCAATAGGATGTGTTGTACAGCTTCTGCTATTGAGAAAAGAAAATGCAAAAAATGATAATGCTTTTTTGGCTTTCTTTTTCTCCCAGATGCGCATATGTATGTGTGTGTATGTATATGTATACCTAATAGCATAAATTAATTCATGTCAAAGCTTAGACAAATTGCTAGCAGCAATCAATGCTAGAAACCATACAAATTTATTTGATTTCTAAAGTACCTAAGCATTGAAATAAAAACTGAAATTGCTTTTGACTATTAAAACTATTAAAATCCTACTTGTTATTCCAGCTTCTTATTCCAAAATAATACTTTTATTATTTAATAAGGGTTCTTAACCATTTTATGTAATGGACTTCTTTAACAACAGTCTAAAGAAACCTTTGGATTTCTTTTCAAAATAAATGTTTTTAAATATATAAAACAAAACATGATTATAAAGGAAACTAATTATATTGAATTGGAGGACCAAACTATATATATATATTTAAAACACAAGTTTTTGGACCCCAAGTTAAGAATTTCTAATTTAACTCATGTGAAATGAACTGAGTGGTATTTATTTTATTTTATTAAGGCTCCTGAAAAAGGAGAGAAAAGGTGCTCAATGGAAATATAACTAACCTTCAAGCATTATATCATTTTTCTGGTGTTGTTTTTAAGGAATATGTAGATTTTTAGGATGCAGATGAAAGTATTTCAGATAGAATTTATGAGTTTAGGAATGGTCTTGAGTTTCAGCTTAGGGGTTTTGAAGTGATATTTGGGTTAAGAGTTTAGAGATGGTACAACTCCCAAACTTGTATGTTTGGGCAATATGGAATTCCTCTTCTATCCCCTCATCAACCCCCACCCCCCATCTTCTCTCTCAAAAAGAAACGGAAGAACAAAGAAAGAGACAGCAAGTTTTCCAAACTAAAGCATGATCTGAATAAGTTAATAAGCCATTCCCCCAGAAAAGGCCAGTGTTCAAATTTTAAATAGTACTAAAATATAACAGTGAATTTCAAGATCTGATTCTCTGTCAATACTTCCTAATATGGTCATTTCAGTTAGTTACCATTAGTATTATGTAATAAGCACTAGGTACTGAAAGCAGGCAGCTTTTCCCAGGAAGGAGTATATATTCTACTGGAATATTTGCCATTTAAGAAGACCAGAATTTATTGAAATTACCTCACTTCCACTAACTAGAAGAAATTTCATGTCCTTATTTTGCCATTTTGATAGCCTAATTCCTTAAGTTAGATTTCTACTTCTTGTGTTTTACATTGTAAATGTACCAATGGGAAGAAGAGAGCAATTTATTTAGTTATCTAAATTTATGTTTTTTTCCTCTTTATTTTCCCTCTTTAGTTACTGGACAAATTAAAAGAACGTTGGATACATACTGGTTTATGGCATAACCTTGAGCTAGTGAAAACAGTCATTACGGAACCACAAAGGGGAGAGAAAGTTGTATTTGATGAAGTGTTACAAGTGTACTATGATGCAATCAAGTGTAAAGGAGACCGAGGTACATATATTTCTTGACCACTGAATTAATATTGTCATTGATGAAATTTATAAATGCTATTGATAAAATATTGATAAAAATCATAAAGATTCATGCTGTCAGTATTTATTTTGTGTTGTATATTTGAATGTCTTGTATGTATTCAAATTTTATCTCTTGGCCTAGGTGAATGGTTTCATTTGGCATTGCCTCATATAAATTCTATCATATGTATATTTTAATAAATTTAGATTTCCTTTTCTTTATTGACCACAAGTTCTGATTTCTGATAAAGTTATGGACCCCACCTTCTTGTTCTATGTAATTCTTGTTCAAAAACGGAATTGAAGAATGCACTCCCTAATATAGATAATTCATGTAAACAAACTATAAGTAGTCTGATAGTAATATCCTATGAATAATGCCACATAATAAGAGGTGGTGTGGCCTAAAGCATTAGCCTTGGAGAAAGAAAGACTTGGATTCAAGTTCTGCTTATCCATTCTAATTATGCCTATTGCATTGGTAAAAAGGAATTTCTATATGAGATATTTCTTATATTAATGAAATCAGAAATCTGGGATTCACTATCACCACCACCACCCAAAAGAAACAAAGAAATGTATCTACATATATACCATGACAAAATCTTTAACTGGTTGATTTCTTTTACAATGCTACTTATGTATTTGATGTGGAAGTTATAGAAAATTAAGGACACTGAATTAAAGCTATTTTAAATTGTTCAGGGAACTAATATAGTAGTAAAAGTAGTGATTATAATTTTAATTTTGATTGCTTAGTCAAAATTACAATTAATTCAGGCTAAAGATTGCTCTTACAATATTGTTTCATTTTGCATGTCATACAAGAGACTTGATGTGTGAATATGTACACCATTTTTTTGTAGTTGTAATCTTTCTTCCAGCTGAGTTTCTTTGAAGACTTGATAATTTAATGGATCTGTGATTTCATCAATATGAATATTCCCTCCACTGCTACAGATCACAAACTTGTGACATCTTCTTGTTCCCTGCAGTTATTATCAATGTTTTATCATAGTTCCACAGTAAAGAGTACATCAAGTAGAAGAGATGCCCATCAATTGGGGAATAACTATACAAGCTCTGTTATGATTGTAATTGAATATTATTGTGCCATAAAAAGTGACAAGTAGGGTGATTTCAGAGAACCAGACTTATATGACTGCTATATAGTGAACAGAACCAGGAGAACATATACATAGTAACAGCTATATTGTTTGATGAAGAACTGTGAGTAACTTAGCTATTCTCAACAATGACCCAAAATAATCCCAAAGGACTAATAATGAAGCATATTATCTGCCTCCAGATAAAGAACTGATAGTGAATACTGGAGCATACTATTTTTCACATTCCTTCTTTCATTTTTTTTTCTTTTATTTGGGTAATCCTGTACAAAAATGACCAATTTGGAAATATTTTACACAGAAAAAGAGGGCTCATCAAAACTCTGAAAGTCTTCCTGTTCTTTAGTATTTCTTACTATTCATTTGTTACCTCTCAGTTTTGCTATGTATCAAGCCTATTTTGTTTTTTGATTAAACACTATCCTTGATGATGTCTTTATGCCACTTTTGTGTAGCATAATATTCATTGATTAAAAATTCTGAAGGCTTTTTTCCATTGTCTTTTGTGTTACTTGGAATTTTAATTCTTCCTGGATCATGATGTTCCTTGACTCATAACCATATATAGCATTTTTGTGATAATTTGAAGGAGATGGGGCTTATGTAGAAGCAAGCAATGATGAGCTAATTTGAAATTTGTTCATTTAGTTAATGTCAGTTTGAGCAATGAGTGGTTTTTTATGCTTTTTGTATTTCCTATGTTTGTGATCATACCAATCTTTTTTGCATTGTTATGAATTTCACAAAACAGAGTTTATGGCATTTTAAAATTTTATGCAATTAATATAACATCTATGTTTAGAAGTGTTTAGAAAACCTTGCCATCAATGCAGAATCCTTTGCCTTGACTTTAACATAAGATATTTTTTATAATATTGATGAACTTCTTATTGGAACATATGTTTCCATGTTTAACATTTCACTCAGTGTCAGTGCTCAGGAAATCATTAATGAAAACTATTTCTACAATCTCAACTATCATTGAACTTTGTATGACAAAATTGATCTAAAGTATTGTATGATTTTGATATTCATGTAGGAAATAATTTTTATAAGTAAAGCCTTTAAGACTTTATTTTATATTCATGTCGATAAATTGGATTTTTTATTTTCTCGTCCCTCTGTAAATTGAATGATTATAAAAATGTGTTCTACTACAGTAAATCATCTACAAAAGCCCATCTTTTCTCTTTTCTTATTTTCATAAAACTTTAGAACATTATAACACGTACTACATGAGATCACTAATGCCTCAGAAAATTGTCCTAACATTCCACACAAAAAGAGATGAAGTAGGTGAAAAATATATGTTTTCCATACTGTGATATAACATAGAATAGATGGTCCCATAGAGCTGATCTGTCAGCACATTAATTTTATGCATTATAATAGACAGTGAACTAGGCCCAGAATTGGATGAAAATCACAGTCTCATAGTTGGAAAGGACTTCAGAGGTTTATCAAATCCAACCCAAATCTAAATAACATTAGATTTCACAACATTTCCAACTTGTGGTCATCTAATCTTGCTTAAAAACCTCCTCTGAGGGGAGGTAATATACCTGTAATTTCCCAAACTAACTCATTCCATTTTGGATAATTCTGACAGGAAGTTTGTTCTTATATTTATATATGAGAACATGCTTTATTACATTGGAGGAACAGTGAAGTGCATTCACTGACCCCAGACTGAAATAAAGGATCATTTAAAAAATATCAGTATTCTCCTGATAATCTGGTGTGGCTATATGGAATTCTATAGAAGAAGTAAAACAACAGGTCATTAAAAAAAAAAATAGAGGTTTCTGTTGGGTAAGAGTAGTATGCAGCATTTTAACAAGGAATTCCACACCAAGAAAAAAAAAATGTAAAAGATATCTGGGAATTGTATAAATGGGGAAAAAAAATAGGTTGGTTATAAGATAAAAGCCCAAACATGCCCAAATAATTCCACTGGCAGTCAACAAAAACAAACATTTATTAAATCAACAAGCATTTATAACATGCTAGGTACTTTGCTAAGTCCTGGGAAGACAAATAAAAGCAGAAAGAAAAACAATCCTTATCCTCGGGAAACAGGATTTTTATTTTATTTATTTGGGGGGAGTTGTTTATTTTTTAACAATAGCTTTTTATTTTAAAAATATGTACAAAGATAGTTTTCAATATTCACTCTAGCAAAACATTGTGTTCCAAATATTTTTCCCTCCTTTCCTTCTACCCTCCCCTAGAAAGCAAGTAATTATATATGTTAAACATGTACAATTTTTCTATACATATTTCCACAATTGTCACGCTGCACAAGAAAAATCAAATAAAAAAGGGAAGTAAACAAGAAAGAAAATAAAAAGCAAGCAAACAACAAAAAAGGTGAAAATACTATGTTGTGATCCACATTCAGTCCTATAGTCCTCTCTCTGGATGCAGATGGCTCTCTCCATGACAAGTCGATTGGAATTGGCCTGAATCATCTCATTGTTGAAAAGAGCCAAGTCCACCAGAAACTGATCATGACATAATCTTGTTGCCATATATGATGTTCTCTTGTTTCTACACATTTCACTCAGCATCAGTTCATGTAAGTCTCTCCAGGCCTCTCTGAAATCATCCTGCTGGTCATTTTTTACAGAACAATAATATTTCATAATATTCATATACCACAATTTATTCAGCTATTCTCCAATTGATGGGCATCTACTCAGTTTCCAGTTTCTGGCCACTACAAACAGGGCTGCCACAAACATTTTTGTACATGTGGGTCCCTTTCCCTCCTTTAAGATCTCTTTGGGATATAAGCCCAGTAGAAACACTGCTGGATCAAAGGGTATGCACAGTTTGATAACTTTTTGGGCAAAGGAACATGCATTTTAAAGGGAAAATTCACAACTTAAGAATATAGAAACGATAGAGGGAGAGAAAGTATTTATATGTATAGTATACAAATGCTGTATATATTTTGTCACACACACACACACACACACACACACATAAAATAGAGAGATTCAGGAATGGAATTCAGGGAGGAATGAAGACATAGCTGGTCTGAATTCCTTTCTTAAAATGAAGGTTCTGGGAGAAATGACCAGTCAGAGGAAGGGGCACAATCCAGGAGATGAGGGCAGGAGACTAGGCTACTGTAGCAAGATACAAAGTCCAGCAGGACAGGAGTGGAATTCAAAGGACAATGGCTACTCTTGAGATGATACACCAGGAAATCTCAACAGCAGACTTTTAGGTAATCAGGAAAGTTTCCTGTGATGTTGATTTCCTGTCCAATCTAATCCAGAGATAATACATAGGTCAGTGAATCCACAAATCCATCCAAATAGAGTAACGAGGTAGAACTGCTTCAAAAATCTGATCATCTTCTACTCTTAAGCCAGGATTGCCTTTGGCTATTGTAGCACTTCACTTGGCAAATAGGGTGACAGTTGGCTAAGGTAGTTACTATGCTCATTTGTCCTTTCTGAGATTGTTCTTGTGCATTGCTTAGATTTTTCAAGAAAATAGTCATGGAGTCACTCTATTTTTGTCCATTTTCCTTCCCTCCTTCTCCCCAGAATTAATAACTTGTTAAATAGGTCCAGGCAGAGCTGTTCTACAAGTTTTTTAAAGACAGATTACTTTAAATACTTTAAAACTCTACAATACTGTGTTATAATAATCTGTTATTTTACTTTAAAATTTTTTTCTGTATTCTAATTATAAATAGAACTGGTTTTAGAAGTTATAAGAATGAAAAATTCTTATATATAAGAATATACATTCTTATATATTATATAATATGCAATATATAATATATAAGAATATAATCTTATATAACATATTATATAAAATATAAGATATATATTATATATTCAAGAATATTTGAGAATTTGAAAAATTCTCACAGATATTTCTTTTAAATATTTATTCTCTTTTGCTTTAAGATGGTGCCCTTCTTATAGCAGTTTGCCGAGGTAAAGTGAGTGAGGGACTGGATTTCTCAGATGAGAATGCTCGTGCTGTCATAACTATAGGGATCCCATTTCCAAAAGTGAACGATCTTCAGGTAAGCTATATAAGGTCTTATATATTTTATTTGCTATAAATATTCTATTAATAATCTTTTCCTCTCATTTCTGTACATTGAAGAACCTGCCCAAGTGAGTGGTGTTTAAATAAATTCATATACATTTCTTTGGAGCAGCTAGGTGGCACAGTAAATAGAGTGCCAGTTCAGGAAGACTCATCTTCCTCTGTTCATTAGCTGGGTGATCCAGGATAAGTCACTTAATTCTGTTTATCTAAGTTTCCTCATTTATAAAATGAGTTGGAGGAAAAAAAATGGCAGAGCATTCTTGCCAAGAAAATTCCAAATGAGGTCATGATGGAGCAGACACAAATGACTCAAACAACAACAATAACATGTAAAATATGTTTTTGTAATGTACATTTTATGTAAAATGTAATGATTTAAAAACCTGTAGAAGTGATTTTTCATTAGAATAGCGAAACCACATTTTTGTCAGTAATTAGTAGCCTTCATTAATAGCTTGTCACACATTAGGAGTGAAAATTAATATGTATTTTTATTTTATCCCATTTTGTTTTCTAGTTGGGTTTAAATCAGAGATATCTCATTTATATACCACTTTTTCAAGGCATGCTACATTTTTACTTAACTTCTGATGAACTATAAAGAGAACATATAAATATATGAACATTTTTTTTTTACCTTGTTCATTATTTTGCAGGATGATGGGAACCTGAGAGGGGGGTGAAATTAATCTTAAGTCAGGCTTTGGGTGGGTATCTTAAAGAATTATCTAGATTGGGAGGATCATTTTTTTCTCCTTATGGACTTCTCTTTATATTTTTCTTTATGAAATACTCATAAATAATACTAAATAATAAATACTCATTTGTTTTTCTCTTATGTATATTCTGTTTCCCCACTTGAGTTGTGAGCTCCAAAATATTAAACATTTCTTTTGAAATTCTCAGCAATGGAATTTTGCTGTTTATTCATTAAGTGTTATTGCCTGCTTGAATTAAGTCATGTAAAGGTATAGATTGATATTACAGGAGGCAGTTAGTGTTGATAGGAATAAGGCTTAATGCTGTGCAAGCAATTATAGATTCTTCTGCATTTGGAACAAGCCTGAGGAAATAGGGGCTGTGTGTTCCCCTCTACCAGTGAAGTCCTAAAAAGCTGGAGATTTTCACCAAAACATATAAACAAAAGATATCATTAGCAGATACTTATTGACAACTTAGGGCAGGGCTTCTTAAACTTTTTCTCCAAAAAATTTTTTGTGTGATCCCAGGCATATAAGTATATAAAATAATTATACAAATCAAACATTTACTGATATTAAACCATAATTTCACAATGGCCACATTCCGTTATGAGACCTCATATGAGGTTGAGAACCACAATTTAAGAAGCTGGAACATAAAGCACCATAAAAGACAATACTTCCAGTGTACATTTGAGCTATAGACCTAGCCTGTGCATTGTTCCTTTACATGTATGTGTGTGAGTACACATACATGCATAGACACATATACACACATCCCTCCAATTTGGTAGGTTGCTAACTTACAGATGTCCCTATAAGCTCCATGGAGGCAGAAACAGTGTTATCTAAATTTTTTATCTATTCACGATTATAGCACAGACTTCTTTCTGAACACTGCAATAGCAACAACAACTACCTTCATTTCTGTTGCACTCTGAAGTTTGCAAAGGGTTAAAAATGTGGTATTTCATTTAATTCTTGAAGAAACCCTTGATGGTAGGTCGGTTCTAATAATTATGATTACTTTATGTATGAGAAAACAAATGACAGTATAGGTATTTCACATAAGTTTGTTAAAACCTTGAATTAGGCTTTATAGTAAAGAGTCACTGCAATTGTTACTGCTAACCCAGCAATTTGAATCTTTTTTTGCTATTGGGGTTGGGCCATAGTAAGGAGGTATGTTTTAGTGGCTTTTTAACTTCAAGCTGGGACTGAGAAATTTATTGTCCTGGCATTCACAGTTCTCTGCAGTCTAATTCTCATCTACCGTCCTAGTTCTTTTTTGTATAATTCTCTTTCATGAGTTTTATGCATCAGGTAAATTGGCCTTCTTATCTTCTCATTGCTTCTTTTTTTAATTTTTAATTTTTTAATTATAGCTTTTTATTTACAGAACATATGCATGGGTAATTTTTTCAACATTGACCCTTGCAGAATCTTCTGTTCCAAATTTTCCCCTCCTTCCTCCCACACTCTCCCTAGATGGCAGGTCGTCCAATACATGTTAAATATGTTAAAATATATATTAAATCCAATATATGTACACATATTTATACTTGATGCACAAGAAAAATCAGATCTAGAAAGAAAAAAAAATCTGAGAAGGAAAACAAAAGCAAACAACAACAGAAAGAGTGAAAATGCTATGTTGTGGTCCACACTCAGTTGCCAAAGACCTCTCTCTGAATATAGATGGCTCTCTTCATCACTGAACAACTGGAACTAGTTTGAATCCTCTCATTGTTGAAGAGAGCCACATCCATCAGAATTAACCATCCTACAGTCTTGTTGTTTCCTTGTATAATGATCTCCTAGTTCTGGTCATTTCACTTAGCATCAATTCATGTAAGTCTCTCCAGGCCTTTCTGAAATCATCCTGGTGGTCGTTTCTTACAGAACAATAATATTCTGTAACATTCATATACCATAATTTATTCAGCCATTCTCCAATTGATGGGCATCCATTCAGTTACATCCTTTGGATGATGTAAAAATGTTTTCCCAGTTTATTGCTTCCCTTCTAATCTTGTCTGCATTAGTTTTTGTTTGTATAAAAACTTTTTTAATATAATAAAAATTTTCTATTTTGTTATCAGTAATATTCTTTAGTTCTTCTTTTGTCACAAATTCCTTCCTCCTTCCACAAGGCTGAGAAATAAACTATCCTATGTTCTTTTAATTTACTTATAATCTCATTCTTTATGCCTAGATCATGAACCCATTTTGACTTTACCTTGATATATGGTGTTAGGTATGGGTCAATGCCTAGTTTCTGCCAGGCTATTTTCCAATATTCCCAGCAGTTTTTGTCAAATAGTGAATTCTTATCATAAAAGCTGGGGTCTTTGAGTTTGTCAAACACTAGATTGCTATAGAAATAGATTATTTTGTTCTGCAAACCTAACCTATTCCACTGATCAACTTCTCCATTTCTTAGTCAGTACCAAATGGTTTTGATGACCACTGCTTTATAATGTACTTTTAGGTCTGGTACAATTAGGTCATCTTCCTGTGATTTTTATTTTCATTCGTTCCCTTGAAATTCTTGACCTTTTCTTCTGACCGTTGAATTTTGTTGTGATTATTTTCTAGGTCAGTAAAATAGTTTCTTGGGAGTTTGATTGGTATATCACTAAATAAATAGATTAGTTTAGTATTGTCGTCTTTATTATATTCGCTCGACCTATCCAAGAGCCCTTGATATTTTTCCATTTGTTTAGATCTGACTTTATTTGTGTGGAAAGTGTTTTGTAGTTTTGTTCATATAGTTCCTGACTTTCCCTTGGCAGATAGATTCCCAAATATTTTATACTATCAACAGTTATTTTAAATGGAATGTTTCGTTGTATCTCTTGTTGCTGGATTTTGTTAGTGATGTATAAATATGCTAATGATTTATGTGGATTTATTTTATATCCTGCAACTTTGCTAAAATTGTGGATTATTTCTAATAGCTTTTTAGTTGATTCTCTGGGGTTCTCTAAGTATACCATCATATCATCTGCAAAGACTGATAATTTGGTTTTCTCATTACCTATTCTAATTCCTTTATCTTCTCACTGCTTCTTTATTTCTCCCAGTTCTGTGCATTCAATGAATTCCTCCCTTGGAGGTGTAGATTCTCCTCCAAATCCCTTCTTTTCCTTCAAGGCCCACTTCAGGAACTCTTTTATTTTTTCTCTTTTATTAGGTCTTTCCTAATTCCTCAATTTTCAATTAAGTAAATCTTTATTAAGGGTCTACTATGTGCCAGGCAATGTGCTGATTGCTAAGGATACAAATACATGGAGGGTAAGTGGATTAGGGATACAGGATTGAAGAGATGATTGGCTTAGGCCTCCTTCCTTAAATAGAGGTTTTAGAGTGCAGTGTTTTGCCTTCCAATCAGAGAGAAAGAAAGTACTAATGAAGTGACTTTTCTTTCTTGCTTTTCTTACATTACTCCCTTTCACAAAGTCTATTTGACAGCCAACCAGACTTTCTAGATGCCTCTGAAATCATTATGTATTTCCCACCACACTGCATTCATCAAGCTAGCCACTAGACTTGAAATACACTCCTCCCTTATCTTCTTCACCTCTTAGAATCCTTACCTTTCTCCAAAGCTTAGTTCTCATGTCACTTCTTCTCAAAAACCTTTCTGATGCTCACCTTTTCCACCTTCTTCCCTGGCTATCTCTTCCTCAAATTACTTTTTTTTTACTTTTGTCTGTAGTTGTAATAGCACAGGAAATATTCCTGAGTGCTTCCAAACCAAACTCAAATGTAATTGGGAAGTATTTAGCAAAATAAATAAGAACACAACTAAGGCAGTATGTAATCTGCAGCGATCCAGTTTAGTAGCCTCCACTTGTATCTGAATTTAATGTCTGTACTCTAGGCAACTCTCTGATACTACAGTTTCACGAAGATTTCAGTCTGAATTGGTAGAGGCAATTTTCTTACCCAGGACTTCCCTTTCCCAGTGAAGTCACACAGCTAGTTCCTATTGTAAATGCTTAGCACAATCTTTTGTGCATAGTAAATAATAAATGTTTGTGTAATTGAAAAGGGCTCTCTGAATAGGCCTGAAAAATTGTTCTTACAAAGTTTATAAAGTAACTTGCAGGAGAGGAATAAGCCTATTCTTGGGTCAGAGCTTATGCATTTTTTGATTGTAAAGAAAATTAAGATTACTGATTTAATAAATTTAATTCTCTGGTTAACTTTGGTTAATTCTTTCTAGATTACACTGTATTGCTGATTAAAAATTGTGACATATAGAAGAGGAAAGGTGGGATTTTGAAAAGGAGGATACTCTAGTGGCAGCAAATAAAATAAATGAAACTATCTAGGAATTTTTAGAGCTAAAAAGGATTGGTATATAATCCATTTCAGAAAAATTTCCATCAAAAAAAGATATTTTTAAAGTGGTTCTAGCAGTGCTGGGGTATTATACATGATATAAAGGGAAATTTTCCTTACTTTTACTTGGTTTGCCTACATGATGCATTCTTCCATTTCATAAGGCTTATTACAAACTAGCTTATAAGTAGAGCTATGAAATGTGCATATGGAACTGATTTATTTCTGAGTGCTTCTGTTAAATATACCAATATGACCCTGTAGTGAGAAATTCAGCTTCTAGATTTATCTGATGAGGCATAATTGTTATCTTTAGAAAAAGTTAATTTTTTTCAGTTATAGATATTTTTCTTAAACAAAACATCCCCTTTGGTGTCAAGTGTCGTTTAAAGGTGAGGTTTGTTCCTCACCAGAAATTTATATGCTCCAAAATTGTCTAATAATGTGGGTTGGAGCTGAGTTAGGATTTCATGGTATGACATGCTGTTCACTACCCAAAAGAACAGAAGCATAAAACTACTTGATACTTTCTTCCATTTGATATTACACCAATGGCAAGTCACTCCTTCATTCTATTTCAGTGTTCTATCCAGATTATCTTTTTGTGTGAGTGAAAGAAAAAAGAATTTATTGAAAACTTAATATGTACCAAGGCTCTGTACTAAGTTCTAGTAGTAAAAAATACAAAAGAGGAATAATTCTCATTTGCAAGGAGCTTATATTTTACTGGAAATAAACAATATGTAATGTCTAGGGAAGGATGTTTTTATCTGGGAAGTCACAGAGATGATGAATGCAGCCATAGAGTAGCCAACTGATACCTCTCCTTTCTCTTTCTCTTTTTCCTTTCTCTTTGTTGTTTTTGTTCTCCTTTCATCCATCTCCCTGGCTTGCCCAGGCTGGGGGTACAAAAGCTACTTGTAAGCCTGATCTCATTATTTATTACTTTGACCTGACCCATTTCTGATCTGAGTTGGTTTATCCCTCTGTAGGCAGCCTAGTAGCTTACTGCAACTAAGAATTCCTGAATTCAAGCAGTCCATAAGTCTTGATCTCCCCAATTATATACATATGCCTCCACATATCTGCTTTAGAGTAATGATACTAATATGGACTTGCAATCATGAAACATTAGAGGCATTACTGTCCCCCTTGAACATTCTCTGGGAATATCTAAAATTGACCTCATCTTTTTCCCCAAACCGTCTCTTTCCTCTATTTGGGTCTATTGTCCTGACTGATGTTGGGTATATTTGTACATTCTAGATTAATGGGAGAGATGTTATGTTAATACTTTTCTTACTATGTTTTGGGTTAATTGTCATATGACAATGGAGGCTCATGAGCTTTAGTTTTAGGAATTTTAGGTACCTTGAATCTAGGAAAATATTCCCTCCCAGGGCCCCTGTAAGTAAATTGAGGGAATACACAATACTCTGGCACTTTACTTCTGCTGATTTTGGTCTCATGGTCCTCATCAGACTTTGTTCCACTTGATGCTGCCAGATAATTTTTGGCCTGAACTGCTCTACTGGTCTGCTGGTTGCTGCTGAAACCAATGCATGACTGGTCTCACCACCACCTCTAACTTCTGGCTTCACTGAAATCTTTGGCAAGCTACTGCTATACCATTTCAGAAAGTCTGTCAATAACTAAATTGCGTAAGATAGAATCAGTAGCCTTGCTAAATCAAGGTTTTCTATGTATACTTTATCCTTTTCTATTTGGCTACCTTGATAACTCATTAATTCATAATTAATTAGGCTATTCTGTTTATGCTGTTTTAGAGGAATGACTGAATAAAATTTATAAATTTTTGAAGCATTTTTCAATATCTTTATAATTTAAAAGAAACTTTAGAATTCTTTAATCCCTCTTGGTCAGTCAAACATTTAAAATTTATTGAAACAACTGCTATATCAAGGCATTATGCTAAGTGTTAGGGATTCAAAGAAAGGCAAAAATAAATTATTTCTATCAAGGAACTAGGGGAGACAAGAAGATAACAATTATGTGGAAGCAAAATACATACAAGATAAATTGAGGACAAATTCAGAGAAAAGCTTGAGAAAGGTTTCTACCAGTATGTAAGACTTGAAGATAGCCAGGGAAGCAAAGAGGTAGAGATGAGGAGGGATAATATTCCGGTCATGGGGGACAACCAGGGGAAAGTCTGAGAGCTGGGAGACAGAGTATTGTGCAAGGAACTCCCAGGAGGCCAATCTTCCTAGAACAACTAGCCCAATCTTCCCAGAATAACCAGGAGATCAGCTTTCCTAGAATAGCCAGGAACAAGGCCAATCTTACTGGATCAAAGAGCATATGGAAGGGAATCAAGGGTAGGAAGAGGCCAGGTTATGGAAGGATTTGAAAACCAAACAGGAGATTTTGTATTTGATCCAAGATAAATGGGAAGTCACAAGATAGAGAGATGCTACAGTCAGGTCTGCATTTTAGAAAGAACAGTTTGCAGCTGAGTAAAGGATGAACTGGAGTAAAGAGAGACTTAAGGCAAGGAAGCTGGTGATCAGGCAGTTGCAGTAGTGTTGGTGTGAGATGACAAGGGCCTACACCAGGATGATGGCAGTTACAAAGGTAAAAAATGGCATGACTTGACTACTGATTGGATAAGGGTGATGCAAGGGAATGAAAAATGTAGTACAAGACCCGGTCCCCTCAATAGGAAAGAGAGGGTTTGGGGAGAAAGATGAATTCAATTTTAGAAGGCTGTGGAATATCTAGTTCAAATTATCTACAAGGCAGCTAGAGATGTGAGGCTAGAGGTAAGGAGAAAGGTTTGGACTGGAATATTCCATCTTAAGGTCACATGTAGAGATGATAATCAAGACCATGGGAGCTGATCACCCAGTGAAACAGTGTAGAGGGAGAAGAGAAGATGGCCCAGAATTGAGCCTTAGGGGACATCCACAGTTAGTGGACATGTCCTGGATGAAGATGTGGCAAAAGAAACAGTCATCAGGTAGAATAAAGAATGGAATAGCCAAGAGAATGAAGAGGGAACAGCATCCTGAAAATTTAAAGAGAATACAAAGGAGAAAAGAGGAAACAACATAGAGATCAAGAAGAATGAAGATTAAGAAAAAGATTTTAGATTTTACAAGAGATCATTAATAACTTAGGAGAGAATAATTCCAGTTGAATTATAAGATTAGGAGCCATTATTATGAATGTCAGTTATCACTGTCTCTGACCTTTTTGATCATTTGAGTTTCTTGTTGTTTGACTTTTGGATAAACAGTTGTTTGTTGTGTTTGTTTTTTTTCTTTTAAACATTTTGTGGTGGTGGTAGCAGTGGCAGGGGGTAATGTGATGTGGCCCAATGGAAAGGGTACAAGAGTCAAATTACTTAGGTTTTGATCTTGTATTTGTCACTGATAGCTGTATGACTTTGAGTACATTGCCTGTCTAGGTCTTGGTGGTCTCATTTCTAAAATTCAGACAATATTAGCAATTTTTCTCCCTAAGTTATTGTGAGGTTTAAATGAGATATTAAATGCTATAGGTATGGGAGTAACGGCAGATAAACTGAGGGAAGCCATTTCAGAATGCCCACCTGCACATAATAAATATTCAATAAATCTGTTGAATTAAGTTGAAGAGACTTTGCAAATTTGGTAGGAACATTGGTATCATTTACTTTATTTTTTAAAAATTTATTTTATAAAAAAAAAATAAGAAAAAAGAAAAACAGAAAAGGAATACAAAACACAATGGGGGAAAAAACACAAAAGAGAGCATTATCATGTGCCCAGCTGAACATCAGGGAGATATATAACACTATATATAACAATAAATGACCAGATCAGGAACATACATATATTAGCAGAAGAAACCATATTCATGAGTGTCCGTCTTTTTTAAAAATTTCCTTGTAAATTATTCTTTTGTTCTCTGCTGCTCACCTTTTTTACTTTATTCTTTTTTCTCCTTTTTATCCCCATGCCTACCCCTAAGCAGGCTATAGTTTTAAAAAGGATATATTTATGTATACATATATAGATATACATATACATATATATGTATATACACACACACACACACACCCATACATAATACACACACACATATATATTTTTATTATAGCTTTTTATTTAGAAGATATATGCATGCGTACTTTTTCAACATTGACTCTTGCAAAACCTTTTGTTCCAACTTTTCCCCTCCTTCCCTCCACCCCCTCCCCCAGATGGCAGGTAGACGTAAACCAATACATGTTAAATATGTTAAAGTATATGTTAAATATAATATATGTATACACATCCATACAGTTATTTTGCTGCACAAGAAGAATTGGACTTTGAAATAATGTACACTAAACCTATGAAGGAAATCAAAAATGCAGGTGGACAAAAATAGAGGGATTGGAAATGCTATGTAGTGATTCACACTCATTTCCCAGAGTTCTTTCGCTGGGTGTAGCTAGTTCTCTTCATTATTGAACAAATGGAACTGGTTTGGTTCATCTCATTGTAGAAGAGGGCCACGTCCATCAGAATTGATCCTCATATAGTATTGTTGTGGAAGTATATAATGATCTCCTGGTCCTGCTCATCTCACTCAGCATCAGGTCATGTAAGTCTCTCCAGGTCTTTCTGAAATCCTCCTGCTGGTCATTTCTCACAGAACAATAATATTCTATAATATTCATATACTATAATTACTCAGCCAATCTCCAGTTGATGGGCATCCATTTAATTTCCAGCTTCTAGCCACTACAAACAGGGCTGCCACAAACATTTTGGCACATACAGGTCCCTTTCCTTTCTTTAGTATCTCTTTGGGGTATAAGCCCAGTAGAAACACTGCTGGATCAAAGGGTATGCACAGTTTGATAACTTTTTGGGCTCTCCAGAATGGCTGGATGAATTCACAATTCCACTAAGAATGTATCAGTGTCCCAGTTTTCCCATATCCCCTCCAACATTCAGCACTATCTTTTCCTGTCATCCAAGCCAATCTGAGAGGACACACATATATCTTCCCTATCTCTGCTGACTCCTTGCTTTAATTCTGCTCCTAACTTGCCTTGCTATTACTTAACCTCCCTCCACCCGTGGATTCCTCTTTTGTCTTCTTCCCACATCCTTTGCTTCCCATTCTATCCATCCTTCCTTCTTTAATTCTTTATAGATTTTGGAGAGTGCTATACCCTTCATGGTATATATGTAGGTATAAATTACCTATTTAACCCATTCCCAGTGTTTTCAAAACTACAAGCTCTCTTCCCCCCTCTAATACCTCTGTATCTATTCTTCTCTGCACCTTATTTGTATGACACAATTACCGGTTTTTATCTTAACTCTGCTCTAACTCTAAATTTTTCTTTTAAGCTGCCCTATTGTTGATGTCAATCTTAAACATATGATATTCATTTCCCATGGTTAAAAAAAAAAAACCCAACCCATAAGCAATTTGTCCACATTGAGTTCCTTGAAATTGATCTTTTATATTGGCTTATATGTTATGTTTTTGTTAAATTTTCTATTAAATTTGGGTTTGGTTGATAGAAGTCCTGAAAACCTGCAAGTTCATTGAATGTCCATTTTTTCTCATTCAGTATTATAGATGATTTTGCTGGATAAGATATTTCTGGCTGCAGCCCTAGTTCTTTTGATTGTTGGTAGGTATGATACCAAATCCTGTGGTCTTCTATTGTGGCTGTGTTAGTCCCGTACAATTCTAATTATAATTGCCATCATTTGCTTTAACCTGGGGGAAAGTATTTTAAATAATTTTTAATAGTATTTTCTTTTTTCCAATTACATGTAAAGACAGTTTTCCGCATTCATTTTTGTAAGATTTTGTGTTCCAAATTTTCTTTTCTCCATTCCTCTTACTTCCTCCCTCCTCAAGACAGCAAGAATCAGAAAAAGATCATACATGTACAGTCATTTTAAACATATTTCCATATTAGTCAAGTTGTGAGAAAATCAGAATAAGAGGGAAAAACACAAGAAAGAAAAAGCAAACAAATTTTTTAAAAAGGTGAAAATAGTATGCTTCAATCTGCATTTAGTCTCCATAGTTCTCTCTCTGGATACAGGTGGCATTTTCTGTCCTGAGTCTATTGGAATTGTCTTGAATCAGTATCTTGCTGAAAAGAGCTAAGTTTATCATACTTGTTATGATTAACACATAATGTTGCTGTTATTATGTACAATATTCTCTTGGTTCTGTTCACTTTATTCAGCAGGAGTTATGTAAATCTTTCCAGGCCTTTCTGAAATCATCCTGCTCATTTAAAAATAATTTTTATTCTCTTTTTCATACATCTGACATTGTTTCTTGAGGATTTATTTATTGAAGTTTCTAAAACACAGCTCTTTAATCACAAGAAACAAAGATTATTTAGGAAGACTGAACGTATCTGAGAACACTCTCTGACTAAAACTATATTGCATATTTAATTGGTAGCACATGATAATGATGTATTTTTTCAGTGATATATTATGTCATCAATATGGGGACTTAATTCATTAGTACAGATCATAATTCTTCCCTCTGTGCCTTAGTATATGGTTCTTATAAGTTGTAGTGGCAGGAAAAGTTTGTTATCTGCTAGCCAATTCCGTACTGATGAACTTCTCTGAACTTAAATAGATTCATCTTTAGACCACAGAGATAAAATACAACCCATTTTTTGGTCCTTTCTCAAAGAATTTCCAGTTTGCTGCCCAACCTTTCTGGTAGTAAGATTTCTTGCATTTAGTTCTTTTTCCTCTTCTTCTACTCATTTCTTGACCCCTTGAAATCTGGTTTCTGACTCTGCCACTTTATTGGCCCTGTTTTCTCCAAGATTAACAGTGATTAAATTCATTGGCCTTTTCTCAGTTTTCATTCTGCTTGACCTTTCTACAGCTCTTGACAAAGTTGCCCTCTCTCTTCCTCTTGGGATACTCTCTCTTCCCTAGGTTTCCCTGACATTATTCTTTCTTGGGTTTTTTTTTCCCTACTTGTCTGACCATTTCTTGTCAGTCTTTTCTGTTTAGTTCTATCCTACTAAACTGTGCTTCCCCCAAAGGAATGCCTGTCTTGCCCCTCTTTCTTCTCTCTTTATGATCATATCAGTGCCCATAGGTTCAATTGTCACCTTGGTAGGGAGATCACAATTCTACATCAAATCCATGTATTCAGCCCTAATTTCTCTCCTGTACTGCTATCCCACATTATCCACAGTCTTGTGGTCATCTCCAGCTGAATATCTTACATCTGGACATTTAAAATTGGACATTTCTCCTGTTCTATTAATGGCATCAATCTCCATCCCTTGAAAAGAGATTGTAGCTTTAGAATCTTCCGTGCCTCGTGTTTCTCCTTCTTTCCTATAACCAGTAACCAAGCCTTGTCTTTTCTGCTTCCACAAGATCTTGCAGGCCTCTTCTTCCCAGTGCCAAGGGAATCTCAGGCTGGCCTCCCCTCTTGCTTGAACTTTTGCCATAGTCTTCTAGTTGCTCTCCCTCTCCCATCTCTCCTCCACACAGCAGCAAGGCTGTTCCTCCAAAAACATGGATCTAACCATGTCACGCCCCATAGCTTCACACAATCCTCACCTGGCACTTAAAATCCACTGCAATCTGACTCCCACCTTCTTTTACAGGTCCGTTTTATGTTGGTCCCCTTCATATATTCACTATTGTAGCCAACCTGGCCAGCAGTCAAACTGCCCACTGTCCACTGCCTTCCATTTCCTGACTTTACATATTCCATTTCCAGTCTACAGTGCAGTGCACCCATCTCTCTCAGAAGTCTTAGCCTACAGGAGATGACATCTTCTATGGAAGGCCTTTTTGGACCCTCATACCACACAATATTCTCTTCTGACTGAAATTAGTTTTTTCAACCATATATAGTAGTAGGAATTAGACCTGTAATTTCACTGGCATAGGGAACTCCCAGGTGAGAAAACTCTTTTTATAATGTAAGTGTACAGTTTCCCCAAAACTTAGTGACTTGTTTTATTTTATTTTATTAGATCATACCTTGGGCACAGATATATACTTTATTGCTCTCTCTGTATTTATAGACTTTCTAGTAAGTCCAGGTAATCACTGTCAGAGCTTTCATTTTCTTGACATAGTTTTTGAGACCTCAGAGTTACCACTGTGCCATAATGAGGAATTGGAATGGGATTTCAGTAAAGTATATCTTAATGAGTTGCTAATTTGTCTATTACAAGACTGTAAATACAAATGGAATCAGAAAAGAGTGTGAAACCTCCCTCCCCCCCACCTATTCCTTCATATCATGTTTTTTGATAAATATTTGTCAAGTATTTAAAATACCCACAGAAACCAGAGCAGATGATCTCTGTCTATGAATCTAAAATTCTATGATTTCAGATAAAACCAAACTCAAATAATTATAGCCTTGTAACAAGATATTTCATTTTTTCCCCTAAATTAAAGCTTTGATATAATAATGTAGAGAACTTATTTTCATATAAGCATTTTAATTGTTTATTTATAGTAGAAATGCTGCAAAGTGTATTGAATAAGAAGCTGGCACTGAGGCCAGAAAGACCCAGGTTCAAGGTTAACCTCTCATTTCTCTAAGACTATAATTCTCAGAAAAGGTTCATTGATAGGGGGAGTTTTTTCACCTTAGAGTTTCCTATGCTAATAAAATCCAAGATCTAGATCCTTTCCCTATTGATAGAAACGAAAAAGACTGTAAGTACATCATTTTCTTCTCTCTAACTTGAATTCATAATAAAGACAGTTACTATTGGCTACTAAACATGTTAGAAAAATTAGACATGTAAAAACTAAGGGGGCAATGGCACCAGTTTTATGATCTAAAAAAAAAAAATCTCTTCCTAACTTTGAAAAATCAGGAGGTAGAAGCAAAAATGAAAAGAAAATTTTAAAGCACTAACAGAAGGCTTTGGTATTCTCAATAGTAGGACTTGGCTATTAGAGAAGCAGGAAAATGTATTTGAGAGCCAAAAATATGACTTCTTTGGCTGTGACCAGGATTTCCTCTGCCCACCTTGGGGACCAGAAAATAGAGGTAGGAAAATTTGATTTTGGAGCCAAGTGTGACTTGTTTAGTTCAAATCATAATTTACTGCTCTTACCTCAGGGACCTGAAAAGAAAGAAACTCACTATGAAATGTTGATAATGGGCAGCTCTGAAGTGCAGGCATTAAGTGAACTTTCCCAGAGAGGATTTTTTTCACTTCCACCTTTCCCAGATGCTTCTGATCATTCTATAGTAGAACATACTTAATCGTGTAAGAGTTAAAAAGCAAACTTTGCACTAACCTAAAGTTGTGTGTGTGTGTGTGTTGGGATGTATGTGTGTCTCTGTGTGCATGCTGCTTTTTTCTCTTTCCCTTCAGGAATCGAGGGAACAATGGCAAAAAAAAAAAAAAAAAGTGGGGGAGAACTGAACCCTTTTACATAAATAAATATGAGAAAAAAAGCAAAGCCTTAAAAAACAAGATTTTTTTCTAAGCAATTAAGATTATAGTGGTTACAAGGTTGCCCTTTTAATGAACATTTAAAATAAATCCCTTAGCTAGTCAGTATGATCTAACTATTAAATGCAAAAGCCTTTACCTTCATATTTCAAGCAGGCACCTCTCAAATTGGTGCCATGTACATGATTTGTGAGCCATGACGGGACACATCATTTTATATTTTCAGTTTGCTTTTCATCTCTTGGCCTTAGCATAGTTTAGTGGTCTATAGAAATATTTCAGCGCCTAGGTTGATGTTTCTTTACTTCTGTGATGAGAAAAATCACAAAAATCAAGGCATGTGGCTGACACAATATAAACCCCAAACATGTTGAACTTGCATGTTGAATTTATTATAGAATTTGGTAGTTGTACTGAGGGACTAGAAGGATTCGTACAATGATTAAAATTTAAGCAAGGAAAAAAATAGCACTGAATCTTTAGTTTTGCATTTCATTTTTCTTTTAAGAGAATATTATATTTATAATTCTGTGGATACTAATAACTTGAATAACTGCCTTTTTTCTTGACTTCTTGAAAAATCAGTGAAATGAGAATTCGAGTAGCAGATTAGCTCTATTGCTGTTGAAGAAAATATCCAAGTTTAGATTTCTTTCTCAAATTTATTGCCTTTTTACATTTAGCATACTTTCCTTACCTCAAAAAGTGCTTGACTATTTGACTTTGTTGCCCCTTCCAAATGGTTTCTTTTATTTTTCTCATGCTTGAAAAACATGGACCTCTTTTTCAGCTTTGTTGCATTAGCTTCTGGCTTTTTATAAAGCCAGACTTTCCTAGAAAAAGGGACACTTATGTAAATTTATTGAGCCCTGTACGTAGTGTGCCTTTTTACAAACCATCTAGACAACAAGGCTTCTATCCCAAAGGGATTACAGTGCTAATAAGATACAATACAGATGAAACCCTGGGCCTCAGGGTATCAAAATATTGTCAGGTGATGGTTTTGGCAGTATTTGAATTCCCAAATCAATTAGGCTGAGATTTCTTTTTAAGGGAAACCAAATTGTTCTTTCATTATTCTTACTACTTTGACAGCACTTGCTAATATGAATATTCATGAGAAAATGAATGGGAACTGAAATATTATTACATTATTACATCAAGACAACATTAATAAGTATGTACTAGTAGTCGTCTCATAAAAAACCTAATAAAACAACTTCTCTTACTAAGTTAGAGTAGATTTGAACATTCTTTTTTGGTTGTATTTTCATCATTAATATTCTAGTGACTTGAAATCTTTTGACATTTTCTTTTAACATTGGAATATTGAAAACCTTCTGATTAATTTTGAGAATGACAGTGTTTCCCACATGGTAGGTGTATGTAAGCAGGCTGTAACCTAATACCAACAAATCATGCCATTGAGTACAATATATCTGGGATTGGAGGAGAGTAAATATAACATAAGTATTGTTTTGGTATCAATGAAATATAAAAAGAACCAAAAGAAAACCTCTAGCTTTAGGTTTATTCTCTATGGAAGATTGTCAGAAAGACATAAAAAAGAATCAGTTCATTGAAAAGATACAGATAGATTATGATTTTCACACAGGGCTCATGCCTAGGGTGAGAGAAGAGATCACCTATCTAGTGAATTATAAACATTTAAGTCATATTCCTACTATAATCTGATCTGTTATGACATTTGCTATCAGTTGAATTTCCTAATTTGTTAGGTCTCAATAGGTATTTAGAGATTGATGTTACCATCCTCACACCTGACACTTATATCTATGTGACCCTGGACAAGTCACTTAACCTCAATTGCTGAGAGAGTGAGAGAGACAGACAGAGAAAGAGAGAGAGGAGAGAAACAAGAGACAGGTAGAGAAAGAGAGAGAAAGCAACACATATACACACAGAAAGAAGACATTTGTGCTAATTGTAGGTGTAATTGTTAGATGGAGGAAATTTTCTATCCCTTTATTTTCTAAAAATCTGGACCGTTGTACCCCACTTCAGAACATGATATGATGAAAAGGACATGGAATCAGGTCTCAAAAGTTATCTTCTCTTTCTTGTTCTACTCTTTACTTTTTTTTTGGGGGGGGGGGAAGGGGAATTCAGGGAAGTCATTTAACCCCTCCAAGCCTCTCTTCCTTCAGAGTTAGCTACATGGAGGCAGAGAATAGGGAAAGAATAAACATATCTGCTTTTTGTGGGATCCAAAATTATCCAATCTGCAAAAAAAAAAAAAAAAACACGGAGACAGAGCTCTGAACCACTAGCACTCTATTGAAGGGTCCATGGCTCTCGCTAATGATATGAACCTCAGATCTTCCTCACAATCTGAGATGTCCCCTTTCCCTAGGGCCTTATTTTTATAGAGCTTGATAACCAGACACTCAGAAGAGGCAAAGCAAAGTAGAATCTTATTGATTGATAGAACTTGCTTTTGACCAGAAGAACCAGAAATGCTGCATCAGCATGAGTATTCACAGTGTGGACAAGGCAAGGATCATCCCCACTAAATGATTAGAAGATGGGCTACTCCTCATGGTGGGCAAGAGAGATTGATCCAAGGGTACAAAAATAAGTTGGGAGACTGTCCATATTATATCAAAACATCCTACCCATGCTAGGTTTGGTTATTGTGGCTAGGCAAGTGAACTTCATAACTGGTAAATAAGTTGTAAATGGTGAATTCATAAGTTTTAAAGTTTGAGGCCTACTATAAGAAGAATCTATCTTATCTAATTATCCCTGTATTATATATTTAAAATATACATTAATACAGTTTATAAAGTATAAACTACAAAGTACAAAAATATAAAATAAAATCTTATATAAAATATACAGTAATACATCTTATATTAATATTAGTTGGCTAAACTGTCTAAATGCATACTAGCTGAGTATATTGCTAATAATTGCTAACCATCATTACCTCTATGGAATCATATTGAACTGATTAATACTGATTGGGCAAAATGGGGGCCTAATTAAAATAATCTTTGTCATCTTCTTATCTCACAGTGTCTTTTAATTTGATGCTATTCTCCAAACGTTTTACATATATACTCCTATCAGTAAAAAAAAATTTTCAAGCACTCATTTCTCAGTACATGTATATTTATTCAAGCACTCATTTCTCAGTACATGTATATTTATTAAGTCATATATAATATGACTGTACAAATTAATTTAATCATGTACATTACAAAATACACAACAAATAAATTTAAAAGAATAAGATAGTAAAATAACATTTTATTAATAGTATAAAACCCTTTTTATTCTCACTAAAATTTTTGCTAATGATACTTTTTACTAAGTGATATGATTGAACTCATTATTTTCAAAAATCTTGGTTTAATGCTTTGTGATGGAATGATTAGAAAGTCGGGTTCTAAGTTGAGTTTATTTTGATACTATCAGAGATGAATAAGTTATTTCACAAATAAGCTTTGATTTCATCATTTGCTTTACATACTACATTATGATATTTATTTTTCAGTCCCTTATACCAATTCTGCAAAGGTTTTTATTGAAATTCACAATATAAATTTCCATCTCTCCTGATATAAAATAGTCATTCTTATAGATTATTGAGATGCATTTTCATATCTTTTAGTAAATGAGTTCAAAACCCTCTAAAGCTCTTTGGAATTTTTAAAAACAGGAATGAAAATTCTGTTTCCATGTTTTTTTCAGTATATAGATGAAAATTTATATATATATATATATATATGTATATATGTGTGTATATATATGTTCTAGCATGTTCTTCCCTCATCCCAAGGAATCATCTTGTGTTAGAGTTCAAATGTTGGAGTTTGTTCTTCTCAAAGCACAGCCGGTTTAGAGGCTTAGAGCCCTTCGGATGTCTCCAAATCCAAAGGTTCTGTCCTTCAGCCTCTGCCTCTGCTTTCTTCTGCCTCCAACCAAGACAGAGATGGAAGGTCTCTCTTATCTCCTTCTGGGGAGCCCAGCCACCAACTTGCCGCAGAGAGAGGGCTTCTGGTGTAACTCCACTGAAATCCCAAAAGTGTTCTCTGCACCAGAGTCGTTCCTCTCGAGTCCAGCGCCATCAGCCAGCCAAGAGGAAAAAATGTATTCTGCCATAGATCCCTCATCGCTGGCCTTTTATCTGCCTCTTCTGAGAGAATGGGATTATGGGTTTTCTCCCATAGTGCTCTCTGGCCCAATGAACTTTAAGGGAGGTGTGGACTCCCTTGAAGTTAGAAAGTGTACTTTGTGAAGCTAGCATACTTGTGGACTCCAATGAGTAAAGGTGGGAACACAAGCCTTGTCTTGATTAGTTCTACTTAGTACCTTGTTTCAGGTTCTGGCCAAAACATCTTCTTGTAAGATTAGATCAACTCTAATTAGTTAGCAGTTAGTAAGGATTCCAACAATCTTGTATATGTGCTAGGGTGCATGTAGCCTACTTTGGAGACCATTGGTTCAGAAAATCAAATGAAGTAATATATATGAAAGCACTTTGTTAATTCTAAAGTCCTATTATATATAGGTGAAATATTGTTATTATTATTATCTTTTAAGCCTTTTTGTCTTCTCAGAGCTCTGAAGCTTTTTTTTTTTTCAGCTGGACCCCTTTTTTATGAATAGCTTTGCCAAAGATGTTATTAAAAACAGGTTTTAAGCACATATTGTGACTTTAAAATTTTAAAGTAGATTAAATTTTCTTAAATTACTTAAGCTGATAAGTTATATATTAACCTTAGACAGTGAAAAACGACAGATTCCAAAGCATTGGTCTCAGCTTCTTGTTTCCCTTAGTAAAGAATCCATAGAAAATGCTTTTGTAATTCATCTTCTACCTTACCATACTAATTATTCTCTTGAAATATAAATCTTCAGACTTGTAGATAGTGATGAGAGGAGGAAGAGGGACACATTGGGAGGGAATAACTGCCAAATTTTTTAGTTCAAAAAACTAAAACTTTAAAGATAAAGATACATTTTGACACTTTTTTGTTGTTGACTTAAAACTGATGTTTAAGACTATGTTAAACTAGTTTTAGAGAGAAGTATCTGATGAAATTTATTATTTAGTTAAATCTTCAGAAAAATATTGCAACAAATCAAAATTACTTCTTTACCTTTTGCTGGGTTGCTTTTCTAGTTTACAAGAATCTCCCAAGCTTTTCTTTCATTTATCTTGTCCTTAGCAAGTAATAGTGACCTTTAGTTTTTTACTTTCCTGTCAAAATAAGTTGAAGGCTTTAAAAATGAAGCTATCACCCTGAGGACTTGTAAGGATGACTGACACTCACCACTTCACCTTAGACATTGTCACATTGAGCAGATGCAGCAGCTTTGTACCTCAAGGGAAATGGTTTGATTTTTTTGTTGTTGTTGTTGTTTCTGCTTCACTGGAAAGAGATTGAATGTTTTCTTCTGAGGAAGGTTTTGGTTGCATTAGATTTTAATCAAGCCACTTGTTCGGAGTTCCTTAAAGCCTACAAGGCTGAGATGAGTAGATGGGCCTGGGGTGAATGTGCTACATGATTTGTCAAACTATAAAGCTTCAAGTTCTCCAAGATACCACAAGCTATAGTTGACATCACTGAAAGTGTTCAAGGGTTGTAACTTATATAAGCCTTTTCTTATTCTTTGTCATTGGAACCAAGGATTGAATTGCTTTAGGGGTAAATTAAGCACTCTATAACTAATGCTCAGAGAGTACATAGTTGAGGGTAAAAAATGTTCTTGTATGAGGTATTTTTTAATTGCTTTTTTGGAAATAAATGGCAAAAGAAGAAGAAGAAGAAATCTAAATGGTCAAGGAAACAATTTCATTTGGTGACTTGTGAAAAAACATAGTTTCCAGTGGCTATTTCATATGCCCAGCCTGAGTACTCTAATCCTTTCTCCCTTGTACTTTCTCTTAAAATTCCTTTCTTCTACTAATTCTCCATGACTTTATTATAGCATTGCCTCTCTTTCTTGAGATGGTTTCATTTTGGTAATTTGTGTGGAAAAATTTGTTCAAAAGCTGGTATACATGTTTAACAAATAGAGATCTAAGGGGGAGATATTTGAATAGAAAGATATTCAGGCTTCTACTGGGTGATAAAAGCTAATTGTACTTACTTTTCTAACTCATGTTTATGTGCCTCTGTGGAAGGAACAGTAAATATGCTAAGGCTATATATCCCATGCAGGCTGGACTAGTTTTTCTTTGGAAGATATTGTAACCATCCTTAAGATTTAGATGGCCTCAGGAACAAAGATTCTATCCACTGATTTGGTTTCCTTGTAGTGAAGGTTCAAAAGCCAGAGCATAAGGAGCAGGCTTCTGACTAGCACACCCACATGGCCGACATAAAAGTAGGAATGAATCAATAGAGTATTCTTGCTGATAATATCCTTTTCAGGCTATTGCTAAGTAAACTTCCTTTGTTAACCATTAAATGGTCTGTTAATGTCTTATTTTGTTCCAGTCTTTATCCTGTATTACCAGAAGAACCTCAGTCAGTCCTGCACCACAACAGCATCTGTGCTTCAAAAAAGCAAAACAAAAACCTTAAGAGGTAGTGAGTTGAGGCAGTCGCTACTACAAAGAAATGATTAGAACACTGGTATTTCTGAAGGCAAGTGTACTTAGAATACACATGCCAAGAGTGTAGAGTCATAAATATATGAGTCAGTCATTAAATAGTCAGTAAACATTTATTAAGTGCCTATTACAAGCCAGATACTGTGCTAAGCAGTGGGGATGCAAAAGGAAGCAAAAGCTTAGTCCTTGCCCTTAAGAAGATAAGTCTAACATACTATGATGCTAACACAGAATTTTGAAAAACATTATTAAATCTTGACCATCTTTGAGATATGGATCTATTATATTGCTCAGTAATATTCAGATCACTGTATGCAAGTCACATAAAAAAAAGTCAGGTTTCAAAATGATTAAAACAAGATTCTCTAAATGGACTTCCAGCATACAGATTTTCATTGGTATCATAAAAAGCAATCACTGCACGAGATACATTGAAACTAATTTTATAAGTGTCATATTTACATATCAATCAGCATGGCAAAAGCTCTGAGAGTGTTTTTCTTTGTTCTAGCCATACTATTTATTAGATGAGCTGCTCTCTCTCCTTAAGGGCTGTAAACCTTAATTGCCCAGACACAGAGCTCAATCTGAAAAGATGTCGAGGTCTGTGGACCATTTCTAAGTAGCCACTGACACTAACATGGGATGGGAAATTATCATTACCTAAATTCAATAATTAAGCATTTGCTATAAAAATATTCCTGCCCTTGAACAGCTTATGTTTTACTAGGAAAAGCTCTGTGTGCAGAGTAGTAAGTACAAAATATACACAAAGAAAATATAAAGTAATTTTGGAAGAGGGGGAATCACTAATGACTGGGGAAATTAGGTAAAGCCTTGTGCAGGAGATTGCACTTGAGCTGACTCCTGAATAGTGCTAGAAATTCTAAGGACCCCAGGTGAGGAGAGGGAAAGCATTCTAGGCATGGGGAGAAAGATCATGGTGAGAGGCAAGAGACATTGTTTTGTGTAGAGAACAGCAGGTAATTCTGTTTAGATGGAGCTTAGAATCTGTAAGGGAGAGTTATGTGAAATATTTGGAAAGATAGGTTCCTGCCAGATTATAAAGGGCTTTAAATACCAAACAGAGAAATTTGTGTTTTATCCTAAAAGAAATAAATAATAAGTGAAACTTCTTAAGGGTGGGAGGAGGAGACATAGTCAGATCTATATTTTTAGGAATAGTAATTTGGCAACCACATGGAGATGAGTTAGAACTGGGAAGACCAATGAGAAATTTAAGAGAATAAGATAAAAGATGAATTAATATTATAATTTTTATGTTAATATTACAAAGACTCTTGTCTAAGACTTGCTTATGAATTTAAAATGATATTATTCTACTGTTTATGTGACATCTGTACAGAAAGAATGAATTGCTGAATTACTGAAATCATATTGCATGGTTATGTGACTGTGAATATTTTTTAGTGGAAGAAGTATGATTTAATTATGGCAAGAGATGATTAAGACTCAAACTAAGCTGGTAGCTTTGTAAGCAGAGATAAAGGAACAAATGTGAGAGATGTTCTAAGGCCCAGTCAGCCCACACAGACACTCTCTCTTTTTGTTTGTCTGTTTGTCTCTCTCTCTCTAAAAACACACATATGTATGTGTATGTGTATGTGTGAGTGTATATGTTTACATATGCTTTTTACTTAACACTTTGCAGAGTAAGCATGCTGAAAAGTCAGTATTTAATGCAGATCTTATGATAGCAGTTTTCCATCACATTTTCTTCCTTTGATTTTAAATGTTCAGTTCTGTTGGACTTTTGCTCTAAAGTCATCTGAATGTTTTTTCTTCTCATTTTAATGGGTTTTTTCCTATCCACCTCATCAAATGAGTTAAGGTATATAAAGTGCTTTGTACCCAGAGTACCATATAAATAAACTATTTTTAATATTAGCCAAAACATTACTAATAAGGAAAATAGGAGTAGAGAGGAACTTTTCTACTAATATAATAAAAAAGCATTTATTCTGAAGCTTTTTGTTTCTTGGCAACAACTAAATAATATTGGGCATCAGCTGTGTTCCAAATAACTATAATTGCATATTAGTTGGCATTGACTATGTTCAGAATTAGAGATGCTTCTTTTGAAGGGATGGTATTTTATTCTAGCCCTTGGATTTGTTTTTTTTTTTTTTTTTTTTTTTTTTTTTTTTTGCTAATTCAGCACCATAGAGATGCAGAATAAAGTTTTCTCTTCTAGTTTTTCTAGCAGAGGCTCTTATCATCCAAAGCAGCCCATGTACACATGAGCTGTATAGTAATGTCACTCTTTGGCCTGCAATATTCTGTTGCAATATGTTGGTCATAGTATCATAAGTCAGGGCCTAATCTAACAGAGAAAGTAAGTAACAATTGAAAAAACTGGTCCTGAAGTGCTTTTTTATTTAAAAGGGAGCCTGGCTTGTTAACTCTTGGCAGAAACCCAAGGTGGGTTTTTTTTTTTTTTTCCATTTTAGCAAAATATTGTACTGTATTTGGTTAAAGTGGTGCCTGAGAAATCTTGAAAATATGCCAGATGAAATAAAACCCGTCATATTCTTTTTATCTATTTAAATTATTCCACATATAAGCTCTTGTACCTCTGAGTTGTTCCTCTAACCATTGGAATTTATATTGTGATAGTTGCACTGATAAATGTGTTTACACTATGGTGATATAGAGCAGTAAATGCTCCTAATGCACATTGTCTGTCTTCTAGTTTGGGATTGCTATAAATGTTTGGGTTTTGGGCCCTGTACTTTGGCGAAAGATAAAACTGTTCTTCATGAGTGTCTGCTAGACAATGTGTTTATTTTTACTGAAGCAAAGTTTTCTTAATACTTTTAATTGGTAGATTTAACTGATTTGTTTTTTGTCTTATTTGGAACATTGAACTTTTGTCTTAAAGTCTTGCTTATGATTAAAGAATGATAGCATTATACTGCTTATGTGGCAGCTTTACAGGAAAGCATTTATTACCGAAATCATATTGCATATTTATATAAATGAGGACAAAACCTATTGTCTTTCATGATGAGGTGGCTCATAAAATAAAGTGATGGGTTTATAGTTCTAGCTTGTATTTGTCACACCATTTGTTTCTCTTTAGAAGCTATTAATTAAATGTATAAAAGACTGCTCTTGTACACAGCTACTATTGGGCTTAAAACTGTTGGTTGCGACCAAGTCAAAAAAGGAATTGTTATGTTAATGAAATTTGTTGACATTATATCCATCCTAGCCCATGAGAGTTATTTCTCTCATTTCACCTATTACAGCTGTGGTCTTTGTTACTGTGATTGTTCCCAGTCCATAGATAATTTTTTTTTGCATATGACATGAGCAATATTACAGGCTAAATAACTCATACAGTTTTATAACTAGAAGAGATGCTAAAGACCAAATAGCCCATCTTTCTTATTTTATATATAAAGTAACTTGGGTCTAGAGAGATTAAATACCTTGCTTAAGATCCCAATGATAATATACGACTTCAGTAGGATTTGAATCCAGATCTTTTAACTTTAGATTTGACATTCTTTCTACTCTATTTCATGGAACCAGAAATCACTTACTTTTTATATCTTGATTGTTTTGCCCTTAGTTTTTCTGTCTATTGCATAATTCTGAAAATACTCTTTTGCCGTTCTCAGGGGCTTCCCATCTGCTTATATCAATCATGTGGACTTTAGATGTGGACATGATTTCACTGCTGTCTAGAGACCATCAAATTCAGTTTGCTATTCATCTCTCATCAACATCTAAGTGGTCATCAGAAGGAAAACAATTTTATGAAAGAAAGAATCACCTAATCTTTATTGTTTCCAGACTATTCCAAAAATCCTTACTTAGTAGTTTTATTTTAGGCTTAAACCCCTTCTGTAGAATTATAGTTTAAAATAGACAGGATTTATCAAGTATATTTGAAATGCAATATTAACTGTTCTAAAAAGTCATCTTTCCAAACTTCAGTCAGGTAAAGTTTATGGTGTTTACTTTTTGTCAGAACTTAGAAAAAACATTCACAGTTAGTTTCCCATAGCAGAGAAAGTCTGTCTCATTAAGCATTAAAAGAAGCAGTGAGTAACAGGTATGATGTTGTTAGATTAGGTAGCTAATGTAAATGTAACTGTGACCTCCCAGACAGATCAAAGACTAATTTCTCTGACAGCTACAAGATGGCTGAACTTGCCATGGGCCTTTTGCTTCTGCCTGCTAAAGGTATTTGTCTGGAAAGCATGCCTGGTAGCTAAGAATATATTTTTAAGGATGAGCAGGTAAAAGTAAAAGGCTGTCTTTTGACATTTTAACTAATCCCTTATAGCCTATGGTTTACTGCACATTTAAAAGATTTGCTAGCAGGAGAAACTGCCTTTTTCACATATGCAACATGCCATTTTGAATTGGGCGTGGATTTTGATGCCTAATATAGCATAGATAGACAATGAAATAGATTCTGTTTCCATTAAAATGGGATGCACTGGCCTTTCACCTTTCCTACTTTAACAATAAGGCTTCTGTTTAATCTTCAGGTGACTCAACTTGTTAGTTATCTCCAATGAAAACATGACTCTTAAGAATAACTAGTTTTTTATGCCTTATTTTTTCAATTATGCTTTATTTTTATTTAATTATTTTTATAATAATGAAAAAATTATATATTAGTCACTTTATTTTTTTTTCTTTTTGAAGACAAGTCTTCATGAATTGCTATCACTAAAACAAAACAAAAACGAAACAAAACAAACAAAAAAGACCCCCACATGTTGGCCAGTCTACTGATAATGAATTTCTTAGCTAGGCTTCTCTGTCACTAACCCCATCACTAGACCTTTTCCAGATTCCATGGACCTATTTGAGTGTGTATTCTGTTAATATAATCTTTGAAAACCCCGAATTCACTCCATTTCAATATTAAGTTTAGTGGAGTCTGGTTTAAAAAAGGTATTTGACAGTGTTCAAGAAATGGAATATAGTTAGTTGGGGATAGGAGATTATAGTCTAATATAAAAAGAAAGACTAGGAAAATGTAAATTTTTTTGTTCTAGGAACTGCTAAATAATCTCTGGCTACTTTTTAATCGTATACTTCAAACAGTAATTGTTATCAAAGGGAAAGTGACTATTATCATATATAGTAGTGTCATATCTAATCATCGGAGTGGCAGGATACTTTGAAAACCCCTAAGCTGTTGGCAAAAGACATGTGGGTACCAAACTCCTTCAGGGAAAATCTCATTTGAGAAACCACTTAAATTACATAGAAAGGAAATGTCTTCAAAACAACTGTAGTTCAACATATGAGGATTTTTGCAAATACAGTAGAATCTTTCCTAAATACATACACACACACACACACACACACACACACACACACACACACACGTCTCTTTTCTTTTAACATTCCCTGAGTTCTTATTGCTGAATTCTAATTTATGTGTGTTTTTCTATTTAAAATGTATATTAGGGTTTTTTATTTTCTGAGGCACCTTATTATTTAGCATTTGCATTATATTCCTCAGTAGAATATAAGGGGACATGTTTCTTCATTGAACAGTTGACTTGTGACTAAACAAATTTTAGATCTATGAAATCAAAGTAAATTTATTTTCTGGTTACAAAGTTTGATTTGGTATATTTGACAGATTATTTTTTAAAGGGCATAAGAACATAATGTAAAATTTCTTACCCAAATTCAAATTGAAAGTTACCTGTCAGAAGCAGTTAGGAGTCTTCTGTTTTCTCTCCTGAAGCATATTCTTTTGGTTGTCAGTTTTAAAAGGTTAACACTGTACCAAAGAACATTGACATGCCTTTCTTTTTTCTTGAGTAGTTTTGCATCTTGTTAAAACAATTGATGTCAGTGGTTCACAACAAAACTGGAAAAATTTTGCAAGGAAGCTGTTCTTTTGCATCTATAAGTACTCTTATTTTCTAAGGTGATTCAGTCTGATAAGCAAGGAAAGTTCTTGTATAGCTGATTTCAACTACAAAGAGAGTCTTCCTGGGCCCATGTTTGTGGAAGTCTCAACAAAGGCCAAGAAACTAGAACCTGTATCTTCAGGCAGCCATGGTTGTTTTATTCAGAGGTTGCTTATGGATGTCAGCATTTGTGGATGTCAGCATGTCCGGTCATAATCCTATGCTGTCACTGACTTAACAGATCTTCTCTTATTCATGCTACCTCATGTCCATTCCTTCTCTAAGACCCAACAAATTTCATCTCCTTCAGGAAGAGACCAATCTCATCACCATACAGAATATTTTTTTATATATATCTATATGTGTCCCTTTAGCACTTACATCTTTAGTCTTCGTTACTACTTTACTCCTTGTTTCATTTATTTTTTTTATCTCACCAGCTAGATTGTAAATCTTTTTCAGGCAAAGTAGCTTACTTCTTAATTCCTTTACTTGTTGATCGAATCCTGGAATTATTTCATACTTCTCTGGTGGTTCATTTAAAACAGATTCCTTTGCATGGAATTTAAATGAACACCTCCATGCATTGCAAATTTTGTCACTTAAGTTTGATCCATCTAAACATTTTCAAATTGTTAAGAGTACTAGTTAGGTGGCACAATAGGCAGAGTGCTGGGTCTGGAGTCAGAAAGATTAGAGGGCAAATGTGGCCTCAGATACTTACTAGTTATATAACCCTGAACAAGTCATTTAACCCTACTTGCCTCAGTTTCCTCATATGTAAAATGAGCTGGAAAAAAAAATGGCAAATCACTCCTATATTTTTGCCAAGAAACCCCAAAAGGATTCATAAAGAGTTGGACATGATTGAAATCGACTGAACAACAAAAAAGAACAACTACTAGATAGGTTAAATTAATTATATTTGTGCTTGATCTTGCATCTGAAAACTTTGGCTTTGTTATTTTATTTAAGAAAAGCAATATAGTAACCTGTTCCATAATTTTCCCCTAGCACTTAGCACTTTATTGCATGGATAACATGTGAAAACTGAATGAATTTATTCCATAAAATCATTTCAATTTGTAATTTAAACATTATATTTGATAACTTTCCAAATATGCCATGTATCCCTAACTTGAATTATTATCCTACAGACCCAACATAGGCTCATAGATTGTGACTTTTTATAACTTGTAAATTACTGCTTACTACTGTTAAGTCATTATTATATTGAGGAGGTTCCTTATTGTATACAGAATTTTTCATCCATTTAAATGGAATGGTCTATAAGTCAGATGGAAAAGCCACAATTCTTTATTTCTTTATGACTATGGCTTTTTTTGTTTCATAGTCCACAAAACCCTGTATCACAAGTTATTTTGGTAGCCTGGAGTCATACCTTTCTGGAAGGAACACAGTACTTGGCACATAGTGAATACTTAATAAATGCTTGTTAAATTGAACATTGAAGTAGTTATAGTGCTATGCAATATTTAGATGATGCCTGTATCCACATCAGAAATGTAGGATGCCATATGTTCTGACCAGGTATTACTTTTCCTCCCAGTAGTGAAAACCAATTCTCCTTGAATTTCATAGTGTCTTTGTTTAAATCACTTCTCCTTCCCTCAAAGCATTCAGTGTATATATTACCAATGATTTATTGCAGTTGCATTCTTTGCCTTTTTCTTATTAGATTGCCTTGTTATTCTAGTGTGGAAAAACACATCTCTCTAAAATGTGGTTGATTTTTCATCTGGGTTCAGTCTGCCTGGGTGCCACAGTGACCCCACAATGTTTACAGACCAAGCAGATATTTGTTATGGAGGCTTATAATTGGCATCTTGTTGGTCTTGTTGAAGGTCAGGGCAGCTTACAGAGCAAGCTTAGAAAACCCATCTTCTGTAGCCAATAAAAATTGAAAGAAAAAGTTTCCTAATATGCTTTGTAAGAAATCCAACTTCTGTTTTCTTGAAATTGTAGGAATCTTAATTATTTAGATTAATTTTCATTTGCAAGATCTTCCTCTTTTAGGGATAATAAGCCCCTGAAATGAACAGTTTATATCTCCTGGCTTGACCATGAAGATTGCATCCAACTGAGGCCTTCACATCGCTTTTTCCCTACTTCTTCCATGAGGTCCATCTAGACCAATTCTTGTAGCTTTGTCAGGTGTTTGGAGCCAAGCTTAACTCAGGCCAGTCTAGTTATTCTAGCTAGGAATTTGAATGAGATGAGATACTTGTAGCTCATGTAATATTTAATAATGGAAGTTTACGCAGCAATATCATGGAAAGGATACTCAGCAAGAATAGAGAACAGCATGTGGAAAAACAAAAGGTCAAGAATTTCAAGGGAACTAATGAAAAAAAAAATTAAATAAAGGTGGCCTAGCTATACCAGATCTAAAATTATATTATAAAGCAGCAGTTACCAAAACCATTTGGTACTGGCTAAGAAATAGACTAGTTGGTCAGTGGAATAGGTTCAAAGGACAAATTAGTCAATAATTTTAATAATCTAGTGTTTGACAAATCCATAGACCCTAGCTTTTAGGATAAGAATTCACTGTTTGACAAAAACTGCTGGGAAAATTGGAAATTAGTATGGCAGAAACTAGGCATTGACCCATACTTAATACCATACACCAAGATAAGGTCAAAATGGATTCATAACCTAAGCATAAAGAATGAGAGTATAAATAAATTAGAAGAACATAGAATAGTTTATCTCTCAGCTCTGTGGAAGAGGAAGGAATTTATGACCAAAGAAGAACTAGAGATCATTACTGATCACAAAATAGAAAATTTTGATTATATCAAATTGGAAAGTTTTTGTACAAACAAAACTAACACAGACAAGATTAGAAGGGATACAATAAACTAGGAAAATATTTTTATAGTCAAAGGTTCTGATAAAGGCCTCATTTCCAAAATACATAGAGAATTGACTCTATAAAAAATCAAGCCATTCTCCAATTTGATAAATGGTCAAAGGATATGAACAGATAATTCTCAGATGAAGAAATTGAAACTATTTCTAGCCATATGAAAAGATGTCCAAGTCATTATTAATCAGAGAAATGCAAATTAAGACAACTCTGAGATACTACTACAACCTCTCACATTGGCTAGAATGACTGGGAAAGATGATGTCGAATGTTGGAGGGGATGTGGGAAAACAGGGACACAAATACATTGTTGGTGGAATTGTGAATACATCCAACCATTCTGGAGAGCATTTGGAACTGCACTCAAAAAGTTATCAAACTGTGAATATCCTTTGATCCAGCAGTGTTACTACTGGGCTTATATCCCAAAGAGATCTTAAAGGAGGGAAAGGGACCTGTATGTGCAAGAATGTTTGTGGCAGCCCTTTTTGTAATGGCTAGAAACTGGAAACTGAATGGATGCCCATCAGTTGGAGAATGGCTAAATAAATTGTAGCATATGAATATTATGGAATATTATTGTTTTGTAAGAAATGACCAGCAGGATGATTTCAGACAGGCCTGGAGAGACTTACATGACCTGATGCTGAGTGAAATGAGAAGGACCGGGAGATCATTATATGCTTCAACAACAATACTAGATGATGATAAATTCTGATGGACATGGTTCTCTTCAACAATGAGATGAACCAAATTAGTTCCGATTGTTCAGTAATGAATAAAACCAGCTATACCCAAGGAAAGAACTCTGGGAAATGAGTGTGAACCACTACATAGCATTCCTAATCCCTCTATTTTTGTCCACCTGCATTTTTGATTTCCTTCACAGGTTAATTGTACACTATTTCAAAGTCCGATTCTTCTAATTCAGCAAAATAACTGCATGGACATGTATACATATATTGTATTTAACATATATTTTAACATATTTAACATGTATTGGTCAACCTGCCATCTGGGGAAAGGAGTGGGGAGAAGGAAGGGAAAAATCAGAACAAACAATTTTTCAATTGTCAATGCTGAAAAATTACCCATGCATATATCTTGTAAATAAAAAGCTATTAAAAAAAATAGGTAACTGGTTCATTTGTTCCCTCCCTCTTAGCCCATTTCTTCACAGTTGAACATCCATTCTGAAGAGTGTGTTGATTCTCACAGTAGTGGAGAATCCATCAAGCTTGAGTTACTCATTATATATTGATCTCCTCATTACTTATATGTTGGGTTTTAAATGACTGAGAAATTATGTCAACAAATTGTTGTTTAAACCTAGACTAATGTAGTCTTGAGTCCAGTTCCATTTGCCTTTTAAGGAAACTGGGGCAGGAATGTAACTTTCCATCCCGGTGCTCAATAGAGTCTAATGTCAGTTTTATTACTCCTACATTGTAACAAAAGTTTGAGGAGAGAGACCTCCATATTATTCTTATTTAAAATTAAGGAAAAAGCCCTCCAGTGTCCGGAAAGCATAGTTATAGCACTGTTTTTAGAAACAATTGAAGAGAATAATTAGAGATGGCATTCTTTGAAATGTTTCATACTTTTTTTAAGTGCATCTTTTATTTGCTTATATCATAATTCTTGAAAGAAACAATGACTTAATGATTTTAAAAGTATTGTCAATCACAATTTCACAATTAGAATGCAATCCAGCCCTCAGTTCCTTCTTATGCAAAATGTTCTGTTTTAATAATAATAATAATAAAAAAGATATTGTCTTTGACTATCGAGAACATCTAATCTCTCTAAAGAGGCAAAATGTGCATATATAAAACAAAAAAAAAACCCACTTAGAATAGTGTATTTGTAGCAATGAATTTGTGAAGTTCACTTTTAAGGGATTGATAGATATTTTTAGGGTAGATGAAATAGAAGACTTTGAAGTCCCTGAGATAGAATGCAGTGTTTTAATATATTACTTTTCATGATTGACATTTATAAGTGATTTAAAAAAGTTAGATAGCTGGATCTAAATTATGAAATACATGCCCATAATAACACTCTGAGGAAGCTGAAAATTATCTTTAGGTAATTTAAAGGCTAAATAGTTACCTATTCCTTTTAGTCTTTTTTTTTTTTAACCGAAGTAATAATAATATAATAATAATATGTACCATCCTACCTTTAGGTTGAGTTAAAGAGAAAATACAATGACCAACATTCAAAACGAGGTCTTTTACCTGGCCGCCAGTGGTATGAAATTCAAGCTTATAGAGCCCTGAACCAGGCACTTGGCAGGTAAGTGGAATTACGGAATGTAAGATATCAAATGATGAACTATTTAAACTAAGACTATTTTGAAGGCTAGTCATATTGCTCCATACCTTGTAAAATAAGAGACAATAAAACCATAATATCTCAGAACCCAATTAACATATTTTGAAGTGTAAAAGTTTTAGAAAGCTGACATTTCTGGAAAAAAAACCCAAATCAGTCAATCAGAAGCATTAATTGAACACTTCATGTGTACCAGTCCCTGTACTCAGAAATGAGGATACAAAGAAAGGCAAAAGCACAATCTTTGCCCTCAAGGCAAACAAACAAGTTACACACAATGTAACTTGGAAGCCAAAAAAAATTATAGTGCTTAAAGGATTAACCAACATTAAATCATAAAATTCCTTTAGATTATTTCTTTCTTGGAACATTCTAGTCAATCAGATTTTGACTTAACATAAATCTAATCTAAATTTCATTTTTTATTAGAAGTTAAAGTAAAACTAATTTGAATGCTATACTAATTAGAACTTGTTTAAAAATTTTACATCAGATTCTGTGCAAAAGAAACTAAATTGAAAAAAGCAAAGACTGCTCTCAGAGGCATTGGTTCAGTGAATAGAGAACCAGCTTTGAAATCAGGAGCACCTAAGTTCAGATCCAGTCTCAGAAACTTGATGGTAGCTGTGTAACCCTGGGCAAGTCACTTAACCCTAACTGCCAAACCCTTCCTTTCCCTCCTAAAAAGGCTACTCCCATGATATTGTGACTGAATCACACAGATGATTGATTTCAACCTTAACCTGACCAGGAATCTTGTCTTGTCTACCACATCCCCAGTTAGTAGTGCTCCAACTTCTTGAAAATCTCCATTCCAACAGTGTGACACTCATAGCTAATCAACTTTTGACTGGCTAAGCCAGGATTTTAGATTTTTCTTTCTTTCTTTTTTTTAGCTAATACATATTTTAATTAAAGCTTTTTATTTTATTTTTCGAAATATAAGCATGGATGATTCTTTGACATTAACCCTTGCAAAACCTTGTGTTCCAATTCCCCCCTCCCCCCCTCGTTCCCCCACTCTTCTCCTAGATGGCAAGTAGTTCAGTATATGTTAAACATGGTAAAAATATATGTTAAATCCAATATATGCACACATATTTATACAATTATCTTGCTGCACAAGAAAAATCAAATCAAAACAGAAAAAAAAGAGAAAGAAAATAAAATGCAAGCAAACAACAGCAAAATGAGTGAAAATGCTATGTTATAAACTGCACTCAGTTCCCACAGTCTTCTTTCAAGTGTAGATGGCTTTCTTCATCACAAGATCATTGAGATTTTAGATTTTTCACAGCATTCTGGCCAGTCATCTTGGCCTCTTTGGACCTCAGTTTTTTCTAATGTAAAATCCCATCCCTCAATCTAGGAACCTGTGATCTTGTGACCTACTGTGAGATCTATGATCCACAAATAGACAGGCTAGAGTTCATTTAAGTATAGATATTATTTAAAAGCATCTGCATAAATACATAGATTTTTTTTTTAAACTGTAGAATTGATGAGTGTACTTTGGGGGAGAAATTTCAAATAATTAAATTCTCTTGTATGCAAAGAAACTTTTTCACTTAACTTTGTGGTATCAACTATTGGTTGAGAAGTTTTTTTTAAATAAGGTATACCTAGTTTATATAACTATCTTTCTGGATAACTTTTACATCTATCTCCTAATAGCTAGTTTCCATTATAGGGGATGTATAACTGATATGTTTAGACTATCTTCATGTTTCTGACTATCTAACTAAAATTTTTATTTTATTTCATTACATAATTACTTCAAATATTTTCCTTTTCACTATTTCCCCATAGGTGTATTCGGCACAAAAATGATTGGGGAGCTCTTATTTTAGTTGATGATCGCTTCAGAAGCAACCCAGATCGATATATATCTGGTAAGAAACTCAGGTGAACAATATAGTAATAATCTTTGTTACTTAATATTATCTTTTTAAAGAAATATTTCTTGAAGTTGGAACTCCCAGATATAAAAATGTTCTATATTTTGTTTGAAAATCCAGTTTTTTAAAATAAAAGTTGATATGAAAAGGCATTTAAAGAAGCATAATAAATTTTGCCTGTAAGATCTAAAAAATAAGGTAAGTGTTTATGATTAAATAAAAGAGAGAGAGAGGGTCTCAGGAAGTAAAATATCATTTTAATTACATGAAATTAAAGGGTGTTTGCACAAATAAAATTAAAAGGAAATTTAAAATTAAATTAAAAGAAAAATTAATTAAATTATTTTAAATAATTAAAATTAAAAGGAAAGCAAGAAATTGAGGGGAGGGAAGGAGTAATAGTCTGCGAGTTTCTCTCATAAAGGTCTCATTTTTTAAAAAATATATGAAACAGCCAAATTTACAAAAATTGGATCCATTTCTAATTGATAAATGGTCAAAGGATATGAATGGGCAGTTTTTAGAAGAAAAAGTTAAAACTATCAATACTTATATTAAAAAGTGTTCTGAATTATTTTTGATTAACAACTCTGAGGTAGCACTTCACACCTATCATATTAACATGAAAGAAAAGGAAAATTATAATACTAGAGGCTTATGGAAAAATAAAAACATTAATTAATACACTGTTGATGTGAATAGGTCCAAGTATTCTGGAGAACAATTTGAAACTATGCCCAAAGGACAATAAAACTTTGCATACTCTTTAATCTAACTATACTACCGTTAGGTCTGTATTTCAAAGAGAACAAAGAAAAGGAAAGGGTCCTATATGTAAAAAATTGTGTATATCATCTCCTTTTGTGGTGACAAAGAATTGGAAATTGAGGGAATGGTCATCATTAGGAAATGGCTGAGCAATGATTATAATAGAATAATGTAATTCTATAAGAAATGAAGAGCAGGATGGTTTTAGAAAAATCTGGGAAGATTTATATAAACTGATGCAAAGTGAAGCAAGGAAGACATTTTTATAGAGATAGCAATCTTATAACAATAATCAACTATGAAAGACTTAGCTACTCTGATTAAGAGAATGACCAAGGACAATTCTAAAGGATGCCTAATGAAAACTTTTATCTATCTCCAGAGGGAGAACTGATGAACTCTGAATATATATTGAAGCATCCATTTTTCACTTTCATTATGTTTCTTTTTCTTTTTTGTTTGTTTGTTTTTGCAACATAGTTAATATGGAAATGTTTTCCATGAAAAAAAAAAAAAAACAATCTTTTAAACTTCATCTATTTATGAAAACATCTTTGCAGAGATACTGTTTACCATCTATCAGTACACCTTAAATCAAGTCATCTTTCTAGAGGTTTTCATAGGGCATTGATAAATCCCAGAATGGTAGATTTTTCCCTACCTTATAAATTGCTTCAAGTGACAAACTTTTCCTATTTTAAATATTTTTATGAAAATGTTACTCAAATAGATTACATACTTTGTTGCCTTTTTAAACACAGTATACTAAACATAGTTTAATCTTTTTAAAAAATGATTCAAGGTCATGATTATTATTATGAATCAGGCCTAACCAGGCCAATTCATCAAATTAGACTCAGGGGTTAAAATGCAACAAGGCACACTCATCAATCATAAAATGCAACAAAAACAATTTTTAATAATCACAAACAATCAAAAGCATGCAGTTTCAAATTTAAAATATTCAGATGCTATTCTCAATCTACACAGATACCAGGTTAGGAATCCAGGAAGAAGGTCTCTTTGAACAACTGGAGCTCTGGAGACCCTGGGTTAGGCCTCTTTTAAGTCAGGAACTAAAAAAGTTTATTGAGCACCCCCTTAAGTTATCAGTTAAAGCCATGCTCTTGATATAGGTCATTGATGGGTCAGGGCTTCCAAAGCAGAAGAAAGGAGTAAGATGGAAGAGGCCTGGATTAAATGAAGACAGAAGCTTCAGCAGCCTTCCCTACCAAAGCCCCCAGTGTCTTATACTTGAAGTCTTCACAAAATAAACATAGTTCCCACCACAGTTGAAAACATCAGTTATTATACTTTGCTCTAGGATTTCAGAGGCCCTCTGTAGTTACTGAGAGATATTGAGCAAATACTATTACACAAAATGATCCCAGGCTGCTATGATTTTTTTAGTTCTTCTATGTGCTTTATATGCTGTCAGACTGTTAGCTGTCACTTCTTACTGTTGATAGTGTGCTTGCTTCTAACATCTCCTAATTTGCCTAATCTGCTTATGGGATAGAAAACAGATAAAAGGATCTATTAAATTGTGTATGAAATAAGTGATGATCTGAGAAGCTTTTGGATAAAGTACAAGAGCACAGATTATGCTATATCTTGTTTGCTTTATGAAGATTTTTACTTATTCTGTGATTTACATTATGGTTAATAAAGTTGCTGAGAAGGTGGTGTTTGGTCAAAAAGAAAAAAAGTGTTCTATTTGTCCAAGAAGTAGGATGTAGTTGAATGGAAGACAAGTTTTTTGTTTTTTTTTGTTTTGAAAGTAATGCTGCACTGGGTCAGCTAAATGGTATTGTGGAAAGAGCAATGGTCCTCAGAAGACTTGAATTCAAATATAGCTTCATACTTTTATAAGCTTTGTGATCCCAGGCAAGTCACTTAACTCTGATTGCCTCCAAAAAACAAAACAAACAAACAAACAAAAAAACAAAAAAACAAGAGTAGAGCTGCTTTGTAGAGAAAGACATAACTTGTATTTTTGCCTTAATTGGAGTAAATTCATCTTCCTGATATATCACCCACACAATCTCATTCAGCTTAATGCTGAGAAGATATAAGTTGAGTTCAAACAACATATAAACAAGAAATGAGAGAAATACTTGGTACTTTTTTACTGCTATTAAAACTTAAAAGTTCACTCTAGACTTATTCTATATCAGCAATTTGAGTGTATTTCATTTTTGTAATTTTAAGTGTAAACTTAAATTTTTCCTTTCCACATCATTGTTGTTTCTACTGTTCAGTCATTTGTTCATATCCTATTCTACATGACTCCATAGACATTGTCCACTTTCTTGGCAAAGACACTGGAGCGGTTTTCTATTTCCTTCTACAATTCATTTTACAGATGAGAAAAATGAAGCAAACAAGGTTAAGTGATGTGCCTAGGACCACATAGCTAGAAAATATCTGAAGCAGGTTTTGAACTCAGATCTTTCTGGACACAGGCTTGGTATTCTGTATACGGAACCACCCAGCATTGCTCACATGGTCAATTTACAGTCATGTTGGACACTTCATGAGCCCCACTTGGGATTTTCTTTGCAGAGATACTGGAATAGCTTTCTGTTTCCTTTTTTAACTCATTTTTCAGATGATAAAATTAAGTTACTTGCTCGGGTTCAAACAGCTAGTAAGCTAGTCTCAAGACTGGATTTGAATTCACAAAAACGAATCTTCTTGACTCCAGACCCTGTGTGTTGTATATTATATTAACTTAACTACCCCCAAACATCAGTCATAGCATGTTAAGGAAATTTTTTTATTATTACCTCTTTTCAGATCATTTACTTTCTAATATAACCCTTTCCAAATACAATCCATTTCTAATACAATACAATACAATATAATGCCCCCCTCACCAGATAGCTTTCCCATATAACAAAAATAAGAGAAAAAAAAGACAGTTTAAAAAAATCAGCCAACATATCAACCCTATCTGATAGCAGGATATTTCACACCCATAGTCCTGTCCCCTACTTCTACATAGAAAAGATGGAAGTACCTTTTCTCAACTCTTCCATGGACCCAATTATGATCATTTAATTGCGTAGCTTTCACTTTAATTTTATTAGTCTTTCTGCTTATATTGTCATAATTGTGTTTTCCTCATTTTGCTTACTTCAATTCTGCATCAGTTCAAATAAGTCTTAATATCTTTTTCTGAATTCTTCATTTCATTGCTTCTCAAGTAAAGTAACATTTCATTTCATTCATATACCACAATTTGTTCATCCAGTCCCCTGTCAAATGAGACCTACTTTATTTCCAGTTCTTCATTACCACAAAAGTGGTACAATGAATATTTTGCTACATGTGAGGCTTTTATTTATGTTTAACCTCACTGTGGAATATCAGTGTCAAAGAACATTCAAATCACTTTTTTTAAAAACATAGTTCTAATTACTTTCTAATATAATTGAACGGGCTTACGGGCCTACTAACAGTTTAATCACAGTATTCTTAATTAACAGTCAGATTGATGCAAAAATTTGACCATCGATATCAAAGTTGAATTTATTTCTTTTATTAGATTGTTCCTGTGATGGCTTAAAAAGCAGCCACTTTTAATTTGAGGCTAAGAAATAGATAACTAAAGGCAAATAAATAGATGTTAAATGCCAATATCTCGTCAGCAGGTGGAGCTCAGATTCCTTTATATTTGTAATAGTAAACAAGAGCTTTATATAAACCAGATGAACAGCTCTGCTTACAGAAAGCTAGAACTGAAGAAGCAACTGTAATATTCAATTGCATTTAAGTTACAATTCTTTCTATAAATAAAAATATAAAGGATATAAAAAGATATGTTTAATATATAAAATCTATATTATATAATACATATATATTTTAAGATCAACTTAAATTTTTAGCATGTGGCTTAGGTTTATCGTAAGGAAAATTGAACTGTAACATTTTATATTATCTGAGAGTATTTTTTTTTTTTTTTACCTTTCTCAGACACAGAAAGTCTATTGAAAAATGTCAGATGCACAGATTGAGAGCTGTCAGGGACCTGAAAGGTCATCTAGTCCAACATCCTCCAATCCCACTGCTTTGTACAGATAAGAAAACTGATACTAAAAGGTTATTATTTACTCAAGGCAACATAGACAATACTGGTGGACAACTAAATTACAGATTTCTAGAGTAGATGTAGCAGAACTGGAGATTTACTTTTCTATTACATCTTATCATTTTGGTTTTTTTTTTCATTTCTCAATAATGTTAACATGAACATAATAATAAATTTAATAGTTAATATTTATGTCATGCTTACTGTGTGGTTGAGGCAGCTAGATGGTGCAGTGAATAGAACACTGGGCTTGGAGTCAAGAAGATCTGAGTTCAAAAGTGGCTTCAGATACTATGTGACTCTTGAATGAATCACTTAAGATTCCTATTTGCCTCAGTTCTTCATCTGTAAAAATGAATACACACTGGAGAAGGCAATAGCAAATTACTCAAGTATCTTTGTGCCACCCCCCCAAAAAAAAAAAAAAACATAACAAAACAAACAAAAAAGCTCAACCATAGTCCATAGTCCATAGTCAGAAATGATTGAACAACTGACCAGCAACAACCATGTACTAGTCATTGCTAGGGATTTTATAAAATACTATCCTACTTGATCTTCATAGTAACTCTATGAGATGGGTGCTTTATTAATCTCATTTTACAGTTGGAAAAATTGAGGCAAACAAGCATTAAGTGACTTGCCCAAGGTCACACAACTTAAAAATGTCTGAGGCCAGATTTGAATTCTTGATCTTTCTTACTCAGGGGTTAGCACTCTATCAACTGAGCCACCTGGTGTCTTGAAATAAAGTCTATGTATGTGGCTCATTTATGTTTGAATTCAATTTTCATAGCACATTAAGCATTGATAGAAAAGATAAAGCAAGAAAAAAGTTGAAGGAAAATTTGAAGCCAAAGGAAAATGGAGTAACATACAGCTGACTATCTTTTAGTAATGTTATTCTTTCCCTTTACCTTGAATATCATAGTGACTTTCAAAAGACTTTCATCTATTCCCTGTACCTAATATTGCTTCTCTTGTGACAGTACACATTCATATTTATTGTGGGATCTGGATATAGCACGGGCCAAATCACTTTTCCCCAAACTAACTATGCTCTACAAGATTTTTGATATAAAATCGTTGGCCCATAAAGCCGTGTTAATGTCAGCACTCCAACACAATTATAAAGGTGTCCAGTTGTATTTGGAAGAAAATTAGGGATAAAACTAATGAAAATATGGAATCTTGATTTTATTTCTGTGAATAAGATAGGTGCTGAAATGGTTATAGTGTTGGACTTGGAGATAGCAAGTCAAGTCCAAATCCTGCCTCAGCCACTTAGTAGCTGTGTGATTCTAGACAATTCACAACTTTTCCCAATCTCACTTTCCTCGTATGTGTAATGGAGATCATAATACCACTTGTCTTACAGGGTTCTTATGAAAATAAAATGAAATAGCATAGTAAAATATTTTGCAAACATTAAAACATTATATGAAGGTTAGTTATTATGGACAACAACAACAATATGGGGGACATTGTTAGCCTCCTTCCTCCCTTTCTCCCCAACACCAGGTTCTCCAAATAATAAGAAACAACTTTTATTTGTGTAATAATTTATCTTTTCTGATATAAAAACATTCTGAATTGCTGTAAAGCAAAACATGTTATTTTAAAAGAATTGAAGAGTTAATTTTGTGATTCTTCTGAAAGTGTAATCAACATAACTGTCCTGCTTGGATTTGCTTTTTCTTAGGTCTTTCCAAATGGGTTCGTCAACAGATTAAGCACCATTCAACCTTTGAAAGTGCACTGGAATCCTTGGCTGCATTTTCTAAAAAACATCAAAAAATCATTGATGTGTCATCTTCAGATAATAATGAGTCTGTGCAAGAAGTAGCATCTTTAAAGGATGAGTCCTCGACATCTTTATTAGAATCAACAATTCACCTATCACGAAATGTTCTTCAAAAAGATGAAAGGAAGCCTTTTGTCCAAGAACTTCAGGCTCCTAGAACGATGGCTGTGGAGCTCAAACTACATAGTCACCTGTGTAACATCATCACAGCCCAGAATAAAAGTATGTGGCATGGAATCACAGCATTAGAGCTTGGAGGTCACCCAACCCAACACTTTCATTTTTTAAATTGAGGCCCTGAAAGATTACGAGTCTTATCTAAAGGTCCTACAGATAGTGCTTGACAGGGTCAAGAGACAAGCCAAGGCTTCTGACCCTAATCTGGTTGTCTTTCCATACTCTTAAGACATTGTTCACTCTAAAAAGAAACATTTGTTTCATCATAATAGGAGAGAGACTAATATGACAATAACTTTCTAAAAAATGACACGGATTTTAATGTAAGTCTGTTTTGAATCATTAGTGTAAAATGGTAGCCCAAAATCCAAATGTGATCTGTGCTTACATTGCTTCTAGGAATAAGAAAATGATCATTTCATTGTCCTCTGACATGATCAGATCACAGCTAGAATATTATGCTCAGTTCTCACTGTCACAGTTTAGGAAGGATATTAAATAAACTAGAGAGTATCTAGAGGAAGATAACCAGAAGAGTCAAGCACCTTGAGGGCCCTTTTTAATATGAGGATCAATTGAAGACCTTGGAGATGCTTATCCTGGAGAGAAGTTGAGGGCCATTTTCAAGTATCTGAAGGCCTCTCCAGTAGAAAAGAGGTTAGACTTAATCCATTTGATCCCAGAGTTCAGAACTAGGGACAATAGGTAAATGTTACAAAGAAGCAAATTTAGGCTTGATATCAAGAAAGAAGGTGAGGGAGCGGTGAACGGGACTTCCTAAAAATTACACTTATTCAAAAGTGGAATGGCCTGCCAAAAGCAGTATTGGCCACTCCTTTAATAGAAGAGATTAGATGATGAATGACTGCTTGTTGGGTATGACTGAGAGATGGGTGAGTGGGTGAGGGAGGGAAGATTCATTTCTGTATATTTTATACTAGAAAGCCCCTGAGATCCCTACCAACTCTAATATTCAGTCATCTGTGATATCTGAGTTGTCATTTGTTCCAGTTGTCAAAAGTAGTACCTTAATGACTGTAAATTACAAAAGTAATGGAACTTAGCATTATAACCATTTTCTGCACTGTGATTCTTAAATGACATTGCAGAATCCTTCCCTTCTGTCTCTTCTTCCCATTGCCACAACAACTACTCCATTTTGGGCCCTTGTTACCTCTTGCTTAGGCTATAGCAGTAGCCTGTTTTATCTATTTTTTTTTTTACCCATTCTTTTCACTATACCTAAGTAATCTTCTTATTGTAAAACTCTGATGACATAACTCTTTTAAGAAACCTTCAGAGTTTCCTTATCACCTACCCAATAAAGCATATGATTCTTCCCAACATTCAAATCAAATCTTTCTACAATTTGTTTCCAACTTGAAAGTATACCACTTCCCTTCATTTATTCTGTGTTTCAGCCAAACTATACTGTTTATAACCTTCCTTGTCCTTTCTTTGTGCCTTTTATGCTGTAGCCTCCCACATGGAAGAAATGCTTCTTCTCCTCACTCTTCACCATCTCTGTCTATTGAAGTACTTCTCTTCTTTCCCTGATTTTTTTTTCCTTCTTCATGCTCTTTCCCTCTTCAAATTTCTCAAGATACTTTATGTGGTAAACAGTATAGTAAAATGGGAAGAACACTAAACTTGTCTTAGGAGCCAAGTTTGAACCTCATTTTTACCACTTGCTGTTAATATGACCAAGATCACTTAACTGCTGAAGTTTGTTTCCTCATCTGGAAAGTGAAAGGCTCATGTTAGATCTTCTTTAAGATGATTTCCTGTTTAAATTTTATTATTCTATTTACCTCTTCTTTGAGTATCCCAAATTCTGCCTTGTATTATAGTTATTCATGTAATCTTTATTATATGTGATACTTGGGATGTGATGCAAATAAATATATTTTACTTCTATCCTAAATAGAAAACATTAGATTGCCAGTCAGGGCACATTCTAGCTCTTACAGTGATAAACTGAAAATAGATAGGTCACTTGCTTTTTCTGAACCTCTATAAGGTTTTCAGTGTTATCTACTTTTGATTCCCCCTTTACTATGTAGCTTTTAATTATCTATATGTGAAAGAGGATCATATTAATATAGTAATGGTCAGTACAAGCAAAGGCAAGAAGTTAAAATGGTCTTTTGTTCTTTGTATTCACAGATGATTCATTATTTTTAGAAGATTCTCCCCAGAAAATAAAGAGGGAAAATTTTTTAATATCCAGATCCACAAGTCCAACCTTTAATAAACAAACAGAAAGGAATAGCTGTCCTGAATCTAACTCTGGGAAGAAATATTTTAGCCCCAAGTCACTGACTTCCACACCTCTGCACAGATTTTCAGAGAATGATGACTTCAGTACTTTCCCTTCCAAAAAAGAAAAGCGGGAAAGTACAGTTGATCTGTCTCTCATTAATAGAGGCCAGTCCTCTTCCTTGTCAGGCCCACAATCAGAAACAATCACTTCATCGTTAAAAAGGACTAATACTGATAGTAAAAAAGATCCTGCTGAACAGCTTCTCTGCCCTGAAGAAGCTCTGGATCAAGACATTGATCTGAGTCCTGTACATGGAGAAGCTGGATTTTCCAAAGTAAATGAAGATATTGAATCAACAGAAGAGGATGAATCTATCTTTTTCACACCGGAACTTTATGATGATGCAGAATCCGAGGCAGAAGAAAATGAAGAGCTACTTGAAAATGGTGGAATAAATCAAAGGACTGAGAATTCAAATTACGTTATAGCAGAAAATCTTTTGGAAATTGATCACACCAAAGGAATGAGTTCAGATTACACAGACATGAGGTTGATTAGAAACATGCAAAATGAAGAATATAAAGTTGACGACCTTAGTAATAATGTAAAGGTGGCAAATATATATGAACAAGAGCTGCAAAAGACTCAGGAAACGGACCCTATAGGTAACATCAGCACATGATCCCCATACTGTTTAAGATTTCTGGACCAAACTTCAATTTACATGATTACTCTACCTTTGATAAATGATATAGATGCTTTAAAAAAAAATAGTAGGCAGCCTCATTTTCAAGCTGTTTTTAGCACTGATTAAAATGGCACTCAGTTTTATAAACTCTTATTTTCTATTTGAAAGTATATATTATACTATTCTCCAGTTCATTTTTTAATATGATGTACAAGAAGCTTTTTTTTCCCCCTAAAAGAAAAGCTTTCTTGTAGAAACAGATTCCCTATTTAACATGGTAAAAAATATATGGGCTTTCTTAGGCTTCTTCCAATTTTACTTTAGCACAGAAATCTTATAATCCCCTCCTCTTTTTTCATATTTAGATATAAAGTTTAGAGAGTACTTGTATCATGAATGTCAGTTCTGATTCACTTGTTAATTTTACCACACATCATGTAATAGAAATCTCATATTCCCATGAGCAGTTCCTTCTCTCTTTAAAGTTCATATCAAGTTCTTTTTGCCAGCTTGTGATAAATTTAAAATAGCAATTAAGCTATTGTATGTATTTTGTAATTACAGTTTATTTTACCCTTTTTGTATGATATGATAATCTGAAACCAACAGAATTCACACAGAGCCAGTAGAGTTATATACAGATATATTACCTCTTAATTTTCAAAATTCACATTCTCAAGCAGGCTGAAAAATGAGTTTGAAGATGAGCCCAATTGAAATGTGCCCCCTTGTGGTCAGATGAACACATCTGTTATTTATTGTTTTCCTCATTTCCAAATGTCCAAAAAGGACTGTATTCTTTAAGCAAAAGCAGAATTACTAGGATATGGCAATCCTGATTGGAACAGGATTAATGTGGATTATAAATAAGTATATTTGTGAGCTCACATGAACATGTATTGAGCAAATGAACCTGTATTCCTCATCAAAAATATGCTTTGCTAGATTATCATTCTGAAAAAACACTGACATATCCTAGAAAGTATTCTTTCATCAGATAGTTGCTAATGATAGGATTTAGATTGTGTCAGGACCATAAAGAGTTTGACCAGGCTCCTTCATTTTAATGATAAAGAACTGAGGACTAATTACTTTAAGTGATCAGTCTAAGGATACACACAAACCAGAGCTAGGATTCAAACTAAGTTCCAAATCCACTGGTTGTTTTCCCATACATTATATCCCATCACTCTTCCTCTCATCACTGAAATTGAAAGTGCCTTTCTGATCATGTTTGTGTTTTTTGATGTCATACAGAACTAGACACCAATAAATTTCTCATCAAGTAATATGAAGTTATACATAACAGCTTTAAACAGTTCAAAAAAATTTAGTTTATTATTCACCAATTAAAGATTTTATATCCCCAAAATAATTCCTTTTGATAACCTGTCTTTTCCTTTTATTTGTCATTGACAATTAACTGTAAACAATAGATTAAAAGTAATTTTTATAATCATAGTATCCTAGATTTTAGAACTGGAAGAATCCTCAAATCTAATCCAATCCCATCATTTTATGGTGAGGATCCTGAGATGCAGAGAAGTTAAGTGGCTTGTACTACGTTATGTAGGAAATAAATAGCAGGCATGAGATTTGAACACAGGTTCACCTATTTAAAATTAATACATGTTAAGCTTTGAAAAACTTAAAGCACAAATTACTTCTCGTTGACTTTGTTTCCACATTTGTAAAATGAGGGATTTGGATTTAAGTATTTCTGTGTTTTGGGTTTTTTTCTTCATATCACATTCAATTCAACAGACACTTATTAAGTTCTTACTGGTGCAAAAAAAAAATCCCATATTTTGTTGATATTCTATTAGGAGTCAATTTGAATTGGATTTTTGACAGTTTCTTCTTAAAAAACAAATTACTCATTTATAATTGACATTAATCCTGTTCTAGTCAGGATTGTCCCCTATCCCAGTAATTCTGCTTTTGCTTAAAGTTTACTTGTATCCTTTTAGAAATTGCCTTTGAGTCAGTTCATGAGACACACAAAATCATTCCCATTAACCGTGTTCATTCTTGATCCCAAGCAATCTTACTTAATCATTGATCTTTTTTAATAGATGATTGAATTATCTGATGCTGTTTCCTCTTCCCCCAAAAGAAACATTTGCTATCCTAAGGAATATTCAGATGTATGTGCCTAAAGCGCACATTTTAGGCAGTTCCAAAAGAGGAACAATGAAAACCTTTTGAGAACCATTATATGTATCAGCTCCTAAAAGGACTTCTTTAGTTGGGATATCACTCTTTTGGAAGTATAATACAGGTGCCCTTATGGAAAAACAATTACATTGCTTTGTTGTAATGCCTTATAATGATCATAAAGTCCTAGAATTTAAAGAAAGAAGGAGCCTTGAAGGTCAACTAGTACCAACTCTTAACTGTACAGGGGAAAAAAGAAAGGCCCAGGAATGGAATCCAGGATCAGTTCCTAGCTGAGCTGGGATGAGAACCCAAGCCTTCTGTGTCTAGTGCTTTTATACTGCATGGAGATCACAATGAGGACATTTGTAGCATGCTTGTAAAAATGTCATTACCATTCATAGGGTGTAGAACTTAGACCTAGAAGAGCCCTCAGGTCTAAGGCCTCACTTATAAAACTCGATATATAAAATATAAGGACTTTCAAAACTTCTACATTAGTTTCAGATTATTTGTAATTCTAAAGAACTCTCAACTTTCAAATAGAATTACACAGAGTTCCTTTAAAAGAACATTTAAAACATGACTAAAATCACAAGAATTTTACTTGCATGCCAATCTTAAAATAAATATTAAGAAAAGTGAAATATTTTTTACATTTGAAATAGCACTAAACTTAAAAGTTTTAGTTCCCAAGTTCAAATCCCACTTCTGCTAATACCTATGTGTGAATTACTTTCAGCTAGTTATCTCTTATCTCTGGGCCTTACCTTCTTCATCTGTAAAATGAATGAATTGAACATTAGTTTTCTTCTAACATAGATCTAGATCTGTGATCATCCTGGCTTTGCTTAAAGACCTGCATCTATTCCTTAAGAACCGACCTGTTATTTGGTGTTCCATGCCAAATAAAAGCAATAGTCATGAATCTCACTTGGTCCCTGTGTAATATTCCTTACTCTACAATCTGGTAAATTATAATGATTTTTGTGAAATGAAATTAACAAGAAAATTCCAAATAAACCATAGAGCTCCTTTATCATAAAACCTCCTGGAGCTATTTCTATTTAGACTGCTGCATTTATGCAGGGTAGGAGGATGAAGGAGTAAGTATTTATAGTATTAGGAACAATTTTAAGTCCCCAAATGCTTCAATAAAATACTGTTATTTTACATGTATGTTACAGATATATGTTATAACAATATCTTATATAAGCATCATTATCAGGAATATACAGTTTATACTGGTCAACAAAGGCCTTTTTTATAAAAGGATCCTTCTTGCCATCTTCTATAGAGCTAAGAGATTAAAAATGAAAAATTCACTGGTTAAAATAAAGCAGTTTTCCAAGTATACTAGAAAAAGATGTTCTTTTACTCTTTAGTACCAAGAAAGCAAATATTGCCTATCTTATAATAAGAGAAAGAATAGCTTTTATTGAGGATAATTAATTGCTTTGTAAACTGCATGCAGATTATAGCTATTGGAAGACAGGATGATTCATTTTAGGGTGATATAGGGGATATGTAATATAAAAGTAGTTGTTTTTCAGATGATTTGTGCTCTCTATACTCATTTGTAAAATAACCATCTGATATTGAATTTATTCAAGGCCTGAAAGTATTTAGAGCACGCAGACAAAGAACTTGGAAAGCTATCCATTGGAGAAAGGGCTTCATTCATGGAAGTAATGAAGGAAGGAAGGTAGAGTAAGGGTTAAATATTTTAGTGTTGGAATGGTGAGGTAAAACATTACACCAAATTTCTTAAGATGTATATAAAATAAATGACTGCTCTTTTCCTTTTGTTCCTACTAAATCTATTTGATTATCATGGGTTGGGTTGGTTTTTTTGTTTTTTATTGTCATCAGAATGAAGCTTTATTTTTAAATCTTCCCTAAGCATTCTATACTTGCCCATTAGTTCATAAGACATTATTATTATAAGACTTCCCTAATAGCATGGCTCTTACATGGTATTTTTCTGCAATAAAATACACTCATAATATTCAGTCTTTGAGAAATCATTATGAAAACATTTCACCAAATTGAAGTTGTTTAGTATATGATGTCTTAAGGGTGTTCTTTATCATAGGCCCATTTAATTCATCAGAATGATGGCTTTCTTATATTTGATTATCACACTTTTGTTCTCCAGTTCTGTTTAGCCAAACACCTACTTCAAATATCTTTTGTTTAAGCAGAAAGTGTACCTAAATTTGCATGAATTTCTGCTTTTTATTCCTTATCCTCTAATTATATTTAACTATGATAATTTACTAAATGTGGTTAACTATATGTCTCTATAGGAAAGAATTATCAGAAGATAAATCCTTAAAAGCATTCCAAAATATGGATCAAATGAGAATTGAAGTCAGAAAACAGTGAAGAGCATTGCTTTGGGGAATGAATATTTAGGCAAAGGATCCAGCCACATGATCCTCTATCACATAAGATTTTTCTCTATCTACAAAAAGAAATTTGTTGCTTAAGATTTCTTTTGATAGAACCATTTGCTACTTGGCTTCCTGTATTAACTACAATGAAGCCTTGTTATAACATCCATGGGGTTTATGGCAATGGATCACCTTATTGGTGAGACCACCTAATAATGAGGTGCTTTCAGTAACTAAACCCTCTTGGATGGAGTCCAAGACAATCTGCCTTTTACCAAATTCCTCTCTATAACAAACTGTTATAGTCAGATTCCAATGTATTTTGGGAGGGGATAGGACTGAGAGAAACTTGTAGTTCCCAGAAGCTTAACCTTTGAAAGTGAATGTTGACCTAGATCAGTTTCTGAGAAAGCTGTTGCATGACACTGAGTCTTCCCAAAGATAGTCACAAAGATGCCTGTCAGAGACTACTCAAAAGACCTTCTGAATTCCATTTTCCTAATGGTCATGGTCTTTTGTCTATTTTCTTTTCTTTTTTTTTTTTTTTTTTGTTATTAAAAACAAAAAAAAATCATGAAGCAAAATAATAAAACTGGTTGGATTAAGAAAATCAAGGTGAACACTTATTTGAATAAATGCTCTTGTCAGTGAGGTATAATTGGTCAAAATGACTTTTACAATAAAGTGTTAAAATATATTTGTGATTTTTAGTCTTCATTTGTAAAAGGTTTCATGAGATTTTGGTAAGTTTTAATCTAACTAAATGTTACTTTTTGCTCAAATGGAAATGATTTCACATTGAAATTAATATGGGTTAAAATACTACTAGTATTTTTTATTAAAATTAGTATTATTAGAATACATATTAGTCATAGGTACAATAAAGTACTTAACCAGATAGACATGTATATGGAATAATGATGCTGATGCTGTTACTGCTGCTGCCACCATGAAATTTATGGAAAATATTGGGATCAGAAGACTTGAGTTCTGCTAATAACTAGCTATATGGCCTCAGGCAAGATATTTATCCATTGTGACACCAGTTTCATCAATTGTTAAATGAGAAAATTGGGTTAGTGAAGTCTAACATCCATTTTGGCACTAACAGTTTATAATAATTATAACACTGACAATTACTTTCTTAGATGAGATTATACATGTAAGTATATTGTAAAGTAATATTCAGTCACTTCAGATGTATCTGACTCTTTATTGACCCCATTTGAGGTTTTTTTGACAGAGGTAGTGAGACAGCTTGCCACTACCTTCTCCAGCTCATTTTACAAATGAAGAAACAGAGATAAACAGGGTTAAGGGATTTGGCACAAGGTCGCACAATTAGTAAGTGTCTAAGGCTAGATTTGAACTCAAGAAGATGAGTCTTCCTGACTGCAAACCTGGCTCTCCATCTATTCTGTTCTAACTGCTTGAAAAGCTTAAAACTGTGTGTGTGTGTGTATTATACATACATATGTATAATATATATGAATGTATATGTGTTTATATATATTATTTACTATTATTACTTATAAATTTAACTATGTTACATTTTATATACATTTTACACATAATTATCATTTGTTATAGCATATATTTATATATATAACTTGCAAGTTATACAACATTCCATTTAATCCTCAATATGACTGTGAGGTAGAAAGAATACTTATTCTCATTTTATGGATGAAGTCAGAGATGGATGGTCTCTCTGATGGTCAGAGAGGAAATTGACTTGCCCATGGCCACCACCAATCATGTGCAGCAGATCTTGGCTTCAGACTGGGCTTCCTGATGCTACAAAGTTCCTTTGCTTTTTCAACTATGCCTATATTAATAGAGGGAGTTCTTTTTACCATGAACATCCAAAATCCAATTATTGTCCCTATTAATTTTTGTCTCTTTTTAATAGAGATAGAGACTGCACCTTTGATTTCATTGGAAAGAGCAATGCCCTTCCCTGTAATTTATGTTCTTGGAAAGTTTCCTAAGGTACTGAGAGCCTAAGAGATTATGTAGTAAGGTTCATATAGCCAGTATGTGTCAGAAACAGAATTTGAACCCAGGCCTTCATGGCTCAATGGCCAGTTCAATGTGATTATTATGTATTGAGAAGAATTTCTTATGTAGAGAGCCATTTGATTACTTTTCAGTCATAACACTTAATAATCAAAACACACTCTGATTGCAGTTAAAATCTTAGACCTTCATAAAGTTCACTAAATTATACAGTTGGCCTTACATAAATGAAATAGTTTCTTGCCCCTTCTAGGCATTTTTAAGTCAGTATGGGGATTTTAAAATCAGTATGAATTTTAAAAGCATTAAAATCAAGGTTTCCTAATCTTTATATCATGAATCTCTTTGTCAGGTGAAATCTATGTTTCTCAGAATAAGGTTTTGAATTGCACAAAATAAAGTATATAAGAGTACAAAAGAAACCATTTATATTGAAGTACTTATCAAAAATATGTTTTAAAAGTTTATATTCTCCAGGTTAAGAACCCCTGCATTAAGTATTGATTCATATTTGTTACTGTTTTCAGTAGGGTGAACCCTTAAATTTAATATTAATTTTGGGTTAGGATATCACTTTGTTAGGACTTATTTTTAAATAAATATTATCATCTTTATATTTAGATGTTAAACATCCCCTCTGAAGTTAACATTATTTTTGTCTGTTGTAAAAGGACACAAGTAACCAGCTTTGCAAGTCAGGACTTTGCTGTATTGCTTGTGGAGCAGAATTATTACCCAAAGTGAAAGGTAGGATCTGTATAAAAGCATGTTTTGTGCTATTCTAATGAACATTTGTACTTTGGTATCCAAAACAGGACTCATTTTCCTCAATGCTGCTAAGTACCTATTCTGTGTTAGTCACTAGGCATAGAGATACAAAAAAATGAAACAATCCCAGCTTTCAAGGAATTTGGCAGAGGAGAAATGTACACTTATAAATATATATGGAATAGATAAAAATAAATACAAAGTAATTAAATAAAAGGTAGGTGGGGAGAGACTGGGGGAATCTTTAGGTACTGCAACTTGGGCCTCCTCCATAGTCATCGCTATTGAACACAAGAAAAGCATATTCTTTCCACCAAAGTACTTGGTACCATCATACAGCTCAACATCACAAATCTGGTTTTATTTATGGAAATGAAACATTAAAATACATGCATTGCCATCTGCTTTACCATTGAACCCTAAAGGGCTTTCTGTCCTACTAGTAGCTAAAACCTTCACTATTTGTGCCCTCCCCTTTTCAAAGGTCAGCCCCTTGTGAGCCAGGACAGTTTTGCTCTGCTCATTCCTGAGCATTTAACACAGTGTTAAGTTCTTGATTATTCTTTTTTTCTTCCTCGGAAACGGCCTTGTATAGAAAGAAAGAGGTGCTAAAGCTGAGACCTGAAGGAAGTATGAGGCAGAGGTGAAGATGGAAGAGCTTGCATGAGGAAATGGGAAAGTGCCAATTTATCAGGACCATAGATTGCAGGAAAAGGAGAAACATATAATGAGACTGGAATGGGACCAGCTTGTGAAAGACATTAAAAGTCAAACAAAGGAGTTTATATTTTATCCTAGAAACATTAGATTCAGGCCACTGGAGTTTATTGAATTAAGGGAGTGATATGGTCAGATTCATGCTTAGGGAAAATTACTGGCAACATAACAAAGAAGTTTTCAGTCTAATAAGGAGAGACAACGTGCACAGAGATAACTGTATGAAGGGAAAGTTTCATGGAGAAAATGGCATTTCACTTGGTGATTGAAGAGTCTGTAGAAACAGCAGAAATCAGCAGGCTCATATAGAACAGAACCTGTAGAACATTTCCTACCAAGACCTAAGAGGAAGAACAACCAAAGAATATGGGACAATCATGGAAAGATGCTACCACCGAGGCCAAGGGAAGAAGGCTCTGAAGAATATGTGCAGTGGAATAATTCAAGAAGAGAAAAAACTGAAGGAAAGTCTTTGGATTTGGCTGTGGATAATAGAATTTCCATAGGTGAAAGTAAAATGATAGGACATTACAGAATAGGTGGATGATAAGGATTGTCAGTGTTGTTGCTCTTTGTCCTTCATTCTAGAAGAGGACCGTGACATACAAATGAGTTGGGTTTCAGTGAGAGAGAGAAGACTGTGCAAGGTCATCAGCCTCACTTTTTTCTTTGGAGCCATCTGGGTCCAGTGACAAGATACAGATCGGGATGACTGGGGATGACCCTGAATGATAAGGAAAAGAAGGCCATAAAGGAGACTGCTTTCACAGACTGTGGTAGTGAATATGATGGAGAATGGTAAGACAAAAGTTTAAGGGGAAGCAGTAGCAAGGTTTAAGGAGATTGGGGAATTTTTTTTCAGAATCCAGTTATTGCTTTTATAACAAAGCTTCTTTAAGATTGCTTTGAAGCTGAAATAAAAAACTCATCAAATGAGAGTTTAAGTTGGAAGACAGAAGAGGGAAGGTCTCTTTCTAGAACACAAATAAGCAATTCAAATTTAACATTAAGTTCCTACTATGTGCAAAGTACTGTATTTTGTCTAAGATAATATGACTAATTAGTGGCAAAGCTGGAACCAGAACCAAGCTCCTCTGACAAGTGACTTCATGTTCTTTCCATTACATGGCTACTAAAATAATAGTGACCATTATTTAGTTGTTATTTTGGCATATTCATTCCTGTTAAAATAATCCTTGAGCTTTGGAATTGGAAAGGACCTTAGAAATTCTTATGCAGCTCAATTTCTCATTTTACAGATGAAGAAACTGGCCCAGTAAGGTGAAATATTACCCTAGGTTATACAGCTACTTAGTCGAAAAATGGGAAGCAAAACCCAGCTTTTTTGACTCCCCAATGCAGGGCTCTTTCCACTCTACTGCATCACTTATTTTAATATACTTTAATATCGTAGTTCAGATGAATCTTGTTTCTCTGCATACTATGTGCCTCCATTAATGGGACTAGAGGGAGTAAGGAAAAGTTAAAAGAGGCACATTTGAAATAACATATAGCTGCCCCAAATTGTGGACTTAGATAGATTTGGTTAAATCTTGGGAGTTTTCCCCTCAAAAACCATTCTCTTTGACTTCTACCTCTGCCCAAAATTACCTCAAATTTGGTTTATATACATATCTCTACAGACATATGTAAAGGGTCTCCAGCTCCCATACCAACCTTTAAGAAAGCAGTGCATATATCAGGTACAGAACAGCCTTTCTTCCATGCCACAGGATAGGCAGAAAGCACAAGTAGCATTTAGAAGATCACTATCACTTTTCTCCAGGCCCTATGATCCTCTACACTTATCCCTTTACCACCCTGTAGTTTTGACTCTTTAGAAGAAGAAACCTGGAGTACCTAGAGGGGCAATTCTGTTGTTCTCATTCTAAAGACCCTTTCACACCTGAGACTGTACAATACTATCTTGAAGATTTGGAGTTCCCCAGAAGGGAAATTAACAAAAATATGACAAGAGCTAAGGGTAGAGTTTCAATTTTTTTGTTCCCACATATTGTAACTTTAGTCCCTTGCTTCTAATCCAACTACTAGGTAGAGAGTGACAAGAGTGCTAGACTTATGTGTTTCTCTTCTCTCTCTAAGACATTGGCACCTCCCAGGAGTGCTATTTGTATAGGAGGCTGAATCCCAGGATCCTTTCTTCTCAGAAAGTGCCCTGCTATCCACCTCCTTTACTAGCAGGATGTGATTATTCCATCCCATCACTTGAGCCACATTGTTCCTCTATCCATTTAGGCCATCTCTCAGGCTGAGAAGTTATATCACTGTTTCTCCAAAGGCACAGGGATGAGAGTGTATGCAATTCTCATAGACTTTTCATGGGAAAGTGGAAAGAGAACTGGATTTTGGGTCAAGGGAGCTGACTTTGAATATGCAAAATAATGAAGTCTATTAATAGCCCTTAGTACTCCTGAATTGTTCCTAGATTTCTGGTGAGCAACTTAATCTGTTATTCATTTAAGAAGCTTGAAGGTAGATATTATCCGTAATGACAGTCTCATGATCATCAGTTTAACCTTATGTTAAGTTCATTACATGACACAAGTCTGTACCTTCTTCACAGAGAGAAATCTCCAGAAGGACTTATTACATCAAGGTGTCAAGTTAACTAATAACCCCCAAGAAATAAGTCAACCAGTTTGAGTGAGTTATATTTACATAAGTAGATAGGACAAGAATAAATGTTAGGTTCCAAGAGCAGAGGGGAAAAAAAATCCACTACCGGGGACACTTTCTGTTGGACTGCTTCTAAAAATAGCTTTGTCATTGGTCTGAGTTACATTAGTAATTTGTGATTTCTTTAACTTGGATATACCTTCTCCAAAGGGGTTCAGAACCCCTCTTTGCCTTGATAAGGTTGGCCTAGTGACCAATCCTGTGGAGATGAAGTTCTCATAGTGTAAATATTCCAGATGGTCAAATTGCAATCCTTCCATATCTTCATATTCTCTGTAATTCTCATCCATGTTTCCTCATAAATCTTGCATAAAAATGATCCAATGCCCTTGGTAGTCTTCCTCTGGTTGTAATAATTCTAAGAATTCCAAATGTATCATTTGGGATGATGTTAGGTACTATTTTATATATGAAGAAACAAGAATGCAGAGAGATTGGATGACTGTGAATATAAAGAAAAGAAAAAAAGTCCTGGTCTCAAGAAAGTCACAGCCAAATGACAAAGACAACATGCAAACACCTATGTCTGAATAAGATATACAGAATAAATTGGGGATAATCATCAGAAGGAAGAACTAGCATTAAGGAAGATTAGGAAAGGCTTCCTATTTATAGAAGATGCCATTTTAGCCGGGACTTGAAGGAGGTCAGGAGAAAAAGACAAAGACAGCATTCTAGACCTCCAAAATGCAATCAAGAAATGGGAGTGTTTTGCTTGAGGCACAGCAAGGAGGCCTCTGCCACTGCATGGCAGAATATGTGAAGGGGAATAAGGTGTAAGAGGATTGGAAAGGTTCTAAGGGATCAGGTTATGGTTGGCTTTAAAATCAACTAGGAGATTTTATATTTGATTCTAGAGGTTCTAAGGAGCCACTGAATGGGGAGGCCAGGGGTGGTGGGAAGGTGGTAGTGATTGTGACATTGTCAGAATAGTAAAGCAAAACCCATATGAGCTACTTATTGAGGTTACTTCCATTATATCAGGACTTCTTAAACTTTTTTCCATTTGCAACCTCTTTTTGCCTAAGAAATTTTTATGTGATCCTGGGCATATAGGTATCTAAAATAAGTATACAAATCAAACATTTGCTGATAATAATTAATAGTTTTGCAACTCCAACATTCAGTTATGACCCCTCATATGGAATCATGAACCATAGTTTAAGCTGATGAACTTAATGATGAAGAATAACATTTTTATCAAAAACTTGAAGGCATGCATAATAGGATTATCAATTTTGCAAATAACACAAAGTTGGGAGGCGTAGCCAACATATTAGGTAACAAAAGGTAAAGAGATTTTGACAAACCAGAACATGAAGTTGGAAATGATTAAAATCTAATTCATTTGGCATAAATGGCTGACATATATTCAGAAATTCAACATCACAAGTACAGAATGAGGAACACTTTATACAGCAACTTGTCTGAAAAAGTTCTGGGAGTTTTTGTGGGCTTGAAGATTCATAGGAGACAGCATTTGATATTGCAGCCAAGAAAGCTGCAGCAATTTTGGATCTTGCTCCAAGAGGCTTCACTTCCAGAAAAAAAAAAAATGATAGGCCCTCTGTACTTTGACCTCTTCAGATCACATCTGTAGTATTATGTTACATTTTAGGAAGAATATTGGTTAGTTGGAGCATACCCCAGAAGCAGGCAACAAATTTGGTGAGGGTCCCAAACCAGTGTCACCTGAAGCTCAGCTGAAAGGACTTAGGTTTCAATCCTAAGAATACTTAGGAGGGATATGATTACTGTCGTCAGGTTTTTGAAGGACTGCCACGTAAAAGATGAGGTTGGGTTTCTTTGATCCCAGAGGGCACTAAGATGTTGCAAAGAGTCAGGTTTACACTTGATATAAGGGGTGATTTTCAAAGAATTAGAGCTCTCCAGAAGTGGACTGAGCTGCCTCAGGAGGTAATGAATTCTGTTTCACACAAGGTCTTCAAGGAAAGACTGAATGACTCCTTGTCAGCAATTAGAGGAAATTCTTATTCGGATAGAAATAAGTCTGTGATCCTGGAAAATGTTGGGTTATAAGTAAAAAGAAAAAAAAAATCTCATGTCTTATAAATTTAGAAACAATGCAATAACTTCTTTTTAATCTCTTTAAATTTGTTTTGTTCTTAGGAATTCTAAAAAAAGCTTTTTCCAGAAATGCTGAACTGATAAAAATCCAGAAACTCTTCTTAAATGTTGAAGTCAGTGTCATAGAATCTGTTTGTCAGTGCTCAAATGAATTAAATGGCAGAAAGGAAGAAGAAAATATGCTCTATGTCATTAGTGATAGTGCTGCTCTTAGCCATTTAAAAACCACCTTAACAGTTTTTCAGACTACAGTGAAGAATGAAGGTAATATCTATTGAATGGCCACATACTTCTCTTGATGTGTTTTTTGACCCTTCCTATTTAAGTAAAACATGTTTTTCATCACCTTTTTTATGTCAGTAGTCTAAAAACTCTTTTTTTTTTTGGTCATATTTTCATATCCAAGACCTAAAAAGTAGAAAAATAAAGCTGATTGGCAGCCAAGTGGCTTGTGGATAGAAAATTCTGGCCTAGATTCAGAAAGACTCCCTGAATTCAGATCTGGCCTCAGACACTTAATAGCTGTATGACTCTGGGCAGGTCAGTTAACCCTGTTTGCCTCAGTTTCCTCATCTGTAAAATGATCTGGAGAAGAAAATGGCAAACTACTATAGTAGTTTCTGCCAAGAAAACCCCAAATGGGGTCATGAAAAATTGTAACAACTGAAAAAAAATAATAAACTACAAAACCTTTTTGAGTACATAGGCCTAGACTTTCTTCCTATAAGTTACCTCTGCTCTAGATAATCCCTCATTCTCTGCCTGTAACTCCTTTCCTTTCTGGAACCTTCTATGCTTGGAATGTACTAGAAATGTTCGCAGTATGCCACTGGACTTAAGATTTTATTGACATAGGAACAAAGCCAACGTTTCTTTTGTTTTCTTTTTCCTTATTTTTTAATTAAAGCTTTTTTTTCCCCAAAACATATGCATGGATAATTCAATATTAATCTTTGTAAAACCTTGTGTTCCAATTCCCCCTTTCCACCTACCCCATCCAATGCAAGTAATCCAATATATGTTAAATATGGTAAAAAAAAATATGTTAAATCCAATGTATGCATGTGTGTATATATATAATTATCTTGCTGCACAAGAAAAATCAAATCAAAAAGGGAAAAAAATGAGAAAATAAAATGCAAGCAAGCAAACAACAGAAAAAGTGAAAATGCTATGTTGTGATCCACACTCAATTCTCTCTGGGTGTAGATGGCTCTCTTCATCACAAAATCATTGGAACTGAAAGCCAACATTTCTTACACCAGACCAGTGGTTGGTTCAGCTTAACTCCAATGTCTGACAGTAACAGCAAGATACAGAGAGAGAGAGACATCAATAGGCTACAAAAATTAAGAGAAAAGCCTCGTGCTTCGGGGACTGTACTCTGGCTATGTTGATAGGGACTCCAGGAAGCCAAAACAGGAAAGAAGGGAGTAAATGATTCCATCAGCTAGTGTCATTAAAGCTAGCTGGGGTTGCTTTAGGAACTAGTACCCTGGTGGCCAACCCTCTGGAGAGATATCTCTTCTCTCATATATAGTCTTCAGGTTGAGTTTGACCTTTTGTGAGTTCTTTATACCCTGCTATTGCCATAAATCATAAGCTCATAGATTTACAGCTTGAAAATACCTTACAGATCATCTAGTCCAACCTCACTTTTACAAGTGGGAGAGCTGACATATGGAGGCTCTGACTTGTCTCAGATTGACCAGATGGTATGTAATAGCACTGAGATTTGAACCCAAATCCTCTGACCCCAAAGCTGGTACTTTCCATCATACTCCTTATGTTTTACGCTCTCCATCATATCTTCTTATGTTCATTTTAGTTCAGTCTCGCCTGGGACAACTAGGTGGTGGAGTAGATAGAGCACTAGGCCTTGAGTCAGGAGGACCTGAGTTCAAATTCAGCTTTACACACTTACTGGGTGACCCTGGGCTAGTTACTTCACTTTGTTTGCCTCCATTTCCTCTTCTGTAAAATGAGTTATAGAAGGAAGTGACAAACAGCTCCAGTCTCTTTACTAAGAAAATTCCAAAGTGAGATCATGAAGAGTCAGACAAAAGTGAAATTATTCAGCATCAACATCTAGATTATCTCTCAGTCATACATTTTCTGACTGTAACAACTATTTAGAATGATCATTTTGGAATTTCCCCTGCTACTGACCCTCCAAGAAGGAAAATCTGCTGGCAGCTCTGTTTCCCTCAATTATAAGATATTTGATAACCAGAACATCAAATCGTTTATCCCTTTTTAACTTTTTAGTTTGTTTAATTTTGGTATTTTTTAAATTGAAAATTGTGATAGAAATTAATTTTTTGTGTTTATCAAAAATTAGTCATGTGGTTTTAAAAAATTCTTTGGTCTAATAAATGATAGAAAATAGTGAAGGAATGAGATTTTAAATAGCTAGATCTTTATTTTTTTATTATAGCTTTTTATTTACAAGATACATGCATGGGTAATTTTTCAGCATTGACAATTGCAAAACCTTTTTCCCTCCTTCCCCCTACCCCCTCTCCCAGATGGCAAGTAGACCAATACATGTTAAATATGTTAAAGTATATGTTAAATACAATATATGTATACATATCCATATAGTTATTTTGCTGAATAAGAAGAATCGGACTTTGAAATAAGGTAAAAAGTAACCTAAGAAGGAAATAAAAAATGCAGGTGGACAAAAATAGAGGGATTAGGAATGCTATGTAACAGTTCACACTCATTTCCCAGAGTCCTTTTGCTGGGTGTAGCTGGTTCTATTCATTACTGAACAATCGGAACTAATTTGGTTCATCTCATTGTTGAAGAGAGCCATGTCCATCAGAATTGATCATCAGATAGTATTGTTGTTGAAGTATATAATGATCTCCTGGTCCTGCTCATTTCACTCAGCATCAGGTCATATAAGTCTCTCCAGGCCTTTCTGAAATCATCCTGCTGATCATTTCTTACAAAACAATAATATTCCATAATATTCATATGCTACAATTTATTCAGCCATTCTCCAATTGATGGGCATACATTCAGTTTCTAGCTTCTAGCCACTACAAAAAGGGCTGCCACAAACATTCTTGCACCTACAGGTCCCTTTCCCTCCTTTAAGATCTCTTTGGGATATAAGTCCAGTAGTAACACTGCTGGATCAAAAGATATTCACAGTTTGAAAACTTTTTGAGCATAGTTCCAAATCATAGCTAGATCTTTAAATAAGGGTTCTGTTCTCACCCATAATACTTTGTTTTTCAAAACACAACCAAAATATTAAAACAGGATGCCACATGGTTAATTTTTCTGAACTGTTTATCTAGCACTTTTAAAAATTACATCTTGCTCATTCAGTAAAAAACTATCCTCTGGATTTAAAAATAGTTTGACTCTATAGGAAGTGAGAGCAGGAGAGAAGTACGAGAGGCTAACTTGGACCTTAAAAATTTTGTCCAGGCCTGTGATTTCATGAGGAGTGTGGGGAATTCTCAGTATGAAAATTCCCTCCAATGGTACAGATTAACAACTTTTCTGTAACTTACACAGATTGTCTAAAATTTTAAAAGATCTACGGTAGTTAAGAGCTAGTTTGTAGCAAACTCAAGACTTGAATCTAGGTATTCCTGGTTCTGAAGCTGCCTTCAATCCCTCCAAGACAATAGAGGGCCAGAGAGGAGCAGACTTGTCTAAACTGGCTGAGCCAGAACTCTAACTCAGGCCTCCACAGACAGTCTTCTTTCTGTAGTCCTGCATAGGCCCTCTGCTACCTGTTCTTTGTGTCTTAGCAGTTTTTTCATATTGTGTAGGACCATTCTTCACTTTAGTCGACACGCCTTTGAAAACCATTCTTAAAAGTTATTCATTCACTCATAATTGCTTCTACTTCCTCCACCAGAGAATCTGAGAACTGCACACTTTTACACACGAGGGAACCACTGAGCAAAGATGGTTGTCCTTGGCCTCTGGGGATTAGAGGATTGGAGCTTCTTCACGATTAGAAGACATGATAGCACTTCCCAGTCTTCAGGGAGCAATCTGCTTTGGACAAGATTGTGCTTTTGTACATGTAGAAATCTCCTCAGGAGAAATTCCCTTCCCTGATGTAGATCAGTTCTGCAATTCACAGTCTTTAGAGTTGCCTGGGTTGCTGAGAGTCTTAAGTGACTTGTGTCAGGGAACCTGGCTAGCATGTCTCTGAGGCAGATTCTAAACTTGGTTCTTCCTATGTCCAGGCCAGCTTTCTATCTTTCATGATTCATTGCCTCTTATTTGAAGTCACAACACTTATTATTACTAATTTACATTTGAAAGAAAAGAGATAACATCCTTCCTTTAGATTTGTTTTGGATAGGACATTGAAACCAAATCATTTTGCTATTTTGGTATCCTGTAGGAAAAGTTAATGATGTGTAAAGTATTTTTCTTTGACAAACATCCTCCTGGGAATAAAGAGTGTTGAAGGAGCATGATCTATGGAAGCAAATCCAAACTAGAACCAAAGAAATAAGTATTTTAAACCCCTCTTTTATGATGGAATTTCTTCACATTTAAATGATATAAACCTAGAATAAAGAGGAGGGTCTAGGTAATTAGGTAAAATGGAAAATTTTCACAATAGTGTTCTCCATTTTATGTCAGGTTTTTTTTTTTTAAACATGAAACAGCTTATGTTTTAGTTTTGGTTATTTCTTTATTAAAGTTGTTTTAAAATCTCCATTTTATCCACTAACACATTACTCAGTGTTAATATTTTCAAGGTTTTACAATTAGAGTTTTAAGTTGTGAGACTGAGATGTTAATTCTGGTTTTGAAAAGGAAGCCCCGCTTTTCTGAAATACTTATTCTTTTTTTTTTTTTTAATCTTTTATAGGAAAGGAGACAGGTTTATCTTTAAATGCCATCTGGAATATGAAGGAATGTTCTTTAACCAGCTACTTACAGTGTAGAAACTGTATCAACCAGTCTCTTTTCCCATGTCCTTTAATAGGGGCTGAAATAATTGACCCTAGATACAGTGCTGAACCCAGGGTAAGTTTATACCATATATTAATTGTCTTTAAAAGTCAGTAGGGTGCACATACATAGCTATATTATTGATAATCAAAGATGTGAAACAGTGCACTCAATGGAATATGAATAAATCCAAAAAAGGTCTAGTTTATCTCATGAGCAATAATCTGATATAAAGTACATTATATAGTTAGGAATTAGTGAGTCTCAGCTAGCTTTTACTTTTTTGTCACCTTTGTAAACTTGTTTTGAAACTTTTAAAATTATTTTTAAAGAAATTGAAAGGGCCTTTATGAACATTAACTTGCCTAGTGACTTGACATCACAGAGAAAAGATGCACATATTTGGCTTTTGAACTTTCATATTACAGTTAAATAAGTGCTCCAAATTGCATCTGGACAGCATTGTTTCTTTTTGTGTTTTAAACATCACAATTAAACAAACAGTTATTTGAACACAACTGGGGTGGAATAATTGAAAGCTGGGGGAAAAAAGGTATGTCCTCAAGGTTTTCTAATGCAGTACAAACTATTAGCCTATTTTCTCAAACCAGGCTACTGAGTAAGGTCAGGTTTAGAATAGTTGTTTAAAACATTTGTTTAAAACATTTGTTTGTAATTGCAATTAACAGAAGGCTGTTGTTGAAGGCAATTTGGGGTATCAATTAAAAAGCATTTATTAGGTACTTATTAAGTGCTGAAGATGAAAAGAGAAAAAGTCGGATAGTCCCTGATCTCAAGGAGATCAGCTCTAGCTGATGGAGATAGGGAATACAAGAACAATTTCTGGGCAGATGAAGTAACAGTGAAGTAGATGGCAAGGCTCAGAGATCCTTAGGTTACTTAAGTAGTTAGAACATAGGCACAGGGCAGGTGGTAAGGCATAGTAGCTAAATATCCATTTTAACAAGAGGGATAAGGTTGTTGACTTCTGTATCATTCAAACCTTGTGGAAAGTGAAGCATCCCAAACAAGGCCAAAAAAAAAAAAAAAAAGGAGGGCCCAACACCTCCTCCCCAGTTGTCCCAGATGAGTTCTGAGCTGGTCTAAGGTTAGAGGAGAGGGGAAATGTTACCTAAACTGTTCTATAATTAATTTTATCTTATAGGAAATAACTAAGCTCTCATTCAGCTAATGAGTTATTATGTGATTTATTTAATGTTTCATTGATAACACCTGCAAGCTAATGGTTATAGAGGAAAATGATGAGGCTCCTGCCCTCAGCATAATAGATAGTCTAGAACTGTTTGCTCTTAAAATTTTTGAATTCTTACCTTTCGATGAGCTTATGGACAGGATACATAATGCTCCTGTTTTTGCATCATGGAATAATGTTGTAGTCCCTTAGCAATAAGAAATGCTCTACTGCTGAGGACTTTGTAAGGTGAATTTCAATATCCATTCAGTAGAAATGATATTTATAAGCTTATAGTTAATCAACTGCATACAGAAGGGTTATAGTGAAACCCTGTTCCTTCATGGGATGATGAATTATGCTCTGCAATTAAGGCTTTATTATGGGAAGAAGTGAAAATTTTATTGTCCTTGCAAGGGAGTTGAATTGGAGATATAGAAATGAAATAGCCCAGGCAATAAAATTCAAGACGGTCATAGTAATTCATAATTTAGAAATAATTTATTTGTAACTGGCCTAGATGGTGTGCATGGCCAGGACGGACCTCCAGAAGGATTCTGGCATGTTTCCGTGCCCAACTGAAGTAGGGACAGCCTTATAAGCATTCTTGTTCACCCTTGCTGGCATCTTTGACATTAAACAGTAACTCGACTTTACAGGAAGAAAGATACAAAGGCAGATGTTTTAACATAGATAGGGATCAGGGTTAGGTGACCACCTTCATGGAACAGATATCCTTGGGAGCCATTATTGATCTGGCACGTTGAAGTGCAAAAGAAGTCCCCTAATTTAGCTAAGCAGACCCTTCTCTGGGCCCTTTAAGCTAAGACTGAGGAAGGGGAGGGGAGGCCAGTCCTTTGTCCATTTCAGAAACACTGAATAATTTTGCCTAAGTTGTATTTTCATTATTAATATTTGAAAATATAATCATAACTCGATTTGGTTTCAGTGACTGAATTGAATTAAAAATTCAAGCATAAGAAATTGTCTCAATGCTGCAATCTTGTAACATAATTCTATAGTAAGGGCAGATTAGTGAGCATTACCTTTCAGATATGTCTTTTCCTTTTATAATTCCCCATATATAATATCCACCTGCCTTCATACCTTTTTCTAATATAAATATAACTATTCTTTATGAAGGAGGAAGTGAGGTGGCTCAGTAGATACAGTGCTGGGCCTCAAGTCAGGGAGATCTAAGTTCAAATCTAGCTTCCGACACTTACAAACAGTTGTGACCCTGGGCAAATCACTTAGCCCTATTTGCCTTACTCCACTAGAGAAGAAAAGGGTAAACCACTTCCATATCTTTGCCAAGAAAACTCCATGGGCAGTATGGCTCATAGGGTCACAAAGAGTACAACCTGACTAAACAATAACTGAACAACACATTTCTTATGAACTGTGAATTAAGATTACTCATTTTACATAGTAAATAAAAATAATTATATTAGTTAAAAGGTTATGTTAAGAACATGATCTTATTTCTATGTTCTGCTTTGTTATGACTGTACCAAAATGCAAATAATCGAGTTTGGTTTATTTTCAGAGTAGTGATTATTTTAATCAATGCAGATGTCCAGAAATCTAGTACGTGCAAATGAAAGAGACTGTTTCTGCAATTTCTATTTTTCCTGGGCTTAGTTTGTTCAGCTAATGTCAGCAGTCCCATTGATACAGTACAGAAAAGCATGTGTTCAGAAGGTGTTGATTTTTTTTAAACCCAGGTGCATCATGTATTCCTGTATAATCAGCTGTTCTAAGATTTACATACTTTGTGTTTTTATTATGGTGTAAAGTAAACAATCTACTCCCCCCCCCCCCCAATCACTTTCAAGTCTTAACCGCTCCCCTTTTTTTTTCTTTTAACTGCAAACATACCCATTAAATGATATTTTAGGATTTTCATATAATATGGGTCTGTTTCTTTCCTGGTGTTTCATCTGTCTTCTTCCTTAGTTCAAAACTAGTTTTGCCAATAATAAGAATAATTGCTTGTTTACTCTCATTCCTTAATATTAGGTCATGAGAATATTAAAGAAAATATGGTCACTTGGTTGGGAAATTTTTGTCTCTTTTTACAAATCAGTATAGTGAAGTTTCATTTGTATATCTTGAAGTGAAACCTGCACTTGAAAAAAGAGTGGTGAATGAAAAATCACTTTCACAAAGATGACATTATTTGAAAAGAAGGAAATAGAAGGAAATAAGTGAGAGAGAGAGAAAGATCAAGACTGGGGCAGAGATCAGAACAAGTTGGTCTTGAGATCTGAGAACATTTTTTTCAGAAAAAGCAGGGAGTACTGTCAAGCAGGGGGTAACAGCCAGCCTGGCAGCTAATAAGAGAATCTTTGGTCTGTGTGGGTTTGTACAGAGAACAAATGTGTTGACCAAAAACATACAAATACTTTTCAATTGGAGCAGAACTTCTGTTTAAAAAACTGGAACATACCCTGGGATCCTTTGTGACTGCCACAGTAGCATCTTTGAAGCAGTATGATGAGTGAGCTAAGAATCCTGGAACACATCCAACCCTAGTGTTCCATCAGAAGCAGGAGCGCAGAGGGAAAGACAGAAAGAAACAGAGAGATAGAAAGGGAGAGGGAGGAAGAGAGAAAGAATATGAATATATTATCTCTAAAAGGCTTGTTGAAAGGGTTGTTTTCATTAATTCTCCATTCTCAGTGCCTTTCATGCTTCCAGAAAAGGGTTTTTTGTCCCTTTATTTCTTTTTGCTAATTTCTATTTGTTATGTTTCTAATGACCCAGTCAGAATTATACATTTCATAGGATCATGTCATAGATTAAGAAATAATTTCATACTCAAATCAAAACATATAATGTTGGCCAATATATGTATGGAACGATGTAAACCATTCTTTTGTTTTTATATTCATTGTCAATTTGAGATATCGTATGTCATCTTGAATAACATCATGACCCTAGTTCCCTCTATAAAAATCTGAGGATGCTGCACAGAATCTCAGAGGTGGATGGTATCATTAAGGCATCCCTCATTTTACAGATGAGGAAACTGAGGAAGAGAAATAAGCTGCTTGCTCAAGATCACACAGAGCCAGGATAGCTCCCAACTAGTGTTCTTGTCACTATATCACTAGGAAGGAGTTTAGAAAAGATCATATAATAAAGTATGTGTGTGTGGTGTGTGTGTGTGTGTGTATATATATATATATATATATATATATATATATATACATATACATACATGTATATATGTTTTTAATGGTTCATGCCTATAGGAATCTGTGACTGTAAACACTTTTAGCAGCTAATGCCTTCAGTGGCTCTTTAAAATAACCTTTCCAGCATCAACTTGTGCTTCTTTGAAGAGGTGGAAAATGGGGGGTATTGAAATGCTTATAATATCATATTTTTCCAAAACTTTGGTTAGTTTTCCTTAACTGATTCTCTCCCCTCCCTTTTTTATTCTTTGTTATGAGCAATTGCTTTCTAGAAGGAAAAGTAGGGAGAAATATATTGTAAAATGTAGATGATGTAAAAACAAAAGAAATCAACAAAAAACATTTAAACCCCCCCCCAACATATTCAATTATTTGTTGTTTTCTTCAACCAATTCACTTTAGAATATTTACAAGTCTGTTTCTTTAGGATACTTCTTGGAGTCAGACTCAGATACTCCCTCTTTAGCTTCATTCATCTTTTCAGATTAAAGATATGTATAACAAATTTTATTAGTTTTGCTGCTTATTTTTCAGCAAGCTTAAATGGTCCTTTCAAATTTCTGAGTAAAACTTGCTACTTCCTCCATGGAACCTTACCTCATTGCCCCAGCTAGATATATTATTTCTTTGTTCTGAACTCTGATAGCATTGTATTTTTCACACCACATTTTAACTTATATAAGTATTTGTATGGGCTTTTATATTCAGTCATTCAATAAACATTTAAGTATCTTCTCTGTGCCAAGCACTGTGCTAAATGCTGATGATGCAAAGAAAGGCAAAAGACAGCCCCAGCCTTCAAGAAGCTCACTATGTGCTCTAGAAGACAATATGCAAACAACTTAGTACAAACAAGATTAATTGAATATAAACAATAGAAGGGAGGGCACTAGATTTAAGAGGGATCAGGAAAAGCTTGCTGATTTTAGCTGGAACTGGAAAGAAGCCATTGTGAGGCATCTGACTTTGTTCAGAGAGCTCTAGATTTGGAGTCACAAAGATCAGGATTTAAATCCCACTTTTGACATTTACCAGTTGTATGTCCATGCTTAAGGCAATTAATTTCTCTTTTTAAGAACTTGTTTTCTACTTGGTACAAACAGATTAATAGTAGCATCTATCTTACAGTTATTGTGAAAACCAGATGAGACAATGTATTCAGAGCATTTTACAAACTTAAAAGTCCTATAAATGACCATCATCATCATCAAAATTATTTCAGTTTCCTTATAAGCAGGGATCTTATTTATTTTTGAATGAATCAGATGCTTCATGTAGCATAAGGTAAGCACTCAGTAAATATTTTTTATGGTCACTGTTTAAAATAAATGACACTTTTAAAATAATAAATAGGTGCTTAACAGATATTTATTTACTGAATTGAATTGAACTTATGAGAATATGAAGAAAGTGGTGTATCTTATGTAGAGTTTTTAAAAATCTAGGGAAATGACAATTCTTTGTCTCAAGTCTAGAGAGCTTTAAATATTTTTGTTATATGTTGATGGCATCACATAATTGAAGTGGTTTATCAACACTACATTACATTAGAAAATGTAATCAATCTACTCTTGATTTTATATGCACAATTTGAAATATCAGATTTCATAATGAATTGCATTATATTATATTATCTATAGAATATGTAAAATATTAAGATAAAAATTGGAGGAAGTTTCATAGAATCTCAAAGTTGGAAATTCAGTAGCCATTTAGTCCAATTCATATCTGAATAAGAAGGCCCTTCACAGGCTGGGATAGATGGAAGTCCCTGCATCTCTTAAGGCACTCTACTTTGGAACAAATTTTATTACTACATTTTTCATGACCTCAGGCCTATCTTTGCCTTTTGGCAACTTCTCCTGCGATTCCTGGTGAGCAGAATAAGCTTGTTGTCTTCCTGAATAGCCTGTGGGCATTTCAGACTCTTCTTGTCCCAAACATAAGTTATTCTATTTCTTCCTTATTCCATTCCTCTTCCTACTTCTATTAAGAATACCATTATGCTTAGAGTCACAATTTTAAGTCCTTGTTCTGAATTCTTATAACATTATATCTCTTATACCATATTCTAACTTATATAAATACTTGTGTAGCCTTTTATAAAAATACTACCAGAATATGAATATTATGGAATATTATTTTTTGTAAGAAATGACCAGCAGGATGAATACAGAGAGGCTTGGAGAGACTTACATGAACTGATGCTAAGTGAAATGAGCAGAACCAGAAGATCATTATATACTTCAACAACGATACTGTATGAGGATGTATTCTGATGGAAGTGGATTTCTTTGACAAAGAGACCTAACTCAATTTCAGTTGATAAATGATGGACAGAAGCAGCTACACCCAAAGAAAGAACACTGGGAAATGAATGTAAACTATTTGCATTTTTTTTTATCTTCCTGGGTTATTTTTACCTTCTGAATCCAATTCTCCCTGTGCAACGAGAGAACTGTTCAGTTCTGCAAACATATATTGTATCTAGGATATAGTGCAACATATTTAACATATATAGGACTGCTTGCCATCTAGGGGAGGGGGTGGAGAGAGGGAGGGGAAAAATCGGAACAGAAGAGAGTGCAAGGGATAATGTAAAAAAAAATTATCCTGGCATGGGTTCTGTCAATAAAAAGTTATTATAAAAAAATACATACCAGATTATATTCAGTCATTCCACAAACTTTTAAATACCTTCTCAATGCCAAACACTTAATGCTTTTCTTTCCTTAGCCCCCATAATTAATCAGTTACCTACACAACATCTCACATCCACTTCCTCCTCTGCATTCTCACAGTTGGAATATTGGCAATAGCTTTATCTTGCCCCTTTCTGTATCCTCCACATAACTACCAAATTAATACTCCTAAAGCCTATATCTGACCTTGACATTTCCTTAATCAGAAATCTTTATTAGCTTCCCAATACCTTTAAGTTTTGCATAATCTACCATCTATCTCCTTTCTAATCAGATTTCATGTTACTCCACTTGAGGCACTCTCAATTCCAGTCAGACTGCTTTAGTCACTCACTGGCTATTCTTTATATACAAAATTCCATCCTTTACTACTGTGCTTTTGCATGGCTGATCCTTGATACCTGGAATGCATGCTGTCCTCACCTCCATCCCTGTAATCCTTGGTGGCCCAAGCACCCACTTCCCCATGAAATCTCTTTTGAAGTATCATTCTTCTCCTTTTAAATTTTAATTTAATTTTAATTTAAATTAATTTTGCATGTTTTATGTATAAATTCTATATGTGTGTATATGTATATATACATATGTATGTCTGTATGTATAGTGTGTGTGTACATACATATGCATATAAATACACAATATACAGGGGTTTGGGGGGGTTGTTGAGACAATTGGGGTTAAGTGACTTGCGCAGGGTCACACAGCTAGGAAGTGTTAAATGTTTGAACTCAGGTCCTTTTGACTTTAGGGCTGGTTTTCTATCCACTGCATCAACTAACTGCCCTTCATAATCTTATTTTACACACACACACACACACATATTCTCTGCTGCCATCATTTGCCCCCCATCACAAATGCCTCGATGAAAAAGTATGGTTGAGCTGAAATAGGAAAGAATGGGTCTGAAGTAGCAACCAGTAGCCAGTCAGAGGAATTAAGGTTCATCTGCAAATTATGGACTTGCTCTGAAGGATCGTGTACTTCCCTGACTTAAAATGTTAGCTTTTTGAGAACAAGAACTGTTTCACTTGTATCTTTACATCCTTCCACCCTTAGCATGGGATTCAACACATGGTAGGTGCTTAATTAATGCTTGCTGGTTGTTACACTAGTTATCTTTTCCATACTCATATCATCTACAACTTTGCTTATCAAATCAAATTTTATATTGAAAACTGAAGAATTTTTTTAATCATGTCAGTATTTTTTTTAACTGCAGTTCTTCAAGAGATGAGATCTTAAAATGTTTGTGTATATATACATATATATATAAAATTCAAAATATCAGATTTTATAGTGAATTACATCATGTTACATTATTTATAGAATATGTAAAATATTAATATGAAAATTGAAGGAAGTTTCATAGGATCTCAGAGTTAGAAGCCATCTAGTCCAACTCATACTTAAATAAGAAGGCCCTTCGCAGACTGGGGGAGATAGGAAGTCCCCACATCTCTTAAGGCAGCCTTCTTCATTTTGGGGCAGCTCTCTTGTTACTTTCTGTCTGTGTGTATATATATATACAGAGATATAATATATATATATATAATGTTATATATGTGTATGTATATATGTATGTCTTTTAACCATGAAAGAGACCTCTAGGTTCCAACTTTTATTGAATTTAATTTTGTAAAGTAGAAATTTCAATGTCAGAACTTAGTATCTTCAGAATGTTCTATACTTAGAACTCAGCAAATTTTATGTGATATTTAAGCCACAAAATTAGAGTTATGGATGGGTGGAGTATGAAAGATTTCCAAAATAGGATTGTAACTTGGTCCTAAATATGATTTTCTCCACAGCTGATAATCAAATTCAGAAGTAGCAGCTAGTTTGATTTTTTTTTTTTTTTTTAGTGTACAGGAAGAAAAAAAAACATTCCACAGTAGGTACAAAGAAAGTATATTATTAATGCCTTTCAAAATTAATATATACATGAAGAAACCATATATAACAGTTCACAATTTCTTATGTAATCCTTTTTTTGTTCTTTTTATATCAAAATGTTTACATTTATTGATCATTAAACTCATAATAACAAGGTTTTTTGTTAAAGAAAAATAGCAGTTTGGTTTAAAATGTAGTATATGCTATTCCAATGCAGCTGGTTTTTTACATCCCATTCATTGGTACTTGAGTACTAAGTAAAACATTTATTCATTGCATACATGAATACTATCTTTTTATAAGTCACTGTGCTCAGTGCTGTGGAGAATAAAAAAATGGAGAAGGCTCTCTGCCTTCTAGGAGTTTATAGTTTCTCTCTCATAGGTCTCTATATGACCACAAGGATTGCTAACCTAGAATGATCTCAATATTTGTCATAATTATTTTACTCCTAAAAGAGATCCAGAGAATTTTATGTCCTGATGACCATTTGTGCTGGAATCAAACACTAAGATTCTAATATCTCTTCTATAACTATACCATACTCTGGGTGTTTGCAGATGATGCATAGTTGATTTTTTAAAATCTTCACTAAAATATTAAATCCTTTAAATGCCCTTTAAAAACTTATTAGGCACTTATTTTCATAACCTATTAAACAGTCTGCTGTTAAGAAATTGGACTTTGTATAATAGGATGTTGTTTTTCTCGAGGTTGCCACATTTGGCAAACTTTTATCTTAATGCTCCTTTTGAGAATACCAGTCTGACCTCAATCTGAGTAAAGCCTTAATAGTAAAGATGAGAGAGATGCTTGCAGGAGGTGACATGGTAATTTTTGCAGACTGGATGTTTGTTGTCGCATGTTAATCAGATTCATCATTAAAGATTTCATCTGCCACGCGAATGCATAATTGGCTATGTCTGAGAGACTGCCCTTTGTCTTGAGCAGATTGCTAAAACTGCATTAAGCATCATTAGACAAAAATGGCAACCTTATTAATTTGTCCTTTATTTGTTTTCCAGCAGATTGGGCCTCATTATTATGCAAACATAGCCCAGAAAACAGCCTTAGAAGTATCTCATTATGGTTTCTTCCCCTTACTTCATAGCAGAGTTTTTATACTAAAGGATACATGAAATAATTACTAATTGAATGTACCAAATTGTACAATTCTCTCCTTCCTTTTTCATTTCAATATGTTTTAAGTATACTATGTGACCCTATTTAGAGGCCAAAGGTTAAAATAGTATTTTAAACCTCCCAAAACAGATATTAAGCATGTCTTCTTCTTAGATGCTTTTTTAATCATCTCTTTTCCTAATCACAATTGTACAAAAATTAGAATTAAGCTAGTTAAACCAAACTCAGTTTCCTCTTTAAAATTATTAATAGGCAGAAAGTAAGGTAGCTGAAAACAGATTTAAGAAGCAATCCATTTTTCCCTTACATTATTCTTTAAAAAAAAAAAAACTAGTGAACTTCATCAGCTATATAGAATCAAATATTACTTTTAAAATATCAGTTTTGAATATTTATATCACTTGAAAAGGATTTTAATGATTAGACTTTTTTTTTCAATTTACAATATCATTCTTTATAAGCAAATATAGTAGTAGATAATGAAGTTCATGCATTTGGCCTTCATCTGTGGTTCAGCAATTTGGCCATAAGTGTATAATTGGTTTAAGCTGGTTGTGCTTCCCACTGATCCACAGCACATCTTCTGTAATCTGTCTGCCACTGGAGCTGATAAGACTTGGCCACAAATGAAATTTTTGCAGTCCTAGAATTGAAATCCTCATCCATTAAGGGTTTGAGTGGATTTAGCTTTATAATCTGGTTTAGAAGTTTTCAGTAGATGTATACAGAGAGAGACAAACATTGTTTTTAAAAAGATAAACTCAAAATCTTTCAGTTAGCTAAAATTCTCTGGGCTTCTACCAAGAGTTTCATTGTACTGCACATAATTTTCCCTTTCATTTAACAATTTTAAAATATTTGTGATATCATGTACTGGTCAATAGTTTTAAGAAAGGGAATTTGTGTTGTTTTTAGCTTTTCAGAAGATTGGATTCTCACTTGGGCTAAATCAAAACTAGCAAATATTTTCTAAATAGAGCATTTGCTACCACCAATATAAATGGTTTATATTGTGCTATTTTAATCCAAATATTTGTGTCTAAAGGGGGAAAATTTTGACAGTACCTACACCAGAACTTTCTTATAACATTATAACACAAATCAGGCCCATCTTGTACCCTATCTAAGAGGATTTCATTACTAATATGCTAAGAGAAATAATTTTAAGGTAATTTCATTTATCATTTCATTGTTCCCTACTTTCTTATACCTTACTACCATCCCTCCTAATCTGCCAGAGGGCAGAAAAGAAAAACCTCCTAACAGACTTTTGCCAAAAAAAGAGAGTATACTGCCCTTGGATTTAATGAGTACATTCTCATTGGAGCTAAGCAAACTATTTCAACCATTCAACCATTTGTTGAAAAATGACCTAAGAATTCCTACTCATGGAGTATATGACTTCTAAAATCCCTTCTAATTCTGAGACTCCATAACTTTCAGTATATAAAATTGTAAGAATCTAGGGATTAAATGGACTTTAAAGATTATCAAATCCAACTTCCTTCCTTTTATGTCCTCTTTTCTGCTCATACACATCCTTCAAAGGCCAAAGCCTGCCACCTCCAGATAGCCTTCCTAACTATTCTGGTCCATGTTAATCACTCCTTTCTCTGACAATACTTATCATCTGTGCCACATGTTTTGGTTTTGTGTTACCTTGTTTTCTTTCTTTTTATTTTAATATTATATTGCTATGTAATATTATATATAGTATATACTATATACTACCTTTATTTCCAAATATATCCTTTTCTCCTTCTCTACCCATACGATCATTCCCTATTACAAATAATCAATAAGAAAGAGAAAATAAGACAATTTAGCAAAAGTAATCAGCACATAACTGATTTTAACAGAATGTGCAGTTTCCATGTCCTGTCTTCTACCTATATGAAGAAAAGAGGAAGGTGTATTTTTTATCTCTTGTCTGGGAACCACTCTTGATCAATATAATTATATAAAAATTAGTTTCCTTTTGTTCTTTACACTTATATTGTTATCCTTCTTTGTATGTCTTCCTGAATTTTTCACATTCATCATTTCTTATAGCATAATGTACCACACCTTTTGGAATTTAAACCTACTGCCTTATTATATTCGCTAAGTTTTTGATGTGTTTATGTCTTAACATGTCAAATGAAATGTCATTCCCTTCAGGTCAAAGATCATAGCTTAGGTTTCTCTCTCCCTCCTCTTTCTTTTTTATTCCCCACATAGAATATTACAGATTCCAAAAAAAAAAAAATTAGAGAAGAGATCCAACCAATGTTGAAGATCATTCAAAAGTCAGTAAAAAGTTTTACACTATGTATGAGTAGATTGTAGCAGTAGAGGATTGTGCAGGAGGAGAAAAGCATAGTAACACAGTAATGTAATTACAAGGTTTAATTAGAACTCCCTATTTGACAAAAACTTCTGGGAAAACCAGGAAACATTTTGGTAGAAATTGGGTTGACACCAGCATTATATATATGTATATCTCTACATACACAAGCAAGTCAGGTTGCCAGAGCTCAGCCACCTACAGCAGTATTTTAGGGATACCTGAAGAGTTAGAGCTTTTTCCTAAAACTGTTAGCTTGAGCCCGTATTCCTATGTATTCTCCTCAAGTATGTCAATTCATGTTTCTTCAGTATTAATTAACCAATTTATGTCAATTAGACTTGCAAAGAGTTATTTGTTGGGGAAAAGTTATAGCAAAAATCTAAGTGCAAAAATGTCTCCTTGATTCCCAGGTACATTTTTCCTTCAGTACTTTAGTTCCTTGGAAAAGAAGGCACAAACTTAAAAGCAGTAGCTAGAAATATTCTTCCCACCACCAAGTTCATTTCTAGGAACCGCATAAGCAATAGGTGTGTGATTCCTTTGTTTGCAGAACATAGCAGCTCAGCAGCCAGATCAAATCCACTCTGGGCTTAAAGTCAAACAAGTCACTCTTCAGACCTCAACAGAATTTTGCTTCTAACAAATTAGCTCTTCTGGCATTTTGGAGCTTACAAGTTCATTCAGCCTCTAATCCTTCTTCACCTAAGATCAGAAAAGCCCCTTCCTCTCTTCTCTCCCAGGAGACCTAAAGCAGTGTTTGCCTTACTAACTGCAGAAGAAGAAAACTTTATTTGGCTGGTTAGTGCCTTTTTATGCACGTTCAAATCTGGCTCAGCCAATTAAAAGTTTTTTCTTTTTCTTTTTTTCCTTTTTTCAGTAAGCAGACAGGAAACCGTTCCAGAATACCTAACGCGTATTCCACCTCATCAGGAAATTCTAGCAACAAATCTCACATATGGGTTGGCCACAAGTAGAACTCCCCTTGCAAGAGTTCTGGAAACTGGACCCTCAATAGCCAATTCCCTATTATAGTACAATAAGCTCCAAATGGATATTTGACTTAAATATAAAAGCTCATATGATAAATTATGGGGGATTAAAAGGAAAAACCTTTCACAACAATGGCGAGAGGGAGAATTTTTGACTAAATAAAGGATAGATATGAGAAGACATTCTACCAAATCACTCCTTTGTGGAGGTAGGAGGCCCAGAGAAGTTATATATTGCATATGTTTTTGGACTTTTTCAACACGTTGATCAGTTGGACTGATTTTTTTTCCTTTTTAAAAATACTGTTTGTCATATGGGATGCTGTTTGGGAGGAGGAGGAATGCTTGGGATAACTATGATGATGTAAAAAACCCAGAAAAATAAATTAAAAAAAAAAACAAGGGATAGTGATGATCATAAAAGATAAAATGAAAATTTTGATGCTATAAAATTGATATATGTCCAGTAATGGGATTGTTATATCACAAGGTGTGGGAAAGTTTAGGAATTTTTCTTGGACAATTCCAAATTCTTTTTCAGAATTATTGAACCAGTTCATACCTCCACCAATAGTATATTAATGTAATTGTCCTTTTTTAGCTAATATTTTCATTTTGGGGGAATAACCTTATTTTTTTTAAGTTTTAAACAAAAACCTTTCAATAGCTAAAAAGTACTAATATTCAGTTATTTAGAAATCTTAATTTCCTGTCCAGATCAGATAATTGCTGTATTTACTTTATTCTTTGAATGATCTATCAATTTTTCCCAACCTGAATAAATTAAAAATATTTATAAATCCTAATTAATTAAATATTAGTTGCTAATAATACCGAAATTAAAATATTAATATCCCTAATGGAAATATTAAAATATTAATGATTTAAAATCAACAAACTCATAAAGTGAGCAAAACTAGAATATGGTATATGATATACCATGGTATCGTATACCATAACAGTAATATTATAACAATAATCAACAGTGCAAGACAGCTACTTTGGTAGATACAATGATCCATAATATTTCCAAAGGACTCTGATAAATGTGATGTATCTCCAGAGTGAGAATTGATAAATTCTGTGTGCAAACTGAAACTTTTTTTCTACTTTATTTTTCTCACTTTTTAAAAAAAAAAGTCTAATGAGGAAATATGTTTTACATGATTTCATGTATATGATGGGCATAATATTTCTTGGCTTCTCAATGATTGGGAGAGGGAGAGAATTTGGAACTTAAGTTTTTTCTTTCAATTAAAAATGAAAAATGCAAACTCTACAATAGAAATGTAAGCAATAGTATAATATTAGCCATCAGATGGAGTTATGACAAGATGTTTTAAGCTTTTTAAATCATTTAAGGATACAGTTAATTTCTTTGGGACAGCTAGTCAAATGAGATTACAGAGTCAAAGATTTAGAATTGAAAGGGAACTTGAAAGTCATTTAGTACAAATTCCTAATTTTGCTGATGACAAATCTGAGGCCTACAGAGGGCTTTTAGCCCAAACTCATCAGTGTCTATACACTGTTTTATCATTCATGTTGTACATTGAATAACTGTCCTCTAGAAAACTATGCATAATTATGTTGTCTGATGATAAAGAGATATTTCTCTTTGGACTACCATAAAGCTTTCCCCATCACTAATAATCATTTTCCATGATCCCTCCAACAGTGAGGCTATCATATCCTGCCTTGTAATAATTACCAGCCAAGATAAATAATGCACATTATTTTTTTTTAATTATGCTTCAAAATTTTGACACCTGTGTGGTCAATTTGATCAAATTGCATTTGGTGTGGTCTGCCATCATTTAATGTTTCCTTGCCTTACTGAACAAAAACATGTGGGGCTCATCAAAAAATAGTCCTGAAAAGGGAAAAAAGAAAGAAGAAGTAGGAAAGAGGGAAAGTACAAAAGTGGAAAGAAGGAAGGAAGGAACAAACAAAGAAAGAAGGAGGGAAAGAAGGAAGGAAGGAAAAAAGAAACGAAGAAAAAAGGAAGGAAGGAAAAAAGAAAGAAAACAAAGATACCCTTGAACAGGTTGCTCTGAAAGCCTGAAAAAAACAGCAGCTGCTGAAACCAAGAATTAAACATTGCAATTGTTTTATCTCCTAATGAGCAGCTATTGTAGTGGCCAGTACTTTATGTTGATTGTGTTATGGATGCTGGATACAGCTGCCTCTGACCTCAAAACAAAGTAACAAAACTGCTCTTTGTGGACAGTATGGGAAATATCTTGGCCATTGTGGGTATGAATTCAAAACAAAATAACATTCAACAGAAGGAAACTCAGAGGCCTGTTTGTTTCTCACATTGATACTTGTATAAATATTAAATTGAGTTGTTTGATTTAATAATAACAGCTAATATTTACACAAAGACTTGTGTAATATTACACATTATCTAATTTGACTTTTCAGCACATCTAAATATCATAGTCATTGAAATATTTAAATATCATTGACTAAATTTTTGATAGTTTTGAAAGTTATGAATTCAAAAAAGAAGTTCAGCGTCTGGGTCATCCATTTGCTAGGGAAAAAATGACAGGTACTAACAATAATTTGGATTTCTTAATAAGTAAAACCAATATTATTGATTAGAACTCATCTTTTCTCATGAGAGATTTTTGTGGTTCATCAGAAACTCCTAAAGGATAAAGAAAGTTGATGAATAATACATCAACAATAATTGATTATCAAATAATAATTTAGCAATAGGGTTTTACTCACAGAAAATTCCCAGATGAGGAAATTCTCTCTGCTAATATAATCAAGAGTTATCTAAGGCACTGAGATGTTAACTGATTTGCCATCCAGTCAATCTGTTTAATAAGAGTATTAAATAATTCAAATAACTATAAATTGGGATTTACCACATTCTATAGGTCTCATTTTTGAAGAATAAAATAACTCAACAACACCCCCCAAAAAAAATCTAGTTGAAAATCAGATTTAAAGTTCTAGTAAATTACAATTACCAACCATTAGTCATAAAAATAATTTTTAAAATATGATCAGTGTATTTCAAAGTCTGATTCTTTTTGTACAGCAAAATAACTGTTAGGACATATATACTTATACCTCAAAGAAGATTGCATTTCTCCATAACTTTTACTAAATGTTGGGAAAGAATACTTTTAAAATATTTTAAGAATTCTTTAATGTGAAAAAGTACTTAGTATATGTCTCATATATCAAGCATGGCTAAGGAAATGAGAGTCTAGATATGTCTGAATAAGTGAAATTGCCAGATAACTGAAGGTAATCCAACAAGTCTTTTCATATCTTCTCTAATCTTCTCATCTTTGATTTGATTATGCTGGGTTTTTTTTTTTATCCATGAAATATGCCTATGCATTTACTTCCTTTGACAAAGGAGAATACTGATGTACAGCTAGGTTTAGTGGGTTTTCCAAGGATTCTCAGCAATTCAGACTAAGATCAAGGACACAAATCGTTGACTATATTGGGCACTGTTCAAAAGTGTACTAATCTTTGAGGCCCCTGTGATACTATTTTATATATTATTATTGTAAAATGCTTGGGAAGGGGGAAAAATGATGTTTTAGAAATCACACATTTTGAAAAACAAATATGTAATCATTGGAATAGTACCTTAGTAGATTCAGAAAGCTAATACACCACTGCAAGTGCTCAACTTATTCCCAAAAGATAGCTCTCTGGGAGAATATGGTCCAAGAGGCCCAAAATATTCATTACCACAACTTTGTAAGGCTTCCATGCTATGAATATCTATGCTTGTCACATAGAGAAAAGAAAAAAATCCTTTTAAGGCACAAACAGTTTTTGAGGATTGGATAGTAATTTACTTTATCTCATAAGTTATTCTGTTATTGGCTAGCTTTTGGAAGCACGAATACTATATTTCTTTCTTTTGCTCCTTGTGAATTAAACAGATGCTTATATTCTTAAAAAGGAAGCACGGATCTCAAATGCTGCTTTGACACTTAAACTATGTCTTATAAACATCAGCTCCCATTCACTCATGCTTATGGAAACCGTCTGCGGCTTTCATTTCTGCTCACAGCCAGGGAGAGCGTGGTAGATGCATATTTCTGTTTCAGCTTTTGTTTGAGCTGCTTCCAAAACATCGTCCTATAGATTTTTTTGGAATCTGTGCCAAGTTCAGCTTGGATTAAGTTTCTTTGTTAGACTTGCTCTTTTAAGCATCTGGATCAGAAACTGTATACTTGTGCTGCATAGCAAAGAAACATTTGGAAATCATCAGAGAAATCATAATAGGGGATGATAGTGTTGTATGTTCTTTCTCAGTGTAGGTAAGGTTGGAATGAAGGTGGGAGTATTGGAGTTATTAAAAAAAGAATAACTTGATATTGTTAAACATTTTTAGATTTTGAACAAAACTAGTATAAAAGCTTATTCTTTGAAAAATTTGAATAACTGTGTTGTTATGTTTGAAGATATTGTTTTGCTATGTTTTATAGGATTGTGGTGGATCCATAATGACAACCCATCCATGACTCACTCTGTGCAATCTTTATCCATGTTTTTTCACATTTAAAATTCTTCATAATCTGGCATCATTTTACCTTTCTGGGATTATTTCATTTTAGACACCCCTGCCCCCCAACACACATAAATGTACATGTATGGAATTGCCAAACATACAAACACAGTATAATACACACATACCCACACACATTCATGCACATAAACACATATGAATACAAATAAAGACACACGGATATATAAATACACCACATACACACACATACACACATACCTTCCAAAACTTCTCTTCTTGATGTGCCTTTGACATATCATTTTATCTTCTTTTTCCATGCCTTTGCACAGGCTGTTCTGCATGCCTGAAATGCCTTTTTTCTTTCTTTTCCCCAAGGTTCTGTTCAAGTGCCACTATAAGAGAAGCCTTTCTTGATCTTCCATGATTAGTAATCTTCCTAACCCAACCTCAGATTTACTTATTTGCTTTATTTATATTTTGTATTTACTTTTCCTGTGTATGTGTTTTTCTTCCAATAGAATGCAGTTTCCTTTGGTCTTTTTATTCTTAGCATTTAGCCCTAGTACCTTATATATAGTAAGTGCTTAATAAGTACCTGTTAAATGAATGAATGAAAAACTATTGGATATGTAATGAACTTGGGAGGAGAACTGATTTTTTTTTCTTCACTGTATCATTGATATCAGCATAATAATTGATTTATCCATTTATGGAACATAACTAAAGCAAATTAAAAGTTTCTGCCTTATTCCAAATTTCATTCCTACACTGTAATTATTGTGTGCAAGCTAAAAAAATTTTCAAGATATAGAGATGGGCTTAACTTTTGTTTCTTTCCAAATCATTTTAATTCTAAGTTGGAAATTCTTTATGTAATTATATTACCTGTGTTTTATTATTGAGAACATAGCAGTCAAATCAAGGTAAAGAAGCAAAAATGAGTATTGGCTTTCTGAGATTAAGAATGTGGATAAGAGGATGACTCTTTTGTTTTGCCAAACTTTTCATTGTCCTATTTCTTAAGCACCCTTGTTGCATGAATCATTTGCTTTCAAATCACTGATAAGTAGCTCTGTAATAGGTTTTACTTTTCACTGAGCCATACATTCCAATGGCTTCTGGCTTCTGTGTCCTTTGGGATTCATATGAAGGACTTATTCTTCCTTTTGCGCTGTTTATCAACTTTTTGATGAACTGATGACTATCTGAGAGATGACTTGTCTCTTTCGAATGGCTTTTTAAAAAGACATTTCCTTGCTGTGAATATTATTACCTCCATTGATCTGGTGTAAAATGGGAGTGAGGGGAAAACAAAAACAAAAACAAAAAACCATTTTTTTTATTGCAATAATTATAGCCTATATTTCTTAAATATTATAAGACCTGTCAAGGGCTTGCCTCACAAAAACTCTATGAAGTCGTATTATTATCACCATTTTATAGAAGTAATTCCACAGAGGTTAAGTAACTTGCTAAAAATGAAATAGCTGATTTGAGCTAAACTTGAACTCCAGTCTTCTGCCTATAAGACCAGTACTTTTTCTATTACAACACAATGCTTTTCATTAATAATAACATCTTAGATTATAATGGCATGATACACTCCACAGAGCTGGCCTTCAAGTCAAAACAATGTGGATTCAACAGGACCTACCTTTGATTACATCCTGGCTGTGTGATTCTGGAGCAGTCACTTAACTTCTTTGTACCCCCAGGCAACTCTCTAACATGATAGGTTTCAGAACAATTGTTGATCTATGTTGGTAGAGTGAGTTTTTTTTAGCTTCCTACACACATAGAATCACTACAGTTTAGGACCCATCCCAGCCCTACACACAAAAAGTCTAAAACCACATTCCACTTCATCATGTACAATATCCTTCAGATACATTAGTTTATTTCATCCTTACAACTTAGGAGACAGGTAATGTAGGCACTATTTTCCTTATGTGAGGAAATTAAGTTGATTGACTTGCTGAAAGTCACAAGGCTATTAAGTGGCAAATTTAGATCTCAAAATCATGTTTCCTGATTTGAAATCCAGTACTCTTTTTTCTCCATACTGTTTTATTAAACAGCCTCTCTGATTAAAGCAGTTATTCTAAATCTAGTCTAGAATTCACTAAGCCACAGCAATCTTAACTACTCTTCTAGAAAGGAAGGACAATACAGTACAATGGATCATTTTCATAATTTCAGAGTCTGTCAGATTTTGCATAACTTTGAAATATATATTTCAATATAGCTATAGCTATAGCCCATGAGGACTTCAACTTCTAAAGTTTATTAGAATAAGATACATATAACAGTTAAATAGGTGAATATCTTAAGCTATTCAGAATCAAGCTCATACCCACAAATTGGATCCTTTCAGCTGTGACCTGGAAAGACCATGTGAATTGATGGATAGATATCTAGGTTGTGGATTCAGGGGGGCTAAGGTTTGTTTTTATTTGTCTCCAGTGGAGTTGCAACTTTGAGTGTAACTTTGTCCTTCTTAGTTATTATCTGTCTTGTTCTTATGTCTATGAATCCTTATTCTTAAGATGAACCTCAGGTCTTCCTATTTAGCTCTCAGAGATAATGTAGGTCTTTTGAAGTAAAGCACAATGTATACTTCTTGAAGCAGGACTATTTTGTTTTTGTATCTCCAGTGCCTTGCATAAAAAGGTATTTCATCAATGCTTATTAAATTGAATTTTATCATGGTACAATTTATAGTGCATAGTGCTTTGAGATTTTTTACTACTCTATGACTTTTCTGTAGTTCTTTTATAATTAACAACTTCTTGTTGATACTACCACATTTTCAAAATTTCAAGCACAATTTTACCTTTTTTTATTGAATAAGAAGATCTTAAAGAAGTAGACCAGATAGATCCCCAGGAACTAAGGAAACAATCTTCTACTCCTTTATTATTTATTAAGCCTTCCCACCTTAATAATCTCCACTTTAAGGAACTGCTTTAAAACACAAGGTCTGAAATGTATGCAGCCAATGAAGGTTTTTATTGATTGATATAAATATGTATGACTTTGTTCAGCAAAATACTGCAAGTAGGAATTACTGGAGTATGTAATACATTATCTTATTACACTCATTTTATGGAAGCTGAGCCTGATGGGACAGTGGTAGGAGAACTCATTCCAGCTTTCTGGAAAAGCGATTAATTCCGCCACATATGTAACAGCCATGCCTTGGATCGCACTGGAGTGAGGGCTGGCACCCCTTCCCCTTTTATTAAAACAAAAATGCAGCTGCCGACCAGAAGTGCAGCTCTACAAGTGGGGCTTTCATCATGTCGCTAAGAGATTCATATCCAAGGTTGACATCATTTCACTTAGGGCCCTTTCCTTATTAGAGTTTGGAATTTCAAGCTTGTTTATTGAATAGCTGAGGGCTGGGGCTCAATTGCCAAACTCAAATCCACTTATTTTCCTATACTGTGTTGATAAGTGGATGAGGTGTGCTGGAAAATGTATTTTTAGATTTTACTGCTGAAGGAATTATTTTAATTGTCAAGTATATTTTGTCTTAAAATGACCTTGGATTTGTTTTTTCTTTCTGTCATGCAATTTCATCATTTCTTTGCTCTGTTCTTTGCTAATCTCTTTCTCTGTTTCTCTCTGTCACTGTCTCTTTGAATCTTTCACTCTTGCCCCACTTTGTTCTCTTCTACCCTTTTCCTTTCTCGTCTCCCACACCTTCTTTGGTCCTCTGTACCCCTCCAAATTTGGGAAGCACTCAATGTTTCATTTCTGCTGGCTATGGAGGATTTGTGAAACTAGTGGCCTAGACTTTTGCCTGGTCCTTGTGGCAATTCTCCTGTGGATCTAGTCTGCTTCTCGTCAGCCTCTAAAGGGGGTAATTCCTTGAGACATGGGGCATTCAGCAGTGTTTACAAAAATTCTAACTCTCAGTGTAGCCTGTGTGTTAAAGCGGCCTCTTAATCGGTAATCCAATCTTTTTTATTGCCGTGCATCTTTTATTGTAAAAACGAAAATTAGCAGAAATGCTTTTTATCTAGAATTTAATGTAAATTCTATAAAAAGCAGAATTGACATTTTATAGTTAAGCAAAGACACTTTACAAAGAAGTTCATGAAACAAAAAAGGTCCAACTGCAATATATTTTATATTTTTAATTTCTCGTGTTTCAGGTTGGGGGTATTTTATCTCTTCCTTTTCCATTATATCATAGTCTATTGGCCTTCCCTTTTGACCTCGGTAAAAATCACTGTAATAAAGACCATTGAATTGGTACTTTCTTCCCATGTTCTCTAAGTTCTATGCAATCTGAATGCTTACTAGTAGGCATTTTTTTTTTTTTTTTACTTTTAGTCTATGTTGGAGCTCATTTTATGATTTAGGATGAAAGTAAAATCATAAATCAACCAGAGAAATGACTGAGATACCACTCTCAGACTGCTTTTCTTTAAAGGCAGTTTCAGTTGTGTTTACAGTAACACTTGGGGGAGCAAAGGGGAAACAAATTCCAAAGATAAAAGCCTTTGTTATTCCATACAATAGATATAGTTACAGATACATGCTGTGGGAGGGATAAATCGCAAGCAGATCTGTAAACAAATCATTTTGATAAAATGTTACATATGGCAATGATACTAAATTAACATCAATCATATTGCGATATTGTCCTGATTGTGGCAAACTGAAATATTTTCCCATTCTACATTTACATGTAAGTGAATAGTGATGGATGACTCCTTGAGTAAAATAGCATCACAAATGCTAATATCCCCTGCTATATGTATGTAGCATCTTATGTTTTTCATCATCATTAACAACAACAACAACAACAAAAAATTACATAGGGGACCAAATGAATGTACCAGGTCAGATGTCAAATAGTTAAAATAGACAGAATCCCTGCCTGTTGAAGAATTTCACTCTAAGTTTTTTATAGATATAACTGACTGGTGATATCATCTAAAGTCAGTAAGATACGTCTCACTCACTAATACAAGTATCCATGTCCAGGGAATGAATTCAAACCCCAAATTCTGCTGATCGTTACACATACAATATGCTGTATTCTTCTTGCTATATTCTGGCACAAAAATAATTTTCATATGTTTCATATTTTTCATATTCATGAATTTTTGTATTCATATTTCATATGATTTCATAAACATATATGTGTATGTATATACTTATATGTTCTGTTGAACATATATATATATAATATACACATTAACAACTGTGTTTCTTTAATGAATTACTATCAAAATCATTAATATAATTATTATAGATGATAACACCAGCTCACATTTATATTATGCTTTAAAATTTACAAAGCATTTTCCCCTTAGAACAACCCAGTTAGGTAATTATTTATTTGATAGGCAAGGAAATTCAGTTGAAGTGTTAAATGACTTGTCCATAGTCACAAAGAATGAATGTATTGGAATGAGGTTCAAACCCTGACTCCTGATACCAAGTACAATGCTCTTTCCATTATACCACACTATTTTTAAGAGTAAAAATGAAAATACATAATGTTCTGAAGTTCACAAAGGGCTCCCTCCTCAGTAACCCTATGAGATAAATAGATTAACTATGATCAGAAATTATAAAGAAAAAGAAGAATATAATTTTAAAGTTTGTCAAGGCACTTTATATACATTATCTTGTTTAATTCCCACAACAATACTGTTAGATAAATTATTATTATCCCCATATTACATATGAGGAAACTGATGACATATGAGGAAAATGAGAAAAACATGAGGACACATGAGAAATGAAGTAACTTGACTTTGATCATACAGATAATAAAGAGCCATTACCAGATTTTGACCAGGTCTTCTGGCTCTAAACCTAGGGTACTTTTAGCTGCACCACAGCTGCCACTATGTTGATAGCTTTTGAAGAGATGGCAGCTGTGCCCCCAGGGAAGATAATTCATAGTTAGATTTGTATATTACTTCTGTCCTACTAGTGGCCCTTGGTACAACAGACCTGCTAAGAAGCTATCCCTAAATATGAAGTTTCCACACACTATGCTCCATATCTGAAATGCTTTTCTTCTTCATCCATTTCTTCTTCTCAGATTCATTATCTTTGTTCAAATTCTGTTCATGTGCAACCTTCTTACAGAGGGTGTGATTTTATGTGTGGACCTATAAGGGAAATTCTTGGTTCAAAATAAGTCCTGAGTTGAAAGTCCAGGGGATAGTGAATTTTAGAGCATAGCAGAAGCAACCACCTCCAAGCTGTATAGAGCCAGAGAGATTTTGTGGCCCAGGTCTTAGTGCCAATCATCACCAAGAATTTTATAAATTGTAATGATAAGTTTTAGAAGATGTTAGGCATATGATCTCCTTAAAATATCTTCACAGGGCCCTATCATCTCCTCAAGCTATCATCTATATCTCTCTTTTCCTTCTCAGTCTAACTTTTAAAAAAAAATCTTCCTACAATTCACTGCCTCAAATTCTTTCCTTCTCATTTCTCAACTCTTTGTAAACTGGCTTCCAACTGAATCACGTGATTAAAACTCTTTTTAGAGTTACCAATGATTTCTTACTTACAAGATCCAATGGTTTTTTCTCAGTCTTCGTTCTTAATTTAACTGCTGCTTATGAAATCATCGACCACCTTCTAATTCTGAATATTCTTTCTTTTCTGGATTTTTGAGACACTACTTTCTCTTGGTTTTCCTCCTACCTGTCCAAGTATTTGTTCTCATTTTCCTTCACTGAGTCATCATCCACATCACACATCCATGTCTTTCAGAGTCTCTGTCCTGAGCCATCTTCTCTTTTCTCTCTACATTCTATCATTTAGTGACTTCATCAGCTTCCACAAGTTTCCTTTGGAGATGATTCTCAAATCTTTATATCTAGTTCCAGTGTTTCCTCTGAGCTTAAGGTTCTCATTACCAATTGAACATTTCAAAAGGGATCTACCAAAGACATCTCAAATTTGTTTTGCCCAAAATAGAACCCATTCTCTTTCTCCCCCAGCCCACTTCTAATTTTTTTGTAGTTCTTTTGGGGGTGTCCACTGCCAATTCAATATCTCTAAAGTTTATAATCTCAGCATTATTATGTTTTTCTTTTTTTCACTCTCACATTTACAATCAGTTGTCAAATTTTGCTTTTTCTTGCATATCACCAATTATTGTACATTCCCACAATCTTAATTCAGTCCCTCATGACTTCTACTGTGATTATTATACCTATTTCCTAATTAGTCTCTCTGCCACAAGTCTGTCGCTATATCAGAAATCCTCCAGTAGTACCAAACCAATTTTCCTTAAGTACAAGTCTGACCATATCCTTCCTTTACTCAACAAACTCCTATTGCCTCTAGGATAAAATAAAGCCTGACTTTTAAAGCTCTTCACAAACTGGCTCACTATCTTCCCCATGTCTGTTATACATTGTTTACCTTTCTGTACCCCATGATTTAGCAAAAGTAACCTTTTCTCCTCTTTACAGATGAAATTCTATTTCTCATCATCATGTCTTTTTAGTAGTTGTTCCCCATTGAGACTTCTAAACTCCTATTAGATATTCCAGAGTCTCAAGAAACTATGAAGATCGGCAATGTAGAAGGTGTAAAGTTGGGCAGTTGCTCAAGTTCTTCACCAACTGAAGAAAACAAGAGTGACTTAAAAGCATTTTCTCTTCTTAGATACCACCACCCTCTTAGAATGGTATATAGCAATGCATGAATCTTAGTTTTTTTTTAATTTAATTTTATTTAATAATAACTTTGTATTGACAGAATCCATGCCAGGATAATTTTTACACAGCATTATCCCTTGCAATCACTTATGTTTCGTTTTTTCCCCTCCCTCCCTTCTCCCCCCACCCCAAGATGGCAAGCAGTCCTATATATGTTAAATATGTTGCAGTATATCCTAGATACAATACATATTTGCAGAACCGAACAGTTCTCCCGCTGCACAGGGAGAATTGGAATGAATCTTAGTTTTAAGTTTTTTCAAGAAACTAATAAAACAAATTCTCCCAATAAAAATGTGAAGGAAATTATTTAATATACTCTGAGATAATGTAATATTGAAGAAACTATCATATGAAGGGTAGAAAATAATTTTTAATCAAGCAGTACCACAGGAGGGAAAAATTAATTGAAGTCCACATAAGTAAAAGACAATGCACAGTGGTTTTCTGGATATTTAAAATGGAAACGAGAGAAACATTGTATGTCCTCAATCACTCTTTAAATTAATAAAGTAGAACCCAAAACTTTATTCAATAAGTGCAACAAATAATTTCAAAATACTTTATGACACACTATGTTAAATGAGAGAACTTCCAATTTTGACTACAAGGATTCTGCAAACTTTGACACAGGTATATCTGAAAGAATAGAGTTCAGAACCAAGAAACATGTCAAAGACATTACTGTCAGGATTCTTATGTGACAGAATCATCATCATCTAGGCTTATCAGTATAATCTGTACCTCAGACCTCAGCTTAAAACCCAGCCCAACATACAAGATTTCCCCAGGAACACATAACAACAGAGCAAAACACAAATATAGATATACAAGAAAAAAAGAAAAACTGCTCTAATACTGCACCTCAGTGTTACATCTTTTCTTAAAAAAAAAATAGGGGGCAGCTAGTTGGTGTAGTGGCTACTGTACCAGCCCTGAAATCAGACAGACTCGAGTTCAAATTTGGCCTCAATTAACACTTTCTCGCTGTGTGACCCTGGGCAAGTCACTTAATTCCAATTGTTTCAGCCAAAAAAACCAAACAGCCTTTTATTTTGCAAAATAAAAATGCAAAAATAGTTTTCAACATTCACCCTTGCAAAACTTGGTATTCCAAATTTTTCTCCCTCGCTTCCCTTCACCCCTCCCTTAAACTGCAAATAGTCCAATATGGGTTAAATGTGCAATTCTTCTAAACATTTCCACATTTATCATGATGCACAAGAAAAATCAGATCAAAAGGGGAAAAAATGAGAAAGAAAAAATAAGCAAGCATACAACAGCAAGAATAGAGGTGAAAATATTATGTTGTGATCCACATTCAGTCCCCATACTCCCCTCTCTGGATACAGATGGCTGTCTCCATCACAAGTCTATTGGAATTGACCTGAATCACATAATCATAACATAATCTTTTGTTCTTGCTGTGTACAATGTTCTCTTGGTTCTACTCATTTCACTCAGCATCAGTTCATATAACTGCCTTCCTAAAATTATCCTGCTGATTGTTTCTTATAGAACAATACTATTCCATAATATTCATATACCATACTCCAACAGATGGACATTCACTTAGTTTCCAGTTCCTGTCACTATAAAAAGGGCTGTTACAAATATTTTTGCACACGTGGATTCCTTTCCTACACTCTTTAGCAACAATAAGGTCTCACCAAACTCCCTTGCTCCCATTCCTGTCACACTCAGTTCAATAGCCATAACATATTTTTAAAAATTTGCTACTCTGTGAGCTTAGTGCTTTCTATTTTTATATTCTATACATAACCAATCCCGATGTAGCAGAGGGGCTTAAGTCTTGTTGCTTCAGTTCAACAAATATTTATTGATCTGCTTTATGCAAGGCTCCATATCTGGCACCAATAATATAAAAACCAGAGCAAAACAACACCCTAGTGTCCATTTTCAAGGATGTTACATTCTATTGTTGTGGATATAAATAACATAACCAAAAGTTTATTATTATAAAATACATATTTGATATATCTTCTCCCAAACATCCCACTCTGATTTATATATCCTTTTCTTACCCTAAAGTTAATCCTTTGTGCCCAAAATAACTTTTATCTTTAAAATTGCTATCTTTTTTTCTTTTATTTCTTCCTCTAAAACATTTTTTCCAAATCTCTTTTATGCCTCTTAGATTTTAGCTAGTGAGGAGGAAAATGGATTTTAGTGTATTGCAGTATAAGTAGAGTTTGACATAAAATCATAAATAGATTTAGAATGAGAAGAAACCTTAAGGAGATGAATGTAACAAGTTAATTCAATATTTTGTTGCATTAAGAGAAACACCAAGTCCAGAAGTAGCCAGGCATGAAAGAAGGAACACCCAATACTGGAGAAGTGTCCACAGATGCAATATTTTCTAAAAGGAGCCAGGTTTCTGTGAGAACTAAAAGGTAGAAAATGGGTGAGATGAAGGGGAATTTGTTAAAGGGCACAGTAATCCCAGAGTTCAATGGAATAAGATAATAGCAAAGAATACTGTACACTGTAAAGGCGTAGCCTTAAGCATAGAAGGTGAGGTAACAGGGGAGAGAGACTTTTTGCCTCAGCCTACAGATTCTGAATCAGAGAGTTTGCTCATCAATGAACTAATGGATTGTGGTCCCTATACCCCAGGATCTTGGGATGATTAAGTGACAGTGATATCAACTTCCATGATTTGTCGTTAAGGTATGGATGTTGGATAATATAAAAGTTTTTTTTTTTTTTCCAGGTGTCTGAGTCAATAACTACATAGTATTTGAATACCCTACTTAGATTTGGACATATATTTGGTGTCATCTCCATATCATCTTCCCAAGATGGAAGGAGGTTAAAAGATACCCAGAGAAATAGTCCAGCATAGAGGATGCACTCGCCTTCTAATTTCTGAGTTCCTGGAAGTGGAGACCATTTGATACCATTGTCATCTTGAAACTCGGAAGCTGATAAACCTGCTAAGGACATTACAGTTATCAGTGCCTTTTCAATTGACTGTGGCTGGCCAATCACTTTAGGCACAGTTAAGGCCACCTCCCCCTAGTCAGCTTTTCAGCCATCACAGTCCTCCCAAAAGCCTAAGTCTCCTTTTAGTTTCTTCCTGTACATCCTCCCCATCCTCTCCAAGGACTTGCTTGTCTTAACTACTATTTTTGTTATTCCCAATGTCTTTTTTTATCTTCAGTGCTCTGCTAGGAGAGATAAACAGTCAGCAAAAGACCCATCAATCAGAACCAAAGCCTTGAATTTAAAAGTTATATTCCTAAGGAGCCTCTCCTTACTGCTATAAACAAGGTTCCTCAGGTTGATATCTTTATAATGAATAATATAGTCAGGCTCTTTCCCTAGGTTATTTTAACTCAGAACTTTGACCACTGCAATGGAATCTTGGAAGAGTCAGAGATATATGCCTATTAGTAAGGTTTGGGGAAAATACTCTAACCTGTGCTCTAATAAAAAACAGGGATTGTGCCACCTGGGATAGAGCCCCAGCACTATCCCTGGTAAAGCTATGTTGACAATCCCTAAAACTATCTAATCTATACTAGTTCAGCTGAATGGTTTCCTGCAGTACCATTCCTACTTCCTATGATTTCTCCTTTCAGTAGTGATAACTCGATATCAAAGATATCTTCTTCTGGCATATAGTACATTCCAAAGACTTAGAATCAATCAGGATTTGCAAGTGTTTGATTTAACAAGTCCCCAGACACTTCTTGGAATATATAGAGGGTGGGAAATGCCTTTTTTCTACTCTCCATATGTCTTTCCTTATCTCTGGTGATTTCCTTCTCCCTACTGGATACTATTTGCTCCCCTGAGCAAGGTAATTTGGTTCTCTAAATTGGTTCAAAAGTACCAATTCTAGTAAACTTGTTCTGTGAATAAATTGAGAGATCATTCTTTGGCTGGCTTCTCCTATCCTCTCCAATGTCCTCCATGGTCCTAATCTAGAACCCACTGACTGACAGAATGGATGATTAAAGGGAGCCAAACTGGGAGTATAGACTATGATAAACTATGCACTGCTACTCTTTAGGATATGGAAATTATTAGTTGTATGGGTTCAGAGGTGCCCTGCCACTCTTGTGAGTCCATACAGCCTTCTTGGTGTCAAGACCACCTCCTCTTCTCAAATCATAGACAATAATCTCTCCAGGATAAAAATTACCCATTTTTTCAAGATTTTCTTAGCTGTTATAAATACAGTAAAAATAGTAGCACTATCTATAATCTCTGTGAGAGAAACTTTTGATTTCATTGTTATACTTGATGGTCATTCATCTGTATTGGTCTCTCAATTGTTGTTATTCAATAGTTTCAGTCAGATCTGACCTTAAAGCTACCAATTACCTATGCCTGGGATACCTTGAAAGTAGTTAAGTTCTCGTTCAAATTTTTCTTAGTTATCCCTTCTACATCTCAGGAATTAGGAACACAGCATCTTCATAATCTGGAAAATCTATGTAAAATTTTTTGGCCCTCCCTTCATATCAGAAAAGAAGACTGAATATTATGATATTTAAAGATAAAATACCTTGATGTTAAGCAATACCATACATACATTTTATGTATTTCTGAGTTCCTAAACTATTCCTGTATCATTTGCTGGCCTTTAAGTGCCATCTTCCTCAAAACTCCTCCAAAACCCCCATTTAATTTCTTATACCAAACCACAACATGATGAAACTTGCTGTGGGGAAGGCTGCATTGTGGAAGGGATAATTATATTTTCTTCCTTGATCCCTCTTCCTAGCAGATAAATGACTCTCTCTCTCTCTCTCTCTCTTTTAAATTAAAGCTTTTAATTTACAAAACATATGCATGGGTAATTTTTCCAACATTGACCCTGGCAAAATCTTTCGTTCCAAATTTTTCCCTCCTTCCCCCACCCCCTCCCCTAGCTGGCAGGTAGTCCAATACATGTTTAAAATGTTAAAATACATGTTAAATCCAGTACATGCATACACATTTATACAGTTATCTTGTTGCACAAGAAAAATCAGATCAAGAAGGAAGAAAAAGAAAAATGAGAAAGAAAACAAAATGCAAGCAAACAACAACAGAGAGTGTTCACCCTCTGTTCCCACAGTTTTCTCTTTGGTGTAGATGACTTTCTTCATCACTGAACAAGTGGAACTGATTTGAATCATCTCCTTGTTGACAAGAGCCATATGTATCAGAATTGATCATCATATAGTCTTGTTGCTGTGTATGATGATCTGGTTCTGCTCACTTCACTGAGCATCAGTTCATGTAAGTCTTTCCAAGCTTCTCTGAAATCATCCTGCTGGTTGTTTCTTACAGAACAATAATATTCTATAACATTCAAATGCCATAATTTATTCAGCCATTCTCTAATTGATGGGCACATCCACTCCATTTCCAGTTTCTTGCCACTACAAACAGGGCTGCCACAAACATTTTTGCACATGTGGGTCCCTTTCCCTCCTTTAGGATCTCTTTGGGATATAATCCCAGTAGAAACAGTGCTGGAGATCAAAGGGTATGCACAGTTTGATAAATTTTTGTGCATAGTTCCAAATTGCTCTCCAGAATGGTTGGATTCATTCACAATTCTACCAACAATGTATGAATGTCCCAGTTTTCCCGCATCCCCTCACATTCATTATTATCATTTCCTGTCATCTTAGCCAATCTGACAGATATGTAGTGGTATCTCAGAGTTGTCTTAATTTGCATTTCTCTGATCAATAGAGATTTGGAGCACCTTTTCATGTGACTACAAATAGTTTCAATTTCTTCATCTGAAAATTGTCCATTCATATCTTTTGACTATTTATCAATTGGAAAATGACTTAAGCTATTATAAATTTGAGTCAATGCTCTATATATTTTAGAAATGAGGCTTTTATCAAATCCTTTGGATGTAAAAATGTCTTCCCAGTTTATTGCTTTCCTTCTAATCTTGTCTGCATTAATTTTGTTTGTGCAGAAACTTTTTAACTTAATATAGTTAAAATTATCTATTTTGTGATCACTAATGATTTCTAGTACTTCTTTGGTCACAAATTCCTTTCTCCTCCACAAATCTGAAAGGTTAACTCTCTTATGTTCTTCTAATTTGTTTATAATATCATTCTTTATGTCTAGATCATGAACTCATTTTGACCTGATCTTGGTATATTGTGTTAAGTGTGGGTCTATGCTACTCTCTGCCATATTAGTTTCTAATTTTCCCAGCAGTTTTTGTCAAATAGTGAATTCTTAATCCAAAAGCTGGGGTCTTTGAGTTTGTCAAATACTAAATTGTACAGAAATTGAGTATTTTGTTCTGTGAACCTAATCTATTCCACTGATCAACTTCTCTATTTCTTAGCCAGTACCAAATAGTTTTGATTACCACTACTTTATAATATAGTTTTAGATTTGTACAGCTAGGCCACCTTCATTTGCTTTTGTCTTCATTAATTCCTTTGAAATTCTTGATCTTTTGTTCAGCAAGTGACTCTCAATGGTTGGAATCCCTTTATATGTGTCATCAAAGCATCTCCTTGTAGAAGTGCTATTGTCAGTTGCATGCTCTCTGCAATAGGGATGGTGCTTCCAAATGTTCAGAAATTCTACTTTAGGCTAATAGGCATTCCCTATTAGGCAATTCCCCAAGAGGAATGGTGTAATATTCTCTCTAAAATGTAATGTTCTCCATTGAGGTTTTCTTGAGGTCTCTGGGAGCAGCCTTCCTTTCAGTTCAGTAATCACCACAAGTGCAGCCAGGTGTTAAAGTCCAAATCCTTTATTGTCTCCTTCAAAGTCCTATCTCCTTCACCTGGGGCTTGGCTAGTTTTCTGGGGGCCTTCCAGTGTCTTGGTTTCAGTGGGGAAGCAAAGGAGGAGAGCCTGCCACCAAAGTGGTGTGAGACAGGATGAATCTGTCTGAGTCCAAGGGCTTGTGCTCCAGCCTTCATCCTCCAGCCTTCTGTCCGCTTGTCTCTGAATCTCTGAATCTCCCTGGCTGAGGCTTTTAGCTTATATGCTACATGCCAATCATTATATCACTAGGAAATCATTATTTGTTGCAGGATTAAATCAGTGCTAAACTAGATTTAACCACTGTCTCCTCAATTCCTCTTAGTACCTTATTTCAAGTTTTGACCCATAACATCTCCTTGTAGGATTAAATCAATCATTCTGAACCATGTTAAATTAGATAACTATTGTCTCTATCAATTCCACTGACTTAGTACCTTGTAAGAATCCTTTGTTTCAAGTTCAGAGTTCTGGCCCATAACAGAATGGCCTAATTCAAAGATTGCCACACCAGTCTCAAAAGAATTCTATATACAATATGAACCAACTTTGTCTGCTCTTTTTAAAATGTTCGTGGTTATATCTAAAATCTTTACATGGCTATGCTGCCCCCCAAAACATGAGTAGAGAAACCAAGGCAGACTTAAACAGTAGCAATGCTTGTATAGCTGGTGTATTAGTGGAACTGCCATATTCACCTGTATGGCACACTCCTGCTATACCACAACATGAGTTACTACCTGTTAGCAAATAGTTTCCATTAAAACTTCTGTGATTAAATTGTCAGGATAGAGTGTGGGACTGGTATTATTTTTATGGTTCCACAATTGCTGATTACAAGAACCTTTAGACTTCTGACACAAGCATGTATACCTGAGATAATAGAGAAAGGTTCAAAAAGTGTTGTCCTGAATACAGCTACAATTGGTCCAGTGATGAAGAATCATAATCACTCAGACTTGCCTAAAACCTTAGGCAGTTTAAAGCACAGGTCTGTGCATTATAATTCAACAAACACTTATTAGGCAACTACTGTGTATAAAGGTTGGGTTAGTTCCGAGTATACAAAAACATACCTTGTACATCAGCATTTATATTTCTCTGTGTTGGGTGTGTCCCTGGGAAAATTCTTGTTCACCTGATCCCTTCTATTGTTAGTGTATTCTCCCTCCTTATTTATCCTTTTACTGTGCTCATTTGTATAATTGTCATGTATATCCTCTTAATAAAACGTAAGCTCCTTGAGGGCAGGGACTATTTTTGTTTTTATGTACTCAGAACCAAACCAGTGCTTTATTCATGGTAGATAGCTTATAAATGTTGAATCCCAAACATGTTTTGAATCCTAAAATTCTGTTGCTTATGGATCCTGCAGAACTCTACTATAGGGAGTTTGACTGCTCTTTTGTTTTAAGTATTACCTGGCTCCCTTTTTCTTCCTCTTTTCAATGGATTCAGCTTTACAATCACAGAATAGCGTAAGAGTCAAGGGAACACCAACCTATTAGCCTGTCCCTTGTATATTTTAATATCCTGCTGTTAGGTAATCTTAATTCAGAAATATCAACTTCCTAGGTTTCAGGATAAAGAAAGAAGTATTTTCAATAAATAGAATTTCCAAGAATCATCACTAATTGATCAAGCATCTTTCAAAAGAGTAAGGGTGAGATGGAATTTGATTTTTAGTTAGTGTGGCACAAAATTCTCTCCTTGTAACTGAATGGATAAAAGTGTCTGTGTGATCTTAATCTTTACTCATAGTCTTTACTAGGGATTTAAAATAAAATGGGTACCTTTATCAGAGGAAGATGGCATTAGAGAGCCATAAGAAAGAATAATTTGTTCTAGATAAGAATTTTGATTATACTGCTACTTATTAGACTATGATGACATATCCTGAATAAGTATCAATTGCAGTGCTATTTGTCCTAAGATGAGAGAAAATAAAAATTATAATTATTTTGCCAGTTGCATGCAAGAAAAGAACCACACAAGATTATATAATTATGATGTATAGTTGTATACTGTAACTGTAAAAAATGAATATACAATTATGATGTATCAAAATAAATATTCCAATTGGTACAAGAAATGTCTTTGAAGAGAAGTAGCATTTTTATCCTTAATTAAGATGATTATATGATCTATGCCTACAATAATATGGCATCATACTTTTCATGTCTATATTGATGATAGAATCAGTCCTCAATTCCTGTTCTTAATAGCTAGAATTTATATTGGACTAAGCATTTTACAAATATTTTATTTTATCCTCACAATAATCTTTGGAAGGTAGGTGCTACTATTATTTTCATCTTCCAGATGAAGAAACTGAGACAGAGATTAAATGACTTACCCAAGATCACACAAATTTAAATATAGTAAATTTCTGGAATGGAATTTTTAAGTTATATTAGTTAGTCTCAGCCTCTGGCAAAATTAATTTGTTCATGAAAATCACTAAGATCTGAGATTTGTCCTACCTATGAGCAATTAATATTTCTATAATTATCTAAACATTTTATTCCCATAGTGTTTTATAGTTGTATTCATATAGCTCCTATATGTATCTTGGTAGGTAAAATCTCAAATATTTTATACATTCTGGGATTATTTTTTAAAGATTTTTCTTCTATCTCTTCTTACTAGGTTTTATTGCTCATATAAGAAATGCTAATGATTTATGTGATTTTATTTTATATTCTGCAAATTTCCTGAAGTTGTTGTTTCAATTAATTCTGTTTATGTCTCTTCTTGTTTATATTTTGGTTAAATTTGTCTCTCTGAAAGAGTTTTATGAGGTATTCCAGTGTTATAATTTTACTGTCAAGTTTTTCCTATAACTAGTTTAGCTTTTCTTTTGATTAAGTTTGATTTTCCTGTTGCCTTGTCTCAAATTATGATTGCTACCCCTGCTTTTTTTAATTCAGCTGAAGCATGACAGATTGTGCTCCAAACCTTTGTTTTAATCTTACATTTTTATGTCGAGTGAGTTTCATGTAAATAGCATAGTGATGTATTCTGTTGTCTAATGCATCCAGCTACCTTGTACTTGTGTGTGTGTGTGTTTGTGTGTATGTGCGTGTATGATTTACATATCATTTTAAAACACAAACTGCATGGAATGTTTTAGACAACTCTAAGGGTTTCCACTTAATTGTACTCACAATAACCAGAATGAAAGTTGTCATAAAGGATGCCCATCAATTGAAGAATGGCTGAATAAATTGTGATATATGTATGTTATGGAATATTATTGTTCTATAAGAAATGATCAGCAGGATGATTTAAGAAAGGCCTGGAGAGACTTACATGAACTGATGCTGAATGAAATGAGCAGGACCAGGAGAGCATTATATACTTCAATAACAGTACTATATGATGATCAATTTTGATGGATGTTACTCTCTTCAATGAGATGAACCAAATCAGTTCCATTTGTTCAATAATGAAGAGAACCAGCTACACCCAGCAAAAGAACTCTGGGAAATGAGTGTGAACACTACATAGCATTCCCAGTCCCTCTATTTTTGTCCGCCTGCATTTTTGACTTCCTTCACTGGTTAAATGTACATTATTTCAAAGTCCAATTCTTCTTGTGCAGCAAAATAACTCTATGGATATATATACATATATTGTATTTAACCTGTACTTTAACATATTTAACATGTATTGGTCTACCTGCCATCTGGGGGAGGAGTGGGGAGAAGGAGGGGAAAAATTGAAACCAAAGGTTTTGCAATTGTCAATGCTGAAAAATTACCCATGCATATAACTTGTAAATAAAAAGCTATTTTTAAAAAGTTGCCATAAAGTACTTATACAGGTATCAATTCCAAGAATATGTATTCTGACAAAAACATTCACTCTAATTAGCCACCAGAACTGAGACCCAGTCACAGTCCTTTCATCTATCTTTACCTGAGTAAGGATATACCCTTCCTTGGTAGTCTTTCCCACAAAGTGTATAATGGAACCTGAAGTGTCCCTATGGATTTCTTGAAGGTTTTTTGATATAATAGTAACCTGGCTGCTATTACCTAGTATCTTCTTGTGTATTTGTTAGCCCATTCCCTTTCCAAGCCAATGGGACTTGGGTACATGATCTTAAGTCACCTCAGGCTGTAGTATTATGGCTAAAACATTACATACTCAAAGGATACCTTGGACCTTCTTTAGGAGAATTCATCCTGAGTCCTTCAAATCTTGATACAAAGACTTCAGGAGTTTAGAATGATCAGATGACCACTAACTATTCCAATCCCAGCTAGCTTGATATAGTTTTACCAATCCATGGGCTGATAATCAAATCTTTCTTTTGACTTCATATTTTAAAAATAACACCCCTGCAAACTCCTTAAAGTAGAGGGCACTCACATGCTCTGCCCACCTAACATGGCAGCAAGCCCACCACCTATTCTCTTCACCTCCAGAGCATCTATTTGTTTGGGAAACTGTATTTGGCTAGATTGCTTCTAAAGCTGTTCCAATCTCTATCTCAATTTAATGAGTTGATATGCCCAGGACTGTGTGATAATGTAATGGAGTAGGCCTGTAGCTAAAACCTGATACCACCCAGGTGAGGCTGTATCCAAAAGGCAGTATTTAATGGCTCTTGACAGACTAGTCAAAGTGGTTAGAGGAAGTGATGTAGATCCAATTCACCAAATGCCAACATTCATTTTTTTATTTTAAATTTTATTTTTTATTATATACCTTTTTATATACAAAACATATGCATGGGTAATTTTTCAACATTGATCTTTGCAAAACCTTCTGTTCCAACTTTTCCTCTCCTTCCCCACACTGTCTCCCCTAGATGGCAGGTAGTCCCATACATGTTAAATACAACATTCATTTTTTTTGATAAGATTTTGAATTCTAATTTTTTCTTCCCTCCTTCCCTTAGGTCCTCTCTCCCCAAGACAATAAGCAATCTTATCTAAGTTATACATGTACGTCATTCTAAACATATTTCTTTTTTTTATTATAGCTTTTTATTTACAAGATATATGCATAGGTAATTTTTCAGCATTGACAGTTGCAAATCCTTTTGTTCCAACTTTCTCCCTCTTTCCCCCCACCCCTTCCCCCAGATGGCAGATTGGCCAATATATGTTAAATATGTTAAAGTATAAGTTAAATACGATATATTAAACACATTTCTATATTAATTATGTTGTGGAAGAAAAATCAGAACAAAAAGGAAAAACCATGAGAAAGAAAAAATAAAGATGAAAATTGTATGTTTCAATCTGCATTCAGTCCTCATAATTCTTCCTCTGGATGCATATGACATTTTCCATCCCAAGTCTATTAGAAATTATCTTCAATTACTGTATTACTGAGAAGTGCTGACCATCACATAGTCTTGCTATTATTGTATGTAATGTTCTCATGGTTCTGCTCACTTCACTCACCAACAATTCATGTAAATCTCTCCAGGCTTTTCTGAAATCATCCTGCTGATCATTTCTTATAGAACAATAATATTCCATTACATTCATATACCACAAGTTATTCAGCCATTCCCCATGGGCATGATGGGTTTCCAGTCAATTTTCAAATATTTTTGCACATATGAATACTTTTCCCTCTTTTAAGTTCTCTTTGGGATACTGACTTAGAAGTGGCACTGCTGGATCAAAGGGTATGAACAGTTTTTTTAGCCTTTTGGGCATAGTTCCAAATTGCTCTAAACCAACAAAGCACTAACGTCCCAGTTTTCCCATGTCTCCTCCAACATTTATCATCTTTTCCTGTCATCTTAGCCTGATAGACAGAGTTGTTTTTATTTGCATTTCTCTAATCAATAGTGATTTGAAGCATTTTTTTCTCATGACTATAAAAGGTTTAATTCCTTCCTCTGAAAATTGTCTGTTCGTATCCTTTGACCATTTATCAATTCACCAAATTTCTTTTAGGAATTTTGCCTTCTTCTTGCTGATTTTCATTGAGGAATCAACTATAGAATGACTTTATCTTTATAGGCCCAAGTATACAGAACTCCTCTTCTTAGTCATGGAAAAGGGGACAAAAGATAGTTCTTATCTGGGACTTCTAACTGATTTAGCTGGTTTTGCAAAAGCAAATCTTTAGAGAACTTTCTAAGTTGATGGAATTCTGTTGCCAGAAGATGCTTATTGCTCCATTAGGCAGCATCCTCACTAATCATTATTCTGTTGTTTTTTCAGTTGTCTCAGTTGTACCCTATTCCTTGTGACTGTTTGGGGTTTTCTTGGCAAAGATACTGGAGTGGTCTGCCATTTCCTTTTCCAACTTATTTTACAGATGAGGAAAATGAGGCAAACAGGGTTAAGTGATTTGCCCAGGGTCACACAGCTAGTACATGTCTGAAGCTGGATTAGAATTCAGATCTTCTTAACTCCAGGCATGGCACTCTTATTTATTGTGTCATCTAGCTGTCTTAACCATAGCTGTAATAACTCAGTAAATTGTTTAAACTTTTCCCAGCTTTCATCTTCACTGTGAAGGAAAATGGGGAATGAGTAGGTAGAAATAGGTAAAGCCTGAGGCTCTCTTACTAGATGTTATGGTTCCAGTTTTGATCTTTGCTTTTGCCCTCATTCTTTTATGTCCTCAGCTTAGCTCTGACTTACAGGCATGCTTCTTACCTATAGCCTATAAGTCCCCAACCTAATTACCATTGCTTTTTTCATTTGTGCTATTATTTTGCATAAGTTACCCTTCTGTCTTCAAGATACAATTCTTATTTTTTTTTAATTTTTATTTAATGATTACTTTATATTGACAACATTATCCCTTGCACTCGTTTCTTTTCCGATTTTTTTTCCCCTCCTTCCCTCCACCCCCTCCCCTAGATGGCAAGCAGTCCTTTATATGTTGGATATGTTGAAGTATATCTTAGATACAATATATGTTTGCAGAACCGAACAGTTCTCTTGTTGCATAGGGAAAATTGGATTCAGAGGGTATAAATAACCCGGGAAGAAAAACAAAAATGCAGATAGTTCACATTCGTTTCCCAGTGTTCGTTCTTTGGGTGTAGCTGCTTTTGTCCGTCATTTATCAATTGAAACTTGAGTTAGGTCTCTTTATCAAAGAAATCCACTTCCATCAAAATATGTCCTCATACAATATCGTTGTCGAAGTGTATAATGATCTCCTGGTTCTGCTCATTTCACTTAGCATCAGTTCATGTAAGTCTCGCCAGTCCTCTCTGTATTCATCCTGCTGGTCATTTCTTACAGAACAATAATATTCCATAACATTCATATACCACAATTTACCCAGCCATTCTCCAATTGATGGGCATCCATTCATTTTCCAGTTTCTAGCCACTACAAATAGGGCTGCTACAAACATTTTGGCACATACAGGTCCCTTTCCCTTCTTTAGTATTTCTTTGGGATATAAGCCCAATAGAAACACTGCTGGATCAAAGGGTATGCACAATTTGATAATGTTTTGGGCATAATTCCAGATTGCTCTCCAGAATGGTGGGATTCGGTCACAACTCCACCAACAATGCATTAGTGTCCCAGTTTTCCCGCATCCCCTCCAACATTCATCATTATTTTTTCCTGTCATCTTAGCCAATCTGACAGGTGTGTAGTGGTATCTCAGAGTTGTCTTAATTTGCATTTCTCTGATCAATAATGATTTGGAACACTCTTTCATATGAGTGGTAATAGTTTCAATTTCATCCTCTGAAAATTGTCTGTTCATATCCTTTGACCATTAAGATACAATTCTTAAAAACATTCATATGTTTACTAAATGCACAAAGACAATTTATTTTCATTTTCTTTATGTTGGCATTCTAGCTTTTCTAAAACATTAATAAAAACCAGTAGATACTAGTTTTCACAATATTTTTAATTTCTCTATCATTATATCCATCAGTCTAATTTTACAAGAGTGGAAGAAGTCCTTTTAATCCTATTGGGAAGGTTTCCTTTTTTTTTTTAATTTATTTTATTTAATAATAACTTTGTATTGACAGAATCCATGCCAGGATAATTTTTACACAACATTATCCCTTGCAATCACTTATGTTTCGTTTTTTCCCCTCCCTCCTCCCCCCCACAAGATGGCAAGCAGTCCTATATATGTTAAATATGTTGCAGTATATCCTAGATACAATACATATTTGCAGAACCGAACATTTCTCCCGCTGCACAGGGAGAATTGGATTCAGAAGGTAAAAATAACTCGGGAAGAAAATCAAAAATGCAAATAGTTCACATTCATTTCCCAGTATTCCTTCTTTGGGTGTAGCTGTTTCTGTCCATCATTTCTCCAATGAAACTCAGTTAAGTCTCTTTGTCAGAGAAATCCACTTCCATCAGAATACATCCTCATACAATATCGTTGTCGAAGTGTATAATGGTCTCCTGGTTCTGCTCATCTCACTTAGCATCAGTCCATGTTGGTCTCTCCAAGCCTCTCTGTATTCATCCTGCTGGTCATTCCTTACAGAGCAATAATATTCCATAACATTCATATACTACAATTTACCCAGCCATTCTCCAATTGATGGGCATCCATTCATTTTCCAGTTTCTAGCCACTACAAACAGGGCTGCTACAAACATTTTGGCACATACAGGTCCCTTTCCCTTTTTTAATATCTCTTTGGGGTATAAGCCCAATAGAAACATTGCTGGATCAAAGGGTATGCACAGTTTGATAACTTTTTGGGCATAATTCCAGATTGCTCTCCAGAATGGCTGGATTCGTTCACAACTCCACCAACAATGCATCAGTGTCCCCATTTTCCCGCATCCCCTCCAACATTCATCATTATTTTTTCCTGTCATCTTAGCCAATCTGACAGGTGTATAGTGGTATCTCAGAGTTGTCTTAATTTGCATTTCTCTGATCAATAATGATTTGGAACACTCTTTCATATGAGTGGTAATAGTTTCAATTTCATCCTCTGAAAATTGTCTGTTCATATCCTTTGACCATTAAGATACAATTCTTAAAAACAGTCATATGTTTACTAAATGCACAAAGACAATTTATTTTGATTTTCTTTATGTTGGCATTCTAGCTTTTCTAAAACATTAATAAAAACCAGTAGATACTAGTTTTCACAATATTTTTAATTTCTCTATCATTATATCCATCAGTCTAATTTTACAAGAGTGGAGGAAGTCCTTTTAATCCTATTGGGAAGGTTTCCTTTATAGGGCTAGAAGAGCAAGAAACATAGAATTGCCAGAATTCCATTTTTTCTTATTCTTTATTTCCCTTTGCTCACTCCAAGCATGAGAACCATGCAGTTATTGCACTACAATTCTGCTAACTTTATCATATGTACCAAGCTTAGTTCAGGCTCAGGATTAAACACGGTGAATTATTCATAGACAATAAAATAAAATTAATTCAAAATATGTTTTCCAGCACTAAATCTAAGATATTATGGTTTCTAAGACCCTTTCTTATTCTAAGACTGGTGCTATTATTTGGGCTATTGGCAGCAGGTACCACTCTCCTACTATTCAACTGCCCTTCTCTGACTGGGGATAGCAATTAAAATGAGAGACATGGGGGCAAGCAGAAAGAGTCTAGAGATATTGTAAAGTGGGGAAAGAAGTGGGAGGAAGAAGAGAGAGACAGGTAGACAATTGAAAGAAAGACAGAAGGAGACAAGGAAAGAGGCAGGAAACAAAAATATCTAATAATATTCTTGGTGAAAATACAGCCTTCTGGATTAAAACAAGCAAAAAAAATCTAACTATCAAACAAAGAAGAAGTTATTAAATACCCTCTAGTACTGAAAGGCAGCATGATTAAATGGGAAAAGTGTTGGATGTGTGAAATTTATTAGATACTTTTTAAAAACAAATATGAAATAGAGATTTATGGTTTTATATGTATTAACCCCTTTTCCAGATGAGAGGAAAGAGACTTATAGAGATTGTGACTTGCTCAAGATCACATGTCTAATAAGTATCAAAAGTAGAATTTGAACCTAGGTCTTAGCTTGGTGGCTGGTACATAGGAGGCACTTAATAAATACTTATTGATTGATTATTTCTGGTTCCAATTCCAGCATTCCATTCATGCCATAGGTCATCGCTCTTAACTTACAGTTTTAAAAAAATATGGAATAGCTCATTTTACAGGAAAAGTGTAGTTTATATTATCATTGTTATTACAATTATTACAACCACAAATACTACAACCAATACTACTATTATCACACATACTTTCATGGAGTTACATCTTGTGGATTTTTAGAATATGATTACTAAGAGCTTGGAAAATAGTATTGTGTTTTTATACCTATAGGCATAATGTGAACCATTTCCTCTTCCTTGTTCAAGGGTCCAGGTATTTAAGTCATTACTCAGTTTGCAGACTAGAGGTTCCCAATTCTGTTATTAATTGAATAAATGATATAAACTAATTTCAGAGCTCTTAGATTTTTAAAATAAAAATATACATATTTCATTAACATATTGTTTGTGGAGCTGCAAATTATTATAACCATTCTGGAAAACAATTTGGAATTATGAAAAACTGGTAAAGTGTCTATATTCTCTGACTCAGTGATTCTTCTGTTTGATATTCTTGTGCTAATTTTGGCCTAACACAGTTATCCCCAAGAAAACACAGGTATTCCATCAGTTAGTACCATACCATCCATATGTGGAAACTATTGATTGCAACAAGTGGTAAAGTTTTGAATGCTGTGGCTAAGTTCATTTACCAGTATACTGGTGCATACTTTCCAGGGATGTGCACATTGATCATGAGGTTGACACATGCATTGCCAGAGCTAGCTCAATGTTTGAGAGGCTCTGAAGGAAATTATTGGAGAAAAGTATTGGTTTAATTATCAAACTGAAGGTCTATAGAGCCTTGTGCTGGACTCTTTTTTTTTTTTTTTTTGCCTATGAATCCTACACAGTATATCAGTGTCATGCCAGGAAACTGAATCACTTCCATTTGAATTGTCTTAGGAAGATTCTTAAGATCACCTGGCAAGATAAGATACCAGACACTAAGGTCCTTTCTTGAACTAAATTGCCAAGCACTCCAAATCTACTAGAGAGCACAACTCCAAATATTGTTCAAATGCCAAATATACACTGTCAAAAAGATTATTTTACAGAGAACTCACACAGGGCAAATGCTCACAGGCTGGATAGAAAAAGTGATAACAAGGACACTTTCAAAGGCTGTCTTAAGAACTTCAGAATTGATTGTAGGACATGGAAGACATTGGCACAGGACCACCTAGCATGCTGTGCCCTCCTCCGAGAAGGTGCTGTGATCTATGAGCAAAGCAGAATTGGATTATCTGAGAAGAAATGTGAGATGCTCAAATCTACCCCAAATGTGGGGACTATTTGTGTCCAACCTGTGGCAGAACATTCCAAATTCATATTGGTCTGATCAGGCATAATTGAACACATTCACTTGACTGTAACATAGTGATGTTATTTTGGTCCTCTTTGAGAACAAAGGATAACAACTAAACAACCAACCATATTCCCCAAGGTGGTAACTGGAAAAAAAATTCTCCAAATATACCAAACTAATTTTAACAGGATTTATTGTGCTCATTGATTGGGGAATAAACACATTTTTAAAAAATTGTTGTTCAGTTTTCAGTCCTATCTTATTCTTCATGATCCCATTTTGGGTTTTCTTGGCAAAGATACTGGAATGGTTTGACATATCCTTCTCTAGGTCATTTATATATGAGGAAATTAAGGCAAATAGAGTTTGGTGATTTGCCCAAGGTCACACAGCTGGTAAGTGTCTGAAGCTAAATTTGAACTCTGGTTTTCCTAACTCTAGACTGGGTGCTTTATCTACTGTGCCATCTTTAGCTGTTTGAACGCATTCATGTATTAATATTTCTTAAAAATTCCCAACTGAACAAATATTTCAGAACATAGGCTTATGCCATATACATTTACCAATGTCAACTCCACACATGTCTCAGAAACAGTTACTTTGCTGTAAGGCCAAATCTTCTTGAAGTCTTTTATCCAGGCCCTTGCTTCATAGAAGAATCTCCCAATACAGCTCAGATAGATGAGTGAAGTGCTTCTTTTGAAATTTTTCAACAGCTTTTATCTCCTCCATGAATGGAGCCTTGAATTATCAGTATAAGGGAACTGAGTTTTCATCAGTGTGGCTGTGTCCTCCCTCAGTGTAGATAGTAATTCCTTCCCATCATAGTAAACAACTTCATATGTTGCTATTGTTGGGGAAAAAATTCATCACTTTGTAACCAACTTCTCTGTTATTAAGCCTCTCCAAACTGAGTTAGGCAAGTGTTTGGTTAATCTCTGTATGGTCTGTTATTGGATCCATACTCAAAGCCTTTCCCAGTATTGGGAGACCTGCCAGATCATGCACCTTTCTGAGAACCTAAGGTGAACTTCCATTCCACAAAGAAGCATCAGAGGATTGTTAAAATAATACATATATTTTTTAATAATAACTTTTTATTGACAGAACCCATGCCAGGGTAATTTTTTACAACATTATCCCCTGCACTCGCTTCTGTTCCAATTTTTCCCCTCCCTCCCTCCATCCCTTCCCCTGGATGGCAAGCAGTCTTATACATGTTAAATATGCCACAGTATATCCTAGATACAATATATGTGTGCAGAACCAAACAGTTCTCTTGTTGCACAGGAAGAATTGGATTCAGAAGGTATAAATAACCCGGGAAGAAAAACAAAAATGCAAACAGTTTACATTCATTTCCCAGTGTTCTTTCTTTGGGTGTAGCTGTTTCTGTCTGTCATTGATCAATTGAAACTGAGTTAGATCTTCTCTTTGTCGAAGAAATCCACTTCCATCAGAATACATCCTCATACAGTATCATTGTTACGGTATATAATGATCTCCTGGTTCTGCTCATTTCACTCAGCATCAGTTCATGTAAGTCTCTCCAAACCTCTCTGTATTCATCCTGCTGGTCATTTCTTACAGAACAATAATATTCCATAACATACATATACCACAATTTACTCAACCATTCCCCAATTGATGGGCATCCATTCATTTTCCAGTTTCTAGCCATTACAAACAGGGCTGCCACAAACATTTTGGTACATACAGGTCCCTTTCCCTTCTTTAGTATCTCTTTGGGGTATAAGCCCAGTAGTAGCACTGCTGGGTCAAAGAGTATGCACAGTTCGATAACTTTTTGGGCATAATTCCAGATTGCTCTCCAGAATGGTTGGATTCGGTCACAACTCCACCAACAATGCATTAGTGTCCCAGTTTTCCCGCATCCCCTCCAACATTCATCATTATTTTTTCCTGTCATCTTAGCCAATCTGACAGGTGTGTAGTGGTATCTCAGAGTTGTCTTAATTTGTATTTCTCTGATCAATAGTGATTTGGAACACTCTTTCATATGAATGGAAATAGTTTCAGTTTCATCATCTGAAAATTGTCTGTTCATATCCTTTGACCATTTATCAATTGGAGAATGGCTTGATAAAATAATGTTTTTAAAAAGATAAAATAGAAAAAAAAATTCAGACATCTAGATAGAACATGAAGAATTTACATCTATTAAATACCAAAGAGGGCAAATGGCATTGACCTCTGAGAGCATGTAAATCAAGATTGTATTATAATAAAGAAGTCATTCTTGCTTGGTTTAAAGACATAAGGACCTAAAAGATGTGATGAAATAAAATTTATATCACTATATTCTTGCTTTCTGTGCAATGAACTAATCATGAATCTACTTTGTCACTTGAGTTTATTTAACAGCTGGTGTTGATGAAAAGGTACTGGCCTCGATTTATAGTATGAACAGTTTTAGCAAACCCAATACAATACGCTGAAACTTTTTATGAGCCAATTCATAACATACAAGTGAGCTTGTCAAAAAGAATCAATATCAGAGTAGAGAAAAAACAGTTAGGTCTTCAAGGTCAGAGTTTTGAGATTATATCGACTTGTTTTAAAATCTCAAGTGGTGGTTCAATTAGCTATTTTTAATTATCTAGGTTATATTCACAAGTTATTATATAGTTTCAGTTATACATTTTGCTATGGTAAATTAATGCAACAAATCAAATATCCCTTGCTAAGAATACATATGGATCCCTTTTTTCCATTCCAGTATTTTCTAGATGTGAAGAAAAATTGGGTCCGATGATATTAATTTGCTGTTAACTAATGTAGTACAACATTGGTAAATGACAGTCCATCTATCAAATGGATGTCATGACATCTTACTTGTTATTTTAATATGTTATGAGGATGAAATGTGTTTTTCAGATATGTTTTACGTTTGCACCAAGTAATGGAAAGTACAATATATTATGTGCCTGTGCCCTAGAGGAAAGTTTTAACAAAAATAATTGAATGTAATAAATCTTGGCCCCTTCTATTCTATTACCTCCACCCACATAGGCTTTCTGCATTTTATCTCTTTGTATAGCAAACCTGCTTGTTAGGGACATAGGTAGAGGACTGGTACAAATATGTTATCAGAATCCATTCAGCCAAGCTCAACCGTTGAGAAAGATTATTTCACACAGTAATTCAGGCTTAATTCAATTTTTGTGTGTGTGCTTACATCTACAATAATTTGACTATTTTTTCTTGAGACAAAAACTTGCCCTCAATGGCTACTACCATTGGACATGACAAGTTTTTCAAATAATTAAGAACATCCACTGACTAATAAATCTCTCTTACAGTTTCCATTTGCTTGTGTACCTGGTATGTGTTTATGTTCAAGTATATTCATGATTTATCAGGTATTTGAGTTTCAAAAGTTTTCATCGTAGGTAGCAATGACACAATTTGGTGCCAAGTTAAGTTGCCCTGTTTTAGAATTAATACATAACTTATTTCTTTCCTTATTGTGCCTGATTCTCTTAATTTAAATGTCTTTTTTTTTAATTTAAGGAAAATAAAGATTTTCCTCAAGTTAAATACCCAAAACGGTTTTTAACAGAGTAACTTATTTTAGCATGAAAATAAACAATGCACATAAATGTTATAAAAGATTAAGTCTTATTTCAAAAAGTCACTAGTGTTTGATAACTCTTGGGCACCATGGTCCGGAATATTCATACTATGTGTTAAAATGTGACAATATGTAGTACAAAGGGTTTTGAAAATATTTAAATGGAATACTTTTCAACAAGAAATAATGATGTAGATCAAAAGTAATCCAGTAAATATGAATGTAGCCCAGGCTTGCAATCTCCATTCATCCAGCCATTCTCTTAGTCCAAGTGTTTGTTTAGTGGGGAACCTATCTCAGAAAGTGATGAGAGATGTATTTCACCCAGTGCCAGTTATAGAAGCCCAAACTCATGTATTTTCTGTGCTTGAAGCTACTTTGTTATGAACCATTGCCTATAAATGCTTTAAGTCACAATGTGAGGCAATTATTGGTACTCTTTCAACAGAAGAAACACTAAAACACAGCTTAATATAAACAATGGAAGCATTTATAATTCTGGGTGGGATTGCATTTTCTCAATAATTATATGTTCTATGAAATCCTGCTAAAGCAGTTTCCAAATTTTGCCTTTTTCTGTCCAACAAGGGGCTATTTAGATTATTTCAAATATCAAATCGTAGGCTATCTATTGCCAAATTTCAACTAAAAATGAAAAAATTCAATTTTTTAAAAATGGCTAATATATTTGTGACAAAAGATATTCAAATACTTCAACACATATGGATAACTAACTGAATTTAAACATTCCATCCAGCAACGAAGTCTCCTAATCTCAGAGAATTGCTTGAGGCACCGAGGGATGAAATCACTGGCCCATTGATTGTTCTGCCAGTTTGTAGATGACAGAGTTCAAGTCCAAAGACTTCCCAAGTTACACACACACACACACACACACACACACACACACACACACACACACATAGGGGAGGTTGGTTAGACTGAATCAGAACTTTTAGCTCCAATATGATCCAGTAATCGCATGAAGAAACATACAGAAAATGAAATTTTCTCCTTAAGGAACATGTAGTAATTAAAAGGACTCAAGTCTGCTACTGTTCTTTATGCCTTTTAAAAATACATAGCTTAACAAAATTCAGGTTTTTGTTCTGCAAAATTATGATCATAGGACTCAAAAATCACTGAAACCAGATGCAAAAAAGATAAAAAGATCTTATTCTAATTAGCAAGAGTAAAAAAATAGAGCAATCATAAGGAAACACAAATGATTTGGCCATAATGATCTAGCATATTCTTGACTTTTGTTACCTTTCTGGTTAAGCAGCCTGTCACCTATTACAATGCCTAGGTTTTAACTTCCATCAGTCTCTAGTTTGTCTTGCTTTTTACTGGTGTATTTACTTATTACTGTCTAAAATATATAATCCTCTTCATTTTTATCTGCACATTTGCTAATTTTCAAAGCATTTTTGAAGCCTTGAAGTATTCAACCCTTAAACTTTGCTGATCTTAGGCAGCTTCCTGAGGACTCCCCCCTTCCCCACCTCTTGGAACCAATCTTAAGGCCTTGCCTAAGACTTTTACTTTTCACTGACCTGATCTTCACTGATTATTGAATCACTCTTCATGACACTGAGCTTCTTGGATTTTTTGGCCCCTTATCCAGATTGGTTCCATGTTTTCAGAAATCTGCTAAATAACCTTTCTGCTTCATTTGCCTCGGGCATGACCATGTGCAATACTTCAACCTTTTACTTTATCATTCCTGTCCGCCATATACTCCAGTCCACAAGATATGTTTTGAGAAATTTGTTCACAGAAGAGCACTGACAGGCACACACACACACACACACACACACACACACACACACACACACACACACATATCGAATTAGAAAGTAAATATAAAGGCAAACTTCTATCCGTGGGTTCTGTTTTATACTCTCTTCTTGTTTCTGTATTCTCTCCTCTTCCTTCTCCTCCTTTTTCTTCTTTTTCTTCTTCTTCTTCTCTCTCATAGGTCTCAATGGATTCAATTATACCTCTATAGAAAAGATTCCCAAATCTATACATCTGAATCTAATCTTCTCCCTGAACTATACCCCACATTCCCACAGCTGCTTGTTAGTTCCTTCAACCTCAATGTCCTAAGTCGCAGTTCATGCTCAACAGATCACCACTGACCTCATCATCTTCCTTCACTCAAATTAGATCTTCCCACCAACTTTCCTATTTTTGAAATCAAATCCTGCCAACCCAAATTCAAAACAGCCACTTCTGACTTCTCACTTTCCTTTACTTTCCATATCTAAACAGTTGCTAAGTCCCATCAATTCTACTTCCTCATTACTTCTTACATATATTCCTTTCTTTGACTCACAAACCCACCATCCTACTTCAGATCCTGAGGCATAGTAGGTACTTAATAAGTGCTTGTTGATTGATTGATAACTTCTCTTTTGGACTGTTATACTAGCTGGTTCCCTGCCCCTAGGCTTTCCCTTCTCCAATATATTCTCTAAACAGCTACTAAAATAAAGCCGATTTAGATTATGTCACTCACCTTTTCAGAAACCATCCACAGAACCCTTTTGCCTAATTGTTAAATCCCAATGTCACCTAGTTCAAACTTAGTTTCAGCCTCATTTCACATTACTGCTCTTCATATACTTTGGCTAGAATTGTGTTCCATAGTCGCTAAGCTTTCAGAATCTTTAGTACCCAGTCTCTCTACCCTCTCCTCATTCAAGGAGCTTTCTTCTTTGATCCCTCTGGCTGAAAGCGTCATCAACTAGAACATTTCATCTGATTCTCTCCTTTGTCCCTATCACTGGACCAAGATTTCACTGATGGAGGGGGAACCTCTCATGGAGGAAACCTCCTCTTCCAATGCAGGTCAACAATTGTTCTGATACTTATAAACTTACAAAATTGCCTGAAATACTGGAAAGTTAAATGTCATAATTAATCTCACACAGCCAGTACATATTTTAGGCAGGCTTTCAATCTCTCAAGCTATTTGTCAAATCCAGTAAGCCACATTTTTTCTCATGGTGCACTTGTAGTCAGTTGCCTCAATAGTACCTAATCTTTAACTACAATTTCTTAGGCCTATTTAGCCTTGAGAAGAATGTCTATTTCCATTCCAGATCACTCCATACTAGTTTGGGATTCTATCCCTCCTAGGTGCTCTTAAAGTCATTTGCTTATTCTATAGTCCCAGCCTTCCTCTAAACTAGTCAGTAAGCCTTCTAATTACATGATGAGATTTTTTTGTTATACCCACATTCCTACTGCAGTGATTTAGTTAAACTAAGGAACTCCCTTCCAGCTTGTCCCCAAATAGGGTAGAAATAAAAAGAACTATCCCAAACATTTCAAATCTTTCCCATAACCTCTGAAGTAGGACACAGCACTACACAGAAAGTACATAAAGACAAACTCAACTGTAACAGCTGCTAAACACATCTGTATGGCAGAAGCCTAGTGAGAATTTTGCCTTTAGATGACAAACTCCAAGGCCTGCCTTCACTGCACCTAAAAATGGGAACAAGATGTAGCATCTTCCTAAAAGTCATGCTATCCAATGAGGTCCTCCAGTTTCTTCTTCCTTTTTTCTATCTCCCTTACCTTTCCATCCTCCCCTTCAAATGTCACAGCTTTTCAGATATTTCTGTCATATAGACCTGTAAGAATAGGTCCAACATCAAAAGGCTAAGATATGCCATGAAAATTCATTTCTGCCTCATAGAAATGAATAATAGCCATAGAAATCTGAACAGTGTAAATCAAACTTGCTCTTGGAAAGCTCCCTAAAAACAAACATATTTTATCCCTAACATACTAGAAAGTTTGTGGCTTTAAAAAGTTCAATTTTGTGCAACATATTTGAATATAGTTCTTACATGTCTCTTTCATTTTGTGGTCACCCACAAATTCCCATGTCATAGTTCTGATTTGGGAGCAAAGGGAGGTGTAAATTGAAAATTTGCTGCACTCATGGTCTGTGTACCTAACCATGGGATTCTCTACTATAATTTTCCCTGCCTATCTTGTTTGAAGTTGTAAGCTATAACACTTGTCACTAGACAAAAGCCATTTCTTGGCAAATACATTTAACTTCAATTTTAAACACACTCTTCCCAACATTTTAACACCTATTGTATCTAGGGGCTGACCCCAACAGATTTAATGTGTATTAAGAGCAGAACATGCAGTTAGTTGACAGTAAAACTTTTATTTGTATTTGGCAAGGACTATGTAAATATAATACTGATGAAATGCAACATAATCCCAAGTTTAAATCTTAGACACCTCTATGTGTGTGTGTGTATGTGTGTGTGTGTGTGTGTGTGTGTGTGTGTGTGTGTGTGTGTGTATGCATGTGCACATTTAGGATTCTTCTGTCATTATACATGGAAAAAAATAATTTAGCTGAGAGGTTTGTATACCCCAGACCTGGAGGATTATATCCATGGAACTATTTGTAGTTATATAATTCACCACTAAGAAAGTACCCAAAGTATCACTCAGTGAATATGACCTGAACTTTCAGTATCTTTCTGTCACAAGTGAATAATTTCTAAAAAGAGAATAATTTAAAAGCTGAAAATGAAGGTTTCCTTAAGCTATCATCCAGATTTCCTACAGTAATCATGAAATGCATAAAGTTAACCAGCTTTCATCATGTTGTTTTTTTCCTCCAAAATCAGTCATCTTATTTTTCATATCCCAATTGATACTTTTAAAATTAGGTTTATACAGTTCAGGATACTGTGGTATAGTAAATAGAATGTTGGTCTATAAGTCAGAAAAACTAGAATTCAGTTCCTGTTTCTAATATTTATTGGTTCCATGACCCCAGGAAAGTCATGCAATCTATATGTACCTCAGACAACTCTCTAGATAAGTGTTAGAATTGTTGCAATGTGTAGGTAGAATTCTCTCATTCAGTTCAACTAAGTAACAGAGGATTCACATATACTAATGAAATCACAGATTCTTGGTATTCTTGTTGGCAGAGAACTTAGAATGCATCTAATCAGCCTCTTCATTTTAATGAGGAAGCTGAAGCACACAGAGGTTAAACTAGGTACCTCAGGCCACATAGCTAGTTATTAGAAGAGCTAAGACTAGAATTCAAGTCAAGAGCTCTTTCTACTATACTTCATATAAGTATACAAAGAATCTTAAGCCCCCATTTTTCTTCCTCCATTAAAAAAAAGATTGGAGCATCAGTAGAAGAGGTAGTGGAATGTAGAAATCCCCTTTATAAATTATCTTGGAAGTAGGCCCTGACAACTCTCATGCCAGACTGGAAATGTAATTTGTTTGTCCCAAAGGGACTGTCACTCAAATTGTATGCCTGTGAGTCAGTCATAAAACCAATATACTGGAAGTGACTTCTTAAAAATGGTCAAATTTAGGGGATGTGAGAAAACAGTGACAATAATACATTGTTGGTGGAGCTGTGAAATGATCTAACCATTCTGGAGAGCAATTTGAGACTATGTCCAAAGGGCTATCAAATTCTGTATACCCTTTGATCCATCAGTGTCTTTACTGGGTCTGTATCCCAAAGAGAAGGGGAAAAAGAGAATAAAACTCATATGTGCAAAAATGTTTGTAGCAGCTCTTTTTGTAGGGTCAAGAAAGTGGAAATTGAGTGAATGCCTATCTTTTGGGAAATGGCTGAATAAATCATGGTGTATGAGGATAATGGAATATTTTTCTTCTTTAAGAAATGATAAGCAGGCTTATTTCAGAAAAGCCTGGTAAGACTTATATGAAGTGATGCTAAGTGAAGTGAGCAGAATCAAGAGAACACTGTACATGGTAACAACAAGATTATGTGATGATCAAATGTAATGGACTTAGCTCTTTTTCAACAGTGAGGTGATCCCAAACAGTTCCAATAAGGTTGTGATAGAAAGTACCATCCACATCCAGAGAGACTATGGAGACTAAATATGGATCAAAGCATGTATTTTCACCTTTTTTGTTGTTATTGTTTATTTGTTTGTTTTCCTTTCAGATTTTTTTCTCTTTTGATCAGATTTTTGTGTATGTGTGCAGCATGATGAATATGGGAATATGTTTAAAAGAATTGCACATGTTTAACCTATATTAGATTGCTTGCTGTCTTGGGGAGGAGGAAGAGAGAAGAGAGGGAGAAAAAATTTGAATGCAAAATTTTGCAAAAGTGAATGTTGAAAACTATCTTTGCATGTATTTGGAAAAATTAAATGCTATTAAAATAGATTTTTTTAAAAAATGTCCAAATTGTCTGCTTGTTTTGTAGGTAGTTGAATTTGTTTTGGGGTTGGGATGGCCCCTGAGTCATGGTTCCTAAATAGGTCCTGCCAAATCAGGTTGATGATATTCTTAATATGTTATCCATAGTGTAAGGGTTTAGATTAATTTGTTCACGAAGACAGATGAAATCCCTGTAGTTTACTCAGAGTGACTGTCTTATTAAGCTTATCTTAAAACTGGGTATTGACCTTAGTCAAAATCAGGAGCATAAGGCAGACTTCTTCCAACTGGTGTGTGCAGCAAGATGATGGAATTAAGTAGCATTGGCTTTCCTTGTTGCAAGTCTTGGAGTATCACTTCTTAGAGGTCATCATAATAATAACACACACTTGTCTTGCATTATAGAGTTAAGAAAGCATTTTCCTCACTGTAACTCTAAAGATAAATAATATTAAGTTAAAATAAAATAACTTGACCAAGTTTCTAAGTGTTAGAATCAGAATTCAAATTCTAGTCTTATTCTAAATACATCACAGCACCCTGTAGAAAACCATTTCTTCATACCATTTCTTCTCCTTCTCCTCTTTCTCCTCCTCCTCCTCCACCTCCTTCTCTTCCTCCTTCTCCTCTTCCTTCTCCTCCTCATGCTCCTCCTTTTCCCTCTCCTCTTCTTTCTCCTCCTCTTCCTCCTTCTCCTCCTTCTCCTCTTCCTTCTCTTCCTCCTCCTCTTTCTTCTCCTTTTCCTCCTTTCTCCTTTTCCTCCTCTTCTCCTCCTCCTTCTCTTTCTCCTCCTTCTTCTCCTTCTTCTTTTTTCTTTCTTCCTTTCCCCCTCTTCTCCTCTTTCTTCATTTCTGCCCCCCCCCCCCAATTTCCTGTTATACTGACATCATTATCTTTGTCAGTTATTAGAGTTCATCTTTGGCTCAAAGAACACATGCCTTCAGATTTGCCTTCAGGAATACTGCTATTTCTTCCAAACTGTGTCTTCTTTGGAAATCTGTGGCCCTTCTGCTCTCATTTCTTTTTCATGTTCTTCAGCAGTCTTTTATGCAAAAGAGGGGCTTACCCAATTCCTGTGGCATTTACATCACATACTTCCTTTATTAAAATTTTCAGTCTCTAAAAATCATGTCAATTGCCAATGTGCATTCCTTAGGTACATATATAAAATGCTTGGCTCACATATAGAAATTACATGTAATTACACCAAAATCATAGGTCACACCTAATCTCAAATAACACAGCATCCATTGGTCATTCATAATAGAGTTACATGTGATAAATCTTATAAATATTCTAGCATTTGTATGTTATTTTACCCTGCAGTACCAGCCTTGTCCCAACAAATCCAAATGAGTTACTTGGGTAATAAAATTATTTATCATTCCTGGAGCTTTATGTATTAATCTGGTCACTGGCCAGATAATCTGAGCACATTTGTCAATGAGTGACTCATTGACACTTCTGTACATACTTTATTCTCTGCTTGGGAGCAGATATTCTAAGTATCATTGATTTGCAGCCCCAGTTCTGACCTCATGGGTGCCCTAGAACAAATGGAACTAACTCCCCAAAGATTCAGGTTTTACTAGTGTTCTCTTGAGGCCTGAAAAACCAAAGTAGCTGGCATTGGAGGGGCAGACATCCTTTCCTTTTCTCCTGTCCAAGCAGATCAAGATAATCCTAGTAGCCTTCCTATTATGCAATACTGTAGCCAAACTTGGGATCCTCTTTATCTAGATTCTAACCCAGATTTTCCATATATGGACCACTTTTATGCTACGTGTTCAACTATGGCTAGTGAATAGAGCCTTTATGGGATATTTTTCCTAGACAATCTAGAGATTTTGCCCTCTTGCTCACTGGGAAGCTTATTTAGGTCTCCTATTGGCACACAAAAAAATTGTAACACATTGTCTTTATAGGGTCCCAGACTTTCTTTGTAGCTAGACATGTTGTACCAAAGAATAAGAATTACAAATTCAGGGAAGATTCAAGTGAAGTTTTAGATGAAAAGGAAACTGAGTCTGGATTGTATCCATATTTCAAATCTAGGAATTGGTTATTGTGTAGACTTAAAATGAGACAAACTTAGATTCTTATAATGGCAGATGTGCAAAAGAGGGAGAGGGAGTTCTCTTCCAAAAACCCCAGGGAAGAACGATCTAGAATACGACTAAAGCATATAGGAAACAATAATATAACAGCTGTCCAATTATAAGCAAAATATAATAATCAGAATAACGATTAATATCTATATACTGTTTGAAGTTTTGAAAAACATTCTATATACATAATTTCATTTGAACCTCACAATAACCCTAATCACACACATAATTATTGACCCCATTTGATAGTTAAGGAAACTGAGGCTTAGAAAGACTAAATAATTTGCAGGAATGATAAAATTTTAACTAACAGGACAGGCAAATGTAGTAGGCGTATACTGAAAGGAATTAAGCAAATCTCTCTTCTCCCCTGCGGCAAGAGGGGAGCAACTCTGTATAAAAAGCATATTCAAGAAAGAAACTAGGTCTGCCCATGTTCATACAACTAGCATGTATTAGAGATACAGAAATCTTTCCACTATACCATGTGGCCTATTCTGGAACACTACTGTATTGATAAAATGTGTGCCTTTATTCACTTAGCTAATTCAAAACTACTGCATTCTCTTGTAACTGGTCCAGCAGTCATTGAAACCCATCCACAAGTCTTGTAAATCCCCATGGTGCATAAATTAAAGGTGGTCACTTATGGGGATCACTTTGGGACTACTGCTGTGAGATAAATAATAGAGTTGAATTAAAAAACAACACACAAAAAATCCAGAGTGGTTTCCCAGAAGTTCTGAATAAGCTGTCATTAAGCACATCTTTCATTTTGAATTCTTATGGATAGGAGCCAGAATGACTGTGAATCCAGCATCTCTATATAATATTGTCTGCTACACACTTAAATGCTTAGCATTTTTGTCTTCCACATTTTCTGGCCAGATGTAATCATGAGTCTTGGAAGGGAAGTATTCAAGCTGAATGAGAATGATGAAAGAGATGAAAGAATGGAAGTACCCATTATAATAACTGTTCAGTTCAGAGTACTGAAATTGTGTGATATGCTGCATCCTCCTGACACCTGTCCCCAACTTTGGTCTATGCAGAAAATGTATTTAGCTAGGGTGGCTCCAAGGGAGGGCATAGATCCAATTTAATCTTCAGATCTAAACTGATTATAATGTTGAGATGGAATATTAATACATACTTACAAGAGCTAAAAGGCCAATTCAGAAAAAACCATAATAAAAATTGGAGTAAACAGAAGCCTGACACTGCACTTTTCCCTGATGCTTTGCTTTCTTTCTCCCTGGAAAATTGATGCATCCATAACATCTTTGGAAAGCTGATGAAAGGAGAAAATTGGTCTACCGGAGAGTTTCTAAGTCCCATTAGAATCATAGTCTGTTACAAGATAGAGGACAACTAAATAGACTTCCCATCTGAGGCCATTCCAGAGAATGAAAACAACCTAGAATAGAAAAACTGGTATTTTCTTAGATTGTAACCTGGTTGAAAACAGGTAAAGATTGCTGCGAGTGAGACATCTCTTGATACAAGCTATTCTTGGCTAATATTTGTTTTGTTTATTGTTTATTCTTTATCTTTCTCAGTGGACTAATAAGAAAGGAAAAAAGATGGTCCAATGAGGAGGGGATAACCTCTTACAATGTTAATAAATACAGGTTTTATAAACTAGGGTTGAGAGTTTCAAAGTAATGACATGAGTTTAATAAAGGAAAATAAAATCCTTTACCAGTAAGTTTCAATTTGAAGGGTTTCTGCAAAGGTTGATGAAGGTATAATAATGGGACCATAAAGAACTGAAGGGCATAGTCCATTGGGAAATCACAGAGGTTTTAGAGACTTCAGGAATCATTCCTTGCTCAATGATCATGTTGAATCAGCATTCCATTATTTCTTTGCCCCTCAAGTCTTCAGGGCCTCATATAGTTCTTTATTTGGCATGCAAAATTAATCATCCTTTATTGTTCAATGAAATTGGAATACTCCATTTCATTTACAAAACACATTTATAATTATCCAGAATTACCATGTTTCTGATATGAGCTAAATTGCAATCATTAAATCTAAATAATAAGAAACTGGCTTATCAACTATGTGATTTTCTGTTAAAATTGAAAATTCAGCAAAATAAATGACCATATCTCAAAATTGATGGTGCCAGACAGTTCTTGGCTCCTGAAATTCATGAAAAGAGTGGCGTCTAGGTGGAAAATTCATTTGATCTGGATATCTCTAACTGAAAAAGGGCTACAAATATAGTTTTAGATTCATTTATTGTTTCTTTACCTTCATGTTTATTATATATATATGTGTGTGTGTGTATATATATCTCTGTATAGATAAATATAAACACACACACATACATATATATATATATATATATATAATGTGCATATTTATATGAAGGGATAATCTATGTATATATTCTTTAATGATTTAGTGGAACTGTAATCTTGCTGTTACTCTTGGTCAAAAATTCTAGTGTATTTGATATTTTAAATCACCAATTATAGGATCATGGATACAGAACAGCCATCTAGTTCAACCCTCTTGTTTCACAGATGATAAAATTGAGGCCTTGGAAAGTTAAGTTACTCATCTAAGATCACACAGATAATACTTGTCAGAAGTGGGATTTGAATCCTGATTCTTTTAATCCCAGAACCAGTGCTCTCATTGAAATGAGTGCTCTCTCCAATATTACAGATTGCAATGCATGCATTATTCTTTATGCTTCTTGTCCATATTCTTTCATAAATTCTCCATAGAGGTTCTATTCAACAAGTTGGAGATCTCCTGGCTATTTTTTTTTAAACATTCTTCATGTACCAGGCTGTCCATATGCTAACTGAACTACTTCTTTTCTGATTGGCTATCTCTTAAATATAACTTTTATGCCTTTCTTGCATATGTAAGTCATTGTTGATCATTTGCTAGAACCCATTTACATACACCTATCATGCATTCAGCCATTGCCCAACAAATTTGATTCTTTGCTTTCATGATTATCAGCCATATCATATCACCAGAAAAACATCAGTATTTTTGTGCAGGGAAATTCTTGGGATTGTTGAAAATTCTGCACAATTTTCCATATATAATCCAGCCTATTCTCTTCATTAAATGTATGTGTGTATGTGTATGTGTGTGTGTGTATAATGTAATGACATCCACATTCATGATGTATATATTAAATGTGTATGTATATGTACTGTATATATAGTCTATACACATCTATAATGTTTATGTATATCATGTTATCATAAATAAATTCCTAAATAGATTTTTAAAAAGATATCTAGCAATTTAGATATATATACATATACACTGTTTTTATCTTTTGATTCTTGTTGCCTACCTTTGTGCCTGAAACAAGTAGATGCTTAATAAACCTTTGTCCAGTTGAATTGAATTCAAATGGATACCTGAAAATTAATAGTTTTGGAAAGTGATACACTTATTCCAGTAATTTTTGTCATTGCTCAAAGCATGTTTCAAACTTACTCCTTAGCTCCAAATCTATGCTCTTATGATTTTCTTTGGATCATATTTACTCTTAAATACCATTACTCATCACAGTCTTTGTCTTTGGAGAGTGATTTTGATTTTTTTGGAAACTATTCAAAGTTATTCAAGTCCAAATTCATTTCAATTCAACAAACTTTTATGAATCACCTACTATTGTACAAGAGACACTGTTCTAGAAGTTGGAGATGTGGAGAAGAAAAAAAAATCCTCCCAGACCTCAGGCAATTTGCTTAAGGGATAGAATGAATATTCTAGAAAACAAATACAAAATACATACATAGTACCCACTATATAAGGGAGAGAATGCTGATGTAGTGCCTGCCCTCTCCAGGTTCACTCTCCCATCTCTCACTCAAACTGATAGGTTGAGTTTCCTAATATTATCTATTCAATATCCTAGGTATAACCCTTGGGATTGTAGCTTCTGATATTATAGCTGACACATCCCAATCTGATGTGCTCCCCACAGTATCAAGCAGTTAGTTGAAATCAATTAGCTTTTTACAAGAGAATATTTACTAAAAAGGTATATCAAAGACAAGTTACAAAATATTACCCTAAGTGGGAAAGAGGGGTGCACTCTCCCATTTTTCATACATGGTCCTTAAGGAGAGTGAGCTCAATCTTAAAATACAAAGAAAGCTTATAAGGTACATAAGTAGGGAACTCAACTTCCAGTTTTAGTAGTCCTTTTCTCTCTTTACAGAGTTCCCACCAAAGTTGCTTCAGGGAATAGAGTAGCAATGGACAAGATGTATCCTTGCTCAGATGAACTGGCTCCTTTCAGGATATGGTGTCTTTACTAATGGGCAAATCCACAGCATGGTTAGATCAGTCCAGTTACTTGGCTCTTATACTGGCTTATTGATTTTGGTAGCTGAGGAAACCGCTAATGGCTCCTCCACTCTTTCAAAGCTCACAGTGTCATAACATGATTGGTTCTTTGCTTTGATACTCATTCACCCATGATCAATAAAGAGTAACAGAAAAGAAATAAGTACCATGTCCTAAAGAACACCTGATGAGCATAGCAAATCATAAGAAGAGAGACAGCGATTGTAAGAAACGTTGATAGCTTTCCACAAACTTTGCAAAGAAGGACAAAGAGGAAGGATGAAATATCATGTTTACGATATCTCCAATAAATCACTTTGTGAGTCAAGAATCTAACTAAATCACAAAGTTTCTGATAAGGGGATCCAGGCCTAAAGCTGGCTAAAACTGGCTGAGGTCAATGACAGACAAATGACAAGCTTTTTGTAAATGCACGTGCTTAATGAACTTCATACATATTAACCAACACACCCTGAGGGCAGGATTAACTGCCATTTTTTAACATAGGATATATGACCAGGGAGAAGTACCATGTAAGGGACAGACAAGGAAGATTATAACCTGGAAGAGCTTAGCACACTAGAATACTGAAGGAAGGAATAGGACTAACCTTACAGTATAAAAGCTTGTTTTCCCTTCTGTATATGTGTGTACCCATATGGAGTTTCTACACCTGCTTCTACAGGAGCATATTAAAAGTTTATACTGCTTCACTCATCTAGAGATTGTTCGCTTACGGCACCCTTTGGAGGGCTCAGAATTTTGTTTCCAAAAGAGATCATATTCTCAGATCTTTTATATACACCCTCAATCTGGTTCCTCAACCAGTTAGAAGATTCTTTGCTACCATTCTAACCCTTCAAGCATTTGTGGCCATTAAGAGACTCATCTCAATTACTTGGATTGGAAATAGGCAGGGAACATTGATTGCACATGATCTGCATTGTTATGGGCCAGAACTCTGTACTTGAAACAAGGATTTTTACAAGATGTTAAGTCAGTGGAATTGATAAGGCAATGGTGATCTAGTTTAGAATGGTGATTAATAGTTCTCTGGTTCAGTACATGTACAGATGATGAGAGTAAAACTCTGCTTGATCTGAGACAGCCCTATAAAATTATGTTAAATCACCAACAAAATGTAAATATAAACCCAAATGGTCTTGCATCCTCTGAAGACAGGATTCTCTTAGACTCATTAAAAATGAGTCTTCAGAAAATGTCTCCTTTGATATACAAGTCCAAATGGTCTTGCATAAGCACTTGAAGGAAGTCTGACAACATGTCAATTCTTGGATTCATGTATAAAATGGGTCTTCAGAAAATGTCTCTTTGCAGATCACTTCTCTCTTGAGAATGATATGCCTGCCAAGGAATATCTTTTGGTGTTCTCTTTAATAATAAAAGCTTTTAACCATAGCCTTTGAGTTTAGCAAAATTCCTTCACTGTGAACTCCCACTTTGGAGAACAAGGAAACCTCACCCATTCCTGCCTAACCTCTTCTTCGGTACCCTTGCCCTCATCACTTAGTACTTAATATAGTTCTACAAGATTGATACCTACTATACAAGATTGACACCTATGATAATGTAATTATAAGAGAGCATATAAGCTGGGACAAACTCAGCCAGACAGATTTATTTCCATCTCACACCACCATGGTGGCAGGCCTGTCCTCCTTCATTGCTCCACTGACACCAAGACCCATCTGGGCCAGAGACAGACTCAGAAGGGCTTGGAGAGAGACTCAGAAGGGCCAGACACAGACTCAGAAAGGACTCGGAGACAGACTCAGAGAAGACAGAGGACTGCAGGTGGGAACTCAAACTCTCAGAGCCAAGGAGATTCACTCCATCTCCCACCACTGTGGTGGCTGGCTTGATCTCCTGCATTTCCTCCACTGAGACCAAGCTAGCTGGGCCCCAAGCAAGGAGACAATAAAGAATTTGGACTTTAACACCTGGCTTTTCTCGTGGTGATTAATCTGCTAAAAAGAAGGCTGGTCCCAAGACCTCTAGAAAATCAACAAGAACATTACACTGCATAACCCAATCAGAAAGGGCAAATCCACATAGGTCCTAAAGATTAGATAGATCCTCTCTGTCAGTAACTGGATCCCCTTTGTCACTCAGCTCATTACATTGATAATTGGGATGATCAGAAAAGGCTTTTTTTAAATGCAATTTGGCTTATGTTTTGAGGGAAGTTAGAGATTCTAGAAAGCAAAGGCAAGAAAGATTATATTCCAGGCTTGGAAGGTCACATGCACAAACAAAGGTTGGAAGTGGAACGCTATATATGGGAAATAGCTTCTAGGCCTGTTTGACTAGAATGAAGAGTATGCAAATCATGTAACATGAAGTAAAAGGGGAAAAATACATATTTCAAGTGGATGGGTGCTCAAACTGGAGATTCCATTAAAAAATTAGAAGTGAGATAATGAAACTGATTTTTCTGGTGTGATTCACAATTAAAAAATATTAAAGTACTTGACATAGCATTGAAATAAATATGGTCTCCCAAGATAATTCTTTTGCAAAGAACAGTACTTATATATTGAGATATATGTTTTTCCATATGCTTCATTAAAAGTCATCCTTTTCTACACACGTCAAATACTTTCCTCATTCTTTTTGACCTTTCTTCAGCATTTGTTACCATTGACCATCCTGTGCTTCTGGATAATATCTCCCTTTGCTTCTATGACATTGCTCTCAGATTCTTCATCCACCTACCAGTCTTACCACTCTTTCTTCTTTCCTGTTTTCATCATCCTTCTTCTGATCCCTAAATGTATATGATTCTGTATTTATCCATTTTATTTTCTCTCTTTAGATTTTCTCCTACTACCTCACTTGCTCACTTGGCTTTCATTAATATCTTTCTACAGATAACTGCTGAATCTATATATTTAGCACCAGTGAGGTGCAGTCCTGAGTTCCCTTTTGATAATTCCCAGATATGCCCCCAAACAGATTAAAATGTAACTGGAAAATGTTTAACAAAATAAAAATATGGTAGAACATAGATAATTTTAATTTGTGATTTCCAAGTCAATGTGTGAACTATAGAAATCCACCTCTATTTGAATTTGACACCATTAGTATTCATGTCATATCCCTACCCTACTCCCTTGTAGATTAAGCTCCTAAACAGGAATAATTTGTTTCTTCATTTTTGTATCTCTTGTATCTAGCACAATGCCTTGTACATAATAACTATTTAATAAAATATTGTTTAATTAAGTGTTTTGAAGTACTCAATACTTGTATATTAATTTTGGCAATAATTTTTACTCATAGATTAAAAGTTTCTGTACAACTCTTTTTATTACCTCCCTCTGCCATCTCTCCCCCTGCAAGTGAAATTGTAGAACATAAAAAGTCATCCATTGCTAACAAAGATGCTATCCCTGACAGGTTCCAATCTCATGAAGTAAGATTTACTCAGCTGTTTGAAGCATAGAGCTGATAAAATCAGACTCTGCCACCTTAGGATATACCTCCAACTGGGTCATACATCTCAAAAGCACATCCTACTTGTCATTTGATACCACAGTGTACTGGGATGGATATAAATCCATCCCTACTATTGGAGAAACACTTCTATAGCTACTACCCTACTGATAACAAGTTTCTTCATATTTTAGGTATAGCCCTTTAGTAGGAGCAATGTCTATACTGGAAGCCAACCTAATTTTTCCTTCTTGTTATTCATTCATTTCAGTCATGTCTGACTCTCCAATCCCCATTTGGGATTTTCTTGGCAAAGATTTTCTTCTCCACCTCATTTTACAGATCAGAAAAGTGAGGCAAACAGGATTAAGTGACTTTCCAAGGTCACACAGCTAGTAAGTGATTGAAGTCAGATATGAACTCATGAAGATGGGTATTCCTACTTCCAAGTCTAGTGCTCTACAATGTCCCATTCAATGGTTCTGTTTTTCCTTAAAAGCCATCAAAACCATCCTTGAAACTTAATAGAGACTAAGGCTCAGGCTATTGACGTAGCTTCCTAGTGGCTTAAATACAAAAGCCAGCTCAAAAGGAAGCAGAAGGTACCCCTGCTCCAGCTCTGCTGCCATAGCCAACACCAAAATAAGAAAGCTTCTGTTCAATTGAACCAACACTGAATCAAGCATCTATTCTATTTTATGGCTAAGTAAACCTTTTTGTCTACTATTTGATGATCTGCAAGTGTCTCATTCTATTCCACATCTACACCAGGAGCATTAGATCACCCTAAATCAGGTCTGTCCTACAGCACTCCCCAAACTTCAACCTTTCCCATCTTAACTCTGCTTGGCCTATGAATGCCCACTGACTCACTCTGAATGCCCCATTCTCTTAAGGCACTTTTCTAATAATCACTCCTTTTCTTCCCACTCCTTTTCTTATTGGAATACTTTGTTTTCATCGTACAATGATCAACTTTGATAAGACTTAATTTTTTTCCAGCAATATAGTGATTTAAGATAGTTCCAAAAGACTTGTAGTGCAAAATGCCATCTACATTCAGAGAAAGAGCTACAGAATGTGAATCATAGCATTTTTTTTCACTTTGGGTTTTTTTTTTCTCTCATAGTTATCCCCCTCTGTTCTGATTCTTCTTTCACAACATAACTATTGTTTTATGTGACTATATATGTACAGCCTATATCAGTTTGCTTGCCATTTTAGAGAGGGTAAAAGAGGGAAGGAGAAAAAAATTTGGAACTCAAAGTCGTATAAAAGTGGGTGTTGAAAACTATCTTTATATATTACTGGAAAAAATAAAATACTATTAAGTGGAGGGGGAAGGAAAAAAATACTGCTGTTTTCTAAGTCTGTGGTTGTTGGCTGGGAAATCCAATTAGTCAATTAATAAGCATTTATTAAATATCTACCATATATCAGGCACTATATGAGATGCTAGTGATTAAAAAAAAACAATAATGACACACACTATCTTTTTCTCTCTCCATATATGTGTATGTATGTGTATTCTTGTGTCATTTTCCAATCATATCTACTTGGGGTTTACTTGGCAGAGATACTGGTTTTCCATTTCCTTCTTCAGGTCCTCACTTTGCATATGAGGAAAGTGAGGCAGACAGGGTTAAGTGACTTGCTTAAGGTTACATCGCTAGTAAATGTCTGAGACCAGATTTGAACCCCACAAGGTGAGTTTTCCTGACTCCAGACCCAACACTCTATTGAACAACTAACTACATAGATAGAATCTCAGCTGAGACTTCCCTACCGTTTCCCCCCCACCTCCTCCCCTTTGGCCTTTCAACATTGTATGTGAGGATAGCAAGATTAGTCTGTCTGGATTGTAGAGTTTGTGAAAGGAAATGATATAGGATAAGGTTGGAAAGAGGTTGTGAAAGATTTCAATGATAAACAGAGGAGTCTTGCTGTCCTGTCAAGTCTTTTTAAGAACAGCTACATTCCTTCAGGTCACTGTATCCCTATTACTAGGGTTCAAGTGTTACTATGAACTTTTGTGTTTTGACTTGCCCCATAAAGTGATTTTCCATGATTTCTTCCACTCCCTAGGGATGACTATGCTTGTCTGTGGGGAATTTTTCTTGTTTGATATGGCTTCTGGTACACATAGAGTGTTGATGGAATTTGTCAGATACCCAGATGTGTATCTGTCACTTATCCAGGTACAGACTCTAAATTTGGGTCTGGAGTTTGCTATAGGATTCAGCTCATCAGTCTCCCAGCTTTCATAAGGTTCTTTGTTATCGTCCCATCTCGGCAGTGTCATTATATGGAGTGCTTCTGACAGAGATAATGTAGCCGGGTTTGCTTTTAACTCTGAGCTCTTAAGATCCAAGTATAGTTTGCCTTGGATAGGTCAGTTGATACATTATCCATCAAGGTTTTATGCCTGTTGTAAAACAGTATGAAAACATACTTATTGCCCCAAAGAGAAAGAAAATGTTTGGAGAAATTGAGAAAGTTGGTATAACCCAGGAATCTCAAATCAACTATATCTACAAATATTAATAACCAAAATATAAGACCATTCTCTACACTAAAAGTTAAAATACCACTTTACCATTCCTTCCATTCTTCTGGGCATTCTTCTTGCTTATCTTTTAGATGGATCTCACAGAATCTTATTTTAAGATCAGAAGAATCTGTTTCCAATCTTCATCACAAATTTTAGCTCCTCTTTTTTCAATTCCACATTCATTTATTACACTGCTAGACAAGGGGGACACAAAGACAAAAAAAACTTTATCCTTAAGGAATTTATTTTCTAATTAGGGGATATAACATGTACACAGACAAAGAAATACAGAATAATTTCAAGAAAGAGAGTGCACAAATAACTATATAATAATAAATATAATTATTTATATATAATTATAAATAATAATATAATAATAGTAAATAACTATAACTTCCTGAAGGAAGTGGCCCTTGAGTTGTGGTTGGAAGAAAATTTACCTATACATATCACATGATTTGCTCTCCAACGTTCCTACATTGCAATGGGGAAATGCTGTATGTGGGGTACACACACACACACACACACACAGACATATCACAATCTTGCCAATAAGGAAAAACTCTTTGATATAAGCAACATTTAGGAAGAGAATATCCCATGTAAAGATGGATTGAATAAGGATTAAAATAGCTATACTGCTATTGGGAACATCCTTTTATTTATTTGATTTTTATTTGCCCATGTTTCTTTTTTTAATCTGATGGGACTCAAGGTGTTGTGAAATGTTATACAATTAATTTTTCAGGTTTCTTGGGAAACAGTTTAAAATCAAGGATTATTATCCCACTGATGCAGATAGGGAAACTTTCCCAAAGTGACAAAGTAATCACTCCAAATAAAATCTGATCCTCTGATTCCTGGCTATAAGCATCTTGAGAGCCAGACAAAAACACTTTAGAGCTGTGTGTTTTATACTTTTGAGGCCTTCTGGAGTTTTGTTTTAAAAAAAAAAAAAAAAACCCAAGATGGAAACATACCTCCATTTCCTCTGATAACTGCAGAAGCAATTATTGTTGTTTTCTATTTTCTATTTCTATTTTATTATATATATTAATGTATTTATACATATATATATATATAATATTAATCTATTTTAAGATGAGAAAGTAACATCAGAATTTAATCTGATTTATAAATGAATTTGATCAGGTGTCTTGCTAGGCCACATTACAGTTTTGATTTTTATATTTTGCTTTTCTTTATATGCCTAGCACTTGGTAGAGTACCTGGCATATCATAGATAACTAACAAGTATCTATTAACTAATGGACTGATTGGTTGGCTATTTATTTAAAAATAAACCTGTATGAGTAGGATTTTGGCCACATTTTCCTTCCCAAGTTGTTTTGTATGTATACCTCTTCCACTCAAGAGGCTTCATGTATGAAAAAGAAATTATAGAAGAAGACATCAAGTAGAGCCAAATAATCATGAGACACCCCCCAAAAAAGAACACATGTTCCTAAAGTTAAAGAGAAATAATAGTGATTTCTTCTAAATTGCACCCAGACTAAAAAAAGGGGAGAGGGTAGAATCAGTAAATAATATATTCCAAGCTAAGTTTAGTAGTAGAGGTATCTAGTGATAAGAGGGAGGAGGTAGAAAGAAGGGGGGACTCCATTCTAATGAAATGCTACTTTTTTTTTTCCCTATAAAAGTGCACATTTTCTTTGAAAACAACCTAGTGGGCTTGCTTCCATATTTTATTATAAGGCTCATCTGGGAACTCAGAGCCTTTGGCTTCCTGGGGCTTTGAACCACACATGACACATATTTTTTGAATGTCTTATAAGATTTTTTTTAACAGAGGAAATGGTAACAAATGGCATTCAGATTCCATTTTTTAAAAGGCTATTTGAAAAAATTTGGTGAGGGAAGCTGGATCAAGAGGCACTGCTTGCCCTTAAGAGGTGTAAGAATTTTACTTGGATTTCTTGCTGTTGTTTATTTCGGTGTTCAAGTGCAAAAGCAGGAATTCCTTTACCTTTGCAAAATGTATTTGCCCAGTGTGAATTTAAACTAGCAGTTTTCAACCCCCTCAAACTCTTTCCCCCGACCAGAAAACTTTGCAACTATATCATCTGTTCCTCTTCATATGGTAGATCACAAGTTCTTGTGGGTTGCAGCTGGCTGCTTTACAAACTGGAATTTGGATTCAATTTACAGCTCTAGTGGAAGATTCCTCTCCTGGATCTGGGCTTCTTCATTGTTACATACACAGAACATGGCTTCAACACAATTACTTAAAGCTTCCTCAATTAGAAATTGCAAGATAGCTGTCATCAAACTGATGTAATGTGGCCTAGCAAGGCATCTGGCCAAATCCATTTGTGCCTCCGATTAAATCCTGACATTATTTTCTCATCTTAACGTTTAAAAACAACAACAACAACAACAACAACAATCATTGTTTTTGCAACTATCAGAGGAAATGGAGGTATGTTTTCATTGTATCTTTTTTTTTTTAAACAACAACTCAAAGTATAAAACACAGAATACCAGGGTGGTTTGCGAACAAACAAAGTAACTTCATTTTTATCAGTGTGAAACTTTGCCATCACTTTTGAGACACACAGTATGAAAATCACATGGAATGTTACCTCCTAGAATGGATTGCACAGTTGCTAAATGCTATGATTTTTACCACCTGGCAAGCATTTCCAAAACTCAAACTCATTCCACTTCTAAGTAAGGCAGCATGTCACAATGGAAGGAAGACAGGGCTGAATATCAGGAGATCCAAATTTAAAGCCTTCACTCTGCAACTAAATAATAACAAAAATTAAGATGTATATAGTACTATGTGCTAGGCATTGTGCTAAGTGTTTTACAATTATTTCATTTGATCTCTGTTTTTCAGGTGAGGAGACTGAGGTTGAGATTTGCCTGATCACACAGAATCTGAGGCCAGATATTAACTCAGGTTTTTCTGACTCCAGACTCTGCACTGTCTCACTGCTCACATCTAATATGCTATGTAACTTAGAGTTTTTTCTCTTCATTTCTCTCAGCCTCAGCTCCCTCCTTTATAAAATGAGGGAGTTGAATTGCATGGTCTCTAAGGTTCTTTCCACTATAATATTCTGTAAGTTTATAAAACCCAAGGGAAAGCAAAGTTGTCCAGTGTCCCCATTTTAAGCACCTGAGCATGTTTTCTTGTCCACATTAGACTGACAGATTTCTACACTTGTAATAGGTGAAGAGAAGATCTGTGGAGTGGTTAAATCAAATGTGGAATAAGAATGTAATGAAATCCAACTGCAGCATAAGAACTGAAAGACATATGAGGAACTCAGAAAGGCGTGGGAAATATGAACTATTATAGCATGAAGTGAGCAGAACTAAGAAAACAATTTACATATGACAACAACAACAAAAAAAATCTTAATGAAAACAACCCTTCCACAGCATTTGAACTTTGATTATTTGTAATGACTGATTTTGTTCCAGGAGAAAAGATGTTGAAAAACAAACTTCCTTCTTCTCACTAAAAGGGTGGAGGATTTGGATACAAAATGTTGCATACACTATCAAGAGCAATTGTTTTTGCTTTAACTGGTTTTCTTTGTTAAAAGTGAGGGATTCAGTGATAGGGAGATGGAACATATCAGGAACTGACTGTGTAAAATCAAAAGACATCAATAAAAATGAAAAAAGAACAAAAAGAACAATCCCTAACCTCAATTCAACAAATATTTACTAAGCGTCCCTTACATACAAGTCACTGTGTTAGATGCTGGGGATTCTAAAGTTAGAACAAAAACAGTTCCTACCCTTGAAAGGCATTCATTCTCCTAGGGGACTATACAACATACACAGCTAAGTAAATAGAAGAAAATCTGAGGATGGAGAACAGAAGGTAGCAACAGATCCTGTTTTGATTACCCAAATAAATCAACTGATCAATTTACTAAAAGAGAAATCATAAGACAAATACATTAACAGGTAGAGAGTAGCAAAACAAAGCAGAGGTTTCATCTGCCTGATACAGTGATAAAAGGCTCTGTTTTGACACAATCAAATTGAACAGGAGAACTACTGACTTGTGAATCCTGAAGCTACTCGAGAGAGAAGGAATGGTGACCATCTGGAGCTAAGAAATTTCTTGTTCTTGTAATTACAGTGATGACATCATTCACAAGTGGCAGAACATAGTATAGCGTTTATCATTTATTCCACAAGGTGGTGTGTTTTATGTATAAACTAGTTGAGTAGTGGTTTTCGGGATCCAGTGGATTTTTAAAGCTGTCCTCTGGTTTGTTTGTTGTTATTTTTTTTTGTCCTGTTTGTATACCACCTAGTGCCCTAGTACTGAGTAACAAAATGCCCAAAGCACTGCAAACACACATGCTTGTTCCCAAATTGATAGCATATGCCAGTCTTTTCTTTATCATCCTTAACAAGTACCTTCCTAGGTTCATACTTGACCCTGACCCCAGTGAGAGCTGGTAGTTTCTAAGGAATCCCTATCAAGCCAATGCAAAAACTTCAGTGGCTTTGTCCTGTTCAGTGAAATAGCACAGGTTAGTGCAAAAAGTGTTGAAGTTGGAATCAAGATACCCATATTTGTGTCTCTGTTCTGGTCCTTGCTAAGAGTCATTTAACATCTCTACTCAATACCTTCATCTGAAAAATGAGAGTAATAACAATTTACACTATTTATCTCACAGTGTAAGATATGTATAATGAGAAAATCATCTATAGAACATGATATTAATGTAAATTATTGCTATTCCTGTATCAAATGGATGAAGAAAGGAAGTGGAGAAAAGAAGGACAGGAGGAAGGAAGGAAAAGAAAGGAACAATTATTAAGTGTCTACTATGTACCAAGCACTGTGCTGAGAACTTTACAGACAGATATTACCTCATTTGATCCATACAATAACTTGTGAGGTAAGTGCTATTGTCCCCATTTTATAGTTGTGAAGACTGGCACATAATAGATGCTTAATAAATATTGATTGATTGATTGCCCAGGGTCACATGGCTAGTAAATGTCTGAGACCAGAAGTGAACTCAGTTCTTCCTATGCCAGACCCAGTGCTCTGTCCATTGTACTACTATCTGGGAATAGAAAGAGTACTGAGTTAAGGAATCACAGGACTACCGTGTTTCCCCGATAATAAGACCTATCCTGAAAATAAGCCCTCCCCTTACTGTGTAAGATTCCTCTAAAATAAGCCCTCCCCTGAAAATAAGCCCTATTGAGATTGCTACTGTAGTGAAGGTGATCCCCTGCGCTACACGCTACATTATGGTACCCTCTGTATGCACCGCCCCCCCCACCCCACCCCACCCCGGTGAAAAGCATGCCGTGCTCCGAGCTGCATCCAATCAGAGCTGCAGCAGTGAGTGCGTCATCCTGTTCTTCCCCAGTGATTTGCTTGCTGGCGCCATTGAGAGCAGCACTGCGGAGGAGAGCTGAGGCAGGACAACATAAAAACCCAGTATGTAAGCAGGAGTGAGAGGGCATGATGGAGGATAAAAGAAGAACTCAAGGGGCATGATGGAGGATAGAAGAAGAACTCAGCCAGCACTCACCATGCTAAAGAAATGAAGAACTTCCTTGCAGAGAGAAGAATAGATCAAGTAATGATTCCTGCAGGAATGACTGCCTATCTCCAGACCCTTGATATTGCAATAAACAAGCCATTCAAGGACCATTTGCTAATGGAAGTCAATGACTACGTTGAAAATAGAACGGAAAGAAATCAGCGTGGAAACTTTGTGAAGTCCTGTCTGCAAGAAGTCGTGACTTGGGTGAAGAAGTCATGGGATAAAATTACTGACAGCTGTGTCTCCAAGGCACTACGAGCAGGTTACCTGGACAAGACATGTTCATTTAAAGAGAGCTATATTGCTGGACATGACAGATTGGGTCCACTTCTTCTGAAGGAAATAGAGGTGCAAGACATCCAGGACGGAATTCAGGGTATGGACACTTATGACGATGTTGTTGAAGAAGATGACATGATCATTATTGAATAAAGGTACTTTTTTTTGTTCACATTTACCTGTTTATTAAAATTGCTGTCAATGTTCATTAAAATAAGCCCTCCCCTGAAAATAAGCCCTCTGGTGTTTTTTCTGTCCAAAAAAATTTAATAAGACAGTGTCTTATTATCGGGGAAACACAGTAGAACTCCAGTCCTAATTCTGTCTCTGAGCAGTGTGAAATAATTTCACTTCTCTGGATCTCATTTTCCTCCCTTGTCAAATGTATTGGAATAGATGATTTTTGAAGTTCTTCCCAGTAGCAAGATTATATGATCCATGAATATCACCTATTCTCTTAAAAAGTCTGTTTGGAGACCTTCAATTCTCTCTTCCCATCTCCCTTGTCCCTACTACACTTCTTTAATTGGACTGTCCTCTAAGAAAATTGGATTCTGAACCTTGTTTCAAAGATTCTGAGTGGGAAATACTAGGTGTGCCTTTGCATTCTTACCTAGATCTTGATTGCCTGCAAACTGGAACCCAAACTTATTTAGAAATCCCAGTTTATATTTAAGAATCAATGTATATTACAAGATAGTCGTATTGAGCACTCAATATTCAATGCCAAAGTCAATGCAGATTGATCCTCTAAAAAACCTTTAGTTCTAATGATTGTTTCAATCACTGTTTTAAAAGTAGCATTCCATTCATTTTCTTCTTTGCTGTTTTTAACTTGGTTTTACCACTTTGCATCTTTCTGGCAAAGATTAGATTTAATTCCCTCAACTATTGTGTACAAAACTGTGCTAGGCAGGGAGGAAGTATAAAGTTTCTGTTCCTCTGCCCTCATGAAACTAGGTCTAGTGGGGACCTAGAACACATCAGAGAATCAGAATACAAAGTACTACAGAATGAAGATATGAGCTAAGTACAAAGTACCACATAAAGGCATTATAGTAGAAAATTCAGAGGCTTTCTAATGGAGGCAGTATTTAAGTTAGGATTTTTTTTTAATGGTAGGGATTCAACAAAAAGGGCTAGGAGATGGAATATGTAGAATACTGTGCCAGAATATAAGATCATAGTTCTGCTAGGTATTCTTCTCTTAGCCAGTAGTGGCCGTAAAAACATGAGAAAATAGTTCTAAGAAGTCTGGCCAAATAACTGAATTTAATATCCATAAAATCATAGCTTTAGAGCTGCAAGGGACCCCCAGAAGTCAACTAGGCCAGTGATTCTCAAAGTGTGGGTCTAGTGAACCCTGGGGGGTCTCTGAAACACTTTCAGAGGGTCTACAAATTTAAAATTAATTTTATTTATAATATGTAAATATCTATAAATATAATCCACAAATTCAAAATTAGTTTTTATTTCTAATATATAAATATCTATAAATATAAGGAAAAACTCTTTGGACAGATCCTCAATAATTTGTAATAATATAAAGATACTTAGAACAAAAGTTTGAGAACTACTGATCCAGGACAAACCCCTCACTTCAAACATAAAAACATTGAGATGCAGAGAGAGAGCAGTTTGCCCAAAGTCACAACACAATAAAGCAGCAAAAGCATTATTTAAAGCCAGGTCCTAGGATTCCTGGGTCAGTGCTTTTTACCCTAGTCCATGTTGCCTTCTAAAAGCATCAGAAATATGGGATTAGAAAGGACCTCAGTGTTCATCTAGTCTAATTCATACCTAACATCTAACATTATTGTCAGTCCCTAGCTATCCCAATTTTCTACCTTTACTTTGAAATCTATTTTAGAATCCTTATTGTTCTAGAAGTTAAGACAGACTCAAAGCAAGATTCATACATGGGTAAGGGAACTTGAGTGAGGATTATGGTGAGTATGAGCTCTCAGATCAGGATGAGAGGTTTAAGTGAATGTGTTCTGACAAAGAGATGGGTAGTATTATCCCACCCTGGGAGGGGCCAGCTGAGTTGTAAAAGTGTGTCCCAGTTCAAATGCAGAACAAAGCTAGTGATCAAATGCCTTCCTACCTAGAGATTAGTTCAGGTGTTTACCTTACGCAGTCTGTCTATTCAGTTCATAATGAGTGTTGAGTTAAAATGAAAAGGCATTCTATGAACTATGGGAAAAAAAACCAAAAAACTTGACGCCACTAAATAAGATAATTCTTATCCAAACTAAAAATACATATCTTTCTTTCCCTAAAACTGAGTCATCTATGTGTTTGGTATTATACTTAAGCCAATAAAAGGAAGAAAGAGTAATAGATTCAGAAGCAAAACATGTCCCGACTTATAATGCCTGAACTTAGAAATGGTTAGTTAATTACTTTATTAAATTACTCCCTGTGATGATGCTTTGAATCTCTGAAGTGCTGTATAAATGTTGACTAATTGATCCTCACTCCCATAAGGCATGTTGGTATTATCATTCCTGTTTTTTCCTTGAGCTTCCTGGGGCCAAGGAAAGTTGACAGCTTTGAAGAGCAAGTATATTACATGAGCCCTTACTGGGTATCTAGCACTGTGTTAGGCATTAGCATGAAAGTAGATGGAAAGACATAAAATAGAAGGTGAAGATTTGCCCCTAAAGAGTTTAAAATCTTAATGGAGAGGCAAGACATAAAAAAACTAGCAAACAATGCAAGATGAGCTAAAGGGTGTGTGGTGCAGGCAGGAGCTACATACTGTAGCAGCTCTGATAGGGAAATGGGAAAACATGACTTTTTATTCAATCTCCAACCAAAAGGCCCTTCTGGCTACTAAGGAGTGGGAGGCACTGCTGTACTATTTTCTACACTGACAAGTTCATAATTCACTTTGAGGTAATGACTAGGAGTCCAGGGCCAGCAATCACCATTCTCCTGATTCTGGGTCTGCTTCTAGGGATAGCCTGCTACCTTTTGCACTTGCAAGATAGAATTCATCATCTAGACTGGGTACAAACTTGCTTGTCAAGTCCTCAAAACCCAATAATCATCTGCAAAGACTATAAACTTTCCATTCCTCCAGAGACTCTAAGCAATCAAAGAAATGATCCAGAAACTAAAAAATCAAAAAAGTACCAGTCAGCCGTTCTGCAGTCTTCTGAATCTTTTTTTTTTTCTTTTAAGACAAGGGAGCCTCTGCATGAGACAGTCCAAATGCATTCTTTTGGCATGTGGTTAGAGTGTAAACATACTGAATTTATTTCAGGAGAAGTAACCTGATTGATTCAAACTGTACCCAGAATTTATTTAGTAATGTCAAAAGTCACAACTTCTTTTTATCGCTTTGGCTTCTCAAAATTGCATCAGAGAAAAGATATATGCCTGAATGTGATTGCTCCCAGACATGCATTTTTCTTCCATCAAGGATTTGAAATAAAAATAATAATATAAAAAGCCAACCTGAATCTGTGTGGGTTTCAATGGCACTGGGCCAAAATGATTTCCCACCAAATGCAATGCCAAATCTGTGAAACAATAAGGATGTATCCTGATACCAAGAATTTTCTCTCTAGCCTCTAAAGTTCAGGTATTATTGTCCTGTAAGATTCCACTAATAGTCTTGGGAACAGGGGAAGGGAAGCGAGGAAGGGAACATGCAAAGAGCCAAAAGACACAGAAGCTTCTTAATGATAGAACAATCCTAATGACAATTCCAGGGCTAGTGATATTCTCTCACATTCAGAAGAGCAATGAGAAATTCATACATGGCTTGAAAGACCATAAGGCAAAACCTGCCTGGAAAAACAAAGGTCCTGCAGAAACGGAAATCTTCATTGTCTTTCATTAAGAAGAGGTCCTCCATGTGCCCTTGTCACCACCCTCATACATAGCATGAGTCCCTCAATTATTATAGGTCATATTCTTCCCAATGTGAGAGGCCAGGAGATGAAATCAGAGCTGATCATGTGCTTGTGAGTATGGAAAAGAGATTCCATTTTTACTATCAAGGATTTAATTTGACGTTGATGCTAAGTGACATGAGCACCAAAAACAGATGCCAGATGGATTCTCACTGATTGACATGCAAATCTCTTGACAGCAGAAAACCAGGTTGTCATTTTGCTCACATGGCTATATCTTTGAGATCTGACCAGGGAAGGATTCCCATCTTTCAGATCTTAGCAGAGAAGTCACATTGACAGGGAAATAAAGAAAAATCCTACCTGGAATATCCCAACAACTCAAATTAAGCAAAATGAAAGCATGAATAGGATTCAAGAGAAGACTCTCAGGAGTTGTGAAAACTTTCTTTTTTTTTAAATTACACTATTTTTTCAAATGATAACTCTTACCATACTAAGTTCCTAGAGATCAAGGACAATATATTATTTCTGTTATAGCCCCTAGCATAACTCTGCGGATCAACTTGCACTAAGGTTTGGTCCGCAGAAAGCAGCTGTTACCTTGGGTCCTAGAGTACTGTGGGTATGCACATTTCATCACCCTTACCCAACATACTTCGCAATAATCATCAGCCATTAGATCCAAGTTAAAGTATGATAAAAATAATGCATGCAAAAAATCCCCTCGAAATGACCTGGGGTACAATCTCCCACTTAATATACACAACATCAGTGGGAATAATAGGCACAGTTTAGAGTATGATGGTAGTGAGGTACACATATAAAAAATACATGTAACCAAAGTTTCCTCTAATACTACCTCAGGGTCTTTTGTTTCTTATGGAGTCTTCAAAGTGCTCTCCCCAGGGTATGACATCCCTCCAGGCAGAGTTGCTTAGCTGACCTTCCAAGGTCTGGTGCTCCCAGGGCACAGTCTCCTGTGAGTCCAAAATTTTCTCCCTCCTATGAGTTGGGAATAAAGAACTAAATTTTTTATCTCCACACTTTTTCCCACTATAAAGAAATTTTTACTTAATCTGTGAATAATTAAATGACTGAATGAAAAAAAAAAACATTTTATGTCTATAAGGTTAGCACTGTGTTAACCTCTAAGAATACAAATACAAATGCAAAAAGTAAGACAGTTTATACCCCCAGGAAATTCAAATTTTTAGCGGGAAATGACACATGTAGGACAGTTGTAGCAAGGGAAGGAAATTCTGGTCTGGGATTTAACAGGGCTAGCAAGTGATCCATAGGGCAGTCAATCGGACAACCTTTCCCAAAACTATTTCCCAACTACTGTTTATATGATTATTATGTCCAGAACAAGAAGGAAAAGGAGAAGGACTTTGTGCACAGTAGCAGGGCAGGCAGGGCAGCTGACAAGATATCCTGGGTGCATAGATGAGATGTGAAATTCATTCTGAACTGATGTGGGATTGGCTAGATACAGTGGGCCAAACAAGTTTATATTAACACAGTCACCAATGAAGACTGCTCATTCACAGGATGGAAATTCCAAAGCTGATTTCATTAACTTCCCAGGAGTTAAAGGAAGGGATTCTAGGATGGCTAGGGTGCTAATCTGGGTAGGGAGAAGTGGGGCAGCAATGAAGTAGAGCAGATGGCAAGATGGCATGAGTGAAATATGGAAGCATATTCGTAAGAAGTGTTGATAGATAGTCTTCATCGGTTTTTGTTATTGTTCAGTCATTCAATGGTGTCTGAGTTTGTGTCACCCCATGTATCATTCTGTCCTCCACTATCTCTTGAAGTCAGTTCAAATTCATATTTGTAGTTTCCATGACACTATCTATCCATCTCATCCTCTGCCTTCTCATTTTCTTTTTGTCTTCAGTCTTTCCCAACATCAAGGTTTTTCCCACTCAGTCCTGTCATGTTTTCTCATTATATAGACAAAGTATTTAAGCTTTGGCTTCAATATTTGACCTTTTAGTGAATAGTCTGAATAAATTTCTTTAAGAATTGACTGATTTGACCTCCTTGTTTTCCAAATGACTTTGAAGTCTTCTCCAGCACCACAATTCAAAAATATTGATTCTGGGGTATTCAGCTTTCCTCACGACTCAACTCTCAACCGTATATTACTGATGGAAAAACCATAGTTTTGACTATACAGACTTTTGTTTGGCAAGGTGATGTCTCTGCTTTTTAATATGCTGTCCAGATTTACCCTAGCTTTCCTTCCAAGGAGTGAGTATCTTTTAATTTTAATTTAATGGTAGTTTCCTTCTGCATTGATCTTTGAGCTCAAAAATATAAAATCTGACACTGCTTCCATTTCTTCTTTCTCTGTTTGCCAGGAAATTATTAAAACAATTGCTAAGATCTTAAGGTTTGTTTCTTTTTTGTTTTTTAATGTTAAACTTCAAGCCAGCTTTTATACTCTTCTCTTTCACCCTCATCAAGGGTTAATCCCTTTTCACTCTCTGCATATCTGAAATTATTGATATTTCTCCTAGCAACTTTCATTCCAGCTTTTGATTCTTCCAGCCTGGCATTTTGCATGATGCATATAAGTTAAATAAATGAGGTAATAATATACAGACTTGTCATATTCCTTTTCCATTCTTAAATCTAATTGTTCTTTGGCTCACATACAGGTACCTCAGGAAACAATTAAGATCTGATACTCTCATTTCTTTGAGGACTTGCCACATTTTGTTCTAATCCACATAGTGGAAAGCTTTATAGTGTAGTCAATGAAGCAGAAGTAGATGGGATTTTTTTTTGTTGTTTTTTTGTTTTTTCTAAAATTCCCTAGCTTTCTCCATAATCTAGCAAATGTTGGCAATTTGGTCTCTAATTCTTCTGCCTCTTCAAAAACCAATCTGCTCTTCTGATAATTCTTGTTTACATATTGCTGAAGTATAACTTGCAGTATTATAAGCATAACCTTGCTGGTGTTTGAAATGAACACAATTGTTTAGTAATTTGAACATTCCTTGGTATTGCTCTTCTTTAGAATTGGAATGTAACTGAATCTTTTCCAATCTAGCAGCCATTGTTGTGTTTTCCAAATTTGCTGGCAAATTGAGTGCATCACTTTAACAGGATCATATTTTAGGGTTTTGTGTAGTTCATCTGGAATCCCATCATCTCCACTAGCCTTATTGTTAGCAAGCTTCCTAAGGCCCATTTAGTTTCATTTTTCAGTTAGTTTGTCTGGCTCTATTACAGTGACCATACCATTGTGGTTAAGAGTGATGTTAAAATCTTTCTTGTATAGTTCTTTTGTATATTCTTGCTACCTCTTCTTTATCTCTTCTGTTAAACTGCTGCCATTTTTGTGTTTTATCACCCTCATTTTTGCATGAAACTTTCCTCTTATATCTCTAATATTCTTGAAAATATCTCTTATTGTTCCCATTTTATTGTTTTCTTAATTTCTTTGCAGTGCTTATTTTCAGAAATCCCTATCTGTCTAAGAAGTGATGAGTGGGTGCTTAATAGGTTACTGGAGCTGAAAGCATTCATCACTTCGTGGCTGTCTTCTGCTAAATCTCTCCTTACTTAGTTAAGATGGCTTTAGAGGGACAGATAGTTACATAGTCCACTACCAGGCTCATACTCAAAGGCTTTTCCACTTTGGTAGGAACAACTAGAGCTCATAGTCCATTAGTAAAGAGTAAGAAAGTAGGGTAACTTTAGTGCCACAATGAGGCATCAGGGTGAACATCTTGTATATCTTACATACTTAATAAATGCTTGTTGAATTAATGATTGAGTAATTGCATTTTGGTTCAGTTTTCTTATCTGGAATAGTGCTTCATGAACCAAGTTGGGTAGTCTCTCAAGAGGGGAATTTTAGAAGCCATGAAATTCCTTTTTTTTTTCTTATTCACAGAACATTTTCATTTCATAATTAAGCTCTTTTGTGGCAGGAATAATGCCTTAACACTGTCTGTTTCTCTTATAGTATATGTTATGGTACATTTGCCCCCCTCCCAGATTCCAATGGGACAAATTGTGTTTACTTCAGCACTCTGGTTAAGGGAATAAGGACATAATGAAATTAGGGAACTGTGACGCTGTTTTTTTTAAGTCAGTTGGGGATGTTGCTACAGAATAGAGAATGAACATGACTCCACCATGTGCAGAGAAAGACCCGGCTGAATTGAATTAAGGGAGCCAAAGAAGTTCTTTCCACCTGTACTAACTTTAGGAGGCATGTGCAGTTTTGGTTCACAATGGTACAGTTTAGTCAAGAAGAAGAGAAGAATGAAGTATTTATAAGCTTTGGAGTGAGTGGTATCCTTTAGTATCCCCCACGCTATAGATTATATTGGATGCTAAATACACATGATACTGTAAAGGAAAGTTCTTGGCAGTGACATAAGAAGCCAAGGGTGATGTACTATAGAAAAAGGCATCCAAACTCATCTTTATTCCAATAAAAAAAATAAATTCTGAAGTTTGGGGGATTTTCTCTTTAAAAAGACCTTCAGAGCATTTGGGAAAGAGTAAAACATGGGAGTTAGAATGAAAGAGATCATCGTCAAGTCCAGTTTATTCATTTTATAAATGAGGAAACTGAGCCCATAAGAATTCAGTGACGTAAGCAAGATTTCCACAAACAGTAAGTAGTGGAATTAAGATGTGAACCCATGTCTTCTGATCTTAACCCTGTGACCCTTCCAGTCCACCACTCTTCTTAGCCTCTCCATGCCTAACCTGCACAGGGCTATTTTGAAGAGTAACTCATAAAAATAATTATAGAAATCATTGAGAGAATTTATCAACCATCTATTTGTACATGGCATGAAGTTCAGTATGATTATCTTTCCAGGGAGTGCATTCTCTCCACAATCTCAGCATGAAACTCAATAGTTTCATGAATTACTATAGCCAAAAAGATTCATCCTCTGCTTATGAATCCTCTGAATGTAGGCAACCTGATCCTGGAACAAAACAACAGATTCCATCTCTGAGCCTAAACTCAAAACCTTTCAAAACCTTGGTCCTTGTAACAGCCTGCCTCCAACTGTCATCTCTTTCAAGAATCCTGTGTCACCTCTATGCCATGATAAGAATTAGATTCAGATACTTAGAGAAGACAAAAATATAATATGAAGTAAAAAAAATAATAGTTCTCTTTCTCCAGGTGACAACATATTTGAGAAAGAAAAATATTGAACTTTAAGCTTATAATTCGATGATTCTAAATTACAAAGCATTTTCCCCAAAAGGAGCTATCCCTAGACCTCCTTTCTTAGACACAATTCAGAACAATTCCCAGAATTTATTTTTATATTCTTTTGTGAATCTCTCTGTAGTGATATATTGGAGTGATAATATATTTTAAAGCATTTTATCTAGATTTTGTTTAAAAAAATCTTTGTGGCAATAACAGTATCTTCACCTTTCATCATCTCTTTCAAAGTAAAATAAAGGCAGATAAAATTTTAAATCAGGATTCAGCTGTAACATTCTATGATTCTATATAAGGAATTCTTTACAAGTTATAAATATATGCAGACTGGGCTGGATTCTGCCCTCAGCTATATCCCATAACCCCCACTGACTTCAGTGGGAGAGTTTCACACAAACCAGTGAGGTCAGAACTTGGCCCGGTAACATAAGAGATAGCCCACCCTAAATAGCATCCCCTTATCTGGGCTGCAAATAATATGCAGCTTGTTTATTTCATTTTGTATATATATTCATAAATGTGGGTACTGGCAAAAAAAGGAGAAAGAAAGGCCAATAAATCAGTTGTTGGTTCCCAAGAAGCTTTTCCTACTGGGATATTTGGTTAGCTATGTTTCAAAACAAAATCAAAATGTCTGGATAATACATAATAATAAGCTGCTTGCTTCTGTTTGTTAGATTTCACTATGCATTAAACTAGTTTCTTAAATTGTGTTTAATTTTAAACATTTAAATCCTGCATAGGAATGGAGGATTTAAATTAAATTGTTTGATATCCTGTTGCAGAAGGATTTCCATTTTAATTTGAAAGTCCACCATGTACCAATCCCTCCCAGGCAATCTTTATTTATACAGTGTAGATTAATAAGAGCATTTCACCTTTCAATGATGTATGAGAGGTTGGAAAGAGTTCATATATTCAGTGTAAGTATTTGTTTTGAAAATTCAAGGGCATTAAAAATGCTATCTACTTCAATTGATTCTAATGGATGTTTCAACATATGTCCAGAAAATAATAGGTGAAGTGATATTGCAGTGGGTTTTAGCTTTTCTCTTAAACCTGGGAAATATTATCTGTGGCCTTGAAATGGTATAGGAATATTACATGGTGACCAGTAACCATTAATAATGATAGCATTTACCTTTTACTAGAAATATGTCCAAAGATTTATTGTGGAAAAGTTCACTAACTCTTGACCAACTTGGTCCATATAATAGAGCAGTAGTGAATACTTTGTAAGATCATTTTTGATAATATCAAGTCATGTAAGGTTTGGGGTTAGTTTTTCAGGGAGTGGAGTGATAAGCATCAGGAGCATTTTGTTTTAACAGATGAAATGGTTTGCCACTTTTACTAAATTCACAGTAACATCTATAGGTGAAAGTATAACAACAGAAGAACAAAAGAAATTTTTTTCTTCAAAAATTAGCCAATAATGTGCAAATGTTTTGCACAGCTGCATGTGAATAATCTATATCAAATCATTTACCCTCTCAAAAGGGGAGAGGAGAAAGAGAGAGGGAGAGAGAAAATTTAAAACTCAAAAAATTTAAAAAGTAAATGTAGAAAAATTTTATATGTAATTGAGGAAAAAATAAAATAGTCAAATTCATTTATAATTTAAAATGTTATTAGTGAGAGAAAATGAGGCAAATCTTATGAGATAGAGGGAAATTGGACAAAACCCCCTAGGACCCTCACCCAGATTCTCATTTACCCCTTATTTGCCTTATTTTCTTTATCCTGTCAAATAGAGTTAAGAGGCAAGTTAGCTGGGAGGCACTTCAAGTGAGAGAAAATCCAGAAGTGCTATCATATAGAAACACAATGTGGGCGTACACAGCTGTCACTAGGACGTGGCCCACATAGGCTGTAAATTGATCATAATACATTTGACCATACAGCGTTCGTCATTGTCTCAGAGTAACAAGGTAAGATTCCTCAAATGAATCCAAAATGATAAATTGGTTAGATTCTCCTAAGAGAGCAAATCATAAAAGAGTGCTGCTTATCCCAAAGTATGCAACTTTATTTGATGTGGATAGATAGGTGATTTCATTTATGTGGGTATCTTTCCACTGATGCAGAGGATAGCTCCTCCACTGATGCAGAGGATAGCTCCTCCAGGCCCTCTCTCACCTTCACTGCCCCATGAATCATGGAATCATCAGTCTAGAGCTGGTAGACATCTAAGAGGGTCAGGAGACTCGGCTAACATCACAAAGGTGACAGTAATGATAACAACTAGCTTGATACTTTGAGGTTTGCAAAATACTTTATCACATTTGTTCCCTATGACAACTCTTAGGTATGTAGCACAAGTATTCTTATTTCTGTTGTATAGAAAAGGAAACTGAGATTTAGACTCAAGTGAGATGCCTTGATGATATCGCTACTTGATATTACAGATGTAATTTGTACCCCATTCCCTCCTGAATCCATCTTCCCACTACCATTTCTACTACACTGTGTTACCTTCAGGTAAACTAACTTAAGATAAATGATTATTTGCTTCCAGGTCTCACATAGCACTTTGAACACTCTTCTACATACACATCTGGTAAATGTTTTGTAATAGGTACTTGTGCATATTTTCTATCCTCTACTATACTGGAAGCTGTTTGATGGTAGTGTTATTTAAACTTTATTATTCTACTTACCTCCCTTGTTGACTCACATAGTGCTCTGTACATAATGGACACTTAAGTAAAAAATTTAATTTGAAAATGCGATAGGTGAATGAATTGAAAAAATTAAAATAACTGAAAAACTTAAAATAATAAAATAATTTAATTCCAACGAAATAGGAAGAGAATCCCAATTAAATAGATAACAGTCACAAAATTGTTTGCAGCTGAAAAATTATATGAGTACCACCCATATTTTTTATTTGATCAAAAATTATTACTAGAAAATTTCTGGTATTTACAAATCTCATTTTAAAGCATTTTCTTATAGTGACTAGAGTAACACTCCTAAATAGAGAAAACTTTTGCTCTCTGCCAACATCCAGATTCTGCTCATTACCAGGGTACCAATGGAACAAATCTATCAAAGAAAACAGATCCTTAAGATTCTGACCTTACTGTTATCTCGTTGGCTAAAATGTGGCCATCAGGAGAGACAGAAGGAATCAAGAGAATTCAAGCTTCTGTCATTGGCCATTAAGCCACTTGCTGTTGTATCCAAGATGGAATTTGTTTAGACTTGGGAGGGAAAATGCCATCTGCATCCAGAGAGAGAGAATTATTGAGACGGAATGGGGGTCAAAGCATAGGATTTTCGCCTTTTTTTGTTTGTTTTTTCCTTCTCATGTTTTTTTTCCCCCTTTGGTATGATTTTTTGGTACAATATAACAAATATGGAAATATGTTTAAAAGGATTGTACATATTTAATCTATATCAGATTGCTTGCTGTCTTGGGAAGGAAAGAAGTTAACAGAGAGAAGGAGAGTAATTTGGAACACATTAAGTCTTACAAAAATTAATGTGGAAAACTATCTTTACACATATTTGAAAAAATAAAATACTACTGGGGAAAGACCAAACAAAAGAGAATTTGTTATTTCCAACTCCTTTTCCTAAACCCTCCTTCCCTCTAAACTTCCCTCATTCTGTCAAGGATACCACTAGTTTTGCTCACATTTGCACCCTTAGCATTATTCTCTACTTTTCATTCTCCCTCACCTTCCATTAGTTTTCAAGTCTTATTAATTCTACTTCCACAACAGCTCTCCTACCTACCTTCTTCCCACCACTCACGTGACCAGCACCCTCATTCAGAATTTCTTGCTTGCACTATTGTTTCATTATTGTTGTTGTTCTTCAGTCATTTCAGTTGTGCCCAATTCTTGGTGACCCCATTGGGGTTTTCTCAGCAAAGACACTGGAGTAATTTGTCATTTCTTTCTCCAACTCATTTTAAAGATGAAGAAACTGAGGCAAACTGGGTTAAGTGACTTGCCCAGGTACACAGTTAGTGTGTGATTTGAACTCAAGAAAATGAGTCTTCCTGACTCCAGGTCCAGCACTCTATCTCATGAGTCATCTAGTTGCCCCTAGATTATTGCATCAAACTCCTAATTGATCTCCTTGCTTCCAGTGTCTTCTCTCTCCCATCTATCCTCCAATAAATAATCTTCCTAAAGCACAGGTCTGATCATGCAACTCAAGAATCCTAAGTGGTTCCCTTTTACTGCTAGGGGAAAAAAAAACCCATACACTTCTCAGTTAAACTCTTCACAATCTGATTCCAGAATTATTTCCTTTTTCTCCCCTTTATCTATTTTATGTTGCAGCCAAACGCTCCTATGTTATGCTCCCAGCATTTAATCTTCCCTTTATCCTGTCTCTGTCCATACTGCCTATAAGTCATCTTATCCTCACTTTTACATCTTAGAATCTTTAGCTTCCTTCATGTCTGAATTCAGGTGCTACATCCAACAGGAAGCTTTTTTCCAATTTTTGTAGTTGATAGTACATTCTGCTACCTCAAATTGACTTATATTTATAGAATCATAGATTTAGAAGCCATTGAATCAAATCCTCCCAATTTATAGCTGTGGAAGTTGAGATATGATGGTTAAATGACTTGCCAAGGTCACATAGCTAGTAAGTGTTTGAACCAGGATTTCAGTCCAGGTCTTCCATACTCCAACTCCAGAGCTCTATCCACTCACTATTCCAGTACTCCTACGTATCTATTCATTTTTCCTGGGAGAATATAAACTAGTTCAGGGCAGGAACTGGTTTTTAAATTTTGGGTTTTTTTATGCCCTGCACCTTGCATTTAATGTTTCTTATGTTTATAGTGCTTAATGTTCATTGAATTGTTGAAAATAAGCCTTTATATTTGTTAACCCTTCCACATTTCAAAATTCATGATTTGTGTGTTAGTGTGGGCACCAGCCCTTTATAGATGGATAAATGACCTTTGAGAGCTGTAATAAATGGAAAATGTATCAGTTTTTGCATCATCTCTTAACTAGTTAACCTGGGAACCCAGGCAATGACCATGCTCATCCTCAAAACCCTCCAAGTTCCATAGAACTTCCCTGCGCTCTTGCTCCACTAATATAGCCTTTGAGAACTTCTAAGTTATAATGGAGCCTCATGCACTTTTTGAAGAGGAAAAGATTCCTCTTTCTCCTTCCCTCATGCAGATTTGCATTTACCCTAAAACATACCTCCTAAAAGAGCATGGGAAGATAGTGAAGTGGATCAGGAAAGAGAAGACCTAAATTCAAAGTCCTGCTCTGTCATTTTCTAACTGGCTATCTTTGAATATTCTACTTGCACTCTCTTGAGAATTACTTTTCTCCTTTATTAAAAAACAGCAGTCATCACATCTGCCCTGTTGTGCATATTAATTGCATAAATAACGTCTTGGAGGTGGGGAAACAATTCTGGAAACTCTAAAGCTCTATTTCGTTGAAATCCCTATAGTAAAGATACAGGGGAACCTGGAAATGTTGGAGTATTTTCTCTACTTGTGTTCCCCAGAGATCAGATGGAAATGACTTTTTGCCTCCTTCCTCTGTGAAGCAAACTAAGAGGTGAGGCTATGAATACATTAGGAAATGTCAAAAATCAAAAGATATAATAATTCTATTTTAAAAGAATGCATACTGATCCTTTGTAGGATACAGAAAAAAGTCTGACAAGAAAGAACAAGTGCCCACTGATAACCCTACTTTGGGATTCAGTTCAGCACTCTGAGGATCAGAGGATTCACCAAATACTCCTTAAGGATATCCCACCATGAGGGCAGCTAGGTGGCACAGTGGATAGAGCACCAGCCCTGAAGTCAGGAGGACCTGAATTCAAATCTGGTCTCAGATACTTAACAGTCCTGGCTGTGTGACCCTGGGCAAGTCACTTAACCCTTATTGCTTCAGCAAAAAAAATAATAATAATAATAATAATATCCTACTTTAAGAAGGAAATAGACAAATGCTCAAATCATAATTTTATGCATCATCAAAAGTGTAATAAAAAATTTCAAGGGATAAATGCAGGCAAAGTACTTTGAAGCTAATTTTGTGAAGGAGGAAGATAATTTTCATCTGGGGATGGGAAGTATCAAGGAGGACAACACAGAGGAAATGATTCCTGAATTAAGCTTTGAAAAAAAGAAGGGACTTCAGCAGGCAGAAATTTATTATTGGGGGTGAAGATGGGGACGGTGATTCATTTTAGAAACAAAAACAATCAAGAATGCATGCTAACCACTTAGGCCTAAGGTTGCCACTTCTTCCTAATTATATCAAAGGAAATGGCAGCTTTTGGCTGTAGATGGCAGCATCACACTAATTCATCCTATCTAGAACTTCTGATTGTATGTGAAAAACTGAAATCTAACAAATTGTCTTCTCAAATCTGGGAAAACAATTCAGTCATAGTAGTTAGTTAAGTATAGAAGCATCCACATTTTGTGTTTATGGAGGAAAAAAATTCTCCCAAAATAAATCTCGAAGGCTAGAAATGTCATAAAGACATCCAAAGTCAAATGAAACACCAGTGTGGAATTGGGTTAGTCAGATTCATTATCATCCAAACCCTTTATGTTAGTATGATTGGTGGTATCATTTTTGGACTTGAGGTTTGAGGAAAATACATATATTCATATGACATATGTTTATGATAGCTGAGGAGTATTTCCAGTTACAAGCCCTTTGAAGACATCCACTTAGATATCAACATTTCCCACTTACTGGCCTTTGATTTGTTTGTTTTTCTTTTCTTCCCAACTTATAGAGAACACCCCTTTATAGAAGTCATATATCTCCATCTAAAGAACCTCTGGGTTGTTTATGACCTACAAAGATCTCAAAACAACATCATATAGCTTTGTCTTATTTATGTTAACAGATTTATTCTGAAGCTTGCGATCACTTTGATAGCTAAAGGAAAAGAAGTGACTTAAGCCTAGAATAAAAAATGTCTTGTTCCTAGAACAAATCTTCCTCTGATTTCATCATAGGACAAAAATGAATTTTTCCTGAAAGGCCTCTCCTCATTTTGGTCCCATTCTGCCTTCATTCTTTAAACAAATATATTTGAATCCTTTCAAGTCCACAAAAAATATATTAAGTTGCTGAGGGAAGAGCATTTTTCTAGATGCTAGGAGAGGTACAAAGATGAATAACCTACAGTCCCTCCCCAGAGTTATAATATGATAGAGGAACTTAACACAGACAGATCCTCATCACCCTTTGCCTGGACAATTGCAGTAACCTCCTAATTGATCGGTCTCTCCTTTCTCTAATACATCCTCCACATAGCTGCCAAAGTGATATTTCTAAAGTATAGACATCCCTCTTCCTCATTTCTACCCAACCTTAACCCTTCCCCATCTACACATATACTCAGAAGTCCAAAATTCTTTGTTGCCTTTAAAGTACAAAATTTTCATCCTGAAATTTCACGCCCTCCACAGTCTGACTCCCAACTCTTTGTTTCATGTAACTCCCCTCTATATATTCTACAGTTGAGTGAAACTGACCTATTAACTATTCTTTCTACACATTGTTCCATCTCTTACTCTCACCCATTTGAGCAAATAGTTCCTATGGCTAGGATGCACTCGTTTCTCACCTCAGTCTCACCAAAAGCCTGGTTTCCTTCAAAGCAGAGCTTCATGGAAGGCTTTTCTTGGGTCCTCAGTTAGAACTTGATTCCTCTTGAAGTCATTTTGCATTATTATATGTATTCTATGTATTTACTAAGTGTGTCCATAATTTATCCTTTTGATAGAATGTAAACTTCTTCAGAGCAAGGACTGTTGGTTTTTTTATATTTGTATACACAGTACCTTGTAGAGAGTAGACACTTATTAAATATTTGCTGAATTGAATTAAACACATATACTAGTAACTAAAATATCAAATAGAACACAATAAGAGCATAAGAGAGATACCAAATGCCCTTTGTAGGATCAGGGAAGTCTTCATGGAAGAGGCTGCACCCTATTCCATTCCCCAAAGTAAGAGTATTTTAATAGGGGATTTGGGGCAGCATCAGGGAACCTTGATTTAAAAAAAAAAAAGCCCCTTCTAGTCAGTTAAGATGACAAAGGGAAAGGTCATAGAAAAGTCCAGCTGTCCCATGTAAGCACCAGAAAGCATCTGAAAAGGTCTCCAGTCAATGATAAAGAACACTGAAGAGAAACAAATAAACACTTCAATTCAGTCTAACAAGACAGCCAGAAGCTGTCAGAGATTGGCTAAAAGGTGGGGAGGAGGGACACTAAGGAAACTAGCAAGGTTTGAGGAAATGGGCCAGAACCCTGTGAAGATAGGTAGAAGAGTCGTGCCAGGGAAGCCAGAATGAACTCTAGCAGAGACAGAGAGAAAAGCTATGGCAGGAAAACCAGCACAGGGTTGGCAAATAGACCTAAAGGCAGCTAGTGCTCTGAATAAGGGGAGAGCAAGCTAACATGAGCTCCAGCAAATGGGGACTTGAAGCCAGGACCCAATCTTCATCTATCAGACCAGAGGAGAAGGACAGAGCCAGTTCCCATGGGTCACTGTTCAGGGAGACAGGACACCCAGAGCCCTAGGAGACAAAGCCAACTCGGTTCTTTTGGGTGTGTAGGAATAAAAGGGAAGCTGTGCCTGGGGGCTGAGGCCAGTGGGATCCCCAATATCTGACTGAGGTCTGTCAGTGCTGCAAGAGAGAAAGGAACAAATGCATCATTAAAGATCATTCAGAGAGAAGGAAACATACCAACGAAGGCAGAAACCTGCCATGGACAACTGGGAGACTGACAAGGCCTGAGGCAGAAGTTAGGCCTTCTACAAGTTATCCTGCAGAGATCAGTAATGATACCATAAAAGGGTCAGCAAACCCGACCCAACCCATTCAAGAATCGCTTAACCCAACTAAGAATGGAAGCTGAAAATATGAATAAAAGAAGACAACACTAAAACATGACAAATGACTATAACGGTTTAAGAAAAACCCAAGAGGTGATCCCAGAAGAATAGAGTAATGCCACAATTACAAGCAGAGCCTCAAGAAAAAAATTACTTGGTCATAAGGACCACAAAAGTGGTTGGATGAAGTAATGTAAAGCATCTTAAAGAATGAAATTTTAGATGAAATTAGAACTTGGTAGGAAAATGCAAAGGATAATAAATAGCTTAGAACAGAAAAACAGAAAGAAAAGCTTACCCAAGTAATTACCTCCTTGAATGCAATGGAGCAAACAGAACTCAGTGACTCTATGAAATAATAAAAAATATTAGACAAAGTCAAAATATTGTAATAACAGACAAAAATGTAAGATTTCAACTTTCAAAAATAACTGACCAAGAAAAAAAAAAAACTGAGGAGAGAGCATTTGAGAATCCTTTAAACTTCCTGAAAATCATAACTAAACAAAAAAACTTGGATTCCATGTTTCCTATTTTGGGGGAAGTGGTAAGGAGAAGGCAATCAGGGTTAATGACTTGCCCAGGGTTACACAGTCAGTAAGTGTCTGAGGCTGAATTTGAACTCAGGTCCTCCTGACTCCAGAGCCAGTGCTCTAATGGACACCATATTTCAAGAAATCATAATGAAAACTGCTCAGATCTATTAGAGTCAGAAGAAAATGTGAAAAATAGAAAAAAAAATCTACCAATCACCTCTTGAAAAAAATAATCTTAAACTGGAAACTTCTGGATTGTCATAACTAAAATTTGGGGTTTCCAAATTCAAAGAAAAATACTATAAACAACTAGAGAGATTTCAAATACTAAAGAACCACAGTCAGAATCATCATAACCTATACTACAACTACTATAAAAGAAAAGAAATAATGGAATACAATATTCCAAAAGGCAAAAAAAAAAAGATTTATAACTAATAGTATCTGAGGAAATTGAGTACAAGCCTACAGGGGAAAAATAGATTTTTTTTTAAAAGAATAGAAGGATTTTCAAGGACTTTTTATTTGAGCTAGGTAGAAAATTTGGAATGAAAACATCACGATTAAGAGAAACCTAGAAATTTTAAAACACTTAACAATTGGAAGGAGCTACACAATGATGAAATGCTTACATTCTAATAGAAGGAGAAAAAACAAGTCTCTCAGCAACCATTTATTTTCAAGGGTCATTTCAAGAATGGAATTAAGCAAGACAGTTGTCTTACTATGAGACTAGGTTGTAGTTTTGTTTGGTTAAGTTGATTTTCAGAGAAAAAAAAGGATAATTAGTAAATGAAAACACTAAAATGGGGGGAGATGAGAAAGAAGGAGAGACACTTACTATTTTACATAAATTAAATGCACAAGAATACATAAATATAGAGGAAGAAGTAGATGGAGCATGTATCTCATAATCTTGCTTTTATTTGAACTGGACAAAAGAAAGTTATACATACAGAAAAGGTTGGTGTTAGAAATACATTAAATCAAATAGATAGTGACAAGGAAAAGGGAAAGAATCTTCAGAAGTCATGAAAAAAAATTAACTTCAGCCCTGTAAAGGCTAGATTAAAAAGAGAAAATAAGAACCAGAGATTGAGCTCTGTGCTTGGTGACAAAAGAATGGGCAGCAGAGGAAGAAAAAGCCACTCCAGTTTTAGATGATCAGTTTCAATCAAGTTTCTTCCCTTTATCTCCTTCTTTGTAAATGGGAGGAGGGACAGGACAGAGAAGGAGGAAGGAAAAGTATAGAGGGAAGCACTATTACTGTCAAGGGCACCGCCATGCTCCCATCCCCCCAAACTTGCAACCTAGGTGTCAACCTGAACTCCTCCCTCTCACTGCCCTTCCCCCCCCCCCCATCTAATCTGACCCAAGGCCAGTCAACTTTATCTTTGGGACATCTCTCAGTCCTTTTCTCCCTTGACATGGTCACTGCCCTCCCATGGTCCTCATCACCTCATGTTTAGACTGCCCGCCCCACTCCAGGCCCACCTCCATCCGGCCACCTAAGTGATTTTCCCAAAGTGCCCAACTGTGTCACAGCAGCTTCACACACACACACACACACACACACACACACACACACACACTCACACAATAAACTCCAGTGGCTCCCTATCATCTTCAAAATTAAATACAAAAGCCTCTCTTTGATGTTCAAAGGCCTTCCTAACCTAGTCACCTTCTCCTCTTGCCACACTTCTTATTCTTCACAAATAATCTCCAATCCTGTGATACTGGCTTCCTTGCTGTTTCACAAACAAAATACACCATCTCTTTTTCTGGGCATTTTTTCTGCCTGTTCTCCGTACCTGGAATACTCTTCCTCCTTATCTCTGCCTAGCAGTTTCCCTGGCTTCCTTCCATACCTAACTAAAATCCTAACTTCTTCAGAAAGCCTTTTCCAACCCCTCTTAATTCCAATGTTTTCCCTCTGTTGATTATTTCCTATCTATTTTATATGTAACTTGTTTGTACATACTTGTTTGCTTTTCATCTTCCCCATTAAATTGTAAGCTCCTTAAAGGTGGGGATTATCTTCCCTCTTTTTGTATTTCCAGTGCTTAGCAAAGTACCTGAACCATGGAAGGCATTTAATCAATATTTATTGACTTACTAATTGACTAATAATCATAACTGTGAATTCAAATAGGAGAAACATCCATAAATGGAAAAAGAAAGCAATGGATTTGAAAGAAGAGTCTTGCAGTATATTGTTTACAAGAAACACACTTGAGGAAGTTAAACACTGTTAAAATGAGGATAGAATTTACTATGTGTCAGGCAAATTTAAAGAAGTAAGTATCAATCATGATTTTAAGCAAGGCAGCATTAAAAATGGCGATGGTTAAAAGAGATAATCATGGAAAATACTTAAAGGCACTATAGATAATGAAATAATGAAAGAAAAGCACATTGAGTCATTTTTTAAAATACATAAATGACAGCAGATGAAAGTTCAGAAGTGGATCTAGACAAGTAAGGCAATTTTAGAACTATCATTTTTTAAATTTTTATTAAAGCTTTTTATTTACAAAACATATGCATGGGTAATTTTTCAACATTGAGCCTTAACAAAACTTTCTGTACCAAATTTTTCCCTCCTTCTCCCTACCCCTTCCCCTAGATGACAGGTAGTCCAATACATGTTAAATATGTTAAAACATACATTAAATCCAACATATGTATACATATTTATACAGTTATCTTGATGCATAAGAAAAATTGGATCAAGAAAGGGAAAAAAAACCTGAAAAAGAAAACAAAATGCAAGCAAACATCAACAGAAAGAATGAAAATGCTATGTTGTGGTTCATACTCACTTCCCACAGTCCTCTCTGTGGAAGTATATGTATCACTGAGCAATTGGAACTGGTTTGAAATATCTCATTGTTGAAGAGAGCCACGTCCATCAGAACTGATCATCATATAATCTTGTTGCCGTGTATAATGATCTCCTGGTTCTGCTCATCCTGCTCATTCTGTTCATTCTCTCTGAAATCATCCTGTAGATTTTTTTCTTACAGAACAATAATATTCCATAACATTCATATACCACAATTTACTCAGCCATTCTCCAATTGATGGGCATCCACTCAATTTCTAGTTTCTTGCCCCTACAAAAAGGGCTGCCACTAGATTTGTAGTAGGAAGGTTTCTTGTTTGTGTTTAACACAGACTAGGCCAGGGGTCCTCAAACTACAGCCCACAGGCCAGATGTAGCCCACTGAGGATGTTTATGCGGCCCACCGGGTTATGGCAAAATCAGACTGGAAGTGACTTTCTACCTAAACTCGCGTTAGCAATGCACATTTCGGGCACTGGGCTGAAGCGGCAGAGACAGTGTGAGGCGATACTGAGGTTAGGTGAGTTCCCAGGCCGGGGTGTGTGCTGTGGGGAAGGGAGCAGAAGATGCAGAAGATGGAGAACTGACAGGCCCGTGGCCTTGTACAGTAATGGCAGCCACCACAGCAGACAGGCGTGGGGATGTACAGTGCATGCTGCTCATGTCATGGCCGCTGCAGGGGGAATTCACTGCAGCAGTGACGGTCAGAAGTGGGAGCATGAAGAGCAGGAGAGAGAGTGTGGGAAATGGAGGCATCACAGTGCAGAGGCAGTTTGGAGGAAATTGGGCATTGCAGTCTGTATGTCTCTGTTATTGCTGGTATATTGTTTTTGTAGCGCTGTATATATATATATATATTATATTAGTTCTATTAGTAAAATACCTATATATATATAGGTATTATTAGTAAAATACCTATACTAATACTAATACTAATTTACTAATAGCAATTTGGAATCCCTAGGAAATAATGATGTCAAGAAAAAGAAAAATTGACTCGGAGTGTAGGATATTCAAAGAATAGTGGACTTATGATTACTTTTTCATGCAGTACAAGGAAAGAGCTGTATGTGTGATAATAACCATTCTCATCCAATAGCCATACACTGCCTCATCCACCAACAAGCGCTGTATAGTAAATCACTGAAGTGGGACTCTGTTATGAAAGTTGTGGTATCTTGTGTTAACTTCATTAGAGCTAATGCACTAAATCACAGACAATTTCAGGATTTTCTGTCTGAGCTAAATGTTGAGTATGAAGATGTTCAGTATCACACAGAAGTCCATTGGCTGAGTTGAGGGAGAGTTTTGAAACGTTTCTATGACTTACTTCCACAGATTACAACTTTTCTGCTTTCAAAAAACAAAGATGTACCAGAGCTCAATGATGCAGAATGGAAATGGCACCTTGCCTTTCTGACAGATGTAACAGAGCTACTCGACAATTTCAATATACAACTTCAAGGAAAGGGGAAGCTCATCTATAATATGCAATCACATGTCAAAGCATTGGAAGTACAATTAGGCCTCCTCATCGAACAAGTGAAGGAGGAAAACTTCTGGATCTCTCCACAACTCAAAATCTGTTAGCAGAAAAACCGCTGATTGCATTCCCAAACAAAACATGCGTGGATTCACTGGAAAAATTGCAAAAGGAGTTCCAATTTACATTTAAAGAGCTTCATCTCCATAAACAGGACATACAGCTTTTCTGTTACCCATTTTCTGTTGACATTGAAAATGTGGATACAATTTACCAAATGGAACTGGCTGAACTGCAGAATTGTGACTCTCTGAAAGACATATTCAAGTCAAGCAGCTTTCATAATTTCTATGCATCTCTCCCCTCTGAGACATATCCTTATCCCAGGAACCATGAACTCAAAATGACAACCATCTTTGGCATCACTTATGTCTGTGAACAGACTTTTTCTAGAATGAAACATTTGAAATCTCCAACGAGATCAAGACTAATGGATACACACTTGCATCATTTGTTACGACTAGCAGTGACCATCTCATTAGCCAAAAGCAGGCCCATAATTCCCATTGAAATACTGCTAAGTTTGTTGATTTAACTTTACTTCATTTTAAATATTGTATTTGTTCCCATTTTGTTTCTTCACTTCAAAATAAGATATATGCAGCATGCATAGGAATTTGTTCATAGTTGTTGTTTTTACTATAGTCCGGTCCTCCAACAGTCTGAGGGACAGTGAACTGGGCCCCTATTTAAAAAGTTTGAGGACCCCTGGACTAGGCCATGTGACTCTAAGCAAGTCACATCATTGAACCTTTAGATTTCTAATCTTAAAGATAGGAAGGGGAAAGTAATAAATGAAATGATCTCAAAGGTTCCTTTCAGCTGCAACATTCTGTGATTTTGAGGGTTTCTAAGACAGATTTCATAAAATTTATGCATCAAAATTCATGTACCTTACTAATTAAAGAGCCCATCAAGCTTTCCCTCACACTTTATTTGTATTTATCCCAATTTTAAGCATAATCTTAAGAAGACATTAAACTATGGTTCAATTCCAGCTGCTATATTTAAGGAGAACACACATAAATTGAAGAACACTCAAGAGTGGGTAACCAGGATGGGAAAATCCTTTTTTAACTCAAAGAGAAGAAGATTTGGGAATAGGAGATGGGAGAAGTAGGGAGAATGACCCTGATAACTAGTATGAATTAACTGATTGGCTGTTTTCTCCATAAAGGCAGGACTAGACCTATTTTGCTCCACGGAAGAGAGCAGGACTAAAAACTATGGATGGAAATTAAAAAGAGGCATGAAAAAAACTTAACAATTGGAGCTCTTGCCTAAGGTCAAATAGATAGTAAGTAAGAAGAGCCAGGATTTGAACCCATGTTCTCCCTCTCGAAAGTCAGAACACTTCATGATCTCCCTTAGAATTCTTCAAGTGAAGTTATGTGAATTTGAAGTGGCAGCATAAGAGAAGAGTGAGGACAATTGCTAAATACATATAGGTAACAGCAGCAAGACATATCATTGGTGATAAAGAAGAAAACAGATAAACAAAAAAAGAGAACTTAAAAAAAAAAAAACCACCACTGCTGTCTGGAAACATTAAGGTGGAAATAATTATAATAATAATGACTAACATTTATAGAGTGCTTAGTATATGCTAGGCACTATGCTAAGTACGTTATAATTATTATCTCATTTGATCTTCTCACAACTCTGGGAGATTGGTATTATTATTATTTCTATTTTGTAAATGAGAAAACTGAGGCAAACAGAAGTCAAGTAAGTTGCCCAGGATCACACAACTTAGTAAATATCTGAGGATGGACTTGAACTCAAGTATTTCTCTATATCTGGCACTCAGAGGGCATTATCTAGTGGTCCTATGATTCTGTAGTGGGGCATCTTTATATTGCAATATGTTAATTGATATTCACTGAGTCACTACAAAAAGTTTAAATCGTGTTTGGCATTCTCTGTGTCAAAGCATCATAATACTTTGCTACCATTTTAGAAAATTTTCCATCAAAAGTAGTTAAAACAAACAAATCAAAAATCGTTAAGCTCCAATTACACAGAAAATGCTTGTGTGAAATAGCTCATTCCTCGACCTTGGAAGATAAATGAAGTGATAATGTATTGATATTGATGTTATAAACTCTTAAAGTTATAAAAATAAATTATTCTGAGCAAGTGATATAGATGTTATTTATATTCATTAAGTTGTTATTGCATCAATATAAAGGGTGGACAGGCTGATAGATCAAGGGATTAGTTAATAGCTTTCCTTATCTAAGTCAACAAAAAGTACTGTTTCCAGCTGGTATTCAATGACCTTTTCCCAGCCCTCATCTCTCTTGACCATGCTGCAAAATTTGACACAAATTCCTCCTTGACACTCTCTCCTCCCTGGGTCTTCATGACATTGCTGTCCTCTTCTCTCTCTTTACTCTTGTTGAGCTTTATCTACTTGAATGAGTTCCATTGTGTTTATGCAAATGACCTCAAATCGATATATCCAGCCATCATCTTTTCATTGACCTTCAGTCCCAGGTATCTGCCAATTGCCTGATGGACTGTCCTGGATATGCGATAACTATACACCCAGGCCTGGAAATTCCCCCAGATCTTCTTGCTTGGAACAAAACTCTGGCTGTTACACCCTAGTATTCTTCCCTTACGTAAAAATGTCTTTATCCTTTGCCCAGGTTACTTGGGGCTAAATAGCCCGACTGAACAGAAGAAGTCCTAACTCCTCCTTCATTTAAACCAAATAACCAACTCTAATATGGTAGAAGGAAACTACAAATCTACAGGATTTACTCCCAACTGTGCCACTAAATCACTTTAAGCAAATCATTTCATTCCCTTGCGCCTGGGTGTCTCTCATCTCTAAAATAAGAGATTTGTACTTAATATCTAAGGCCCATTCCAACTTTCAAATGATCTGTTTCTATGATTCTATGAAATATTTATGGAATTTTTCCATAGGTGATCCAGCCCAGAGCATTTATTTGGGTGGTATGGGAAACCTGGACCTCACTATTAAAAAGTATGTTCTATCCAGCACAATAAGAACATAGTTCCCTGAGTTTTTACACAGTGCCCTGCCCTACCACAAATGTGTGGGTGCCATGCAAAAGCCAAAACACACATAGAGGAAAACACTTATATAATTTTATAATATAATAAAAATCCTTTCATGAAGAAATGAATTATACTGATTTGGATGATGTGATTGTAAGCATTAAAGAAAGCAGCATGGCATAGTAAAATGAGCACTAGCTTGATGCGGAGTCTGATGAGCTAAGTTTGAACCCTGTGCTGATGCTTATTACTAATCAGCCTCAGGCATCAGTTCATTAAGTTAGAGCTGAAGAGAATCTTGAGATCTCCTGGTCCATGCCCTTCATTTTATAGATGAAAAAACTGAGTCACAGAGAAAGTTAACAAATGTTTATAGAATTGAATTGATACTTGTTTGATTTTGGGCAAGTCAAGTCACTTGACTGAAGCTAGATTTGAACTCTGGACTTGTCCAAAGTCATAAAAATAGCAACTCAATTCTATAAACATTTATTAACCTAACTTTTTTGGATCTCAGTGTCTTCATCCATAAAATAACAGTACAAGATCCCAGCTAGTTATTGATTTTCTGAAGCATGGGTTTTCAAATTTTTTTGTTTCAGGTCTTAAAAAATTAATCCCTTTATATTCTTAAAAATTAAGCTTCTCCAAGAGCTTTTGTTTATGGGCTAATAGTTATTGATATTTACCATTAATAGAAATTAAAACCTGTTAGTAGTTTTATAAAATAGTTTTGTCTTTGTGGACCCCCTGAAAAGATCTTGGGGACCCTTGGAGTCCTTAAACTATACTTTGAGAATGGCTAGTCTTCTTTTCCCCCTGAGGCAATTGGGATTAAGTGACTTGCCCAGGGTCACACAGCTAGGAAGTGTTAAGTGTCTGAATTCAGATTTGAACTCACATCCTCCTGACTTCAGGGCTGGTGCTCTATCCACTGTACGCCTAACTGCCCCAAGAATGGCTATTCTTAATAAAGTGTAAAATCTATTTTGTTCAGACAACATATTTATAGCTGCCTCACAAAACAAGAGAATACTATTAAATTGGCTCTAAGGTAGAAACCAGATTTTTAAACTACTTTAGCTTACAGAAGCAATATTATCACAGTAGATAAAATGCTACTTCTTATAATTTATCTGTGGAAATTTGAGCAGGTCATTCAAATATATATTCCTAGGGTAATACTCTAGGATACATCTACTAAGTCAAAGAGGAGTTGCATCTGTTTTGGTGGAAAAAATTGCCATCATAAATTCTCTAAACTGATTATTCATGTGTTCTGAAACTGGCCAACTCTCTCTGCAAATGAATTCATATAGCAAAGAATTGAAAATAAGTAGATGGCCTTCAATTGGGCTGAATAAATGGTGGTATATGAACATAATGAAATATTATTGTTCTGTAAAAATTAATTATTATTTTATTATCTATTTATGTAGTTTTATATATTATAATAATGTAAAAAATAATAATGATTTTGAAAGGCCTGGAAAGATTTACACAAATTGATGCTGAGTGAAACAAACAGAACCAGGAATACATTGTATACAATAGCAGCAAGAATGTGCTTTTGATCTGGTTTTTCTTCTGTAGCATAACAGATTTGAAAACATGCTTAGAAGAATTGCATGTTTAACCTATGTTGGATTACTTGCTGTTTTGGGAAGGGGGAAGGGGAGAAGTCAGGAAAAAAAATTTGGAACACAAGGTTTTGAAAAGGTGAATGCTGAAAACTATCTTTGCATATATTTGAAAAAAATAAAATACTATTCTAAAAAAAAAAGGATCAATCAAAAAAAAGAAAGAAAAGAAAATGAATCCAAAGTATTAAAAAAAAAAAAAAAGAGTAGGATTGGGTTCAAAAGAGTATTCAAATGCAACATTTTTCTACCCAAACCATTTTCAATTCCCAGCTTTCCATTCCTGCTGCCCAGACCCACACTGTCTTAAAGCTGATCCTCATTCATGACTTTATGCCTGGACTGTGCAACTCTAGTTGGTCTCTCCCCACTCCAGTCCTCCATTCAGCTGCCAAAGTGATCCCTCTGTAAAGCACGAGTCTGATCATATGATGCCATTCACTCACCTCAATAAACTCCTGTGGCTGTCACCATATCACCTTCAGGATCAAATATAAGGTCCTCTGTTATCCAAAGACACACAAAGTCACAACCTGGCTCCCTCCTATCTCTTCAAGTCTTATACCTTATTCCTCCCATCCCCATATTCTCCGTCATCCACCAGCACAGGATTTCTTCTATTCCTTGCACAAGACACGCCATCTCCAGACTCCCAGAATTTTTACTGGCTGCTGCCATACACGAATTGTTCTCCTTTTTCACTTCATAACCTCTGGTTTCTTTTCAAGTCTCAGCTCAAATCCCATCTTTCCTGATCGTGACCTCCCCCTTAATGCTGGTGCCTCCTCTCTGTTGGTTATTTACAACGTGTTCTATATAGAGCTTATTTGTACACAGGTGGATGTGCACATCATGTGCCTCATTAGACTGGAAGCTCCTTATGAGCAAGGACTGTCTTTTACTTTTCTCTGTACTCTCAATGTTTAGCATAGTGCCAGCAGCACAGTCACTTAACTGCTTACTGGCTGACCTACTCATTTGTTTTAAGAATTAGCTTAACTGGTTACTCTGATTCCACTTTTTTCCTGTTTCTAACCACTCTAAACAATGCTACTTACTTAAGTTTCCTAAAACATTTCTCTGTGTCTGCCATCCCAACCTCCCTCCTCTACCCATTTCAAAAAACAAACCCTCATTGCTTCCATTGCCAAGAGAATTAAGCACAAAGTCCTCAGTCTGACATTCCAGGTCCCTTATATTCTAGTCTGACCCTCATCTGTGAAGTAATGAAGTTGGACTAAATAATATCTAAGGCCCTTTCTAGTTCTATGATTCTATTTCTACAACTTTATATTTTTATGTGCTCGTCCAAGCAAACCCTGAATGTAACTGTTCATTGTCCCCCAGACATCATATGTATTTCTGCCCTTTGCCTTTCCTAGAAGTCTCACTCCCTCCAAACCTTTTTCAGATTACCCAGCCTACAATATTGTTTCATTCTAACTCCTACAGCACATGTGCAATATCACACTGTTCTTGATCTTTGAGTATGTAATTTGTCTTTCCAGAAAGACTGTAGAAAAAGCTGACTCTCTGCTCCCACTACATGCAGTAGACACTCAGTGCTTACATTGAAGGCTGATGCCCCATTGCCAATACTTACCAATGATGTGATGTTATGCGTCACTTTATTTCTCCCTGTTTCCTCATCAGTTCTGTGGCAGATGAAAGATTTCATCCTTTACCCACCACAGTTCAATGGAGACATGTAATCATCCTGCCTCCTTCACAAGGTAGCTGAAGAAAATGCTGTATAAACTTTAACATAGAAATGTGAGTTGTGATGACAATAAAATCATGACCCCTAGTTTATATGACTAATATAAATATAATATAATATATAAATAACATAAATACATTTCAGGAATTTTTCATTAAACCAGCCTTCTCTTACTTCTTATAATGTTGTACTGACAAATCATAAAACATTCTAAATTTAACATAGTATGTAATTAGCAGCATGATAAAGGTAGCCAGGAAGATCTAGATGCAAATTCCAATTCTCATACCAGCCAACTTCAATGACTTCTCTGAGCCTCAGTTTCCTCACCTGTAAAATGGTGATAACACTTTTAGCATCCGCCTGACAGAGTTGCTGAGGAATTCAGGTGAGTTGCTAGATATAAAGCAGCACTTTGCAGATATTATTTAATCATCAATTGTTGTTGGATAAAGTTACAGATGTAACTATTTCCATTTACAAAAAGCTGAAGTCCTGTCAACCCTGTCCATTAGATCACATACCTTATTATTTTAATATTTTAAAACCTTAATTATCTGTAGGACCCAAATTCAAAACAATAACTCATTTTCCTTAGAAGGAGCTTAAAACCCAAGAAAACAAGACTCAGGGAAAGATTGAGTGGGCTAAGGTCACCCAACAAGTCAATAGCCGAGGTGGGAAGAAAGCTGGGGTCCCTGCCTCCTTAGGCTGTGTTCTTTCTGCTCAGACTATGTTGCCTTTCTTTTAAGGGCAGCAGACCACACTGTGCCCTGGGATCAGCGGGGACTCAGAAGCATAAAACAATCAGTGGCGAGCTATGCTAAGGTCCAAAGGTGCTCACCCTAATGTGTAAGGTAAATGTGCCCCAGCCTGGGACAGACCTCCATTGTGCACCAGGGCAGCCTTCTTACAGACCAATTAAAGTGACCACCACTGTGCAGGGGGGAAACTTTGACCTTCTGCATATATCAAATTCCCACTCATATGAGTATGTTTCATTTGCCTTCAGCGGTTAATATACCAGCTTCAAGTTGATTACCTGAAACTCAGCCACATTTTCTTCCACATTGAGGCAAACAATGAGGTTACTCAAGGTTTTCCTCTGGAGCTCTTGGGAGGGGGTCCATGGCTAAAGGGAAGAGATGGTTAATAGACTGGATCTTGGGGGAGGGGAGGAGACTCATGTGCTGCAGGTGGCTGAAAGGAGATTAAGACCCTGGAGAATGGCCAGCAGGGGCCCTTTCTGGGGCAAAGGGATGCAAGTCAGGGAGACCGTATCAGCCTGAGATTGGGTGGGAGGGAATCTGGGAAGAGAGAGGACAGTAAAAGGACAAGATAGCCAAAAACAAAACTAATGAAATAATGTTTGATCCTTTCAGTATTTGATTATTCAAATAATAATGGTAATTGTTATATAATATGTGTGTATGTATGTATATATGTATATATATTTCTCAATGTAGCCCTTTAAGGTTTGCAAAGCATTTTAGACATATTATCTCAAATGAGCTTCACCATAACCTAGTGAGATAGACATTATTTGTTTGATTACCCTCATTTTAAAGATTAGGAAACTGAGGCTCAGGAACTTGCTCATGTTCACATAATTAGTGTCAGAGGAAGAATTCAAACCCAGGTGTTCCTTACTTCAAGAACCACATTATTCCCTATGCTAGCAAACAGAAATATAGTCAGCCTCATGAGCTGCAACTAAGATTTTTAAAAATTATCAGTAAAAATGGGAGATCCAGACTCCTCAAAGAAAATCCAGATTGAAAAATATGGTGTCTAGGAGTTGCATGATATTGTACAGGGCTATCTGCTTCAACTTTGAGTAGAGAAGTGAATATTTATCTCACTCAGGCAATATAAGTGAAATGGACACTTTTTGAAAAATAGAAGTACATTCGAGAAAAAAATATTAAATGAAAAATTCTTTGGGAATGAAAGTATGTTGATAATCATATCAAGCTGAATGAACTAAATCATAACCATATCTCCTATGCACACAACTCCTTATGCTGTTGATTTTTACATCACAGCTCCCGACAACTGAATCCTCAGACCAATCCTCCAGCCCCAACTCTGTTTGCTTTGAACAATTAAATTTATCAGATGATCCACATAGATATGACTCTATTAATGCTATCCATGACTCTATTAGCCATCTCTTCCTTCAGCCCCTGCCAGATGTAGACAATCCTGGGGTTTTTGAAATGTCTGAAAGTAAATCAAGTGACTAATGTTCATGAGTTATGCAGTTGGCTAGAAACTCTGGCTTCTCTTTTTATGACTCAGAAGAACAGAAATTTGTCCTGCTGTCTGGAGAGAACTGACCTAGAGTGTGTTGCATGTCACTGTTCCTTCCTTCAACTTGCCAGAGACGGTGTGTACCTGCTTTGATGCTCATAGCACAAGCTACAGCAGCTCCCAAATGGTCCAGATTGGTCTAATTGGCATCTTCTGACAAGTTGGGCCATTAGGCTGGCAATTAATTAATTCATAGCTCTGCTTAAAGGTAGTGATGATATGACTCAATAACTGTATTTTCCTGGGTGGTATTTTTTGATGCTCATCTTTCATGCTTGAATACAGATTCAGCTTTCTCTCTGTGTGTGAATCACCTGTGCAGACACATGTCAATATAGGTGTGGCAGGCCCAGCACAGCTGAAGCTGTATAAGCTAAATCTGAACATACAGAGAGATTCTGCTTTTCATCCTTAGAGTAATGTCTCACATAGCTAAAATGTGTCTCACTCTTTCCTTTCCATGAACTGAGTATGGGATGGAGGGGTGGGGAGGAAAAGAGAGATGGGAATGGTCAATTAGTCAATTAACTATCATTTATTAATAGTAACTAGTATGTGCCAGGCATTGTGCTAAGTACTAGAAAAATAGGAAAGAGCATGTCTTTGCATCACCAGAAATGCCAGAGTAAATATTTGCTTTTGTTCTTAGGAAAGTACATGGAATATATTTTTTTTATTTTTTAAAGGGCCTAATGTCTCTCAAATATAATTAGTCATCAGTACTCCTGATAGCTACTGCAATAAGCTTCTCCTTTGAACTCTCCCATTAAAATGTTCTTTGGGTTAATTAGCATTCGTTTTCTTGTCTTGGAGACCAACCATGTCCATCCCAATGTTAATCTGTGGCATTTGAAATTTCATTTAGTTGGAATTCAAGGTGCTTTACCAACCTTCTTAGCTCTCCTGGGAGAAGGGAATCCACTAAAGAACTTCAAGAAGTTTTTTTTCTCCAATGTTTCATTATTCTCTAATGTTCTCATAGATAATAGATCCTAGTGATAATTGTCTTCATTGAAAAGAAGTTCAAAGAAAATAAAAACTATGCCCTTTGAATAAGGTCAAACAGTTTACAGTTTACATAAAATGAGGATTGCTCATTTTGTACTTCCTTACTCAAAGTGATATTGTTTAATCATTGTTAACATTTTATGCTTAAGATCAATGATTTTAGTTTGATAATGCCTTGCACATTAAAGCTACACTTAACATTGACTCACCATCTGGTATTATTAATGTGGTAGAGTCATAATACATGAAAGGCAATATTCACCGGGACCATCTCAGGGTTACACCCATTGACACAAAAGTTGTAATGTTTTCTGAGATGTTTCCATTTAATTACCAGTGAGTCTGAACTTTTCACAAGTTGCATCAATAGTGAGTCACTAGAACTAAAGCCCTCCAGTATGTACCATGGAACAAAAGATAGAAAGGAAAAAAGAAGTCTCAGCCTGTTGACAGATGGAAAACTTTCAAAAGGTACAAATGAAATAGCCTTTTGTCAATCCCTTTTCTAAAGAAAAATACTGAAGAGTGCTGGTACCAAGTAAACATTCAGAGAAGACTAAGATTTGGGCAGGTGTGCCTACTGCTATTCAAATTGCAAGCCTCTCAAAACAGCATAGAGCAATCCTTTGATTATCCTTTTGCAAAGGTGCTCTTTCCCAGAGTTGTGGTATCTTTTCTTAAAGACATAGCTACACATAATGATGATTTTTAAAGACCTCTATGGATCCTTTGAGTTTTTTCATTTGGTTTTTAAGACATTTGAAACAAACAAAAAACAAATGTGTAACCTTGGTAAAAAATAATTTTCGATTTGGTTAAAAGATATTTATTATTTAAGCAAATATATTGAGTTATATGATCAGTTGCATAATTATCTAAATATTAAACATTTTTCTCGTTCAAAGTTACACTTTTACTTATAGATCTTGGTGTCAGTGTTCCACAACTTCTAGAATATACAAAGCTTGAGAAAAGCTTCAAAATATGATGTCCAAGGGTTATTCTGGCATTGGGCCAAGTCTTACAAAGTCCAATGGTTCAGTAAACCAACCAAGGCGTTGACTATATCTGGCTGTCTATGTAGCATTCCATATCTGTAGTTCCCCACCTCTACAATGGAGGGAGAGAGGTAACTTTTTTCAGCTCCTCTCCAGGGCCCTGCTTAGTCATTATGATTATATAATATTTAGTTTCCCTCTTTTTGTTCTTTCTATTTATATTGTTAAGTCATTGTGTATATTGTTTTTTAAAATTCTGATCAATTCCCACAAACTCTCCCAAGCTTTTCTGAATTCTTCACATTTATTGTTTCTTAATGGCACAATAATTTTTCATTATATTCATATACCACAATTGATTTAACCACTCCTCAATTCATGGGTAGTTACTTTGCTTCCCATTCTTTGCTATAACAAAAAATTGCTGTTGTTAATAGCTCAGTGAATATGGTAGGAACTCTCTGCCTTTGACTTCTTTGGGATATATGCTTCTCTGTGGATTTTTGGGTCAAAGGAAAAGGATATTTTCATTACTTTCTTTTAAAATATAATTTCAAAATTATCCAATTGGACTAATTCAACCACTCTACCAGTGCATTCATGTATCACCCTTCCCTCAGGCCCTCCAATACCATTTCTACCATTTGGCATCTTTGCCAATTTGCTCAGACCCTTTCATTTTATAGAGGGAGAAACTTAGGACCAGTGAACAGAAGTGACCTGCCTAACATCACAACTAATGCCACAGCCAATGCTGAAACTCTGGTTTCTCAGTTCTTCAGTTGTTAAATTAGAAAAGAAAGCATCATTGAGGAAGGAGTAGGCTTTTAAGAAGGAGAGGGAAGAAGATGTATGTTTGTTAAAAGTTGGTCTCAGGAGAGCATGGCTTCTACAGGCGCTTGATCATGTTAATTGTCTATAGTGGAGTAGAAAGAATATCAGATTAGAAATCAGAAGACCTGGATTCAATTCCTGGCTCTGCTACTTGTTGCCTTGGGACTTTGGTCTTATCTTGGGCAAGCCACTCTGCCTCAGTGAATGGGAAATGGAGAAGAGACCTAGAAGAACTCTGAGGTTTCTTTTAATTTAAATCCAGTTGGATGCTTAATTTTGTATGGAGCACTTGAAGAGGACCTATTGATTGACTGAACAACAAAAAAGAACAACAACAACAACAATAAGGAGGAAGAATTGGGGGAAGAGAAGGAGGAAGAGGAGGGGGAAGAAGAGGAAGAGAAGAGGAAGAGAAATAAAACAAGGAGGAGGAGGATGAGAAGGAAGAGGAGATAGGGAGGGGAAGAAAGAAGAGAAGACATTCAGTTCCACAAAGAACATAAACAATGACAAGGAGGTTGGAATGTGTGGTAAGCTGCAGATTAATATTGTTGATGACTAAATGAACCAAAGCAAATTACTCATTTTGCTCGTTCACTTTCGAGTTGGAAGGTCTATTTAGCAGAGATTTTCTATTTCAGCTCTCTTCTTTAACAGGAGAGAAGCCTTAGGCCCAAAGAGGTTCAATAATTTGCTTCACACAAGAGTTAGAATTTGAACCCACTTCCTCTGATTCCAACTATCAGCAAGCAGTCCACTACACCATATAGTCCACTAAAGTAGATCTACTCATCTCACCAAAAGAGTTGGCTAATTCACTGGAAAAGAAATAGGTCAAGCTAGTTATTTTGGTGTCATGCTTTTGGAATATGTTTCTAGTATGTTAAGAATCTGCAATTTTGTCCAAGTGGAAATTCTCCTCTCTCTTGTTCTTCAAGTCCTACTTCCTATAAGTAAGACTTAAAGGAGTGCTTAAATTCAGAGAGGTTAAGTAATTTCCCTATGGCTGTACGTCTAATTAGTGGTAGAGATGTCAAAGGGATGAAAAATGTTTTTCTTTTCAATGTTCTCCCCACTCCTGAAATTATGATGAATTTATTTCATATGTATTTTGTATTCATTTATCTGTTTTCATATTCTTTTCCCCAATAGAATGTAAGCTCAATGAAGTTTTATATATATATATGCTATAGTAAATATGAAAAGTTTGGAGCTTACCTGATTGTGTATTCATTGAAATTCTCTGCTTTTTATCTCTATGAATGTCTTCCTGTGTATATTCATATGCTTCCAAAGCTACATATTTTGTAGAGAGTATAGTCTTAAAAAAGTTCATTGCATAGGAACCTGAGAAAAAGTAGTTGTTCCTGTAGTCCAACATTCAGCATCTTGACCTTTTTCTGTCCATCAGATATGTTAATTATCACAAGTGTAGATTCATGCACATAATTCAGGCTACCTATAAATATGATATAATTAGAAAATAAAGCTTAACAATAAAGCTCTGAAATATGAAAAAGGTCATTAAAATATAAATGTCTGCTCCATCATTATCTAACTCATTTTATTCATAAACATTAGAAAATTCAAATCATGATCTTCCCCCTACAAAATATGAAATAGTCTAAAGGATCACATCATGTTCCAGAGAGCCCCCAGAAAGAGAATGACATCGTTTAAAATGCTCAGGTCCCACAGCTTAGTGGAAATATGGAAATATGATCTCTGAATTCCCTGGCTTTGGAGGGGTGAGGTGAGAAACCTGAGTGATTTTGTTTTAGTGCTGGTTTTTTTGCATTTAATTTCCTTTTTTAAGAGTAGTTTGACCTCTCTGGAACATGGGAAATTATAAGGATTGAGAAAAGACCAAAGAGTCTCCCCCCTAGAGCCATCCTCTCTGGAATAAGTCTACCTCCAAAAGTCTGCACCTGCTTTTGTGTTATTCCGTTTAGGAGGGCAGGAAGGCTACCTTCTCCCAGCAAAAATACCAAATGATCTGAGAGGCTCCCAGGAGAATGTTGTCATTAGGAGTTGTGTATTGGGCCCAATGCAAAATGTTTGTCTAGCAACCTGCCATGTGCTTACTATATGACATTTCATTTCAGGCCTTTTGTTTCTCTTGGACTATAGGTGGTGAAAAAGTAATAATAAGAAGATCTCATTTCATAAGAAAGCACATCTCTGATTGAATTTCCAGTCTTGATCTTTGGTTCTGAGCCAAGAGGGTCTGGGAATTTGGCAAAGGAACTCTCTGTAGCATATCTGCAGCCTTCAATAGTGACCAGTTGAACTGACTAACACATGATGGGAATAAATCTCTAAAGAAGGCTCAGCCAGACTAGGTAGCCTTAACTCTGGCACATCCCACCAAGCTAGAAAGTATGAGCTCGGTGATGGGCTGCATGTTCATGGTCCCAGCACCAGCTTAGCTAAATTTAAAGAGTTTAAAACTCATCCCCAGGATGGCTGCTCAGCAACCAATATTACAGCCACAGCAACTCTTGAAGATCATTTGCCCAGTTGTCAAGAAGTCACTCTCAGAGTGTTTGAGAAAATCAGATGGGGAAGAAAGAAGGATGGTTAGACAGCGATTTAGACGCCCACTCTGATCAAGAGGCAACTCGGGAAAGAGAAAGAAGCAGTCAGGAAAACCCTAGTTTAAATCCCACTTCCAACACTTACTAGCTTTGTGACTTTGATCAAAAGTACCTGTAGTACTTTCTAGAGTGACTGTGAAACTGAAGCAAGTTAATGGATATAAAACTACATACTTCATAAAAATGAGTAACCATTGTGACTTCTTGTTTTCCCTGACCTCTCTCTCTGCTTTTCAGACAGCCCCCAAACTGGCAGGGAAGCTTCAAGCTTAGGGACTGCAGCTGATTCCTAAAACTTCTGTAAGGAAAGTGCAAAGTCACCATGAAGTAAACATGCAACATAAAGCTGGGTTGTTTGAACTACCCAAAGGCATCTCGTTAGCCATCCTCAGCTAAGAGGCCAGCTAAGAGAGAATGTTTCAGAAGGAATATTCTTTTGCTGAGAACCCAACCCAAAGAATTCCCAAAATTTTGTCCTTTGGTTAAAGGGATCTTAGAAATAGAAGCAACCATAAATATAAGCAAGGAGTTCTTCATCCCTAGTCCAAGTCTGTGAACTTGCTTTTAAAGCACATTTTGATAACTATCTTAACTTATTTTGTTTCTTTTGAAATCTTTGCTTTTAAATATATATTTTGTATTTTTATTTATTTTTTCATTTTGTATTTTTTTAGAAATTATATATTTTAAAATATTATTCTGAGAAAGGGTCTGTCCATAGTCTTTACTATACATGCCATAAGGGAAGTCCATGCCATAAAAGTTAAGAACACTTGTTTCTATTCCAGATTCTTCATTTTTCATATAGAGCAAAACTTCTTAAACTGTGGGCATACATTAACTAATGTGGGGCATATAAAATTATGATTTATTATCAGCAAACATTTGATTTGTATACCTAAGGTCATGTAAAAATTTCTTGGGTGAATGAGTAGTCATGAGTGGAAAAATTTTTAGAAGGCTTGATATTAGAAAGATCTTACAGCACCAAGACCAGAACCCACATCTTCTGATTATAAACCTAAATGTTTTCTGTTAATGCTATATTGTCCACACACACGATGTCTGGCTTAAAGTAAGTCTTTAATGAATGTTCCTTGATTGATTTAATGCTTATTGATTGTTGACCTAAAATAAAAAAAAAGTTTTCAGATATGGGTACACACTGAATTTGGACCAAAGAGAAAGAGGAAATTCATGAATGCATAAAGATTCAATATTCCCCAAACTTACATATACCAACTAGCTACTCTTACCTAAGGTCAATAGGAATAGATTCTGTTCACTGTCAAAATCTAAGCATATTTAGTGTTTTGCCTGTGAAAACTGAATCTGACCTGCAACTGGATCTCATTTACTATTCCATTGAATACAGTAAACTTATTTCTCTATTCTTGGATTTATGAAACCCAAAGAAAAAATTTTTTTGAAGAAAACATTCATCATGTAGCAATCTTGCTGTGGATTGTATGCTGATTCACTTATCCACCTCAGAAACAACTACTGTTTTCCTCCACACAGAGCATTTGTGAAAGAAACATGGGCTCCTCCTCCATCAAAGCAGGCCAAACTTGGCTATGGTGGATGAACTTTTCTAATTTATGAAAGGCTCAATAACAGAAGCTAATTTCTTTGTGGAGTTCTATCCAGCAACTCTTAGTGTTGGGAAGACAGAGTCTTTTGCATTGATTTAGGGTGGCTAAATTCAGCTTGAGACTTACCAGACCCAGTAGTGTTCACATTTTCTTAACTGAACCATAAATCATCTTTCATTTAGCAGATTTAGAGACAGGCTGAAGAGCTAAATCTTTTCGTTTTCCTTCCTAACTGGCAGAAGCCACTGGAGAGCCTCATTAAGGTTTCTCTGGAAGGATTAGAACAAATAGTTTAAGGAGAGCAGAACACCAGGACAAGGAAAACAGCTTTTGCCGTCTAATAGTTCATTCAGGTGTGATTAAAGGATCCTTGGAAGAAGTTTTAAAGAAGTCCAGCAGAGAGCTCAAAATTTCAAAAGATGAATGTTAATTTTTTAAAAAATTAATTGGAAAATATTTAATGAAATAAATTTTAAAATAATTTTTTTTGAAAGGAGAAGTACAGCAGGCCCAAGCCAACATTACTTATTGTAATAGGCAGAAAATCAAAAGCAGCATGGCAGGCTTGCAATATCCTAATTTATTCTTCTGTGGGAAAGTTGGGCTAAAACTGACATGGCTTCCCAGCTCTACCAGCTAAGCTTTTAGTTAGGTAAAAAGCAATTTCTATCCTATAGATTGTGTTGTTCATTTGAGTTTGGAACATTATCTGAAGGGCTTTGGTTTTTTTCAAAAAGGGTTAAGATACAAGAATTCTTTCCCTCCACAACCAAGATAGCTCTGACTTGTAAGTTTGATCTCCAGCCAGATCTAGAAACTAGAAGTTTGCTCTCTGGGTGGTGAGAGCATCTGAATATTTCTAGGATGTTTCATAGATTTTAGAGTATCCTCACTATTAAATGGAAATTTCTTTCTGCTGAAATTTTAAGTCTGGATAAAAAAAATTGAGGGTTTTTTTTTACTTCTTTCTTTAACACTGTTCCTTGGAGAACTCTTGCTGCTGTCTCTGGCAGTGATTTTCTATTCTTCGGGGGTTAGATCTCAGAAGGTATTTTCTTCCCTAATTTCACTTTCATAGCAATGTCTCTATAGATATTTAACTTACCTACTTTCCCAAAAAGTGGTTTTAACCAATAAGTTTTTGGGGAAAAGAGATTTGGACTTGTGGGGGAACTCCCAGTGTGGACACTTCCTCCAAAGGTATAAACCTGCCATTCATAGTTCCTTGGGAGTACTGACACATACTAAGCTGTGATCATATTATTTTGTATATGTCAAAATCTGGACTTGAACCCAAGTCTTCTTGACCCCAATGACCTGTTGGTCATTAATCCCCATAATTTCATTGCTGTAGAATATCTATTAAACTAAAGATGAAATTGGAAGATAAGAATTAACAGTAATATATTTTGGATTTTCAGATTTAAATGAATATTTGTCTCCGTACCAAATGAAAAAATTTCTTAAAGTCCTCTCATTCCAGCATGAGGAATTTGGATTATATCAGCTCCATGATTCCTTCCAGCTTTTAACCTCTAGCATTTTATGATTCTAAATATGACTCCCCTTCACAAAGAACAAAAAGACTTTCAGAACTTCCTGGAATTTTCTTCTTGGAATGCCATTTTACCTGCATATTTGGTTGTGTGTGTGTGTGTGTGTGTGTGTGTGTGTGTGTGTGTGTGTGTGTCCAGAGCCAACACATTCTGATTTGAGCCATCTCAAGGAATTTATCATGGTGAGTGTGGGTCTTTGCAAATTTTAGATATGAGAAATTGCAACCCAGATTTGTCAGTCCATGCTTGTAGAGTCTCTTAGAAAACAAGTATGTGACCATTTGCAAGGAGGCTTTCAGTTTTATTTTTTGGCGGTATTCTGTTTTCTGAGTCCAGATGAACCAACATAATAAGCTTTGACTGATTAAGTGAATGAAATAACAAACAAGATTGTCTGATGCTCATCTTCCTTCTTTAGCCAGATAATCACCTTTAGGAGGTTGGATCCCATGCTCTGTCAGTCAGTGAACCCCCCTTTCCCCCCCAGAGCCCAGTAAGCTGTATTTATCAAACTAAACCCTTGATCTCTAACAGCACATCAACTGAGGGGGCTGGGAGTGGAGGGGAGAGGAAGAAGGGAGATTGTTCTAGGATGAAAGTTGCAATTCAGATTTAAGAGGGCCTTTTATTATATGAGATTTGAAAAAAAGTTTTCCTGATCAATCCAAACATCTTTCCACTTGAACACGTTGACAGCACCATTTGCCCTCTTGAATTAAATGGGAACTGCTGTAGTTGTCAATATTTAAGACCAGGGAGGAGTACACTAGCCAAGGACAGATTGTTAGATTCTAGAGAAAGTCACTGATTTAGAAAAATGAAGCATTTCCAGTAACATGTAAAGATTTATATGGTGCCATGATAATACCAGAATTAGAGGTGACTTTCCACCCTTTCTTTCTTCCTTCCCTTTAACAGACTTGTGATATGGGAAGTAATAACTAACCTTGCTGAAAGTGATTTGTACTTTCCTGCAGGTACTAGTATTTTAATTTCCAAATCCATATTTATTTATAAACTGAAATTGCAATGCTTTTCATTTGAGCATTTGGAGAAATTTTAATGCCAAAGTGAAAAACACTCCAAAAGGGATTCTTGAATTAAGATTTCTTGTATCACAAGAAACGATGGAAAGACAAACACTACATAAAAGCAATGTAATGTAGTTGCTAGCAAGTTGGCCTTGAAGCCAGGAATTTTTAGCTCTGCCTCTTATATATCCCAGTTATGTAGCCTAAATCACTTAAGCTCTAGGCAGTGTTCTAGACAATCCTCCAAGACTCTAAGTTGCAGAGAAGACACTGACCTACATTGCCATTACCCACGAGTATCTCATAACAGAAAATCATAGGTCCGGTTCCTATCCGATCTTATCTTTGACATATTTGGCCCCCAGTTGTTTATACTGTTATTAAATAATATAAATATTAATGTATTTAGTTGTCAAATATTTCCTTCATTTGAAAGTCTTAGTATAGTACTTTCTGTCATCGTCCCTACTCTTCAGCCACCCCCACACCCCCAGTACACACAACAAATTGTGGATTTTCCTGTTTTCTAGTGCTTTTCTAAAGTCACCCAGCCAGACAGAAGCAGAACTCACAATAAACCTTAGATCCCCTGTTTGCTAACTTTCTTTCCTGTAGTCTACCACCTACAGATTTGAAAATGGTTATCTCAGCACACAAACTGAAACCTCTAACTTCCATACTGAATATCCCCAAACACTATAAACAACAAAATCTCCTCATAACTAAATATTTTTAAACTATGGAGTTAAACAATCTGTTTATTATGTGACATTTTAATGATAGTATGTTGATATCACCCAACTATAAGCTTCTAAATTCAACAAACTGATTCAATAAACATTAAATACCTGGTACATACCAATCTCTGTGCTAAGTGCCAGAAATATGAAGACACAGTGTCTTTTTTTCCACACTGTGCCTGCCCTGAAAGAGCTTAGATTCTACTTGGGAAAGGGGTAGAAAGGGGCAGAGGAGCTACTGAATCCTCTCACCCAGAACTACAGGATGCCTTTGTGAGAATCCCATAAACAGGACTGGATGAGACCAAGGAGATAATCTCCTGCTCCTCTGAGAATATTGGTTTTCCCTCTCACCTGCTGTAAGTGGTCATATAGAATCCTTGTCCGCATCTTAGCCCCACTTGGATACTGATGATTATTTTCCCCATATACCCACTTCAGGCATGCGCCTTCATGTATGACTATGGGAGGTGACACTCCTTTTTAATTCCCTGCACAAAGAAGATTATGCTTCATGGGCTTTCTGTGTAGTGCCAAAACCTCTAAAACCCAACTTCTTTTGTCAGGAAGGCAGGCCCATTCTTCGTCTCAGAGGCTTTCCCCAACCCCCACCAATGTCATACCTGAGATTCCCAACCAATGCCGTACCTTAAAGAGAGTCTTCCCTCCCCACTGAAAAAAATCTTTTTCTTACCTTTACTATATTTATCCCCCATCAGTTCACATTGTTGTTAGACCACGTAAATATCTCTACACTTATTGTCAAAGCTTTCCTTAATGCTGAAATCTTAACGAAGTACTCTCCAGTCCCTGCCCACCTCCTTCCTGCTTCCTCCTTCCTCCTTAATATATTTCTAGTTGGAATAAAAACATCTTCTGTGGAAGTTTGACTTCACAGTCTGCTTTTAAATATTTAATTAAATGGGTTGGGAATGGCCCTACCAAGGTATTGGGTTTTTTTTTCTTGTAAAGATGTTTTTAGTTCCAGACGCTCCTAACTTTGCAAGTGAGCATTAAAATGTAGTAGGATATTAAGAATTCTTGAATCTGGAGTGAAAACCAATTGGAAGTAAGGAGAAAAACAGCACAAAGGAGAGACTACCCTGGATACATTTGCAATAGACTGGGAAGCCTGTCATCTAAAGGTATTATACCAGAGTCCCAGGAGAAGGAAGAGGGCAGTGGGGAAAGGTGGCCCCTGAGAGAGGGGTACCAAGGCCTGCAGTACTCTCTGGGAATAGTGGTAGTGGAGCAAGGCAAGGCAAAAGATCATAGTCCGGGGAGGCCCAGAGAATTACTGTAGGAAGTCATGTTCCACCAAACACAATATAAATGCTCTGGATTGAAGTGCCAGTTATTCTGCTCCATAAAACTTGAGATCTGATAACCATGCCTATGGACTATGGAAACATTTCCATTAGAAGCTAGATGAATCCCTGCCAACAGGATTGGAAAGGGAATTAGAGTTTGGGGAGGGTCTCCAACAGATGATTTCCAAGGTTTACTCCAACTCAGAGAACCTGTGATTCTAGATGATCTATTGGCTCCATTTCCCCTTCTTAGATTGGAAACCCCCTTCTCTTTGTCTTTAACTTTATTAATGAACACCCGAAGATTTGCATGGCCCTTACACTGGGGTCACCAGGTTTTACCACATCCTTGCTTATTGTAGATGGTCTGGTCCCGTGACTAATGGATACTGATTGCTTTGGATAAAGTCCAGTCGCCTAACTAAGGGCCATTGTGTTACCCAACATCATTCCTGAGATCCCTATTGGTCGTAATTAAAACAGACACTGGGAGTTACTAAGATCAAGGGATATGAGAGAAAAATAACTAGGTACTGTCAGCAGCTAAACTCAGAATGGACAGTGAGCTAATACATCTTTACATGGTTTAAATTTTAGCCATGCTCTTTAAAAATGTCAGCAAGATTTGGTTGGTGGGTTGAAGACCTTTCACAACCAAATAACTTTTCAGAAGGGGGTGCCAGATTTCAGGGCCCTGTTGTCATGGGATGGGGGGGGGGGGCGGGAAGGGGGAGAAGATACTGCCTAGATCAGCCAGAAAGTGCTGAAAATGCCCTCCACCACTTACATTCCTCTAATTCATTTGGGTTAAGAAACTCCTCCTAAAAGACAAATAACTACAAGAAGTTAAGCCTCTCACTCATCCACATCTTAGTGTGAATTACTTTAGTCAGATAAGTTCCTAATACATAGCTAGACTTAGGAAAATTGGGGAAGGTGATTTTTGATTGGATGGGAGGAGGGAGGAATAATTTTGAATCCAGACCCTTGAGGAATGGCAGGCTTGGGTGGTGCTTCAAAGTTGCCCGCCCTCCCACCTTCCCCCCCACTCTACCCCCCAATCCCCTTGCTAAGGAAAGGAAGGAGAAAGCTTTGAACAGCCTGAAGACACCGGAATCAGAAGGGGAATGCTGTGGAGGGGGAGGGAGAGGAGGGGAGGGGAGAGATTGGAATAGAGGCAGACTTTCCATAATTGACAGGGCTTTTGTGGCATTCAGACTTGGGCACACATGTGGCTTGCTGACAGCAGAAGCCGGAAGAGGGGGTGAAAGAAGGAGAGGGGGAAGATAATCAAAGCTTCATCTGTTCCTATTCTTAACAGTAGAGGTCCTCAGTAACATATCTCTTTAATATAGATGCTGAAAAGCTCCCTACTTAATCCCTAATGGATTGTTTTTTTTTGTTTTTTGGGATTTTTTTAATCATCACTTGTGGAATTCAAGTATTTTATGAGAATAGTTGTCTATTTCTATGCCATTAATAAATGAAAAATTCTTAGTCCTAATTGTAAGATGTTGATTTAAGATTTCACAATAATAAACTGTCCCAAGCCAATGACTTCCCTTTTGTAACAGCTGAAATAATGTGTTAGAAATGAGTTGACTCAACAATGTGGAATATTTGAAAGGATTAATAAAAACATTCTATTGAAATTTTGGAAGAAAAAGCTTGTGGGCAGATGTTGGGAGTGGAAGGGAGGTTGAACTTTCATGTCTTATCATGGTAGAAAATAATGCATTTTTCTCCCAGTCCAAGTTATCCAAACACTGCCATGTTACTTAATACTATCTTTGTTGCTTATTGTCTGTATGACCTGGGGCACACTACTTAAGCTCACTGAGTCTCAGTTTCCTCATGTGTAAGACAAGGGATTTTAACTAGATGACCTTTACAATCCCTTCTAATTGTGTGTGTGTATGTGTGTGTGTGTGTAATCCCACTCTCCATGTTTGACCTTGATTCTTGTTCTATCCATTCAAATTCTTAAGTTTGGAAAAAGAAACCTAAGGAAAAGAGATATTCTGAATTTGTCTTGAAATGACATACTTTTAAAATCCATTTAGAAATCATATTCTAGTGTTTATATTCTTTTGTTGGTTATTTAAACAAAAGCTGTTAAGAAAACTAAATTAGAAATATTTAGATAAAATGCAGAATAATGTGTTGTTCATGATTACAGAGAGAAGTTTCTTTTGAATATGAATGATGACTTCAGCTTCTATATCTTTTTTCCCAAAAGAGAAAAGGCGAGAATATCCTGTCTATAAAGAATTTGTAATTTTTATTGTGTGTCATGGATCACCCCCCCAACCCTTGGCAGTTAGATAAAGTTTATAAACCCCTTTTCAGAATTATGTTTTTTAAATAATTGAAGAAAATGCTGAATTTCAATTAGAGGTTAACAAAAATGAAGATGTAATTTTTTTTCATTCAAGTTTGTAGATCCCTTAAAAATCTATCCAAGGACCCTTGGCGGGGTCTGTAGACCCCAAGTTAAGAGCTTCTACTCTATACCAGTTCTTAGCTTCCCCATTTGAATCAGGCCTATTCATGCTGAAAATCACCTCTCTTGAGTTATTCACACTGAAAATTACCTCTCTCAAGCTGTGCAGCTTCAATTTGCTAGATCCCTGTTTAGATGTCCTATTGCCCAAATGTAGCAAAATCCTCAGCAAAAAATAGCAGCTCCCACCTCACTAGATTTGGAGTTGGCTTTCTAAGGGATGAGTTATACTACCCATGTGAACTACCTAGTCACTTCAGATCCAAGAGCAATCTTCCTTTCAGGGATGCCCAGCGGTTTACTCTCCATCTACCTCCATGCACATCCCTACCCACTCTCTAGGGGAAAAAAATAGTCACTATTTATGAAAAATATCCAACAAACCTTTGAAAGCCAATATTGATCATAGACATCAAAAGATGCACTGTGGAAATTGTCTCAGTTAATTCAGAGACTCCCTCACCTCCAAAACCGTGTTCCATTTCTCCCAGAGATGTAAGCTATATTAGTAGTCTGTCTTTGAGGCTGCAGTCACACAACAATTATTATCCATCTGCATTCTTTTTTGAGAGAAACCATTCTACATACCAATGGTAACAGCACCATTTTGGTTTGTGACCCACAGATTCCCTTGTAAAAATGGCATTTTCTTTTTAATCAATTAGCAATGATATTTTGAATCAATCTGTTTTCTGGAAAGCTACAGAAAAAGGGCTTGGAAAAACTCTCTCAGTGAAAGATTAAAATCTGCCTTAGATTTCTACATGGATTAAGTTTTAAATGAGCATAGAAGAATAACAATATGAATCAATTTGATCAAAGAAAAAGTGTCACTAATTATTTAAACAGGACACTTACAACAGGGATTTAAAGGCAAAGAAGCGGATTTCCCTTGCATGTGGATCAAATCAGAAGTATCCCATAATTGACTCTTTACAAGACTTTGCTCCAGTGTAATGGACTAGATATTAAAGCCTTAAGTATTTAAAGCTAGTTTCCGTCTTTCTCTAAATGGAGGTCTACCACTAAGAGCTATTTTACAAGTCTGACACATTAGCTGCATCACTGTGAAATACACTGACTCTGGCTTCCGTGGTTGGGAATTTCAAGTGCTCTCAATAGTTAAATGGTGTGAAATGGGTAGCATTGAACCTGTGAGAAGCAATGGCCATCCTAAAAAATAAATTCCAGATGGGAAGGGCTGGTGGGAAAGGATACTGTAATGGCTCTACACAATGAGTTAACCCCAACAAAAACTTGTTGGTCTTGGTATTCTCAAACAACTTATTTGAGTGTATCTTTGAAAAGCAAAAATAAATAAACTATAGGGGTTTACCCCTCCTTTCTCTCCCATTGTTATCTTTGAGAAAATGGGGTCTTCAGTAAACTACTGTTATCAGATCAAATACAAAGTGAGTAGAATGAAAGAAGCCATAATTATATGAGGTCTTTTTTTTTTAATCTTCCTTCCTAAGAAAATTTATAGCAATGAGAAGTAAACCTGTTGGTAGGTTTGGCTTTTTTCTAGTCTAAGAATGGATTAAAGAGCTTGTCTCCTCCTGAAAGCAACAAAAACATGCAATGAAGAAAAAAATCAAAATCAAAATAAAATGGAAAAAACTCCATACCCAACCATTGCTCTAAGTGATTAATCATTGATCTAAGTTGTGTCCGTACCCCTTGACAGCACTTGGACAAATAACTTTATCCCCCTAAACTTCAGGGTTTTTTTCTCTACAAAATAATTGTTTTCCTCACTTCAGAGGATTCTTGTACAGATCCAGTCGGTCAATCAGCCAATAAACATTTATTATAGAATCCATTGTAACAATGTATGGAAAAAGAGCTATACAAATATGAGTTTTTATTGTAATCTTTCAGTATTCATGGATAGCATTTAATCAGCCTGAGCCTCAGTTTCCCTATCTGTAAGGTAGGGAATATAGTGCCTCTCTCACAGGATTATTGTGAGATTCAAAGGAGAATGGTTGAAAAGTGCTTCATAAACTGTGAAAAACTATCTAAATATTAGGGATTATTATTTATTGTACAGAGGTGCTTGGAGTCAGTGGATATGAAAATTAAGCATCTAAAGCTCATGAGTCATGTCTTTGTTCTGAGTAGTTTTCTATTTTTTTCTTTTTAACCTCCATATTGTCTTCTGGTGAGATGCACACATACCAAAAGCCTAAGGAATTAACCAGTTGCTCCAACAACAGCATAACTTAATTAGGTAATGGATAGAGCACTGGCCTGAAGTCAGGAGGACCTGAGTTCAAATTTGATCTCAGACATGTAATACTTCCTAGCTGTGTGATCCTGGGCAAATTATTTAACTCCAATTGCTTCTATACTGTTGTTTATTTCTAAACTGCTATAATTAGCAGAACAAGTCAACAATAGGTGCTCAAAAGATGTCCTGTATTACCATCCCAATACTTCTTATGCACTCCACTTGAGGATAGACTTAATAGACACAGAACTTTGGTTGAGAGTTTAGGGTAAAAATTCGTTGAGGGCAGACTTCCATTTTTGTCTTTGTGCCTGACACGGAGTACAGTGCCAAGCGTGTATTATTAATAAATATGTGTTGGATTAGATTGAACTGGATTGAATGTACATATCTACAATTTCCATCTTCTGCCAGAACAGGTCCTTAAAGTCCTAACTTCGTAATTTACTTAGGCAGCTTCTCTAAACAATTGTTACTCCAGGGAAATACAGCAAGCCATTAGAATGCATGCCTCATTGGCTGATAGAGGATGGGAGCCCCTTGACAACTCCCCCATCTCCAGGTTGGCGGACAGTGCACAGAAGTGAAAGGTGCTAGGGAAGGCAGGATAGGGATCTGGCCCCGACTGTAGTTAAAGTTCTTTCTGTGTTTTCATTACCAACTCTTATTTTTATGGTTCAGATCTTGGCTGTGGTAAACTCCAGATTGAATAGACGCCTCAGATATACATCTGAGGGCAGTATTTGGCCTTAAGTAGCAGTCAAGTCTTCTGCATTTTTTGAAATGGGGCATAGAAAGGTTTTTTTTTTTTTTTTTTAAGTCAGGCGTCAAGCAGCCCCACAAATCATTTTTACGTGGCTTCCTGGACCTTTGTTTTTAGCAAATCCTTTAACTTTTTTTTTTTTTTACTTATTTCTGTACCTCTTCAAAGGAAGGATTTTGCAGGTAGCTCTTCATGAAACCTGCTGCTTTCCAGGATTTAGAGTAAAAAGAGCTTTAAAAGAGCAGAAATGTTTATTTTTGAATAGTCACTACTTCATACCTGTAGCCATTAGCTCTGTAGCAGCCAACTCTCAGCTTCTAGGAGGAGCAGGAGGAGGGGAGAAATAGACAGGAGAGAGAAACACATACACGGAGAGGGGTGGAGAGAGAGAGAGAGAGAGAGAGAGAGAGAGAGAGAGAGAGAGAGAGAGAGAGAGAGGAGAGAGAGAGAAGAGGAGAGGAGAGAGAGAGAGAGAGAGAGAGAGAGAGAGAGAGAGAGAGAGAGAGAGAGAGGAGAGAGAGAGAGAGAGAGAGAGAGAGAGAGAGAGAGAGAGAGAGAGAGAGAGAGGAGAGAGAGAGAGAGAGAGAGAGAGAGAGAGAGAGAGAGAGAGAGAGAGAGAGAGAGAGGAGAGAGAGAGAGAGGAGAGAGAGAGAGAGGAGAGAGAGGAGAGAGAGAGAGAGAGAGAGAGAGAGAAGAGAGAGAGAGAGAGAGAGAGAGAGTCTTCTCAGTGAGAAAGTCTGGCTGCTTACTCTGCTTAGTCCTGCCTTACTGGGCTCTATAGCTGTGGGAATTGAGGCTGCAACTGAGCTGGAGGGGAAACTGACCTTTCAGGATCTCTCTTTAGTACCATTAAAAATGAACTTGGTACAGGGTTAACATGAGAACAAATAAGATGATATTCTGTTTGGCCAATCTAGATATTATGCCTCTGCTTTGAAAACTAAAATATTTAATAACTCTCCAAAGAATGGGAATGTGTATATGTGTGTGTGCATGTACATGTATATGTATATAAATATATATACTATAAAGATATAGAAATATATATTTGTGGTGAGAGAGATCTTTTCATTTTCTACAAGACTTAGATCTGTGTATTTCTTTGTCTTCGTGCAGAGGTTTCTGAAGCAGCAAGTAGAATAATAGGTAGATTTTAGATCGTTGTTCTGCCTCCAAAACTAAGTTAAAATACAAGCAAATCCAACTAACTCCAAAGCCAAATTTATTCTGATTTTATTAGGCAGGTGGTGTAGATATTGGATGATTTCCCTCTTGGGTTTTACATTTATTTCATGTGCTTTTCTCAAAAGAACAGGAGTTATTCTGTCAAAAATAGGGAGGTGAAAGCCGGGCTAAGGGGATACTGCAAATTCTGCCCTTTCAGCAGAGTTGATTTATTGTTTCATAATTAATATTCCAGAGTTTCTCTTTGTCTCCTGTATCACGATTTATGACTGCTGTGTTTTCATGTTTCCCTCTTGCTCCTTGCTAGAAGACTGAACAAATAATCTGTGTATACATAGGGGCTCTCTCCTCAGCACACATTTTGCTGTTTTCTAGGCATCATTACCATTTTTTCTCCCTTGACCTCATGTGGCATTAGGACGTGAATTCTGCATCCATTACTTGAAGTCAACAGACTCAACCAGTGAGAGGGAAATATTTCCATGTTACATTGATTAAACTATTTTAGTTTGATTTCTAAGACCCTAGTTCCCAGAAATTTCCCATATTAAACACATCAAGTATACATTCAAGGTTATATAAAGAGCGACTCTTTTCAAGATTCAGTGCCTAGAACATAGTAGGTACTCAATAAATGTCTAATAGATGAATGGATTTGGCTTTGAGTTTTTAAAGCATGATCCTATCTGACTTTTCAGTAGTGAAATTTAAATGTAATGAATAAACGTTGAAATTTGTTAAAATCTCAGTCCGAAATGTCTTATGGTGGATCACCTCAAGTACAGAGAACTGCAATTCTCTGTAACTTAGAGTCATAGAGAATTTACCTGGGGAACTGAGAAGGAAAGTAACTTATTTGTAGTTAAACAATTAATTTCCAACAATGGTAAAGAATGTAAACTCAAGTATTCCTGAATATAAGCCTGACTCGCTTGTTCACTCTGCTGTACTGCTATAGGGGCAATTCAGCGTTTAAGCCTTTATTAAGCACCTGCTGTATGCCAGACACTGCCAGGTGATAGGGATACTAAGACTAAAACAAAACAGATTCTTTCCTCAAGGAGCTTACATTTTCTTGGAGGTAAACAACATGTAGATAACACAGATGATGTTCCCTAGATTATCTGAAGAAAATATACTTTATGGTGAGCTAGAACAAAGTAGACATCTCCATTATGTCAGGAATCCGGGCAAAGTTTAAGAAGTTAAAGCCACTTTCTTCCATACCCCCTCCTTCTCTGCCAATGGCTATTTGCCCTGATAATTAATAACACCCTGCTCCATTCTCATGATGGATTGTGAACTGAACCAGATTTTCCTGAACAGAAAAAAAAAGCCTGTGTTCATTGTTGGGAGTTGGCCATATTGCTTCAAAGGATTGGCCTCTCCTTTATTTTTCTATACATTTAAGCAAAGGCAGGAATACTTTGGGTATCAGGCTGTCCTTGTCTCTAGCTAGGACTGTCCTTTTCACAAGAAAGAAAGACCTTCTAGAAAAATCATGGAAGCCAAGAGATTAGGTAGTGGGATAAAGACATGGAACTGAGACTGGTTTCTATTAATAAGGTTGAAGTTTCGGATCATTCTTAACGATTTTAGCCTTGTTAAAAGTAACAATATAGAGAAAGGAAGAAGATGAAACTTCGAGGTATGACCGAAAGGAAATTTAGAAATTCAGAATGATGGGAATGTCATTAAGGTACTTGAGGTTAGACTAGATATCCAGTCTCTAAATTGGTACAAATTCGGTCAAACTATGGCAGAAATGGGCTCTAGGATACATTGGAAAGTAGCTGAGAGCATTGCATTAAGTTCTTCCATTTTGCATAACTTCACATGTGGTTTCTTAATGGAGGCTGGGGGTGGGGATAAGGGAAAGAATCTGGAATTCAAAAGTTTTTAATGTTAAAAAATTGTCTTAAATGTAACTGGGGGAAATATTTTAAAAGTCAGTAAAATTAGCATCAGGTTCTCCTCAGAAGAATTAGGTTATAGTCCTGGCATGGTTACTAATTACCTTGTAAACATGAATAAAACACTTCACTCTATCTCTCAAATAAAAGAGTTGGACTAGATGATTTCTAAAATCCCTTCTAGCTCTAATGGTCTAAATAGTTCATTTATTTAACACTCATCTTTCAGAGAATGCTTTTAACCCCTTTGGGATAGGTTGTACAAATATTGTTATTCTTAGCTTGCATACGGGGAAACTGAGGCTCTGAATGGTGGCAAAACTTACACTCCAAGGACACACAGTTGGTCCAAATGAGACCCAAGTCTTCTGATATGGAGTCCAGTGCTGTTCACATCATCTGCCTGTAACATTCAATGTAATATTAGCAACACTTCTGAAAACCTTAGTTTCCTCATGCTATGACATTAAGATAATATCTCTAGTACTTCCCTCACAAAGAGGCTAGAAAAATGAAGGGAGGCATTTTAGGAAAATAATCTGGCTCCCTCTGAGAAAACTACAGAGAGATGGCCAAGGGGGAAACAACATTTGAATGAATAAGAATGGCTCCCAAGCCTTTAATCTGTATAAAGAATTGGTTTTGATTTGCACATCTTTGACTTCTGCCTTAACAGAGTGCTGTGATTCCTGGAACTTTGTGATCCCAGTTCAGTGTTGATGTTTTACATCCTACCCGGGACTCTAAGTACTCTTGAAGGAATGTGTGGTTAATATAGTAGAGAGAGTAATCCAAAATCCCACTGCATCCTGAGGGCCAAGCTGTCCTGTCTTTTCATTGGCTCCTAAAATTCATCTTAATCTAACACATCTCCTTTTTCTGGTTACACCTGTGTAAGTACACAGGTAAGATGGGGATGGGAGTGGGGGAAAAGCCAGCCTCCTCAAGGTATTTCCTTTGGCTAAGCCAGTCATCATCTCTGTTCCTCCAAAGATTGGGTTGGTTGGACTTTTGTCCAATCTAGTTCTTTATCTAAAATAGAAGTCCAGCAAGATGCTTCTTTGGGAGCTGGTTCTTGGTTCAAAGCCCTGGGGATTACCTGACTTGCTTGTTCCATGTGCTCTGTATTCGTAACCAAAATAGACTTCCTTTTCAAGAGCCTCCAATTTCCAATGGGTTTAACCTAGAAAAACAGCAAAAGACTCATAAAAGCTGGGAGGCCAGTCCAAGGAAAGCATTGTGGCTGCTGCACATTTTAAGGCTGGGTCCAATAGAGAGGTTTAGAACAACTGCCAATTCCAGCAGTGAATCTGATGTTCTCTGGATTGTGGAATGGGGCAGAGCCTTCAGCTGGAGGAAGTTTGGGCACCAGGGAGATTCCTGGCAAGGTTCTGTCCAGGAATAAATTACCCTTGACTGTTTTTTCTGTGTCACCCAAGTTTGGAATAATTGAGGTGGTTGAATTTCTGGCAGATTTCATTTTAGGGGTAGGACAGTGTGAACACAGTTCAATTCAAAGCAACTCAATTCAATGTGCATTTATTAAGTGCATATTGTGTGCATTATGCTAGGCTCATGGGATGTAAAGACAAAAATAGTCCCTCAAGGACCCTGTGTCCTACTGGTATGCAAAAACAAACTCTTCCTATATCCCATTCCTGACCTTATCCTTTATCAGTTTCATACCCGCGCTACCTCTCCAACCTTTTTGCACATTACTTTCCTTCCTTCATTCTATATCCCATCTCCCATTTATGTGCCTTTGTGCAGACTATTCCCCATGCTTGCAAACTGCTCTCTCTCTCTCTCTCTCTCTCTCTCTCTCTCCTCATGGTTACTCCTAAGGTTCTTTAGCATCTTTCAAAATAGAGCTCAAGCCCTACTTTCCATATGAGATCTTTCCTGATTCTCCAATTGCTAGTACTTTACCTTTTACCTGGAAATTACTCATATGTGTATTTACTCATATGTATACATGCAAACTAAGTATGTCCATAAAAAGAATTCAAAACTGCAAACTCAGAATTGAAAAAAAAAAAAAACAAATAAACCCCTCATTATTTTTCCACAAACTCATTCCTTTTCCAACCTTCCTATTTATGACAAAAGTCCTACTATCCTTCTGCTCTCCCGGGTTCATACCAAGGTTATTTTTGTTATTTGGGGTTTTTTTCTTTTCTTTTGTTTTTGTTTTTGTTATTTTGGGGTTTTTTTGTTGTTATTTTTGACTCCTCACATCTTCCTCATCCCACATAGCCAATCAAATGCCAAAATCTTACTATCATCTCTTAAATCTAATCCTTTCTCTCTTTTTTGCATAGCCACCACTTTATTTCAGGCCTCACTTATCTATTACCTCTTGCTTAGACTACTACACTGACCTCCCAGTGAACTACTGACATTTCAAAATCCATCTTTCACCTAGCTACCAAATTGACTTTCTTTAAAGATAAAGCTCTACACACCACACCCTTACTGAATAAATTCCAGTGGCACCCTATTGCCTCTAGTATCAAATATAAGCTTCTCTGTTTTTTAATGCCCTTCTCAATGAGGTCCTAGTCTAACCTTCCCAGATCCTTTATATGGTATAATATATTCCTTTCCATATTCTGTGGTCCAGCCAAATTGTCCTTCTCCTTGTTCTTCATGGGTAACATTTCATGCCTCTGTCTTTCCACCAGTCCATTCCCATTCCTTAGATGCGTCTCCTCCCCATCTCTACCTCATACAGTTTCTTCTTTCCTTCAAAATGCAATTCAAGAACCTCTTTATGCATAAAGACTTTGCTGATATTCACAACTGCTGGTACCTTTCTTAATGAACTTGCATTTAATTACCTTGATTTTTTGTATATTTATGTATGTGTATATTTATTGTCTTAGGCAATGGAATGGAAGTTTCCTGAGTAGGGATTGTTTAATTTTTTGCATTTATGTTCCCAAAATGTTTAGAAAATAGTAACCACTTTATAAATATTTATTAATTGCTTTATTTTTTGACCTTTCACCTTCTGGCTAAAATCTAAATGTCTTTGGGATTTCTCATTTAAATGACTATCGTAATATTTGATGCTATATCCTCTTAGCACAGTGTCCAACATCTTCAGCCCTTACCGAAGAAGAATAACCAAAATAATAATAATAATAGTAAGTTCAGATTGAAATAGGCATCTCTGATATTACAGTAGCAGGGTCACCTCCATGAGTTTTAGCCATCACTTTCCCTAGGGTATGAGCCATTTATCCTTCTTCCCAGAGCTCAGATTTATAGGTCCTATGGAGTTGGTGGTGTTCTGGCTAAGTTCTATTTTATGGTCTAGCCTCTTTTTAAATCCCTGTGTACGGAGGTGCCTGATAAGGATTTTCTTTCTTCTTACCCACTGGGCTCTAAAATACATCAGATTCTCTCATAGTTCCATCTGGGTTGACTTCAGGCATGGAGCATGGAATGAATCTGACTGCCAAAGCTAATAAAATAGGAGCCTTCAGTCCTGAATGGGAAATTAAGGACTAGCATATTCCAGTTTTTGCCTGAACTTCCAGTCTCCTTTGCCTAGTCCTTGGGGGCCTAAAAGATTGATAACATACATTCTCTGTGTGAAACAGTTTACCTAGCGAGGAATTGTGAAAATAACTGCAGTAAAACGCCATAAACCTTAAGGAGGAAAAGAGCTAGTAAATGGGAAATAACAATTCCCATACTGTTAAATGTCTCAATAGAAATCTAACCAATAGATATGTCTTATTTCCTGAATAACATATGTCAGATCACAGCAAATGCCCTCTGGAGCATAAACACTGGGTTTTGGGGCACAGAGGCCAAATAGATGTTTTGTGGGAGATACAGATATGTTCCTGAGTGAGAGTTCCTGAAAGAGCAGACTATTTCCAGTTCAGCTCCTGAAGTAACTGTCTCACATGATTATTCTCTCAGTGTCTCTCTCTTCCTTTCCAGATCTCCATAATTCCTAATGTTCTCCCTCTCAAACTACCTTATGTCTAAATACTTTGTACATATTTATATTAATTAACTTTATGCTATAAATATTTTTATATGACTTTGTTGTCTTTCCCTTAGAATGTTAAGTTCTTTCTTAAAGGGATTGTTTCATCCTTTGTACTTCAATTTAACACTTATTGAGCACCTCTTCTGTGTCAGATAGCATTCTTAGCACTGAGGATAACAATAAGAAAAAAGCAGCTTCTGCACCCAAGGGGTTTACAATCTAATGGGGGATGTTGTTGTTGTTGTGTAATCATTTCAGTTGTGTCTCCATTTGGGGATTTTCTTGGCAAAGATACTGAACAAGTGGTTTGCCATTTCCTTCTCCAGCTCATTTTTGTAGATAAGAAACGAAAATTAAATGACTGGCTCAGGTTCACACATAATAAGTGTCTGAGGCTGGGTTCGAACTCAAAAAGATGGATCTTTCTAATTTCAAACCCATTGTTCTATCCACTCTGCTACCTAGCATGCTGATAGGGGAAGATAACACACAAAAGGAAGCTAAAAAAGTAGAGTGGGAAGGAGAGAAGGCACTAAACCAAGAAGAGCTACAGATGGAAATGAGAGTTTGTTGGCAACTAACTTGTGCCTGGCACACAGTAGGTGTTTGATAAGAGCTTGATGATTTTTTGATTGTTGAATGACCTGCCAACCATTGCCAGCTGACATTCTGATTCACTCCAAGGACTCCTTTACTTTACTATGCACTTTATAACTGTGCCCTTAGAATCACTGGGCCTTTCCACCTGCCTTGCAACTGAGCCCTCCTAGACCAAGGGCTCTGATAGATGAACTTTGTCTTTATCTCACCCAGAACAGTCCAACAAGCCACTTTCCAGACAGCACTCACATGTTCCCCTGCATGTCTCATCTTCCCTCTTTAAAAATTTAAATTCCTTAAGGGTAAAGACTCTCTCAATTGCTTATATTTGTATTTGTATCCACAGCAGCATGTCTAGCAAATAATTATCACTTAATAGAACTATATCACTGATGTATTCATTAATTCGTTCCCATTTGGTACCAGGAGACTCCTACTGGTACTATTTGTGGCATGGGCAGAATCTACAGAGATGAATTAAGAAAAGGAGAAGCTTTTCTGGCAAGTGGTAAGCACATGTTAAAAACTCATCAAAGACAAGTAGAAATCACCTAGATCAACTGTATTTCCTCTCATGCATTTGGATATTTTGATATGTCATAAAGTCATTCTTAGATTGTCTCATAGTCTGGGACTGAGATTTCCAATCTTCACCTATCAAATTACTAGTTCCTTCTTTATGGCCTACAAATGTCCAGGTCCTTCCGTACCCACAGTGGAAACCAAAATCACCCAATAGACCTTATAATCCCTAAATTACTAATGATCTCTTAACTGCCTAATCTCATAGCTTTTTCTCTATCCTTATCTTTCCTTTTTCACTCTCCTTTGCAGATTTTAGGCCAAGAACTCCCCTGATATTTCTAGTGAAACCACCTCATGGTTAGAACACCTGGCCTAGAGTCAGGAAGATTCATCTTCTTGATTTCAAATCTGGCCTCAGACACCCATTAGCCATATGACCTCAGGCAAATCACTTAACCCTATTTGCCTCAGTTTCCTTATCTGTGAAATGAGCTGGAGAAGGAAATGTCAAACCATCCCAGTATCTTTGCCAAGAAAATCCAAAAAAAGGTCGTGAAGAGTTGGACAGGACTGGACGACAATAACCTCAACCACAAACAGAAAGTGAATAGAGGAAAATGGAAAGAAGAGTGGATGGCTGCATGTGTGTGTGTGTGTGTGTGTGTGTGTGTGTGTGTGTGTGTGTATAGAATAGTTGAGGGAGTAGGAAGAGGTGGAATCTGAAAGTGAAGGACAGAGAATATGGAGAAAGAGGATTGGACCTCACGTCCCAGATCATCTGTCCATGTGTCCATGGGCTAATCTCTTCATCTATAAAATAAATAGGTTAGACTATTGAATTAATTTAAAACCAACAAATATTTATTAAGTGATACTTTGTGAAAGAAAATATCTTAAGTGCTAGACAAAGAAAGAAAGAAAGAGAGAGAAGGAGGGAGAAAGGAAGGAAGGAAGAATGGAGGGAGGGAAGAAGGAAGGAAAGAAGGCTCCTTGATCTCAAGGAGCTTACATTCTATGAGGTCAGGAAGATAGCATGCACACAAATAAGTAAATACAATTTGAGGAAGGAGAGAGCATTAACAATTGGAAAGATCAAGTGAGGCTTTACAAAGAAAGATTTGAATGAAGATAAGGATTTTAAGACACACAGATGAGGGAATATTTTAAACATCTGAAATGGCATGTACAGACACAGAAACAGTAGATATAATGTTGAGGTTAAGGAATAACAAATTGTCCAGTTTGGCTGGAATGTAACATGTCTGAAGGAGAATAATGTCAAATAAGTTTGGAAAGGTAGATTGGAATTGTACTGTGGGGAGAGTGAAATGCCAGGGTGAGGAATTTGTATTTTATCCCAGAAGTAACTGGGAGTCACTTAAGGCTTTTGAGCAGGAAGATGACAAAACCCCAGATTAGGGGATCTTAACCTGAGGCCTGCAAACCTCCAAGATATCTTCGGATAATTTTGGGGGGCTGGGGTGGTAAGGGCTAAGAATGTTTAAATACTTTGTTAAATATATTTTAAGATAATTACTGTAATCAATTTCCTTTATCATCCTATATATTTTACTTTACACATTTAAAATATTATTAGAAAAAATAATATTCTGAGAAAGCATCCATAGGCTTTACCATGTGGCACAAAAATTAAAAACTACTCTTTGATCTTCAGAGTCCCTTCTCTCTCCAACTCAAATGATCTTTTGTTCCCCTGGAATATTTTATTTTAGCAAGTTACAAGTATGTAAGAATGTGGAAAAGATAGGAAACACTGATTTAATTAATTGCCATTGTATGGCAGTTTATTCTTCTCCACTCCATCAGTCAAGTTGAATCTTTTGGACTCCTATGCTAAGTTTTAAGATAAAAACAAAAAGCAAAAAAACCCCAATAAGCTGAGTTACTGCTCTCTACAAACCTACATGGAAGTCTCAAAGTTGCAAAGTTGTGTTCTCTTGGTGAAACCAGTTCCTTTCTCTTAGGAGAAATTTGTTTTATCCATGGAGACCAAAAATTGACTGCTCTGAACACATGAGGTTTTTGTTTGGGTTTTTTGGCTGATTTTTTTTTAAACGGAGCTAGAAATATTCTGTACTACTCTGCGGTTAACTCGGGCCTGACCCTGCACCACTGTGGTTTTATTAGCTGTGTGTTTGGCTCTGGGATCTTCTCTCAAGTTATTGTCATTATTGGGATGACTTGTGTCTCCAATGAATCTCTTCTAAATCTCCTGCTGTTATCCCCTTATCTAGCCTGTGTGTGTGTGTGTGTGTGTGTGTGTGTGTGTGTGTGTGTGAAATGAGTGCATTCTTGTCTGAAGTGTGTCCTGGCTGTCTCTGATAGCAGTCATGGCTAGCCTGGACTTTACTGGAGGACGCAGATTGATATGATTAAGATTAATGAGGCTTATTCTCAGTCATGAACCTATTTAAGGATAAACTTGTAAATCCAGTGAGTTCTGAAGATGAATAGTCACTACTTACCGCTCAACCTTTAGGGGATTTGAGGACTGATTTATAACTCCTCTTTCCCCTCCTACAACATCATTACAGAGATGTCATGAAAGATACTTCTGCTAGAGCCCACAGATTATTATTCATAAGTAGTTCACTGCAAAAGCATCAGTATGGAGTGCTGGGTAGGCCTTCTAAGTACAAGACAGTATACAACCACTGGCTGCTGCTGCTGCTGTTTTCATGGCAGCTTTAAGGAATGGTTTCCTGAATTAAGGCATTAGAATCTTGCCCCCTCCATATATGAATCCCCTCAGGCTCTCTTGTCCCCTTTTTCTCATCTCACATCTCCCTGACATCATTCACCACTATCTACTCCTTTATGCTAATATCTGATGAAGAAGGGGTCTTTCTCTTTGTAAGGCTAACTTCTCTGTTTGCTTAAGATCCCATTCCATCACTTCTCCAGAAGATTGCCTCATGTCTTATCCCTCCCCCAATCTTCAATCTCCCTCTATGGCTCCTTCCCTACAATCTACAAACTTGGTCCCTAAAAAGCCAATGGATCCTACAGTCCCTAAATGACCAATTATAGATTTTTCTCAGTCCTCCTCCTTGACTTCTGCAAGTGTTTAACTGCCTTCTCTTCCTGGATGAATACTCTCTCTCTTTTCTAGGTTTCAGTGACTCCATCTTTCTTGCTTCTCCTCCTAACTGTCTGATCGTTCCTTTGTAGTATCCTTTGATGGACTTTCATCCACCTTGCTCTCACTAATAGAAAATATACCCCAAGGTTCTATCCCAGATCCTCTTCTCTTTTCCTTTTGTAATTCTCTCATTTGGTGAGCTCGTCCATTTATGTGAGATCAGTTGTCATCGCCATACATATGATTTCCAAATCTATTTATTCAGACCTAGTCTTATTCTTGAGTTCTAGTATTAAATCACTAACCTATTGGATATTTCCAACAGGATGTCCCATAAGCATCTCAAATTCTATATGTTGAAACAGAATTCATTATCTTTTCTCCAAATCCTACTCCTCTTCAGATTTTCCCTATTATTGTTGAGGTTATTGACATCCTTCCAGTCGCCCAGGTTCAGAACCTGTGGTATCCCTGATTCCTCACTCTCACCCATTCCACATAACCACTCAATTGGCAAATCTTATCATTTTTTTCCTCCACATCTCTCTCAAACATCCCCTGCTCTTTATTCATACAACTACTGTCTTAATGCCTAATCACTTCTGGCCCAGACCGTTGTAATAGCTTCCTAATTGGATTCCCTGTCTCAAAGCCTGAACCTATTCTAATCCATCTTCCATACCACTGCCAAAGCATAGCCATCCGCTTCCCCGTTCTCAGTGAACTCCACTGATTTCTGATTAACTCTAGGGTCAAATGTAAACTCCTCTATTTTGTATTTACAATTCTTTGCATCCTACTATATTCCTATCTTTCCAGTCTTCCAACACTGGAATCTTACCATTTTCCCCTACTTACTATCTCTCACACAGGATATTTATCTTCCATTCTGTAACTATGCCCTGGCTGTTCCTACATAGATCTTTTTAAATGCTGTCTCCCTCATGAGAATGTAAATTTCTTGAGGGCAGTTTTCCTTTTGCAACTTCGAATACTTAGCACATAGCAAGAACTTAATGTTTGTTAATTGATCAGGGAGAGATTCCTCTATTAAACTGGCATTAAATAGCGAATATCTCCATTGTATAGCAATCTAGTCTTTGATTTAATGGATCAGATTTGAATCAAAAAGAAATTTACAAGTCATCTAGACCAATCTTCTAATTCAGCAGGTGAAAAAACTGAGGACCAGAGAGATTAAGGGGCCTATCCAAGATCACATGAGTAGTAAAGGACAGAATTGTGATCTGAACCCAAGTCTTTCTACTCTAAATACAGCATGCTTTCTACTACACCAGGCTAATAAGTTTCTATTACTTGATGTGCACAAAAGTTAAATATCATGTCCAAGATCACATAGGTAGTATGAACTCAGATTTTCCTAACACCAGACCCAACACTGTATATTCTGACAGACTGCCCACTGAGAACAGAGGGGATGTAGGAAAACTGGGACACTAATATGTTGTTGGTGGAGTTATGAACTGATCCAATCATTCTAGAGAGTGAATTGTTATTATTCCCAAAGGGCTATCAAACTCTGAATATCCTTTGATCTATTGTTTCTATTAGGTGTCTCTAATAGTGTCTCTATTAGGTCTATATACCAAAGAGATTGTAAAAAATGTTTCTGCAGCCCTTTTTGTAGTGGCAAGGAACTGGAAACTGAGTGGCTACTCATCAGTTGGAAAATGACTTGAATAAGTTTGGTATATGAATGTTATGGAATATTATTGTTCTATAAGAAACGATCAGCAAGATGATTTCAGAAAGGTCTGGAGAGACTTACATGAACTAATGCTAAGTGAAGTGAGTAGAATCAAGAGAACATTGTACCATAGCAACTACAAGATTATGTAATCATCAACTATGATGGACTTGGCTCTTTTCTATAATAAAGTTATTCAGATCAATTCCAATAGTGATGGAGAGAGCCATCTGCATCCAGAAAGAAGACTATGGGGACTGAATATGGAATATAATATTTTCACCTTTGTTGTTGTTATTTGCTTGCTTGCTTTTTTCCTTTTTGATATGATTTTTCTTATACAGCATGATAAATGTGGAAATAAGTATGGAAGAATTGCACATGTTTAATCTATACTGGATTGTTTGCTGTCTAGGGAAGAGTTGGGCAGAGAAGGAGAAAAATTTGAAACATAAGATTTTGCAAGGATGATTAAGGTTATCTTTGCATGTATTTTGAAAAAGAAAAACTATTGTTATAAAAATAGAAATTTTTAAAAAAATTTCTTAAGAAAGCAAACTTTTAAAATTATTGTTATTATTATTTTAATATATTTATAAATGAAATATATTTATATATTTGTATTATTGTTATTGTATTAGACTCTTTTAACCATTTTTTTATTCAAAAATAAGATACCTGGTTTCAAGTCTCAGATCTAATACTGTATGACTTTGGACAAGTTACTTAATTCAATTGGACCTTAGTTTCTTCACATGTGGGATCAAAGGGTTGTATTAGATAATCCATAAGGCTATCCCTCCCAGCTGAATGATGCAATCTAGGCCACATTTTGTCCCTCTCACACAAGAAAATAGAAATAAAATGATAGATACATGAATACTTTTCTGATACCTCCAATTCATATGCCCTAGCAAAAGAAACTACCAAAACAGTTCAGACCTAGCATGTATTCTAGGGCTAGGATTTTCTGAATATATCACATGTATCATTTTGGGGATCAGAAAAGACAGCAAGGAATTGAGGGGCCTCTAATGCTATAAGGCAGATTTATTCTTGAATCCTTTCTGTGCATAATATGGATGGTTCGTAGATTTACCAATAAACTTTGCAGAGTTATTTTTAAGATGGTGTGAAGTATCTGCTCTTTGAGATCTAGAACTGGACTAATCTATTGCAAATCTATGATTTGTAACAAAAATTATTTCCTGCTCAAAAACTCTGTAATGTTCAGTCATTTTGAAAGTTGTCTCTCTACCCAGCCATGATTCCACACTCCATGCATCTAAATAACCTATTAACTGAAAATGAACATTCTTCTCATTTCTTCCTCTCAAGGGAAAGGATGCATTTCTCTTTCTTTAAGGCTCTCTCAATTCTATTCAATTACACCAGTCTTATTGGTATTCGTGTAAATTTCCCCTCTCCTGAATCTGAGTTCTGTTTCATTTTTCTGATTTTTTGTATCCCTAGTGCCTAATAGTTTCTAGAACATTATAAGTGCTTAATAAATACTTGTTAATTAATATAATTGTTTAATTGATGCTATAGAGTAGGACACAAGCATTATACCTATAAGGAGAATGAGACCAAAGATAATCCAGGATATATGGAGGGTAACTGAAGGATGGAGCAGTGCTTGGTACATTCCAGAGGCATGACTTCCCAGCCATAAAAATGAAGGACAAAATCCAAAAATGACAAAGTAATTTCAGGAAATCCAGCAGTAAAAAAAAAAAAAAAGAAAGAAAGAAAGAAAAAAAAGAAAAGAAGGAAAAAGTCTTTAGGCTAAAAAAGAGCACATGAAATCTAGCTACATTTTGTTTTGAATTTCTGAAAATGTATTTTCCAATCGATTCATTTGCTTTCTGTCATTCACTTAAGCTGTTTCTAAATTAAATTAAGTCCAAAAACGTTTTCAAAAGATTTCCTCTAAGAAAGACTCATTAAAACTATCCATGGGAAGAGGCCCAGAAAAGAGAGAGATAATACAGCTAAGAACCTCGATTGAATTTCTTTTTTGAACATATAGACATTTGAGACTTGCTTTCTTCCACTTTATGCTCCTTACGTGCTGCAGGCACAAAAAAGGCTAAACCTTTTTAGGTTTAGGAATCTGGACCTTTTGAGTCTCCCATGTTCAGAGCCCTATCCCTCAATTTCCTATCCAGTTTTCTTTCCCATCTATAAAAATAAGGGGATTGTACTAAATGGCCTTCCAGTCCCTTTCATCTCTGAATCTATGATCCAATAGCCCCTCCTCCAATGCTAGGAAAACCACTAGTTTTCTCCTTTTCTCTTTGTGCTTCCCTCCCCCACACATACACAGCTACCTACAGATGTCCTACTTTCCCTCTCCAGATTTAGAAACTTTCAGTATTCTTCTCCCAAATTTGTCATACTGGACAGAGAAAAGAAAATGGAGCAATCCCCCAAAGAACACCTTCTCCCAGTGAACTAGCTGGCCAAAGAGGAATGAAATTGGCTGCCATTTTAGATGGGGTTTTTCTATCATGGAAGTACAAAATAAACCCAAGCTCAAGGCCCTTATAAATTCCATCAGGAGCCCCTGATGACTTCAGAAATGTGCAATTCTGCTCGAAAAAGGGGTGGGGATCCTAGGAGGTGCTGGTGGTTGGCCTCAGAGCCCCCGGCAGCCAGCAGAGATGCTTAGGCAAGGCAGCATGAGCACAGTGCCACTTGGAGGTCTCGGACAGCCAGCAAGACCTGGCTGGGGCACGGGACATAGTCCTAGAAGCACTATTGCTAGGAAGTGCCTCCTGTCTCCCAGACTGCTCTGCAGCCAATCCAGGCCCTCTGTGGCTGGTAAGCCCCAGACAGCCATGTGTCTGGTCTCCATCTGCCAGCTGGGCGGGAGGGAAGCTTGGGGAGAACCTCTAGACAGGGAGGGAGAAGAGGCCACGAAGGGAAGAAAACTGGGCAAGGAGATGGCCCGGTGCTGCAGAAGAGGCCCTAAGTAGCTGCCCTCATCAGCATTGAGCAGGCCGGCAGGCTCAGTGCAAAGATTGTGTCAGCATTTCCATTTTAAACCCCTAATTTCATAAGTTTACAACTCCAGCCATAAAAATTCACTCAGGCCTGAAGTTTGGCATCCAGCCTCTTAGCTGTTTTTTAAACTGTGTGTGCTCAAAAAGGGGGATGTTTCTAGTTTCAGACACGTTTGGGGGACTTTTGTTAACTTACAAGGAGCTTCACTTAATAAAACAGACTTCTGACCAAGACCTCCGTCCAAACTATACTAGGCGCCTGTCTCTTTGGGTTGGGGAAAAAGTATTTTTGGTTGCTGTGTTTTGCAGAGATCATGTGATCCCGTCAATAGAATAGCTACCAGATACATTGAGATGTTGCTAGAAAAACTGTAATGAGTGCTTATCTTCTGACTGGAATGGTGTGTATATCGTCTCTCTGGATTAGAGCGGCTCTGGCATCAAAAACATTTCAGTTCTCACCTCCGAAATGTAGGTGTGCATTTCTAAAGAGACAAAGAGGAAAACAACTCACATATACAAAAATATTTACAGCAGCTCTTTTAGTAGTGGCCAAGAAATAATAAATGGGGGGTATCCATCGATTGGGAAATGGCTGAAAAATGGGGAACAACAAATTTATGAATATGTGAATGGAATAGTATTGGGTCATAAGAAATAATAAAAGTCTCAGAAAAGGACCAGGAGAACAGTAATAATACAATAATAACAACTTTATTTATTATAAATAATAATTTGTAAAAAGCAACAACCTTGAAAGTCTTAAGAATTTAAGAACTCTGATCAAAGCAATGACTCCATATGATCATCTATAATGAAGCATGTTAGCCACTTCATTACAAGACACCTGATTGATTCAGGTTGCAGAAGGAGATATGTATTGTTTAGATATGGCCAATATAGCTTTCACTATGCATATTTATTTATTTTAAATAAAGCCTTTTATTTTCAAAATATATGTTTAAATAGTTTTCAACATTCACCCTTGCAAAACTTTGTGTTCCAAATTTTTTTTCTCCCTTCCTTCCCCCCAACCCCTGTCCTAGACAGCAAGTGTTCTAATATATGTTAAACATGTTCTACATATTTATTTTTAAAAGAATGGAATAAGCATTTATTAAGTACCTACCGTGTACCAGAGAGTATGCTAAGTGTTTTACAAATATTATTTCATTTGATTCTCACAACAACCTTATGAGAGAGGTGCTACTATTATCTTCATTGTACAGTTAAAACAAAGGCAGATAGATATTTAATAACTTACCTAGGGTCATGCCGCTAAAGAGTCTAGAGCTGAATTTGAACTCAGTTCTTTTTGACTCCAGGGCAGGTGCTCTATGCACGGAGCCACCTAGCTGCCAAGGTTTTTGCTTTCCCCGATGGTAAGAGAGGCATAGTCATGGTCAGAATGGAAAATAGATTTAGTCAGAGTGAGGCATAAGGAAAGATATGACTGAGCAGTAAAAGGAAATCTGGAATTCTTCAGTATGGAAGATTGTGGGTGATGGCTAGGTCACAGTTATGACCGTTCCTCTCTATAGCTGCTGACCATGGGAGTTCAATTGGAGAACTGGAAAGTTGGGGTGTGTATATACCCTAGAATGAGAACAGGAGTTGAGGAGGTGAGGGAGATTATGAATGAAGCCCTGCACTCATTGAGAAGGAAGAGAGAGAATGTTCAGGGGAAAACTGGATAATGGTTACTTGGATCTATAGTAAGTTATCAATTTGGATTTCATGAACCTTAAAGGAGAGGTTGCTGAATGATGTCAATAAACGAAGAGTCCAGAAGTAGCAATGTGTGGAATGAGGAGTTTTTCAAGCCCCTACTTTGACCAATGAGTCAGGAGGTGTGAGTAAAAGTTCAGTCAACATTGGAAAAGAATGGACAAGAATGCTTTGTCAGGAGGGAAGCCGGCACAGCAAATATCAGAAAATGGAAGGAATCAGCAAAAAGTACCACAAGATGAGAGGAAATTCCTCAGTTATACAGAAGGTTAATTATGTTAATTATAGAGAGGATATATCTTTTTTGGATATCTGGAGAGATTTGGTTGTAGTAAATGGAATAATGATGTAGACAATTGGTATTGGAAAAGCTCTCTTTTCTCAATGGTCAGGACTTCAAGATCATTGAGGGAGGAGGTGGGAGTATGCTAACCAATGAGGACGTTTGTCCAGGCTGAGTAACAATGACATCTACTGATGAGAGTGATTAAAAGGTTCAAGATGGATGCTCTTCAACCTGGAATTATGCCCAAAAAATTATCAAATTGTGCATACCCTTTGATCCAGCAGTGTTTCTATTGGGCTTATATCCCAAAGAAATACTAAAGAAGGGAAAGGGACCTGTATGTGCCAAAATGTTTGTAGCAGCCCTGTTTGTAGTGGCTAGAAACTGGAAAATGAATGGATGCCCATCAATTGGAGAATGGCTGGGTAAATTGTGGTATATGAATGTGATGGAATATTATTGCTCTGTAAGGAACGACCAGCAGGATGAATACAGAGAGGACTGGCGAGACTTACATGAACTGATGCTAAGTGAAATGAGCAGAACCAGGAGATCATTATACACTTCGACAACGATATTGTATGAGGACATATTTTGATGGAAGTGGATTTCTTTGACAAAGAGACCTGAGTTTCAATTGATAAATGACGGACAAAAGCAGCTACACCCAAAGAAAGAACACTGGGAAACGAATGTAAACTATCTGCATTTTTGTTTTTCTTCCCGGGTTATTTATACCTTCTGAATCCAATTCTCCCTAAGCAACAAGAGAACTGTTCGGTTCTGCAAACATATATTGTATCTAGGATATACTGCAACATATCCAACATATAAAGGACTGCTTGCCATCTAGGGGAGGGGGTGGAGGGAGGGAGGGGAAAAAAAATCGGAACAGAAACGAGTGTCAATATAAAGTAATCATTAAATAAAAAATTAAAAAAAAAAAAAAAAGATGGATGCTCTAGATTTTAGCACGGCTCTTCCTCAATTACCTGATCTACCATGTCCCTGAGTCTTAGAAGGTATCCAGAAGCCTACTTTACAACAGACATAAACCTGTTCCAACCTGTGTGCTAACCTAAGGACACTTGCAATGTTGCCGGTGTTGTGGCCCTAGGGGTGTCTGGAGGAATCAGGGGTTCTTGTGAATCTTCTGGAAGCTCATCAAAGAGGTTGGAGGTATCATGTCCTAAGTGGGTCCAGAAGTCTGTTGATGAGCTGGGTTTCTTCCACCCCTCCTCAAGCCAGTTACAGATAGAGTATAAAATATGCTACAAAAGCACATCTAGGATGTGGGATCTAGGAGGTCAGCCAAGAGGAGAGGCTAGCCATGGTCATATTACATCTTTATAAACCAGAATTATCATTCTGAATGATGTGGCTGAATCCAATAAAATAAAATATAATGAAGATAAATATACCTTATACCCCAGAGGAATAAAGTGAATGAGGTAAGACAAACAACAGTTTAGAAAATATTGTTTATTAGAATGAAAATTTAACAGGAGTGTACATTTTGGCATGGCCACCAAAAATTCTGATGCAGTTCTAGGCTATATTAAGAGATGTTGAATATTAAGAATACCAGAGTTAATAGACCTACTGTCCTCTGCCTTGGTCACACCACATCTGGATGTACAGAACCACGTTCTGTACAATACAGTTTAGGAAAGACTTCGATAAATTGGAAAAAATCCAGAAGATTTTGAACACTTGAAATTATTTTGCATTATTGTTTATAACTTGCATTTATTCTTGTACATATTGTATATATGCATGTTCCTAGTGGGTTGGCTAGTTGAAACAGTGGATAGAATCTAGGGCTAGGAATCAGGAAGACTCATCTTCCTGAGTTCAAATCCAGGTTCAGATACTTACTAGCTGGACAGGTCACTTAACCCCAATTGCCTCAATTTCCTCATTTTTTGTAAAGTGATCTGAAAAAGAAAATTACAAACCACTCCAGTATCTTTACCAAGAAAACGCCAAAGGGGGTCGCTACTGAAAAATGACTGGCTGAATCATTCCCATATACAGTAAGCTCCTTGAGGCCTGACATTTTCTACTCTTGAGAATTAATGCTTTTCACATAGCTGATGCTTAATAAATACTTGTAAAGCTGGATTAAATCAAACTGAACTAGAAGTAAAAGGCTTGCAAAGTAGATTTAAGCTCAATGTAAGAAAAAAACTTCCTGAAAATTAAAGCTATCCAAAAGTAGAATGGATTAGAGGCAGCTGGGTGATACAGTGGATACTTGCTGAGCTCTAGCACCAGCCCTGAAGTCAGGAGGACCTGAGTTCAAATTCGGCCTCAGAAACGTAACACATCCTGGCTGTGTGACCTTGGACAAGTCACTTAACCCCCAACTGCCTCAGCAAAAAAAAAAAAAAAAGTAGGATGGACTGCCTTGAAAAATCCATGATTCCTTCTCTTTGGAGGTCCACACAGAGACTGGGTGACCCACTGGTCCAGGATACTGTAGACAGAGCACATGTTTAGATATAGATTTGAAAATATGGTTCCTATGGTCCCTTTAACTTTGAGATTCTGTAACCCAGAATTACAAAATGGGAAGAGTCAAGGAGGTAAGAAGAAACCAATGGGACCATTTGGTAAATCCTGGCCAAGAGGCCATTGGGGTCCAACAAATAAAATGTCATACCTTTTGCTGGGATGAAAGGGCAGGTTAACAGGGCAGATCTGGGAAAATGCTAGGAAATGTGGCAGGTTCTTGGTTGATAGATTAGATTAATAAGAACTTTACAAGTTCATCTTCATTTGGGAATAGAAGCTAAAAAAGGAAAGGAGAGAGCTAAAGCTGGATTTAGGAGATATCTAAGTTCAAATACAAGTTCTAATACTAGCCATGTGATTGAGCAATCTCTCTGAGTCTTAGCTTAAATCTAAAATAAGGATAATATGGCTTGAACCTCATAGGGTGAGGCACTCTCCCTCACCAATGCAGCATTTTTGGGACAATTTGTAGTCTTAGATTTTCTTGGATGATTAAAAGGTTGAGTGACTTACTCAGGGTCATACAACCAATAGCAGAGGCAAGGCTAATTCTAAAAATCCCTGAGCCACATTAAATATATTTTTTAAGTGTGTACAAGTTTATTTGGGGAGTGAGGATGCTAGGAACTTGGAGGATGAGGATAAGCCTTTAAATAGAAAGTATTACCTGAGCTTAATTCTGAAGGAAACAAAAATATTCCAAGAAGTAGAGGTGACAAAAGAGAATGTTGTAGGTATGGGGGACATCCAGTGCAAAGGTAGAAATGGGAGAAAGTCAGTTTGGCTGAACCATAGAGTGCAGAAAATAGACGATAATATAACACCACTGAAAAGCCTGTTTGGTATAGAAGTGATGCTGTCAAGGAATAACAATGCATGGTCCCTAAGTGATGATAGTATATGGTCCCTAGTTTCCTGGAGATTGTGGTCAACTAGGAAAATAAAACAACAAAGTCTTTTTGGAGATTTCTACTCATCCAAGTTCTCTCACTACAACCTTGTTGACAGTGAAATAGATAAAGAAACAAGAATAAACTGAGAAAGAAATTCCCAATGGGAGATTCTGGAGACAAATAATCTCAATGTAGGGAATAACTGGGACCAGAGCGGCAACAGAGACAATAATACTAAAAGGGGGAAAGTTCAGAAGGGAAGGAGTTTTCTCTTGCTTTCTTTCTACATTTGATAACAAATTTTCTGTCAACAAAAACTAGTGGAAATAGTTTCTCTTGGTGATTAAAAGATTTATCAAAATGTCTACGAAATGTTTCCAAATTGCATAAATCTAAAATTTTATATCTTTTGATTTTAAAGTGCAAGAGACAGAGAAATACCTTGCCAAAGGAAATAGAGAATGGAATTTTGAGTCAGGAGGAGTTGGGTTCCAATTCTGCCTGGCTCCAACAACTGCTGGCTATGTGACTCTGGGCAAATCACTTGACCTCTCAGTGCCCGAGAGAATTCTTTATGGATTGTAAATTACAGAAGTTGTAGATCTGCATTGAAAGGGAAATTCCTCACCTCTCTATACTGATGAAATCACAAATGCCGACCAAAAAGAAAAAGGAATAAGATACTTAACAACAGCCAATATCTGCAAAGACCCTTTTGTCCATTGCAAATTAATCCCCAAATTTAAAAAGTAATTTGTTTTGAATATTTTTCCCAACTTAAGTTTCTTTCCACCACCCTCTGCCACACAATGCCTCCCTTTCTTAGGTCTTCAAAAATTGCTCTACCTGAAATTCATCATCCTATGGTCAGACAGGTGGCAAACATTTCCTAACATAACTGGACAATAGAGAGCCCTTATCTCAATTTTTTCTCCCTTGACAGGATCTAGGAGAAATTATAAGGCATTTTATGCAAAAAAAAATATTTAATATTTTTTACTTTTTAAAAATTAATTTAACATTGCTGGTGGAATTATGAATACATCCAGCCATTCTGGAGAGCGATTTGGAACTATGCCCAAAAAGTTATCAAACTGTACATACCTTTTGATCCAGCAGCATTACTCCTGGGCTTAAATCCCAAAGAGATCTTAAAGAAGGGAAAGGAACCTGTATGTTCAAGAATGTTTGTGGCAGCCTTCTTTGTAGTGGCCAGAAACTGGAAACTGAGTGGATGCCCATCAATTGGAGAATGGCTGAATAAATTATGGTATATGAATGTTACGGAATATTATTGTTCTGTAAGAAATGACCAGCAGGATGAATACAGAGAGACTTGGAGAGACCTACATGAACTGATGCTGAGTGAAATGAGCAGGACCAGGAGATCATTATATATTTCAACAATAATACTATATGATAATCAGTTCTGATGGACGTGGCCCTCTTCAACAATGAAATGAACCAAATCAGTTCCAATAGAGCAGTAATGAACTGAATCAGCTACACTCAGGGAAAGAACTCTGAGAGATGAGTATGAACCACTACATAGAATTCCCAATCCCTATATTTTTGTCCACCTGCATTTCTGATTTCCTTCACAGGCTAATTGTACACTATTTCAAAGTCCAATTCTTTTTGTACAGCAAAATAACTGTATGGACATGTATACATATATTGTATTTAACTTATATAACATGTATTGGTTAACCTGCCATCTAGGAGAGGAGGTGGGAGGAAGGAAGGCAAAAATTGTAACAAAAGGTTTTGCAATTGTCAATGCTGAAAAATTACCCATGCATACATCTTGTAAATAAAAAGCTATAATAAAAAAATTAATTTAAAGGAAAACAGAAAAGGAATACAAAGCAAAATGAAACAGAACAAAAGAAAGCATTGTCATATGCCCAGCAGAACATCAGGGAGGATTCAAAATATATAACAACAAATTACTGGTTCAAGAAAGCACATATATAATATGTATATGTATACATAAGTAGAAGAAATTATATTCATGAGTGTCTATCTTTTCTTTACTTCCTTGTAAATTGTTCTTTGGTTCTCTGCTGTACACCTTTTTTACTTTATTTCTTTTTTTTCCCCTTTCATCCCCCATCTCATCCCCAAGCAAACTGTTGTTGAGAAAAGACATTTTTATGTATACATATGTAGATCTATAGATACACATACATATACATACACATCTCATTTTCTCCCCTTCCTCCCCACCCCTCCACATATATCTTTACTATATCTACTGGCCCTTTGTTTTAATTGCTCCTAACTTGCCTTGCTAATACTTAAATCTCCCCCCATGGATCTCTCCCCTTGTCTTTTTCTCTCATCCTTTGCTTCCCCAAGCATCCATTCTCCACCCTTATTTTTTTATAAATTTTGGAGGTGCTACCCATTACCTCTGTGAGTAGGTTTTCAGAAATACAAACCTTCCTCCGCCCCTCTAATGCCTTTCTATTCTTTTTCTACATTTCATTTACATAACCTGATTATTATTTTTACCTTAACTCTGCCCCAATCTTTCTTTTGAGCTACCCTATTGTTCATGTCAATCTTAAACATATGGTATACATTTCCCATGTTAAAAAAAATCATAAACAATTTCTCCATGTTGAGTTCCTTGAAATTAATCTTTGATAGTAGCTGTTATATGTTAGATTTTGTATTAAGTTTGTTTTGGTTGATAGAAAATCCTGAAAATCTGCAAGTTCATTAAATGCCCATTTTTTTCTCATTCAGTATTATAGATAATTTTGCTGGGTTTTGCTGAATATGATCATTTTGGTCACAGGCCTAATTCTTTTGATTGTTGGTGATATTATTCCAGGACCTAAAAACTTTTATTATGGCTGCTGATAAGTCCTGTACAATTTTAATTATAACTCCAGTATATTTGAATTTTTTTTCTTGTTTCTTGCAAAATGTTCTCTTTGATCTGAGTGGTTTCAAAATTTGGCAATAATATTTCTATGTGTTTTCCACAAAGGCTCTCATTGAAGTGGATCTGTGGAATTTTTCTGTTTCTACTTTCCCCTCATTTTCTATCACTACAGGATAATTTTCTTGGATTATTTCTTGCATTATTGTGTGATGGCTCTTTTTTTTTTTTTTTTTTTTTTTTTTTTGGTCACAACTTTCAGGTAGTCCAACCTATTCTTTTATTTTCTCTTCTTCATCTGTTCTCCAGATCTGTCATTTTTCTTATATGTCACATTCTGTCCTTTTTTTTTTTTTCATTCTTTATAATGTTTTGTTATATCTTGGTCTCTCATAACTTTACTGGCTTCCCCTTGCCCAATTCTAATTTTCAAAGAATCATTTTCATCTTTGAAACTCTGTATCTCCTTTTCTAGTTGGTTAACTTTTTTTCCATAATTTTCTTGTTTTTCATGGATGGTTTTTGTTTTTAGTTTCACTTTTTCCTCAATGTCTCTCATTTGATTTTTAAAATGTTTTTGAGTCCTATAAATTCTCTCTGGGCAGGGCATTTCACATTACTCTTTGGGATAGAAGCTTATTTTATTTCAGTGTCCTCCTCTAAAGATGAACCCTGGTCTTCCCTATTCCCAAAGTAAGTTCCTATGGTTGGCATCTTCTTTGATAGTTCATATTTTTAAAAATTAAGAGGTATTAGTGTAAGTACCTTTAATCGTGAGGTGGGGGAATAGTGCCTTTCACTTCACCTCTGCTCTCCCATCTGACCAGGAACCCCAAACTAAGAGCTCTACCCTCCTACAAGTATCAGCAACCAGCTGCTCCCTGCCCCTATACTTGCTGGGTCTGCTGGTTCCTTCTCATTCAGAGCCATGTCTCAACAGCAAAGCTGGGGAATGCCAGATCCAGCTTTGCTGGCATTCCCAATCAGCCAAGGCTCACTCAGTCTTCCTAAATTCAGACCCCCAACTCCTCCAGATGTCAGGGAGGTGAAAGTTTCCGCAGTTTCTGCTTAGGCTCCAGCCACACCCAGCTAGCCCCAGGGGTCCCCACTAACTTGTGGAGTTAGCCAGGAGATATTTGAACTTCTTGAGTTAATGTCTGGTCCAAGGTGTTTCTTCAGATCTTCTGAAGTTGTACTTGGAGAATCTTTGTTCTGTTCCAAGTCTTTTTTTTTTAGCTTTTTATTTACAAGTTATATGCATGGGTAATTTTTCAGCATTGACAATTGCAAAACCTTTTGTTACAATTTTTCCCCTCCTTCCCCCCATCCCCTCCCCAAGATGGCAGGTAGACCAATGCATGTTAAATATGTTAAAGTATATGTTAAATACAATATATGTACACAATCCATACAGTTATTTTGCTACACAAGAAGAATCGGACTTTGAAATAATGTACAATTTACCTGTGAAGGAAATCAAAAATGCAGGCGAACAAAAACAGGGATTGGAAATGCTATGTAGTGGTTCACACTCGTTTCCCAGAGCTCTTTTGCTAGGTGTAGCTGGTTTTATTAATTATTGAACAAATGGAACTAATTTGGTTCATTTCATTGTTAAAGAGAGCTACTTCCATCAAAATTGATCATCATAGAGTATTGTTGTTGAAGTATATAATGGTCTCCTAGTTCTGCTCATTTCACTCAGCCTCAGTTCATGTAAGTCTCTCCAGGCTTTTCTGAAATCCTCCTGCTGGTTATCTCTTACAGAACAATGATATTCCATAACATTCATATACTACAATTTATTCAGCCATTCTCCAATTGATGTGTCCCAAGTTTTCTTGATTTTTCACCCCAAGTTTTCTATGTTTACCCTGAAGTGCAAATTTGTTCTAATTGTGGGAAAATTTGGAAAGCTTGAAATTTACCAGCCTACTCCACCATCTTCTCAGAATCCTCCCTGCTTTTTTCTTTTTAGCACTTTTCTTTTTTAATTTTGAGTTCCAGATTCTCTCCATCTTATCCCTCCCCACCCACCAAGACAGCAAACAGCATGGTATCAATTATACATGTAAAATCATGCAAAACATATTTCTCTATTAGCTGTATTGCCAAAAAAGCAAGAAAGAAAGAGAGCAAGAGAAAGAAAAAATTTAATAAGGAGGGAAAGGAGAGAAAAGAAGGAAGGAAGGAAGGAAGGAAGGAAGGAAGGAAGGAAGGAAGGAAGGAAGGAAGGAAGGAAGTTATACTTCAGTTTTTATTCAGAGTTTATCAGTTCTCTCTCTGGCTGTAGATAGCATTTTTTTTATCATGAGTCTTTTATTGGAGAGAGTAGCCAAGTCTTTCATAGTTGTTCATCTTTACAATGTTGCTGTTACCATGCACAATAGTAACTTCTCAGTTCACTTTGTATTGGTTCATATAGATCTTGTCATGTTTCTTAAAATCATCCCCCCTCATCATTTCTTATATCACAGTACTACTTCATCACAATCATATGCTTTAATTTGCTAAACCATTCCCCAATTTAAGAGCATCTCCTCAACTTCCAATTCTTTGCCACCACAAAAAGAGCTATCATAAATAGTTTGTGCATATTGCTCCTTTTCCTTTTTTATTGATATCTTTCAGATACAGACTTGGTAGTGGTATTGCTGGGTCAAAGGGTATGCACAGTTTGATTATTCTCCAGAATGGCCAAACCAGCCCACAACTCCACCAACACTCCATCAGTGTGTGTGTTGTCTCCCATCCCCTCCAGTATTGACTTCTGATAGATACAATGAGACATATTTAACATAATTCATGCCCACTGTCTACAGAGACTTCTTCTAACTGTTCTAATAAAGATAAAGTTATGAGTTACATGTTTCCATATAGAATGTAAACAGTTTGTCTTTCATGAATCACCTATGATTACTCTTTCATGTTTACCTTTTTATATTTTTCTTGAATCTTGTACTTTGTTTTTTAATTCAGTTCTGGTCTTTTCATTAGAAATACTTAAAAGTCCCCTATTTCATTAAATATCCATTTTTTTCCCCTGAAGGATTATACTCAGTTTCATAGAGTAGGTGATTCTTTGTTATATTATATATCATATTATGTAGAGGGCCACAGATAGCAGGGGAACTTTGGGTGAGGTGTAAGACCCTTCAGCCCAGAGGGAACCTGCTGACAATGTCTGGTTCAGCTCCCCATCTCCCCTAAGGGCTCTCGGCCTTCCTGAGCAGTCAGGGGGCGGTGACAACCTGTGTTGAGATTGAGGCAGAGTGATACCAGGTGGCAAAGTGATTCCAGGTAGCAATCTACATACAATAGCAAGTTTATGTGGTCCCAGTGCACAGTGTATATTTAGTGTACACCCAGTGTTGTTGTGGTTATATAAGGGTAGGAGAGTATATAAGGGGGAGAGAATTTGAAATAAATGAACTCCATCCTCAAGAGTCCTACATCATCACTCCTCCACTGAGATGGTATATTTTAATCACCCCAGCATGGGAACTCTAGAAAGCACCATATGTTTTGTTACCCCAACTTGGGGGCTCTAGAAAGCAGGACACAACAATATTACAAGTCTTCGATTCCTTAAACATGGAAACTTCAAATCTTGTGTGACCCTGACTCTGGCTCCATTGTTTCCTTCTAGCTGCTTACAATATTTTCTCCCTGACTTGGCAACTCTGGAATTTAATTTTAATATTCCTGGAAATTTTCATTTTGATTTCTTTCAGGAGATGACTGGTAGATTCTTTAAATTTCTCTTTTACTCTCTGGATCTAAGATATTGTGACATTTTTCCTTGATTTGTTTGAAATATGATATCTAGTGAATATGGAAAAATGTATGGGAAAATTGAACATATTTAGCATATATTGAGTTGCTTGCTATCTAGGGGAGAAAAGGGAGAAAAATTTGGAACACAGTTTTGCAAGATTGAATGTTGAAAACTATCTTTGCATGCATTTTGACAATAAAAAGCTATTATTTAAAAATATGATATCTAGGCTCTGTTTAAAAATAATGACTTCCAGATATTAGAATAATTTTGAAATTATCTCTCTATGATCTGTTTTCTAGGTCAGTTGTTTTGCTGATAAGATATTACACATTTGGGTCAGCTAGGTGGTGCAGTGGATAGAGCACCAGCCCTAAAGTCAAGAGGACCTAAGTTCAAATCTGCTCTCAGACACTTAATACTTCCTAGCTGTGTGACCTTGGGCAAGTCACTTAACCCCAATTGCCTCAGCCCCCCCTCAAAAAAAGATATTTCACATTTCCTTCTATTTTTTCATTCTTTTTACTTTGTTTTATTGTTTCTTGGTGTCTCGTGGAGTCACTAACTTCCACTTGCCCAGCTTTAATTTTTTACAGAATTATTTTCTTTAGTGAAATTTTGTACCTCTTTTCCTACTTGACGAATTTTGTTTTTTAAGAAATTCTTTTTTTTTTCAGTGAATTTTTTGTGCCTCTTTTACTATTAAGTCAATTCTATTTTCTAAGGTGTTGTTTTCTTCAGTATTTTTGTTCCTTTTTTACCAAGCAGGTTTTTTTTTAACTTTTCAGAATTATCATGCATTATTCTCATTTATTTTCTCATGTTTCCTTTACCACTCATCTTTTTTTTTTTTTAACTCTTCCAGAAATTCTTGTTAGGCTTGGATTCAATTAGCATACTTTGCTTATAGCTGCTTTCACATTATTGTCTTTTGAGTTTGTGTTTTGGTCTGCCCTGTCATCATAGTAGCTTTTTATAATCAAGTTATTTTTTTTCTTTCTTGCTCATTTTTCTGGCTTATTTCTTGAGTTTGAACTTTATATTAAAGTTGTGTTCTGTTCGCCTGGGGTGTGGGAAAGCACTGTCCCAACCTTCAGACTTTTTCATGCTGTTATTTTCAGAGCTAGTGCTGGGGATCTGCAAATTATCAGTACTTCATAGTATTGTGATCTGGGGAAAGGCATAGTCACTGCTTTCCTGGTCTGTGCTCTGGTCTTTATTCACCCATGTTGTCCTGTATGCTTATGTTCCTCTTGGCCCTGGAATTGTGTCCAGGACCCCTGCTCACTTGTGAGTAACCGTAAGTCATTCTTTGCGTATGGGTAATAAAGTTGCCATTCGGTGCCATCTACACCCAATGCCAGCAGAGGATCCCCTGTAATCTCTGACCAGTTGTTAGATTCCCTTACTATCTCTGAGCTGAGAATTCTTGAAGTTGCTGCTGCGACTGTTGCCACTGCTATTATAATGGCCACTTCCAAGGCTTACTACTTACTAGTACTATTGCTGTTACAGCCCCCATCATCGTGTCACAGACCTCTTCTACTCACTTTCTAACTTGTATTTGGCTAGAAAAATGGTTCACTGACATTTTTTTGGCTCTGCTGCTCCAATATTTGATTTGAAGAATTATTTTAAAGTAGTTTGGAGGGGAATGTTGGGAGAATTCAGCTGGGTTGCTACCTATATGTCACCATCTAGGCTCCACCTTTTAATAAGGATTTTTTTATTTGAATTTAACTGAATTCACAGGTAAAGTCCTTTTTGGCAATTGACATATATATTGCATTATCAGCAGCAAGAACGAAAAGTTATTGAGTTTATAGCAAGTCACTTAACCTCCTCAGGTAGCAGATTTCTTCATCTGTGAAACCAAATGGCCTCAGAGATCCTTTTTAGTTCCAGATTCTATGATCTTATGGTCTGATGAATCAGAATTCTGCAAAGCATCTACTGTGAAGGATTCTATTTCTTAGTTTAAGACCTTTGCCTCCTTATCCAGGAAGGACAAGCATATTAGGCTATTTTCCATAATTTACATTTCATCAGTATTGATTGAATCTGATATGGAATATAAGACAATCATTTGAAAATTCAAACATATATGGAAATGCAAACACATATATTTCTTGGGCATTCATATAGGAATGTTTTCGTAAAAACAGACAAAGCATTGACTGAGAATTCTTTCTCTCAGCAAACACAATTGTTAGCAGGCAAAAGAGGAATATAGAGGACAGCACACTGGGAAACTGCACCACAATGTTGATACAAAAGAAAATATAACCAAAGAAGCAATTTCATTAAGAAAGAGAACCTTATACCCCAGAGCTTTTCCATCCCTCAGTGGAAGGATCAGGGGACAGGAGCGGCAGATGTGAAATGATGGATGCCATAACATGAGGACCGTAGGCAAGAAGTTGGTTAAAGAAATGGGATCTAGTCATCATTAGTGAAAGTTGACAGAGGCTATTAAGTATAGGATAGTAGTCTCTCCTCTCCCTCTCCATGTTATCATTCACAGCTAAGCTCAAGGGGACTAAGTAAGGGCCTCCAAGCAGCTGACAGATCTTACCAAGATAAGTATAAAGAGGAACTTAATGAATGAATTGATAGTTGTTCTTCCTCACTGCTGACCCTATGCAAATTTCCTTAGCTGGACATCTGTAAGGTCTACATATATATGTAATTAGTAGGCTAAAAAAGGCTCGCAAGAGTGTGTTGAATATTCAGTCCTCAATATATTCACCCCCTAGGATCATCGGTCATTGGTCTTAAATGTTGAATACATTTATTATTTTGTAATCGCTCAAAGAAGGAAATGCTTTAGGCTCTAGCTAAGAGAAATCCTTAGATAGCTTCCTAAGGTTTAAATGATTAACTTAATCATTGGAAGCTGTGTGTTCAATGTATTCAATGTTCCCGCTGGCATTGTTTAAACCGGAGGTGGGATTTTGGAGTCTCTCCATAGGCCTTTGATTCTAACACGTTAGCACCTTCTCCACCTTCTCCATCTGGAGCTGAGGTGATTTTCATTTTCTATATGTTAGGATTTGGCAATTTGTGTTCTTGTGAAAGCAACTTAATGTAATCGGGAGGAAGCCCTCAATGGGGGTTCACCCTAATTGTCAAGTTCTTATAGCATTTTCACTGAGGGAAGAGGGAAAGAAGAAAAATGCTATTTTTATCTTGGCCGGTTCCATGGTTTTAAAAAAGATATTTCTTTTGTAGGTCTGGCTGCTGCCCTCAGCAGTGCATTGCTGCTTGTGGTTCCCCAAATCTCTCGTCTTCCCCAAGACTTGGAAGTTCCAGGGAAACACTCTTCAGAGTCATCAGGGACCTTGTGAGCTGGTGAAAGAGATGGGTCAGAAACAGGATTCTGGAAGATCATCCCTGGGAGAATCATGTTTTTCTGCATGAGCTCAGTTGGAGTCCAAATTGGGTACTTGAAGAGTAAGGTCCTTTCTGTAAATAAGAGAAAGCATGTGTCTCCATATGATCCTAGCTGTATCAAGGTCATTTTTGAGCTGGTCTGACTCTATTTGTCTTAGGAAATCTCCCAAACTTTTATAGGGAATTCGGAAAATATTTTTGGCCAACAGGAAAGAGAAAATCCCGCAGCACAAAGTACAGACATGGGCCCAGAAACTGAACAGACAGACTGCTGTAAACCCACCGTTTAATAAGGCATTAAAATGCCATCGACCTGGACACATTTTTTTTAAAGAGCTATGAAAATAAATGCCATTCAAATAATTAGGATCTTATGCTTCAGCCCTGCTTTCATTGGTGATCAGAGATTTTCTCTCAGGAATCAGATCTGAGTCAGATGTTCCAAAGAGGTCGTCAAGGGTCTAAACCAGCCTTCTGTGGATGGACCATTTTTTGGGATGGTCCCCTGTGCATCTTCCAAGTGCAAATTACTCTGCATCAAGAAACTCTCTCTCCCTGGACAATATTTTGGGACACTTGGCATTTGGACGTAACCAAAGTAGCCTGTCAGCTTGCCATCCTCTTAAGTAGCAGCCTTTGTGCCAAGTGGGCAAGCTCATTAGGACCCTCGCTTTTGCCAACAGCATTTAAAGGAAAAGAGGGAGCAGAGAAGAAAGCAGACATAGCAGCTCCGGACCCGTTGCTCCAAAAGGAGCAATGAGTCATTTGAAAGCCTACGCAAAAGCATAAATAGGCCCCAAATTGGGTGGAGAGCTGAAGTGGGAGGATTTGTTTGCAAACATAGCTGCAGGGTAGAAAGATGCCTTTTCACCAGTTACAGCCGAAATGAGGAAGCTGCCTCCCAGCTATTTCCTGCCCCTGGAGCATTTGAATTTTCGCAGGAAAGGAGTACAGCAGTCACTTCATTCCGCCCCTGGGTAGTTAAAACTGGGTAAACGTTGCCACTTTCTAACTCTTTGTTTGCTCAGCTTCTAACGGCTCCAAAGTTCTCAGACTACAGCAGTTTGGAACATAAATTACTGATTTGTCTTCTCTTTATTGGTAAGGTAAAAAAAAATCATTTTCTTGGAAACTATGAAATGTTGATTCACTGGGCATAAAATAAAGAACTTGAACCGGGAGAACTCATTAACCTTTAGATGAGATTGTACCTTTAATACACCTTATCCTGTACACGTTTTAAAAATCAGTATTTTGGTCCTACTTTTGGTGTCCAACTATTATATGCTTTGAGCTGGTGATGTTGCAGATTTTGCAGACGTAAGAAAGACCTTAGAGAACATCTAGCCTCGGGGCCCTAGCGGCTTCATATACGTGTGTACATATATAGAGACACACGTGCACAACACACATATATTGATTACTGTATTTCAAGATAATTGGCTTTCTTTGTAAAACGCAATTTTACTTGATGTATTTAAAAATATGCTTCTGACAAGGGTTTTACTAGACTGCTGGAGACGTCCATGAGTCACCAAAAAAGGTTAAGAGTCCCTGCTCATTGCTGAACCCTTGGTTTTGTGGTTTGGGAAGCCGAGGATTCAATTAGGAAAGCACCTTATTCAGGGATACATGATTGTGGATGCTAGACCCAGAATTCAAGCCTCTGCTCTCTACCTTCAAATTCAGTTTCCTCTTCCTCCTCCTCCTTCTCTTCTTCCTCCTCCTCCTCCTTCTTCTCTTTCTTCATTGCGAGGCATTGGATTATGCAGAGGAATTCCAAGTCCTTGAATATCGTCATGTCTTTGCATATTGATTTCTTCTTCATTTTTAATTTCCATAATCTGCTTACCCTCCAGCAAGCTTTATATCTATAAAGAAGGTTGTATATAATTTTGTTGTTGTTGTTGTTTGTTTTTGTTGTCTGTTGTTTAAGTCAACAGAATGAACTATGTATGTTTCTGTGTCTGGACAATAATCCGGCAGTTCTTGAATGGTAACTGGATTAAATGCATTAGGTTTGCTGCGCAAAAGAGAAGTGATAGAGACAGAAAAACAGAGGGGGAGAGACAGACACACAGAGAGGGACACACACACAGAGGCAGAGACACAGACAGACAGAGAAACAGAGAGAGGGGGAGGAAGAGAGAGGAGAGGAGAGAAGGAGGAAGGGAGAAGGAGACAAAAACACACGCGTATAGAGAGAGAGCGAGACAGACAGAGACAGAGAGACGGGACAGAGAGAGGGAGACAGAGGGAAAGACAGAGAGACACACCGAGTGACAGAGAGAGCGCTGGCGGCTTGGCTTTAATTAAATCTGGCTTTAGTGACTCCTAATATCTGGGCAGTTGATTAAAGGCGTGAAAAACGGCATTACAGAGACTTTCCATAGGTGGCAGCCTCACCTTCCGGGTTTGACTCCAAAGTTGCCAGCCTGGGGTTTAAAAAGGATCCAGCGAACTTAGTCCTCAGGCTGCCAGTCGCCTTCTGGCTAAAAGAGCGCGCCGCAATTAGGAGCCTCGCGGTCCAGAGCAGTAGCTGGGTGGAAGGGGAGAGGACGCCCGCGAGCCGGCCTGCCTGGGCGTGGCCTTGCCCAGTCCTCGTAAATGCTTAGTCCGCAAGAGCGGCATAAACCTGAGAACGCAGTCCCCCGCAGGAGTCGGCTGGAGGAAATTAAAGGATCAACAGCATAAGAGGCGCTCTGTGGCGGGCTCGCTCCAGACCGCAGCCACAGGCTTTTCCGTGTCGGCCGGAAATTGACCTCATCAAAAGCTGAGGCTTCAGACCCAGGAGTGGGATGATAAGGCAGGTGATGATTCTAAATCATTCGCCTCCGAGTTGGCAGCGCCGGCCAATTCCCCGCCACCCCTCGTTCCTCAAACCTTTTCTCCCCTAAAAAGCAATGTTGGAGTAGCGTTTTTAACCGTTCTTTTCCACAAAAAAGCAGAAAACACTATAGGAAATCTCTGATTCTTCCCTCCTACCCCTTGTCTCAGGACCCTAGATTTAGAGCTAGAAGAGACCCCAAAAGTCGTCTAGTCTGACACCCTTATTTTATCAATAAGGAAAACTGCCCATAGACTTACCAATAGTAAGTTGCTGAGCCAGGATTTGATCTTCCCCCCTGCACTATATCCCCTTCAAAGGCCTGGCTCTTCATGGGCACTTTGGGGTCAAGAAGCACAAGCTCCTTTCTTCCCGGAGCTACTTTGAGTTATCCTGAAATAGTAAAACTCCATGGCCCCGATAGTGTCGAGGGTATGGAATTATCCTTGCCTGTTTTACCCGTATTAGTTTCTCAGGCTCCAGGTTTTCCTTTGGAATCCCAAGTAGAGCTGCAGATTCCTGGAATATGTGGTGATAGGAGGCTTGGGATAGTTTGAAAGCCACAGTTCTGGAAGTTCCGAGAATTTCTTTGCCTCAAATATCTCCTAAAATATTATTTGACTATGCATATTTAGCCTTTAGAATCAAATGAGGAAGGCTTAGCAATGATCTCCCCGCAAAAAGTATGGTTAGGAGTGTCCTCATGTATGAAGAAAGTTAAAAACCCCAAACTCCGATAAATGTGCACCTGAATGCTTTTCCTACTTTACTTCTATTGAAGCCATAAAGTCCCTAGAAAATAATAACTTTCTAGGGAAAAAATATACTTCACATTTTTCAAGCACCTACAAATGAAACATTCCCAGAGGAACAGCATGAGAGGAGATTAATATTTCTTTCAGAGAATTGTGAAAGAAGCAGAAATATCATTGATGGTGTCAAAGGGGACACCAACAGACAGTCACTATGATTTGTTAATCTCAAGAAAAAATGGGTCTTTTTTTACATAATCAATCTGGCTTCAGCAGATCTTTCTAGGGTTACTGTCCATCACTCTTTATCGTGCATTTCATTTTGGGCTGCTCTTGAATTCAATGCAGTTTGTCCTTGTCTTTCTCTTTCCTCACTCTCTGCCTAATAGAATCCCTTGGAATATCCTGAGGAGGAAGGAAGGAATCAAGAAGGGCTTTTAGTAAAAGATAACACAAGTTGGGTAGGAAGAGGTGAGAAGAAAAAATGAATCTATATACTGCAATAATATTCCAGTACATATATATATCCTTCCCTCCTCCTCAGGATATTATCATGTATGTCCTTGTAGCCTAAGCTCACTATTTTCAAGGAGGACCTTCCAGGTATCACAGACTGAGTAAAGTAGGAAATGCACTCAGGTGCACATTTATGGGAGTTTTGGGGTTTTTAACTTTCTTCATACATGAGGACACGCCTAACCATACTTTTTTGTTGTTGTTGTTTTGGGGCAGTAGGTAGTGCAGTAGAACCTGAATTCAAATGTGACTTCAGACACATACAGGTGGGTGATTGAGCCAAAAAAAAAAAAAAAAAAAACTTTTTTCTCCCTCTTCCCCTATTAAAAGAGAAAAACAAAACACTTGTGACAAATATACATAATCAAGCAAAGCGAATTCCAGCATTTACCACATCCAAAAACTATGTGTCCTAATCTACCTTTTCACCCTTATGTCAGGAGGTTATCCTTATGTCAGGAGGTTACCCAGACTTTTTCTCAGGCTGAAACCATAGAGAAAGAGGAAGGAGAAGTTACATGGTGGCTACCAAGCCTTTTTTTTTTCATAGTTCATACATAAAAAACTAGCTAAATTGAAATGTTCCTGAATTTGACTACTCTTTTTATTCCCAAATTGATCCTCAAAGTTTTATATTTTTGCTATCAATTGACCAAATCTAAGTTGTGTATGTATAATATCTAACAAAGATGCTGAGGATTTGTGTCCCTTAGGCCTTTGTCCACTTCCACCAGTATGAGCTGGCCCCCAGTAAAGACAATCATATGGTATAGGAAACATAAATAGTCAATAAATATACATATATACCCATATATTTGCTTATATAGCATGCTGCAATAATATTCCAGTATAGATTCATTCTTTCCTTCTTCTCACCCCTTCCTACCCAACTGAGAAGAACTAAAAGAAAAGGGATTGAATAGATTTTTAAATTAATGGAAACTTCCTTATCAAAGAGCTTTGGGGAAGCAGAGAGGGAAAGAGGCAGTGGAGTGGGATTTCTCTTATTCTCACGTATAGCAGCTGTATATTTCATCCCAACACTATCCATCTTCTCTGTCCTGTGTGACTACTTCCATTTTACCCTGTTTGCCTGTCTCCCATAAACAGCTTTAGAAAGAGATTTTTCACATTTCCCTGTTGGATGTTTGGGGCTATGCACTCATGCTCTGTTCTTTTCTATGTCCCAAGAAATGCTCTGAGGACACAACTCTTCTCCTTCCTTATTCTCCATGGTCTCAGCCCTAGCCTATGGAAATGTCTGGTCAGAAGATTCTCCAGCCTCAAAAGAAACAGTCAACAAGCTAATATTAAGCTTTTATTATATGCCAGCTCTCACATAAAGGGAGCTGAAAAGGGAGGAGAAAAGAAAGGAAGATAGAGAAAGTCCTGTAGAAATGAGACAAATATGCAGCCTAAAAGGGGAGGAAAATATCTTTGTTCTGGACTTCAACCTTAAATTGGAGATTCTGAGAAGACCAGCCAATCAGAAGGTGAAGGATGGACAATGTTGTCCTTAGTTTTTGAAAAGGACCAAAATGACATCACTACATTAGAGTCGTGTTACAGTGAGTCTGTGTTTGATCAGAACAATATGAGTTTGGAATGCTCTACTCCCAGGGCAGGCACAAATAGGCCCTATGAACATTTGGAGTAGATTCTCTATCTTTGAGCATCTCACGTTTCATCTGAGCTACTTCAGTTCTGCTTTGCTCCTAGAGCGCACCTTCGCTGATGAGTGCCTGAGTGTCTTCCATGTTGTAAAATACTATGAAGTGAATCAATTCTAAAGTTCTTAAAAGAGACTGAGAGTGTCTTTGTATCACTTTTTTGACTATCTTGTGAGCACTTGCCCTGTGTGAGTCCTCTATAGAATAGCCTTTTTGGCAAGTATACGCATAGGATTGGAACAATGTGGCCAGCCTCTGTGCCCTCTGCAGTAGAGCTGGAATGCTTGGTAGTTTAATTCAAGAAAGGACCTCAATGTCTGATACCTTATCCTGCCAAGTGATCTCCAGAATCTTCTAAGACAATTCAAATGGAAAAGATTCAATTTCCTGGCATGGTGCTGGTAAACTGTGCACCTGTGTACAATAAAGGGGTCAGCACAGCAGTTCTGTAGACCTTCAGTTTGGTAGTCAGTCGCCTCTCCCACACTTTTACTTCAGAGCCTCCCAAACACTAAGTTTATCTCTGGCAATGCAGACATCCTTGGAAAGTATACTGCCAAGGTAAGTGAATTTATCCACAGCATTCAGAATTCCTCCATTGGCTGTAACCAATGGTTCCACTTAGGGATGATGTGGTACTGGTTGATGGAGTGCTGTGTGTTCTTTGTTAGTTGTTAGGCCAAAATTAGCACAAGTAGCATATAATGCAACTTTGTTGCATCTCAGCTTTAGAGACTGCACTGAGTGCACAATCATGTGCAAACAAAAAATCTTACACCAACACTCTTTCCACTTTCATTTTGGCTTATAAGCTCTTCAAGTTGAAGAATTTACCATTTTAGTATTTGCCTGTGTTTTGATCCAGATGAGCAAATGCAATGCTGTACACCAAATCCCTGAAAGATGTACCTTCCTTTTCTGATCCACTGTTGCCAGAGCTTGTTGTTCTTGTCCTTCATTCTGGAAGAGAATTGTGACAGCAGAGAGTTGCCATGACATCTAAGTTAATTGGATTTAAGTGAAGAAGGGCTGTTGCCAATTGTGTGCTGACTCAACTTACCCTCCAAGTTAGCAACAAAATTTTCCCTTTCAGAGAAGGGCTCTGGTCTCTTGTTATTAATTCTTCTGGTAGTCTTTATCTTGGGGTCACTGATTTTTATGAATGTGAAGGTGGGAGGAAAGAGGAAAGAAAGGGAAGGAAGGAAAGAAAGAAGGAAGGAAGGAAGGAGAAGGAAAGAAGAAGGAAGAAAGGGAGGGAAGGAAAAGGGAAAAAGGAAAGGAGGAAAGGAAGAAGGGAAAGGGAGGAAAAGAAGGAAAAAGAGAGAGGGGAGGAAGGAAGAGAGGAAGAGGGGGGAAGGAGGGAAAGAGGAAGGGAGGAAAGAAGCAAAAAAAGTTTCCCACTGACTGTTCCAGTTGGGTTGCCAATGGAGCAGCTCTACTCACAGAGGTTGTCATTAATCCTTAGTTCTCAAAAAGGACCATGGCATCAGAGGGTGATGCCATGACATGCAAGTGAATTGGATTGAAGTGAGGGAAGGCTGTGCAGGGTCAACGGCCTCACTTTCCCCTCCAGAGCCATCTGGGTGCAGTGGTCCAATATAGATCAGAATGTCCTGTTTTGGCACAGGGAGGATAAGGGTCTCAAGATCTTCCTAAATTTTTTCTTTGACTCATCAGAATCTTCAGGTGACATGGCTACCTTTGTCAAGGTGGGAGCATAAGCACTGATGCTGGTGGCATGATGTTTTCCTGTAATTGATAATTGCATTGCATTGCCATGAGTCTGTCATTTATTCTTTTTGGTAGACATACCAGCTTCTTTCACTAGATTAGTTTTTATTGCAAAACCTACATCAGTTTCATTGCATTTCCCTTCACTGCAGCCATTCCAGAAAAACATATATCTGATTTCAGTAAAATGGCTTTGATTTACTAGTCTTGTTTAACTCAGGGCTGCCATTTGGATGTAATACCTGTTGAACTCTCTCACAACAAGAGCTGTTCATCTTTCAGCTCTACTGAATTTTGTGTTGTCTGTAAGTATGCACATATTACATGTATCAATGGGGCGTGGAATCAACTTTGCAGAAGTTTTTGATCTTTTAATTTCAGCTGCAGGATGGGGTCTCCACCTGCCATCGTAGTTAGAATTGGCTAAGCAGACACTTTCTAGAGCACCTTTTTTAGCCCTTTCCCTAAACCCAGAGGTGAGAAATGCAGTCCTTAAAAAGCTACCCAGACACCCAGGAGGATGCCAAATTCCATTGCTGCTTTCAGTGAGAAGATGACCTATGGCCTGGGCTGTCTGTATACAGGGTTGTGACTACATCTCCCAGTATATCTGCATCTGCTGCTTCATCACTCAGCCATCGCCATGGGACTTTGAGATAGGTAGAAATGATATGGGTGATATCTTTTAAGTAATTCATAAATTGTATTTAAGTGAGGCAGAGTTTCACAGTCACTGGCCTCACTATCTCTTCCAGAGTTATCACTGTCCAGTGGCAGGACAGAATCAAAATGACTGGTGGTAGCTGGAGATGCAGCAGATAACCTTGGTGTTTTTGATGTCTAACCAGGTTCTAAGCTCTCTACAGAACCTGCTCTGTTGCCTTTATGGCCATTGGAACAGATTATTCTCATCCACCATTCCACCAGGCAAAGTATTCTTCACATGTTTTCAGTAAACGCACTTCTAACTCACTGTAGGGTCTGAAACACCTGTTATTCTTAACCTGCTTTTAGTCTGTCAGCTGAAATGGCTTACTGGGACCTGGCCACTGCATATGCTGCAACTTCTTGGAGCTATTGGTGAGAGTTAGGTGGATCCAGTGGACACCAAAGGAAGAAAGCAACCCTGAAAAGGGTTCCGCCACCCTCACACCAGAGGTATTAGTCTTCCCCAAACACATCTTACACCCTAGAAAGAGCAAACAAATCAGTAGGACCACTGTTTCTTAAAAGGGCAAGTTATAGTATGATTGTGATGGAATACTATAGTTCTATAAGAATTTTTTAAATTAAATTAAATTTAATTTTTATTAAACTTTTTTTTATCTACAAAGCATATGTATGAGTAATTTTTCCAACATTGACCCATGCATAACCCTTTTGTTCCAAATTTTCTCCTCCTTACCCCCACTTCTGGCAGGTAGTTGAATACATGTTAAATATGTTGAAATACATGTTAGATCCAATATATGTATACAAATTTATACAGTTATCTTGTTGCATAAGAAAAATCGGATCAAGAAGGAAGAAAAAGAAAATCTGAAAAAGAAAACAAAATGCAAGCAACTAACAACAGGGAGAGTAAAAATGCTCTGCTGTGTTCCATACTGTTCCCATGGTTCTCTCTCTCTGGGTATAGATGAGCTCTCTTCAATACTGCACAAGTGAAACTGGTTTGAATCATTTCAGTGTTGAAGAGAGTCACATCCATCAGAATTGATCATCGTATAGTCTTGTTGTTGCCGTGTATAATAATCTCCTGGTCCTGCTCATTTCACTTAGCATCAGTTCATGTACGTCTCTCCAGGCCTCTCTGAAATCATCCTGCGGGTTGTTTATTACAAAACAAAATTAGCAAAATGACTGGCATTTAAGTCCTTAATACAAGCCTTCTCACTCATTCATAGCACTCATTGTAGATGTCATTAAATATTTATAATAATAACTAATTAAGCTGTTAGCCCTTTTAGACTAAACAAGAAAGTGACATGTATGGTCTCAATCATTTCTGAGTTATAAATATTGCTCCTTCATAGAATCAGACAACACTGGAGTTAGTGGTGATTTTAAGACATCTAATCCAACAGTTTTTAACTTTTTTGAGTCATGACCCATGTCTGGTGAAGCAAAAAATAAAATACATAGAACTCTGAGATATCACTACACACCTGTCAGATTGGCTAAGATGACAGGAAAAAATAATGATGAATGTTGGAGGGGATGCGGGAAAACGGGGACACTGATGCATTGTTGGTGGTATTGTGAACGAATCCAGCCATTCTGGAGAGCAATCTGGAATTATGCCCAAAAAGTTATCAAACTGTGCATACCCTTTGATCCAGCAGTGTTTCTATTGGGCTTATACCCCAAAGAGATACTAAAAAAGGGAAAGGGACCGGTATGTGCCAAAATGTTTGTAGCAGCCCTGTTTGTAGTGGCTAGAAACTGGAAAATGAATGGATGCCCATCAATTGGAGAATGGCTGGGTAAATTGTGGTATATGAATGTTATGGAATATTATTGCTCTGTAAGGAATGACCAGCAGGATGAATACAGAGAGGCTTGGAGAGACCTACATGGACTGATGCTAAGTGAGATGAGCAGAACCAGGAGATCATTATACACTTCGACAACGATATTGTATGAGGATGTATTCTGATGGAAGTGGATTTCTCTGACAAAGAGACTTAACTGAGTTTCATTGGATAAATGATGGACAGAAACAGCTACACCCAAAGAAGGAATACTGGGAAATGAATGTGAACTATTTGATTTTTGATTTTCTTCCCGAGTTATTTTTACCTTCTGAATTCAACTCTCCCTGTGCAGTGGGAGAACTGTTCGGTTCTGCAAATATGTATTGTATCTAGGATATACTGCTACATATTTAACATATATAGGACTGCTTGCCATCTTGGGGGGGGGAGGAGGGAGGGAGGGGAAAAAACGAAACATAAGTGCTTGCAAGGGATAATGCTGTGTAAAAAGTATCCTGGCATGGATTCTGTCAATACAAAGTTATTATTAAAAAAAATAAAATAAAATAAAATAAAATAAAATACATAGGATTAAAGCAAAAGAACTTATTTTGAAATACAGTTATCAAAAAAGTTCATAGACCTCAGATTAAGAACATCCAATTTAAATGCTCCATTTTATAGATGAAAACCTTGAGAGCCAGGAGCAGAGCCAAGATGGTGGAGAGAAGCCAGGAAGTTGCCTGAGCCTCACCAGTTTTCCTCAGAAACTAGTTAAATCAAGCCTCTAAAACAATTCTGGAGTGATAGAATCCATAAAAAGAGGGAACAAAATAATTTTCTAGTCCAAGATAACAGGAAATATCTGTTTCACTTGGGTAAAAAGGGAGTGTGGGCCAGTGCAGTCTATGTCTAAGCAAGTCATCAGGACACTCAGTCACAGCACAGATCAGCAACTAAGACCCTGATGTCTGGGCTCAACAAGTCAGTGGTGCAGCAGACCAGCTATGAGGCATCCAGCCCTGGAACCCAGGGCATAAGAGGTATGACTAGGTCAAGCCATCCTAATGTAGTAGGCAAGTTGTCAGCCTCAGAAGCCCTGGCACAGAACACCAATGATCAGTGCCTTCATCACTCCCCAGTACAAGAAGTTTGGGACAGTGTTCCCCTGTATCCTAGGAACAGAGCACAACTTTTATATAAAAATGAGCAAAAAGCAAAAAAGAGCTCTGACCATAGAAAATTACTATGGTGACAGAGTAGATCAAAACATAAACTCAGAAGAGGACAACAATATCAAAATGCCTACTTGCAAAACCTAAAAAGGGGAACATGAATTGGTCTCAAACCTCCCCAAAAAAAATCTTGGAAGAGCTCAAAAAGGATTTTAAAAATCATGTAAAAAAGAAGTAGAAGAAAAATTGGGAAAAGAAATGAAAATTATGAAAAAGGTTTCAACAACTTGGAAAAGGAAGCACAAATATTGACTGAAGAAAACAACTCCTTTAAAAATAGAATTAGCCAAATGAAAAAGGAGTTACAAAAGCTAATTGAAGAAAATAATTCTTTAAAAATTAAAATTGGATGAGTGGGAGCTAATAACTCTATGAATCATCAAATATCAATCAAACAAAATCAAAAGAATGAAAAAATAAAAGAAAATATTAAATACCTCATTGAAAAAACAACTGACATTGAAAATAGATCCAGGAGAAAAAATGTAAAAATTATTAGACTACCTGAATGCCAAGATAAAAAAAAAAGTCTTTCAAGGAATTATCAAAGAAAATTATTCTGATATTCTAGAACCATAGGGTAAAATAGTTATTGAAAGAATCCAACAATCACCTCCTGAAAGAAATCCCAAAATGAAAATTCCAAGGAATATTGTAGAATTATCTTAGAAATATCAGGTCAAGGAGAGAATACTGCAAGCCATCAGAAAAAAAACAATTTAAATACCAGGGAACCGCAGTCAATATAACACAGGACCTAGCAGCTTCTACACTGAAGAGTCAAAAGGCTTGGAATATGATATTCTAGAAGGAAAAGGAGCAGCAAAAATGAGCATACTCTTTCAGGAGGAAAGATAGACATTCAAAAAAATAGGGGACTTTCAAATTTTCCTTATTAAAAAGACAGGAGCTGAATAGAAAATTTGACCTTCAAATACAAAACTCAAGAGAAGAATAAAAAGGTAAACTGGAAAGAAAAAACAACAACAACATGGTATTCAATAAGATTAAACTGTTTACATCCCTACATAGGAAGATGATATTTGTAACTTAAAAAATGTATCTTTAATATCTCTATTAGAACAGTTAGAAGGAGAATACTTAGTTATATTATTAGTTAGTTGTGGTTATATGATGATAAAAAAAATTTAAGTGATTAAAAAAAGGATTATATAGGGAGAGGGAAAATGGGGAAGGCAGAATGGAGTAAATTATATCTCACGAAGAGGCATGAAAGCTCTATTACAATAGAGAAAAAGAAGGAAGGGGGTGAGTCTTGTTTGAAGCTCATTGTATTTGTCTCAGGGAGAGAACAACCAATACACTCAGTTGGGTAACGAACTTTATCTTACCCTAGAGGGAAGTAGGAAAGGAAGGGGAAAGGAAAAGGACAAGACTGAAAGAAAGGAGGGCAGATTGAGGAAAATGGTGGTCAAAGTAAAATATTGGTGAGGAGGGACAGAGTGAAAGGAGAGAAAGAGAGAGAGGATGGAAATAGGATGGAAAGAAATATATTTAGTAATCATAATTGCGAATGTGAATGGGATAAACTTTCCCATAAAAGTGAAGCCTACCATATATATTTACAAGGAATACATTTGAAGCAGATAGATACAGAGTAAAGGTAAAAGACTGGAACAGTATATATTTACCAGATGAAATAAAAAAGTAAGATTAGTAATCCTGCAAAAGCAAATATAGATCAAATTAAGAGAGATAAGGAAAGGAACTATATCTTGTTAAAAGGTACTATAGACAATAAAGTAATATCAAAACTAAACATATATGCAAAAGTGGTATAGCATTCAAATTCTTAGAAAAGTTAAATGAAATAAACAGCAAAATTATACTAGTGGGGAACTTTAATCTCCCCCTCCCAGAACCAGATAAATCTAACCACAAAATAAACAAGAAAGAAATTGAGGAAGAGAGTAAAAATTTTAGAAAAGTTAGATATGATAGAATTCTGAAGAAAATTGAGTGGGGAAAGAAAAGAATATACCTTTTTCTCCACAGTACATGGTACGTACACAAAAATTGACCGGGACTGGCGAGACTTACATGAACTGATGCTAAGTGAAATGAGTAGAACCAGGAGATCATTATATACCTCAACAACGATACTGTTTGAGGATGTATTCTGATGGAAGTGGATCTCTTTGTTAAAGAGAGCTAATTCAGTTTCAATTGATCAAAGATGGACAGAAGCAGCTACACCCAAAGAAAGAACACTGGGAAATGAATATAAACTGCTTGCATTTTTGTTTTTCTTCCCGGGTTATTTATACCTTCTGAATCCAATTCTCCCTGTGCAACAAGAAAACTGTTCGGTTCTACACACATATATTGTATCTAGGATATACTGTAACCTATTCAACATGTAAAGGACTGCTTGCCATTTGAGGGAAGGGGTGGAGGGTGGAAGGGGAAAAATCGGAACAGAAGTGAATGCAAGGGATAATGCTGTAAAAAATTACCCTGGCATGGGTTCTATCAATAAAAAGTTATTTAAAAAAAAATTGACTGTGCATTAGCACATAAAAACCTCACCATCAGATATACAGATGACAGGGGAAAAAATCCTTTTCAGATCATGAAACAACAAAAATTTTACGTAAAAGATGGAAGTATAGATTTTAAAAATTCATTGAAAACCAAATAATCTAATCCTAAAGACTAAGTGGGTCAAACAACAAATCATAGAAATAATCTGGAGATTTTTTTTCAGGAGAAATAACAACAATGAAACAACATTCTAAAACTCATGGGATACAACCAAAGCAGTTCTTAGGAAAATTGTATATTTCTAAATGCTTCCATGAATAAAATAAAGAGTAGATCAATGAACTGAGCAGGCAACTTAAAAACCTAGAAAAAGAAGAAATTTAAAATCCCCAATTAAGTAACAAATTCTGAAATTCTGAAAAACAAAAGAGAGATTAATAAAATTGAAAGCAAGAAAATTATTGAAGTAATAAACAAAACTAAGAGTTGGTTTTATGGGGGGAACAATAAAATACAAACCTTTGGCTAAATGGATTTTTAAAAAGAAGAAAACCAAATTATTCATATCAAAAATGAAAAGGGTGAATTTACCACCAAGGAAAAGGAAATTAAAACAATGACAAGGAGCTCTTTCCAAATGAAAGGGATAAATAGTTACAAAAATATCAATTACTCAGATTAATAGAAGAAGAAATAAAATACTTAAATTAACTCTGTTTTTGAAAAAGAAATTGAATAAGCAATCAATCTTCAGGGCCACATGGATTTACAAGTGAATTCTACTAACCATTTAAAGAATAATTCAAATACTATATAAACTATTTGAAAAAATAGGCAAAGAAAGAGTCCTACCAAATTCCTTTTATGACACAAATATGGTACTGATACTTAAACTAGGAAGAACTAAAACAGAGAAAATTGTAGACCAACCTCCATGATGAATATTGATGCAAAAATTTTAGCAAAGATATGACAGCAATTTGTCACCAGAATAACTATGATCACTATGACCAGATAGGATTCATACCAGGAATGTAGAACTGATTCAATATTTATAAAACTATTAGCATTATTGACCATATCAATAACAAAACTAACAGAAATCATATGATTTGAATAGGTGCAAAAGTTTTTGACTATATGCAGCACCCAATCCCATTAAGAATGCTAAGAAGCATGAATAAATGAAAGTTTTCTTAAAATGATAAGTAGTATCTATTTAAAATCACCAGCAAGCATTATATGTAATGAGGACAAGCTACAAGCCTAAGATCAGATCATAAGATCTGAGGTGAAACAAGGATGTCCGTTGTCCCCACTATTATTCAGTATTACACTAGAAATACAATAAGAGAATTTAGCAAAAAGAGAAAAAAATTAAGGAATTAGAATAGATAATGAGACAAAACTATTACATTGTCAATGATATGATGGTATACTTAGAGAATCAACTAAAGTAATCCAGTATAGATTAAACATGTGCAATTCTGCACATTTATCATGCTGCACAAGAAAATTAAGATTAAAAAGGGGGGAAATGAGAAAGGGAAAAAGCAAGCAAACAACAGCAACAAAAAAGGTGAAAATACTTTGTTGTCATCTAGATTCAATTCCCATAATCCTCTTTCTGGATATAGATGGCTCTCTCTATCACAAGTCTATTGGACTTGCCTCACTGAAATATCTTATTGTTGAAAACAGCTACATCCATCAGAACTGATCATCACATAATCTTGATATTGTGTACAATATTCTCTTGGTTCTACGTATTTCACTTGGTGTCAGTTCATATAAGTCTTTCTAGGCTTTTCTGAAATTATCCTGTTTATTGTTTCTTAGAACAATAATATTCCATAAAATTCAAATACCATAACTTATTTAGACATTCTCCAGTGGACGGGCATCTACTCAGTTTCCAGTTCCTTGCCACTACAAAAAGAGCTGCTACAAATGTTTTTGCACATGTGGGTATTTTTCCCTCTTTTATAATCTCTTTGGGATACAGACCCAATAGAGACACTGCTGGATCAAAGAGTATGCACAGTATTATAGCCCTTTGGGCACAGGAAACTCAAAATCTTATAAAAATGAATGCTGAAAACTATCTTTACATGTAATTAAAAAATACAATTTACAAAAACAAAATCAAACTTCTGACACTGTCTTTAGAAGTAACGCAGCAAACTCTTGTAAAGTAACCACGTAACATGACGCCATATTAGTCTACATCTAGTTCTCCACCAAAAAAAAAAAAATGTTGCTCATTCAGCCAGCTTTAATGGTTTCCTTCTTTGAAAAAGAACTACTGATTTCTGACCATTATTTATTTATCTTGCTCTGGGAACCTTGGAATGTGTCCAATTGAGAAGGAATGACAAAGGATAAGATCATTTTGAAAGATTCTCCTGGAATAACTTGTTGAGTTTCTTTCTTTTCTCATTTCACTAATATGAATTCCAGGATAGAGCTGATTTGACTAAACTAGATTTTTTAAATGACTTAAGTGAGGTTTATATTTGTTATGAGAATCTGCTTTCTATCAATCCTTGAAAGCTAGTGAACTTCTGAAATAAAATTCCTCCCACCTTACCAAATATTCAGGTGGTATATTTTTGGAGCTCAGTAAAGTATTACAGTTTCTACCCTTTTTGCATAATTCTAATTTATCTTTTTTACTATCATACTTGTTACAGAGGTTTTCTCTTTTTTCCTTTTTTCCCAATGGGGGAGAAGCCAAGTAAATGTGAGGAAGAAAAAAGTTTGTTAATTGAAAAGAAAACAAAGAAACAAACAAACTTGTGGGCCAAAGGAATGGTTTATTCAAAAACACATTGCTAATGAAACTGATTCAGGTCCCTGACTCCTACCTAGCCTTGTGTGAATGTGTGTGTGTGTGTGTGTGTGTGTGTGTTTTCTGTATACCCTGATTTTGCAGAAAAGAAAAAGTGCAAACTGTCCTACATGCAATCCTCAATCCAAGTTCATCATGATTCCAGTTCTAGAATCTCTCAAAGATCACACCCAACATCTGAAAAACAGAACAGAAACTAAAGAGTGAAGTGAAAAGAGACATGCAGAGAAAGGCCTTCTCTTTCACTGGTTCAATCCACATAGCCCATGCTATGAGTGAACTGTGATTTTTACCTTTTGGACACAACAGATAAGCATGACTGGAAAAGAACACAACTGAACAGTGCACAACCAGCTCAGTTTTACTCATTTTAAAAGACCCAGGCAGCCATGTGACCTTTGTTTGTTGTTTCAATAACACAAAAGAATTGAAATGGTAATTATGGGATCACAGTTTTTAGAGGTGAGAGTGACTTTAGAGGTCATAACTTATCTCATCAGTTGATAGCTGAGGAAACTGAGTTTCATAGAAGTAAAATGATTTAAGCCATTCTCCAATTGATAAATGGTCAAAGGATATGAACAGACAATTTTCAGATGAAGAAATAGAAACTATTTCTAGCCTTATGAAAAGATGCTTCAATTCATTATTAATCAGAGAAATGCAAATTAAGACAGCTCTGAGATACCACTACACACCTGTCAGATTGGCTAAGACAATAGGAAAAGATAATGCTGAATGTTAGAGGGGATGTGGGAAAACTGGGACACTGATGCATTGTTGGTGGAGTTGTGAACGAATCCAACAATTTGGAACTATGCTAAAAAGTTACCAAACTGTGCATACCCTTTGATCCAGCAATATTGTTACTGGGTTTATATCTCAAAGAGATCTTAAAGAAGGAAAAGGGACCTGAATGTGCAAAAATGTTTGTGGCAGCCCTTTTTGTAGTGGCAAGAAACTGGAAACTGAATGGATGCCCATCTATTGAAGATTGGCTAACTGTGTCTTTTTCTTTTCTTTTTTTTACTTTTAATTTATTCTTTTCTTTTCCTCAATTACACAATTGTTTTGACTTTTTAAAAAAATTTGAGTTCCAAATTTTCTTCCTCACTCCCTTTCCCCCCATTGAAAAGACAAGAAATTTGACAAGTTATACATGTGTGGTCAAGCAAAACACATTTCCATTTGTGAAAGAAAACTCAGACCATTAAAAAATGAAAGAAAAAAGAAAAATGAAGAAAGTAAGAAAAAAATCTTTAATCTACATTCAGGTACCACCAGTTCTTTCTCTGGATATGGAAAGCACCAGTCATCATAAGTCTTTCAGAATTGTCTTGAATCATTGTATTGTTATATATATATATATATGAATGTTATGGAATATTATTGTTCTGTAAGAAATAACCAGCAGGATGATTTCAGAAAAGCCTGGAGAGAGACTTACATGAACTGATGCTGAGTGAAATGAGCAGGACCAGCAGATCATTATATACTTCAACAACAATACTATATGAGGATCAATTTTGATGGACGTGGCTCTCTTCAACAATGAGATGAACTAAATCAGTTCCATTTATTCAATAATGAAGAGAACCAGCTATACCCAGCAAAAGAACTATGAGAAATGAGTATGAACTACAAGATAGCATTTCCAATCCCTCTGTTTTTGTCTGCTTGCATTTTTGATTTCCTTCTCAGGTTATTTTTACCTTATGTCTAAGTCCAATTTTTCTTGTGCAGCAAAATAACTATGTATATGTATGTGTGTATATATATATATAGTATTTAGTATATACTTTTAGCATATTTAACATGTATTGGTCTATCTGCCATCTAGGGGAAAGGGTGGGGGAAAGGAGAGGAAAAATTGGAACAAAAGGTTTGGCAATTGTCAATGCTGAAAAATTACCCATGCATATATCTTGTAAATAAAAAGCTATAATAAAAAAAAAGTAAAATTATTTGCCAGAGATTACACAGGCAGCAAGTAGCAAAATCTGGATGTGAATCTAAGTCATCCAAGTTCAAATTCACAATTTTTTTCACCACACATTACTACCTTTTAAATTTATGATCTTGTCTACCATGAATAGTTTAGCTATTCTTAACAATACAATGATTCAAGACAATTCTGAAGGACTTATGATGATTGGTGCTTTCCATATCCAGAGAAAGAATTGGTGGTACCTGAATGTAGATTAAAGATTTTTTCTTTACTTTCTTCATTTTTCTTTTTTCTTTCATTTTTTTAATGGTCTGAGTTTTCTTTCACAAATGGAAATGTGTTTTGCTTGACTACACATGTATAACATGTCAAATTTCTTGTCTTTTCAATGGGGGGAAAGGGAGTGAGGAAGAAAATTTGGAACTCAAATTTTTTTAAAAAGTCAAAACAATTGTGTAATTAAGGAAAAGAAAAGAATAAATTAAAAGTAAAAGAAAAAGAAAAAAAAAAGACACAGGCAGCCAATCAAATTACTCTCCATCACTGTGGTGAGAGACAATTTGGCTCTACTCCAAAGGCCCTTTAGGAGTTTCTCCATGTTAGGTGAACTGGGCATGCCCAGACATTCCTGGGTTACATATAATAAAATATTTATAGTAACATGCTTTCTGGTAAGAAATGTGGAAAAGAAGTTGTTCAGTCATTTCAGTCATGTCCGCCTCTTCATGATACCATTTATAGTTTACTTGGCAAAGGTTTTGGGGTAGTTTGTAATTTCCTTTTCAGATGAAAAAAGGAGTAGGCAGTAATTAATTGGAGAATAATTTTTAAAAACTGTGGTATGTTATATAGTAAGAGTTAAGGCATCTGAGAAACTCAAAGAAATATGGAAAGATGTACAAATAAATACAGAGCTAAATAAAGAGAACCACAAAAATAATATTCAAAATGACTACAACAATGCAAATGAAAACATCACCAAAACAGTGGTACAGAAAAAAAAAAAGAAAGCCCGGGATAGTTATGGGGTGGGACATGAAAGATGATCCATATCAGAAAATGGAAAGAGATTAATTAGGCAAATGGGAAAAGAGGTAAGAAAGGGCAATATCATGAATATCTAGGAGAAAGTATACAGGAGAGTGAGAATTAAACAAAGGATTGATAAAAGGTCATCAAATTTAGGAACTAAGAGAGTCACTGGGGCAGCTAAGTGGTGCAGGGGATAGAGCACCAGCCCTGAAGTCAAGAGGACCTGAGTTTAAATCTGGTCTCAGACATTTAACATGTCCTGGCTGTGTGACCGTGGGCAAGTCACTTAACCCCAGGTGCCTCAACTAAAACTAAAAATAAAAAGAGATAGTCATTAACCTTGGTTAGAGCTATTTTGGAAGAGGAGAACCATAGGAAGCTAAAATTCAAATGTGAAATGAATTCAGATAAGTTTTTCTTTCTTTCTTCCTTCCTTCCTCCCTCTCTCCTTCCCTTCCTTCCTTCCTTGCTTCCTTCCTTCTGTCCCTCCTTTCCTCTCTCCCTCCCTCTCTCAATCTCTTTTCTTTCTTTCTTTCTTTCTTTCTTTCTTTCTTTCTTTCTTTCTTTCTTTTTTCTTTCTTTCTTTCTTTCTCTCTCTCTATATTTTTTCTTTCTTTCTCTCTCTCTCTCTCTCTCTCTCTCTCTCCCTCTCTCTCTCTCTCTCTCCCTCCTTCTTTCTTTATTTCTTTTTTGCTTGTTTTTCAGGAATTTAACTGTGGAAAAAGTAGGGCAATAACATATAATGCCTTAATGGGATGATAGAGTCAAGGAAAAGTCATTTAAGCAGTAGGGAGAGCTGGGCATGTAAGGAAAGGACCATTAGATAGGAAAAGGACCATTATTAGATAAGGTGAATAAAGAGGTAAACTCCTAGAAGAAAAGGGAAGGAATGGAATTAAGGAGATAAGGATTGGCCTTGGCATAGAGACCAGGAGCCATCTCTTCCTTGGGAGGCTTGAGCAAATGAGAAATGATGTTTGATGTTTCTTAAACATACAACCTCTTGCCATTTGCCAGCACAGAAGCCACTATGTAAATATTAAAGACCCAAATAAAAAACCTTTTTAAAAGATGACATACAAGTTGAACATAAACTAACTAACCCCCATAGAGTCAATAGCTTAGGAGGAAAAGGGCCCTGATATATCAGTATGCTTATGAAACTATTTAGCAAATAGGAGTGGATCTATCTGATTTAGGGAAGTTGTCAAACCATCATTCTCGGCCCCAGTATGCAACTTGTGAAGAATCACAACAGCTACCTGTAGTATCTAGTGAGAAAGAAATCAGACAGGACATTACCCTGCCTGCATCTGAGATACCATGGCCCATGACTGGATCATCTTTGAGTCTTAAGAGCTTACTGTATTTGAAAAGATCATAAAAGAACAAAAAATCAACTTCCAGAGGGTTCTTACCAAGCTAGCAGCCTGGAATCTCTTAAGGACTAAGTATCATCACTAGAGTGACTGGAATTCATATCCTAAAAGTCTCTGACAACTTTCTCTCCTGTCAGCTTCATTTTCTGGGAGATTTCTGTCAACTTAATAGTTTATTTACTGTTCGAACAAAAAATAATTATTTTTTTGTTCTTTCCCTACCTGAAGATGTCAGATAATTGTACATACTCTCTCTCTCTCCAATGGTATAGGTTGGGATCCCTCCATACCTTCTCATCTTGTGGTTTTTGTCTATGACATCTCTTTAAATCCTTCACAAAAGTTCTACCCATCATATTGAGAGTCTTCATCTAAATCTGTTGGCATTGTATAGCTACCAATGGAACACTCAAGATGCCTACAGTTATTTCTCCCTCTTGCCACAGGAACACTCATGCATCTCCCAGATGATGATCTTTGCAGCACTGCTCCTTTGCAATTCTTTATTAGCAATTTATTGCAATCTAGTTATGCTCTTCATTGTCTTTTAGATGACAACTTTTGTTTTTTAGAAACTGTGACATTCTATGACTTGAAGTAATTTGGCATCACCAAAAATACATTTGCAGTAATGTATTTATGCATTAAATTAAATTTGTGCATTAAACATTAATGCAAACCATACAAAGAAAAGAATAGAAAAAGGCTTCAGAGCAATGTGAGAAGAATTTTATGAACTGATACAGAGAGAGCAGAAGCAAGAGAACAATTTTTGAAATAACATCAGTGTTATAAAGAAAAACAAGTTTGAAAGATTTAAGAACCCAGATTAGTAAAGTGATAACTATTTTTGGAATCCTGAAATGAAGCATTCTATTCCTCTGACAAAGATTTGATAGATTCAAGATGCAGAATGAGACATATATAGTCAATGTAGAAATTTGCTTTGTTTAACTATGTATATTTGTTACAAAAATTATATTTTTTTCAATTTGGGGAGAAGATAGGAAGAAAGGGAGACAAGGGATAGTGCTCCCCTTCCCACCCCCAAAAAAATAAAGAAAAAAAGACCAAGGATATCACAAACAAGTAAGACAACTTTTTCTCCCCTCTTTCTTTCTCCTTTCCTTCCTTCCTTCCTTTCTCTTTCTCTCCCTTCTGCACCCCCCTCCTTCCTTCTCTCTTCTTTCCATAGTTCCTTCCTTCCTTCATTCCTTTCTTCCTTTCCCTCTATTCCAGCTCTAAAACCTATGATTTAACTTAGTAACTAATGATGTACTCCTGTTCTTTTACATAGATAGGAATTATGCACACACAGGCATATGAGTATGCTGCCTCCACATTTGCCTCAGGCACCTGGTCTGGATCACATGATATTGCCTATCTTTGAAGGAAGAATCTTAATCCTGCAAGTGCCAAATGTGTGGTCTCTAAAGCAGTAGGTGTAATGACAAGTTTGTGGACTGTGTTGATGTATGGCAATATATACATAAAATTGCATTCAGTGGAAAAAGAGCAGAGCCCAAGATAGTACACCCAACTGATTATAGCTTTGTAAAAATGTACTGGATACATTAACAAGAATGGAAAAAGGACTTGAAAGGATGTAAATAGTTGGAATTCAATGGTCATTCAGTTTTTTTTTTTCTATAGAATTATCTGTTTCTAATTTAACTTTATTACTTCCAAGAATCTATGATTTTGTAGGTATTAGCTGTTAGGTACCCCTTCCACTAATGTAGACTACAACTCTTTCATACCATAGTAGACAGTATCCATGAGGGGCTGTGGCCAACAATATTAATTGGTAATAAATCTCTTAGAACTTAACAAGGCTCCTAGAACAAAAGAAATAAAGTATTTTTAAAGTAAAATTTATTCTTATCTTTAATTTTTAAATTCACACTTTTCCCACCTATGCTTTCCCCTGTTCTTCTATGACCAAATGAACCTATATCAAAGAAGCAAAACCAACTTATGAAGTGACCATCTGACAGTGTGTTCAACATTTTATATCTGTGGTTCCCCTGTCTTTTTAAACAAAAAAGAGGCAAAACACATGGTATATCCCAGGGCCCCATTCAAAACCTATTCAAGTTGATAAGTTCTGCCAGCCAGCCTTCCCCTGATATAGCTTTCTAGAAGCCAGTATTACCTCCATGTTTCAATGAGGTATCAGAAGAAGGAATTTAATGGAAGTTTTTACTTTATCTATTTATTTATTTTTATGAACTAAATACAGATAAGAAAAAACTGAGACATAAAAGGAAAATAAAATAAAACAAAATATTTGTCATGTGCCCAGAAAACATCAGGAGGGATTCAAAATATAAATTGTTACTTCAAGAAAGTATATGTAATAATAGAAGAAATTATCTTCATGAGTGTTCATCTTTTCTTTGTTTCCTTCTTTAGTGCTTTGTTCTATATTTTTTACTTTATTCCCTTTTTCCTCTTTCTTTTTTTAAAAATAGATTATTAGTAGTCCCAAAGACTAATTTGCATTTTCACATTTAGATGAGAGAATGGATGTGAAGCCAATAATAATAATCATTTAGATTATTATTGCCAATAAGCTAGCGACGTCTACAAATTGGACCTGTCATCTCACATGCCCTCCTTCTAGACTGAGATCTAGATGCATAGTTGGTTCTTGTTGAGGTTGTTGCATTGCCTCCTACCAATATTGTGAGTTATTATTGTGATAGTGTTACTGGGATATTTCCAATCAAAGTATTCACTGGCCCCTCAAATAATCAGGTGGAAAATTGTGAAAGAAAGAAAACATGGCTCTTCTCCATTCCACTGGACCAGCTATCCACTTTACCCAAGTTATCTCCATGTATGCCCCTCTTTCCCTCATTCACCATTTTTAATCAACATCTTTTGCTGGTCTTTGCTTAAACCAGCTCTTCCTCTAGCATCAAGACCATTGACTAAGAGGTTTGGGGGTCTCTTCCATTGAGTTCTGTCTGTGCATTGATATAATGCTGCAAAGAAACCTTTGTCAGAATTTTTTTTAATTTTAAAAAGTACTTTATTTAGATTAAAAACATTTCAGACCCTACTACAGAGAGTCCTCCAGAGAAGGCTCCACCCATCCTAACCTTCGCATGCAGTGCTCCAGCTAAATACCACCATCTATCATAAGCCTGTGACTTGGCTTTGTTGCTGTTGTTATTACATTCTTTCAGCCATGTCTGAAAACCCACTTGGGGTTGGGGGAGTTGAGGCAATTAAAGCTAAGTGACTTACCCAGGGTAACACATTTAGTAAGTGTCCAAGGCTAGATTTGAATTCAGGGCTGGTACTCTATCCCAAAGCTTCTCAAATTGTGCATCATGTAATTGAATGCAAGCATCTATTATTAGAAAATGTTTGATTTGTATATCTGTTTTATATGTCTGGGATAGTGTAAAAATTTGGGGGGTGAAAAGAAGTCATGAGTGGAAAAATTTTAAGAAGTCCCGCTGTATTCACTGTGTCACCTCTCTGCCCCTCGGGGTTTTCTTGGCAAAGATACTGGAGTGGCTTTTCATTTCCCTCTCCCTCTCATTTTACAGATGAGAAAACTGAGGCAAACATGGTTAAGGGACTTGCCCAGGGCCACACAGCTAGCAAAGGTCTGAGGCGGGATTTGAACTCAGGCTCTCTGTGTATGTGACGCTACCTAGCTGCCCTTCTTAGAAGTCTTGGTAAAGCCAACCAAGAAGATCTTTCTCTGCTTAAATAACCATATCCTTGGGCTTCAAGTTGATTTCTCACACCTCGACCTCTGTGTCTCTCTGTGTCCAGACGTCTCTCAGTTCCCTATAGCAACTGTCTGAATACATCTTCCCCATTCTAGCTTCACTAAGGTCTCCTGCTTCTCCCTCTAATCCTGCATCTGTTGTGAAAGGTTGATAGATTCCGAGCTGGAAGGCACCTTAGAGACCATCTGATCCAATCCATTCATTTTACAGAATAGGAAACTGAGGTTCAGAGAAGAGAATTGACTTGCCCAAAGTCAGATAGTAAATAGCAGATCCCAATTTTGAACTCATATCCCCTCGCCTATAAATCCAGTATACTTTCTTCTACACCATGCTCTACTGCCTTTGCCCATCTCACTACATAGCAGAACAAAGGAAAATAGAGTGATAGAAAAAAAATTCTACTTTTTTCCCCAAATTTTGTTACTCTTATTTTGCATCACATCTTTTTTCAAACATATCCTTTCTCTGGAGAGCTATCCTTTTTAATACAAAATTAAAAAGAGAAAGAAAAAAAGACAGTTCAACAAAACCAACACATCAAAAAAACCTGCAGTGTTTTTAATACCTCTGCAAAGACTATTTTTTCTTCTCTTCCCTGAAGTCAAGTTCAATCCTTATAATCACATGGCTTTCAATTTCTTTTTATTGTTATCATTCTCTCCATTTAAAAATTTATATTTTCAAATTTTGAAGCAAATTTCTCTGATGAAAGCCTCATTTCTCAAATGTATAAGACTTAGTCAAATTTTTAAAAATCATTCCCTAATTGGTAAATGATCAAAAGATATGAACTATACCCAAAGGACTATAAAATCATGCATATCCTTTGACTTAGAAATACCATTACTAGGTATCTATGTTTTTAAAGATTTTTAAATTTAAAAATTTAAAAAGGAAAAGGACCTACATGTACAAAAATAGTTATAGTAGCTCTCTTGAAAACTGAGGGGTTGCCCATCAATTGGGGAATAACTGAACAAATTGTTGTATGTGATTATGATGGAATAGTATTGTTTTATGGGAAAGATGAGCAGGATGTTCTCAGAAAAACCTGGAAAGTCCTCCATGAACTCAAGCAAAGTGCAATGTACTGTGTACAAAGTAATAGTAAACTTGTGAGATGATCAGCTGTAAATGAATTTTTTATTCTCAGCAATATAATGATCCATAATTACTCTGAAGTTCTTATGATAAAAAATGTTATCAATAACTAGATTGTGTCTAAATACAGATTGAAACACACTTTATTTTTTACTTTATTTTTCTTGAAGGTTGTTTTGGGGGAGAGGAGATCTATATTTTCTTTCACAACATGACTTTTATGGAAATGTTTTACATAGCTTCACCTGTGCCTTCTCCATGGAGGGAAGGAGTAGGAAGGGAGAGAATCTGAAAATCAAAAATTTTAAGAACAAATGTAAAATTCTGCTTTACATGTAAATGGAAAAAAATAACTACAAATTAAAATTATGTTTTCAAGATTATCAAAATTGCTGATGAGTATCTGTAATTCTGACCATAAGCTCAATGAAAACTCACATCATGGCACCCATGAGTCTTGGAGAAAAAAAGATTTGTACTGAGCCCCAGCTCTGGCACTTGTGACAAAATTTGTGGGCCTCAGTTTCCTCATGGAGAAAAATGAGAATAACCATACCATAAGGGAAATAACAATACCACAAAGAGATTGGTATGAGAAAGCATTTTAGAATGTAGGGATGTGAGCCATGATTAAGGCTACATAGAAACCTATGATTCTTCAGCCTTTCCCAATGTTTAAATGTGATCCAAGGTAAAAATCCTAGCCTACCATCAACTGGG